>NC_091474.1:230270217-230870217 GCF_036971445.1 Narcine bancroftii | reverse complement strand
ATCTTGGCAAACTTCTACAGATGTGCGGTAGAAAGTGTGTTAACTGGCTGCATCATAGCCTGGACATTAATATTTCTGAGTGAGAAATCCTACAAAAGCTAGTGAACTCAACCCAGTATAGCACAGGAAAAACACTCCACACCATTGAGAATTTCTGCATGGAATGGTTCTGTCGAAGAGTAGCATCAATGATCAGAGATCTGCATCACCCAGGACATTCTCTGACCTCGCTGCTGACATCAGGAAGGAGGTGCAGGTGCCATAGGACTCGTACTGCCAGGTTCAGGAATATTTGCAACCCCTCATGTCTCAGAATCTTATACAATAGATTCATTCAGAGACTCATTTAAGGACTTGTATTTTGCTCTTTATTTATTACTTTATATTTTCACATCTGCATTTGCACAATTTACAGTTATGGTATAGAAATTTGGTCTGTCCTGCGGAAAATGAATCATGTGATGTCATCTATGTATTCTGACAATACATTTGAACTTTGAACTTAAACCCTCTCACAGTAAAGGCTATTTTCACTCCTAATGCTTTATCTGTTTTGTGTACTGGAGAAACTGAGTATAGTTTGAAGTTCCATTCAAAAGAACGGAGACAAAGTATGGATGACTTGAGAGAGTGAGATCAAAAACTCAAGTGCTTTATTTACATATGGACCAACCAGTGGTCAAGTCACAGTCCAAGGCGGTTCAGTCAGAGATATACCCATCTGGCTACAGTGGACATTCCTTGGGTACTAATTATGTAACAGATCATTTACAGATAACAGGTTAATGACAGCATAATAGCTTAGTCATGAGATAGTTACACTTTATCAACATGTATGCTGATTTATAGGTTACTACAATCTGCATGTTGGCTTTCAGTGACTTCTGTATAGAAATACCTAGGTCTTTTTGAGCATCAACATTTCCTCATCACTTTTGTTTAAAAAAGTTTGCAATTCTATTTTGTATGCTAATTGCATAACCACAATTTTCTAAATCATACTTTGCCTGCTATTTTCTTGCTCACTCACATAGAACCATAGAACATTACAGCACAAAAACAGGCCCCTATGGCCGTCCTTGTCTGTGCCAAACCATTCTTTTTGCCTATGGCACCCAGTCCATAGCCCTCCATCCATGTACCTGTCCAAATTCTTCTTAAATTTTAAAATTGAGCCCACGTTCACCACTTCAGCAGGAAGCTCGTTCCACATTCCCACCACTCTCTGTGTGAATTTCCCCCTAAACATTTCCCCTTTCACTCTTAACCCATGTCTTCTGGTTTGTATCTCACCTACCCTCAGTGGAAAAAAGCCTATCTCCACTTACACTTACTTCATCATTTTAATACCTCTATCAAATCTCCCCTCATTCTTCTATGTTCCAGGGAATAAAGTCCTAACCTGTTTAACCTTTCCCTGTAGCTCAGTTCCTGAAGTCCAGGCAACATCCTAGTAAATCTTTTCTGCATTCTTTTTATCTTATTGATATCTTTCCTGTAGTTAGGTGACCAAAATTCACTCCAAATTTGGTGTTACCAATATCTTATTCAACTTTACTATAGCATCCCAACTCCAATACTCAATACTTTGATTTATGAAGGCCAATATGCCAAAAACTCTCTTCACAACCCTATACACCAGTGACGCCACTTTCAGGGAATTGTGTATCTGTATTTCCAGATCCCTCTGTTCTACCACACTCCTCAGTGCCCAACCATTTACCGTATATGTCCTTTCTTGTTTTGTCCTTTCAAACCGCAGCTCCTCACCTTGTCTACATTAAATTCCATCTGCCATTTTCAGCCTATTTTTCCAGCTGGTCCAGATCCATCTGCAAATTTTGAAAACTTTCTCTGCTGTCCACAACACCTCCAATCTTAGTGTCATCTGCAAAGTGGCTGATCCAATTTACCATATTATCATCCTGACCATTGATATAAATGACAAACATTGGTCCCAACACCGATCCCTGAGGCACACCCAGTAGTCACAGGCCTTCAGTCTGAGAAGCAATCATCCACCACTTCTCACGTCCAGGCATTTTCAAATCCACTTCACTACTTCACCATTAATATCTAGCATCTGAACCATCCTGTCTAACTTCCCGTGTGAGACCTTGTCAAAGGCTTTACTGAAGTCCATGCTGAAAACATCAACTTTCCTGGTAATCTCAAAAAACTCTTCATAGCTTGATTTTGCGAATGAAGATTTAGAAAAGGGGCTGTCCACATCTGCTGCAGACTCGCTGGTGGCTGATGAAGCCAATGCCTGGTCACAGTGGCTGCAAAGGAAATTCTGTTCTGGGTTGGTGCTGATGAGTAACAGTTCTTCCTCCGTCTCCTTTTGTCTTCAAGACCAGCTGAGGGTAGAGCAGACCACTAGCGATGGTCAATGGGACAGGCACCAAGAGATTTCTTCAGAGAGCCCTTGTACCTCCTTTTCGGACCCTCTCTGTCATGATAGCCATTTGACAGTTTGCCATACAGCACAATCTTGGACAGGTGATGATCCTCCATCCTAGAGACGTGCTCTGCCCAGCGTACCCACGTCTTCAGCAACATGGTCTTGATGCTGATAAACTCCACCTGTTCAAGGACTTCACTGTTGGTGACAAATTCACTCCAGTGGATGTTGAGGATGGTGCAGAAGCAGCATTGGTGGAAGCACTCAAAGAGTTGTATATGGGATGGTAGATGACCCTTGAGGATGGTCAGTACAATGGCTTTGTACACACTGATCTTTGTGCCTTTCTTCAGATGGTTGTTGTTCTAGACTCTTTGGTCCAGCCTGCTGAATATGCTGTTTGCCTTTGTCAGTCTGTTGTCATACTCCTTATCGATCTTGGCATCTGATGAGATGGTGCACTGCAAATAGCTGAACTGGTGGATTGTCATCAGCTCAGTCTCACCGATCGTAATGGGTGGGGGGGAGCATGGTACTCTTCCAGAGGTGCTGTTCTTCAAGCTGACTTCCAGTCTGAAGAGCTTGACAGCCTTCGCAATGCAGGATTTTAGACGCTGCAACTAGGTACTTTTCAACGAAGAGTACCTCTCGAATGAGTTGCTCCAGTGTCTTGGTGTGGGACTGCAGTCACCTCAGGTTGAACCGGCTGCCATCGGTGTGGTATCAGATGTAGAAACTGTTCTTGTCATCAAGATCTTCTATGGCCCTTTGCAGCATCACGTTGAAGAAGACAGTGAAGAGAGTCGGGGTGAGGATGCAGCCTTGCTCAAAATACTCTAAGATTGGTTATACACAACCTATCGTAGCCGTGTTGACTATCCCTACGCATTTTCTGGCCATCCAAATAATTGTATATCCAATCTGTTAGAACACCTTCCAATAATTTACCTACTACTGACATCAGGTTCACCTGCTTATAAATACCAGGATTAATTTTGGAGCCATTTTTAAACAGCTGAACAATGTGAGCTACCCTCAAATCCTCCGGCACCACACCTGCGGCTAAGGACATTTTAAATATTTCTGCCAGAGACCCTGCATGTTTCACATAGTTTCCCTCAAAGCCTGAGGGAATATCTTGTCAGGCCCTGGAGATTTATCCACCCTTATTTGCTTTAAAACAGTAAGCACTTCCTCCTCTTTAACCTATAAGGGTTCTATGACCTCACTGCTTGTTTTCCTTACTTCCCACAACTCTGTAGCTGTTTCCTGAGTGAATACTGATAAAAAGAAACATTTAAGATCTCCCTCATCTCCTTTAGCACAATACAAAGCTGACCACTCTGATCTTCAAGGGGACCAATTTTGTCCCTTACTATCCTTTTGTTTATATTCCTTGATATCTAAATTTGACAGAACTGCAGAAGCTCTGTCTCTTGGAAAGATACACTAATGGAGTTGGAGAAAGTTTAAACAAAATCAGAGATGAATGGGCACCAATATCGAAAGTTAGAAAAGTAATATGTGCAGGGCACAGAAGTGCAAGAGAATCTCAGCAGGTCATGCAGCATCTACAGGAAGCAAAAACACTGTTTATGGCCAGAGCCCTTTGTCCAGGTATAAGCAAAAAGCAGGCAGGTGCCTGAATAAAAAGGTGTGGGAGTGTGGGGGCAAGGCGGGAGGGAGGAAGGAGCAGGGAGAGGAGAACATAGGTGGATACAGGTGGGAGGGTAGAAGAGAAAAAAAAGCTGACAAGTGATAGAGGGGTAGCTCTCTGAATGGAGAGGGAAGCGCTGGAGGAAGAGAGAAAGGAGGATAAGGAAACATAGACTCTGGGCAGGGGTTTAATGAAAAGTGGAGAAGTCAATATTAATGGCATTTGGTGGAGAGTGCTCAGATGAAATATTAGATGTCGTTCCTCCAGTTTGCTGGTAGCCTTATTTGGCAGGTAGCCTTATGTGTTGGTGTGGGAACGGTGTGTGGAATTAAAATGCTTGACTGCTGGGAGGTCCCTGTTATTGAAGTTGTCAAAACAAAGTTGCTCAATGAAATGATTTCCTAGTCTGCATCCAGTCTCTGCTGTGAGAAGAGGTGTGTGACCTGGATGGTGGAGGTTCTTTATGATGTTGGCTGCCTTCATGAGGCAATGCCTCACATTGATATCTGCTGTGGATGGGAGATCAGAGCCTGAGATGGATCTGGCAATGTTTACTATCTTCTCGTTCCTCGGCATTTGGATTTCTAAACCAGGCTGTGATTCAACCAGCCAGTGTTCTTTCCGCAGTGCACCTGCAGAGGTTAAGAATGTCTGACCACATGCCAAATCACCATGAACCCCTTGGGAAATAGAGACATAGGTATGTCTTTTTCATGATTGCCTGGATGTGCTGGCTCAAGGAAAGGTATTCTTAAAAAATGTACTCTCAGGAACTGGAAGGTTCTGACTCTCTCCACATCTATCTCATTAATGCTCCAATGGTGATCCCAGTTCTAAGCTAATTTAAGTTCTAGCAACAGTTTTTTTTTAATGTTTATGAATGCATTTTGAAAGGACTGGATAGAATGGACATTGGAGAAGTTGTTTCCAGGAGTGGGAGAGTCTAGGAATGGGAAGCACAGCCTCAGAATAGAATAGAATAAATTTCTCCAGCCAGAAGGTGTTGAATTTTTAGAATTCATTGCCACTGATGGTTGTGGAGGCCAAGTCATTAAAGTGAAGGTTGATAGGTTATTGATTAAATTAAATTTTTAAATTATATTTACCACACAGTAGAAGCTGATTCCGGTCATTTAAGCCTGTGCTACCTAATTACAACTAAATTAACCTACAACCCTGTATATTTTAGAGGGAGTGAGGAAATATACGCAGGTACGGGGAGAATGTATAAACTTACAGACAATGCTGGTTTCAAATGGCATTGTAATACCATCGTGCTGACCATACCACCCACGATTAGTGAGAGCATCAAAATGGGGTTGAAAGGAAGAATTCATTAGCCATGATTCGAATGGTAGAGCAGACTCAAGGGATCAATTGTACTAATGCTGCTCCTATTTCTTAAGAAACATCCAAGTTTGGCAAAGCCACGTTGTGGTTTTGCCTTCTCAGCAAAAGTGCACTATCATGTAGTGCAAGTCCCTAGTGTCATGCAAGGCCTTGGTGATCTGGTTTAGAAAGCCTTCATTGGCAAGTTCTTTTACAATTGTTTGGAGAACATCTGTAATGGGCTGCCATTGTTAATGGGGAAAGTAAAGAACAAAATGTATTTTAGTTTACATCGCTTAATGAATTCCTACATTGTTCTTGTTTTTCAGGTTCTCAGTAATATACATACCATCAGAGCAACTTGGCAACCAAAGAATCCTAAAACATGGACCTTTTCTCCAAGAGTAGGTTTGCCTTTCCATTAAAAGTGAATTATGATACAATGGAATGTGTTATTTGAGTTAATGATTAAAGCAGATTCAAAGTATATAGGAGCAAGTCAAGCATAAAAGGGTCTGTCTGATTACATTACGTTTAGAGTTTTGTTGCCAATGTGATGGGCTAAATGGCACATTTGTGTACCATTTCTACGTAAAATGAGTTTTTGTAAATGGAATAAACAAAGAAGCTAATTGGTGAACTTTTTTTTTGCTGTGTAATATTTGTCTAGTTTGTGGACAGGTTTGTTAGGTTGGGCTGGAGGAGTTCTGCCCACAACAATACTACACTTCTAATGTAAACAAAACCAAAAGGTGGTGAAAATGCTGGCAAGGCAGTTACTGGGAAGAGGGAGTCAGGGTGAATGTTTCCGTTTCTGATGAAAGGTCATTGACCTGATATATTCCTTTTTTTTAAAAAAAGTCAGCATGAACCTGAGTACTCCCTGGATTTGTTTCCGCATCTCTTTATGGTGAATAGTATGTATGTACTGTATTTGAAGATGGATCTTCAGTCTGACATCTTTGATGCTCTATAGAGTTGAGGTGATTTTGGGGGAGGGGGGGGAATAATTTATGCCGAAGATCAACTCTTACTAATGAATTCTTCCTTTCAACCCCATGATGTCAGCTCTTTTGAAATGTTACGTTATGGGGAGCAGTTTGAGATCCTTGATGCATGCTACATAATCGCAAATATTTAACTTTCCAACCTTCAAATGCATTAACAGGAATTTGGTGTTGATTAAATTTCTTAATTTAGCTTGAATTCTAGACTGTTATTAGTATTGTAGAATGGGGCCAAATTTCTAAAAAGTTACCTTGTAAATTATTTCAATCAATTATTGTTTTGGACTACTGAACAAATATAATTGGGCAATGTTCCCAGAAGTTTGACAAGATTAGTCATTATTTACTGATTATTCTTTATTGGCTTCATTTAGAAAGAGCTTTAATGGAACGTAATATTGGCATCTTAGGTGAAACTCTTTATTGAGAAGTAACCATCAGACAGTTAGAGCTGCTGCCTCTCCACTATAGAAATCTGGTTTAACCTGACATAAGGCACTTTCTGTGTGGAGTTTGCATGTTCTCGTCATGACCCTGTGGGGTTCTGGCAGGTTTCTGCTCACAAAGAAAAAAAAAATGCTGGTAGGTTACTTGGCTACTAGTTATTTGTTTGTGTAGTTCAGTGACAGAAGAACCAAAGGAAGATGGCAGGCTTGTGAGAAAGAATAAATTGCAGGTTTACATGGAAATAATAATAAGAATATAGGACGTAGGATTTTCCATTTGGGAGCTGAGATGGATTTCAAAAGGCAAATCACAATAAGTAATATTTGATGCTCTAAAAGCAAAACAAAAAGCAGATTGCTAGAAATCTGTAACAATGAAGGACAATCAACTTGAAATGTTAACTGTTTCTTCTTCCATAAATACTGCTTAACCTGCTATTTCCAGAATATTCAGTTTAAATTTAATGGTTAATAGTTCCAAGACAATTCACTGGAGTAAAATCTCTTAGAACTTCAGGGAAGGAAATCATAAAACATGACCAAAAATGTGTTCAAAGGATGAGGTTTTGAGAGTCCCAAGGCAGAGAGATTGAAAGTGCCTGCCAATAATTACTATGATGGCATGTAGGACCCACTGGCATTTAGGACCCCCCCCCCCCCACCAATTTTTAGTGTGAGATTTCAAGAGAAATTTGTTTTAGTGTATTTACTTTCACTCACCTTGCTGGAAACTCCCCCATCCTTGGATGACCAAGATGCCAAAGCCTCCTCATGCACGAGCAATACGTTCTCCTGCTTGTCACACGCTGAGGCTCAGGCAGCTTCCCCCTCCACTGTACAAAAGGCAATTGATTGACAGGCTCGCCGGGACACACGGGCATGGGAAGGAGCAAAGCCAGCCACCAAGCAACGGGCAGGGCCCACCTTCGCAGGGAGCAGACGATTGATTGCTTGCTTTGAGGGAAGCACTGGGCCTCATTGATCAGGCTCCAAGCTTCCCAAGCAGATTGAATGAGGTGTGGGGGCGGATCGCAGTGAGTGAGTGTCCTGTTGAGCTGATCTTGACAGGCCGCTCGCTCACTGCCACCTGCCCCTGTACCTTATTCAATTTGCTTAGAGGCCATGCTTGTCAAACAAAGCCTGATCATCAAGGCCCAGCAATCCCCTCAAAGCACCATGAGAGAGAGAGAGAGAGCGCGAGTGGGTGGGAGGGAGCAGGTGGAAAGGAGAGAGTGAGCAAGTGGGCAGGAATGAGGGAGAGAGTGAGCAGGAGGGATCGAGCAAGCGGGCTTTCTCAATGGGGGAAGTGAGTATCGACGGTGACTCCGGAAAGCATGGGCCACCCGAAGGAAGGTGCCGCAGCACCTCCGCGGGTTTCTTGAAGCTGGGTGAGTAGTTTGAGTGCTTTCATCCTGTTACCATCTAATGGAGGAAAGACTCCTCTACATTTGCATTTCAGTGCCCAAAAAGGCGGCAGCAAAATGTCACCTTTGTGTCTGGAACCTGGGGTGGTTTTTGAGGCTATTTTGGAGGGGGGGGGGAAATGGGGGGTCCTATATGCCATCAAATATGGTATGTTTCAATCATTGGATGACTTTACAAGTATATTTAATTACACTACCCAACATATCCTAATTCAAAACATTTAGCCATCCCATGTCATACCTATCATTCACAGAATTTCTATTCAAATTGCATAAATTTGTCGTTTAGTCATCTATTGCACTATCCTGTGAAATAACACCAATCAAATCTGTGAATGTGATCATACTTTGTTATCCCTCCTTGTCAACAGCTTTTCCATCAAATGCCTAGACGGATGAACTATTCCACGTTGAGGTTTTGCATCTAATAATTTTTTAAAAAGGCACATTATTCTAATAGAGATTGGAAATCTGCTGTGGTTCCTTTACTTGTTTAATTATTCAACATGTATGTGCATTCCTTTAATCATAGAATTCAAAGAGTTAAAAATTCAAATTTTAAAAATGATCTCAGATGATCATTACAATGTGCAATTGCTGCTTTAGGCTAACTCATGCCAATAGAATTACAGGAAAAATATTAGATTGGCTGTTCGGCTGAAAGCTAAAGATGGGAATAAAGGGATCCTGTTTTGGTTGGATGCTGGTTACTAGTGGTGTTCTGCAGGGGTCCCTGTTGGGGCCGCTTCTTTTTACAGTTTATGGAGTGAATGGTTTTGTGGCAAAGTTGGCAGATGACTCCAAGATAGGTGGTGGAGTAGGAAGTGCTAAAGAAACCGAAAAGTTGCAGAGGGTCTTGGACAGCTTAGGAGAGTGGGCAAAGAATTGGCAGATTAGATACAATGTTTAAAAATGTAAGGTTGTACGTTTTGGAAGGTAAAATAAACATTATTATTTGGATGGGGAGAAAATTCAAAATTTGGAAGTGCAAAGGGACATAGGAGATCCTCATGCAGGATAACCCCACCAGGTTTGATTAGCAGTAAAGAAAGCAAATGCTATGTTGGCATTTGCACCAAGAGGAATAGTGTATCAGAGTAAAGAGGTGTTGAAGAGGCTCCAGAGGGCACTGGTGAGACCTCATTTGGAGTACTGTGTGCAGTTTTGGGCCCCTTATCTTAAAAAGGATGTAATAATGTTGGAGAGAGTACAGAGAAGATTTACCAGGATGATTCCTGGAATGCAAGGGCTTACATATGAGAGAGTAGAGTTGGATACAGTTAAGATTACTAGAGAAATTGTGCTAGGTAAATTGAATGGATTAAAGATAGATAAATCTCTCTGACCGGACGTGGTACACCCGCGTGTTTTATAAGAGATGGCTATGGAGCTTGTAGATCCTTTGGTGACTATCTTCAATAGTCTCTGGCCTGGTTCCAGGGGATTGGAAGATTGCGAATGTGGTTCCGTTGTACAAGAAAGGTGGGAAACAGAAAAAGGGAAACTATAGACCTATAAGTCTGACGTTGGTGGTTGGGAAGATAATAGAGTCAATCCTCAAGGATGAAGTTATGAAATACCTGGAAATGCATGACAGGATTGGTCCGAGTAATATGGTTTATTAAAGGGTAGATCATGCCTGACTAGCCTATTAGACTGTGGATGTTGTATATTTGGAATTTCAAAAGGCTTTCGATAAGGTGCTGCATGTTAGGCTGATAAATAAGCTGAAGGTCCATGGAATTACAGGGATCCTATTAAAATGGATAGAAAATTGGCTGATAGGCAGAAAGCAAAAGGTTGAAATTAAGGGATCCTGTTCAGGTTGGCTGCCTCTAACGAGTGGTGTTCCGCAGGGGTCGGTCTTGGGGCCGCTGTTGTTTACAATTTATATTAACGATTTGAATTGTAGAATCAATGGTTTTGTGGCTAAATTTGCGGATGGCACTAAGATAGGTGGCAGAGCAGGAAGTGTTGAAGAAACCGTAAAATTGCAGAGGGATATTGACCGATTGGGAGATTGGGCAAACATATGGCAGATGAAGTTCAATGTTGAGAGTGCTTGGTTCTACATTTTGGCAGCAGAAATAAACAGGTAGAGAACTGCCTGGATGGGGAGAAAATTCAATCCTTGGAGGTGCAGAGAGACCTGGGCATCCTTGTGCAGAGTCATCTAAAAGTTAATGCCCAGGTGGGATTGGTAGCGAAGAAGGCGAATGCTATGTTAGCATTCATTTCAAGAGGTATAGTGTATAAGAGTAGAGAGGTGTTAATGAGGCTCTATGGGATACTGGTGAGACCCCATCTGGAGTATTGTGTACAGTTTTGTCCCCCTATCTTTGAAAAGTTGTGATATTGCTGGAGAGGGTGCAGAGGAGATTTACTAGGATGATTCCTGGAATGCAGGGGCTGGCGTATGGGGAGCGTTTGACAGCTCTTGTGTTGTATTCGTTGGATCATAGGAGAATGAGGGTGGGATCTCATAGAGATGTTTTGAATATTGAAAGGTTTTGATAGAGTGAATGCAGATAAGATGTTTCCCTTGATGGGTGAATCGAGGACAAGAAGTCATAGTCTTAAAATTAGAATTTATCCAATTAGAAAGGAGGAAGAACTTCTTTACTCAGAGGATCATGTATCTGTGGAACTCACTGCTGTACAAAGCAGTGAAGGCCAGATCACTGGGAGTGTATACACAGGAAATGGATAAGTACCTCATTAGTAAGGATATCAAGGGATATGGGGAAAAGGCTGGAAATTGGAACTAGGTGAGAGCATAATTCATCTTAGTGTAGAGTCACAGAAAAGACTCGATGGGCCTAAAGGCCTGCTTTTGCTCCTTTAACTTGTGAACTTGCGGTTCTTGGACTCTATTCATTGGAATATAGAAGAATGAGAGGGAATCTCCTAGAAACATATTGAATGCTGAAAGGATTGGACAGAATAGATGTGAATACGATGTTTCCCTTGGTGAGTGAATCCAGGACAAGAGGGCACAGTTTTAGAATGAGAAGGTACCCATTTAAAACAGAGATGAGGAGAAATTTCTTGTTAAACAAGAGGGTGGTGGATTTGTGGAATTTGTTGCCGCATCCAGCTGTGGAGGCCTGATCATTGGTGGAATTTAAGGGGGTGATTGATAGGTGTCTTAGTCATGGTATCAAGGGATATGGGGAAAAGGCTGGAACTTTGAACTAGATGTGAGAACAGTTTAGCTCAGGGTGGATTTACAGAGCAGACTCAATGGGCCAAATGGCCTACTTCTGTTCCTTTTTATTGTGATCTTATGAACTCATCTTAAA
This sequence comes from Narcine bancroftii, assembly GCF_036971445.1. Lineage (NCBI taxonomy): Eukaryota > Metazoa > Chordata > Chondrichthyes > Torpediniformes > Narcinidae > Narcine > Narcine bancroftii. Next base: position 230,858,648 of record NC_091474.1, on the reverse strand, counting down.
GCCAACTATAATAAGCTATTAATAATTCTCCACGTGACTTGGTCCCAAAATTTGTTTGATGTCATTCTTGCTGGGCACTTTTTTTTGTACATTGAAAATACTACAGAAATATAGTATGTCTTATAAGAACATTGATGCTTTGACCCCAGTGACCGCAGTGTCTCACACGATTAGATTTAGCAATTATCAGTGAAATGTGCATCTATTTGGCTTTTCTTTCTTTTAAGATTCTCAATTCTTGTTTGTGATGTACTGGAATTTTGTAATTGCTCATCTCTGACATTGGATTCGAACAAATTTTGCAATAATCTTGCACGATGTTTAGTTATCCGTTCTAAAGGATGTAAAGCATTTCAAAACATTTGTAACTGTTTCTTTATGCAAAATTTTCACAAAGGCCATGTCCCTGTGATGTTTTCCCAAGGGAAAATTTCAGATAATACAGTACATTATGGATCATGTGGGTAATCTGGTTTGCAGTTACAACCAGTGAATGAACTTTAAAACATTGCTTGAGTTATATATGCATTGGTGTCTTAACATTTCCCTGTTGTCTCTGAATATGCAATACATTGAAAATTTTCAGTTCTCTCTTGTAGAATATCTGCAATGAATGTTAAATATTTGGGTAGATTTCTAAAGCATCGGAGATTGGCTGCTCCTCTCTGATTATAGAGCCTTATCTCTGGACTATTAAGATTTATTTTGTCAGAAAGGAAGACAACCTATCATGTTTAAAACTGATTATAATGTAGATGATCCCATTTGATGTCTTAATTCTCCATTGATATATTTGATTCCCAGTTGTCTAAAAATAGTTTATTGATATTTATTGTTCTGTAATGTTGCAGGTTACAGGTATTCTTCCCAGTCTTTTGGATGGTGAATGTTTTGTGAGGTCAAATTCACAATCTCCTGATATTGGCATTCTGTTTGAAGTGGGTGTAACCTACATTTGTAATGTAAGTCGTCTGGTGATAATTTATGTAATTACAACTTCAGAACAATTGATTTGCCATTAAAAAAAACATATTTATTCATTTTACTGTTTATAAAATCCAGTAGATTTCCCCTAAATGAATAATGTACATGATTGTAATAGGAGATTTTTCTTTCCTATTTGGTTCACAGGGCCTCTAATTAATTTTAATTTAGATGGATGAATGACAGAGGATTTGGTTATAACTGTCAGTGATCAAAGAAATCAGTTAAAATAAAAAGAATAACAGCTCCTATTGTTCATATTTAAACTCTTTTACATTTTAGTCAACTGGCCACCAAGGAGAGTTGAGCTGTGGTTGGGTTTTTTTGCCACTCTTTACTGCAGATGGAGCTGCTGTTCCCCACAGGTAAAAATGTGTTTTGTTATATGTCAACTCAAAGGTAAAAATAAATATTAACCTTTTATATATTTTTTGCAGATTTAGGTTCCTTGGCAATATTGTTGTTCAACCACTTGATAATATTTCACTTCCATGAACTATGAACCCATGACCATGAGTACTGATCTTGCATATAGTACTGCTACTAGATTTGACTGTTACAAACATAGGAAGTCGGAACAGGAGTAGGCCAAAAATGGCCCATCGAGCCTGCTCCGCCATTCAATAAGATCATGGCTGATCTAATTTATGACCTAACTCCACCTATCTGCTTCTCCCCATATCCCCTAATTCCTCTGTAGTAGTATCCAATTCTGCAGAGTACTGCTATTACAGATACTGTATGTTACCAAACTTGGGCATTGGCAAATAGGGAATCTAGTACAATGAAGGATGAAGTGCAGTTTTTCTTTTTCAACAATAAGAAATGGCTTCAGAGATAAAAACAAAAAGCCATGAGAAATGAGGGCAGGAATAAAAAAGCAAGATTAAAAACAAGACTTTAAAAAATCAAGGTGCGTCATAAGTTGGACGGTTGCGGAGGCCAGATCATTTGGTGTATTTAAGACAGAGATTGATAGGTTCTTGATTAACCAGTGCACCAAAGGTTATGGGGATATGGCCAGGCAGTGGGGCTGAATGGGACAATAGATCAGCTCATGATTAAATGGTGGGGCTGACTTGATGGGTTGAATAACCCTTTTGTGCTCCAATGTCTTATGATCCTTGAAGTGTCAGTCTGGCATTTGCATGGACACACTTTGACTACATGGGTTTCCACTGGTTGCTCCAGTTTGCTCCAAAAAATTGTGTGAATGGTAAGTATGGGAACAGTTCTACTCAAGATCGCAAGAAAATGCAGAGAATGGTAAATGAAGCAAAAACTAATATCACTCTATAACTCTTCATTTTCTGGGAGAGCAGCTAAAATATTGAAAGACTAGATGTTGCCTGGCAATGCTCTCTTCTCCCTCCCCCCTTCCATTGGGCAGAAACTACACATGCTTGAGGCACAAACCTCTTCAAGGACAGCTTCTTTCCTCGTGTTATCAGACTCTTGAATGGATTTCAAACTGACAAAAGGTGATACCCTTGAACAGTCTTTTGTAGCTATGCTTTCCTTTATTCCCTGCACTAGGTTTTTGTAATTTCTCTATACTGTGATGGATTATTTTATATTTTATAATACATATAAATATGTTTTTGGAGGAGATAGATTGTGAGGGTTTAGTGTAGGTCACAAACAAATATAAACACTTCACAAAACAGATCTAATTTAAAATGCAAGAGCTTTACTCAAACCAGACACTCCAGGCCCAGTGCCTTTGTAAAGACAGTTAAAACTGCTTTGCTAAAGTTTTTCACAAGGAGGTGCAAATAGAAGTACCCGAGTTCAAGAGATTTCACAAGTAGGTGTTAATTGGACTGATGCTGTGTAAATGGATTATTGTTTTGAAAGCAACAGATGAACAGGCTCAGAAGATTGGGTCCAGTGCCGCAATCTGTCTGGTTGCAGTTTACTGTTCTAAAAAGGTCACGTGGCTTTTCAAGCCGAGATAGAACAAAGACAAAACAGGTTTTCTCTAAGAGAGAGAGAGAGAGAAAATTCAGTTTGAGTTCTGCAGTGGCCTTTGGAAGCTGGCAGCTTGTTTAAACCCTATTTTGAATACGGGTTGTGAGTTCCGAGTTCAGCCTGTTGAAAACCCTTGTGGTCCATGCAAGAGGAAATGGCTGGCTAGAGTGTTTCACCTGAAATAAGGGAAACAAAAGGAACTCTGTGGTGACGTGGAAGAAAAGGTTATCATTGAGTGGTAACCAATTACCTTTAGGCACCAGAGCTTGGTGAAAATTCATAAATGTTAAATTCTGTAAATTGCCTGATACTGGTGAACTTGGAGGAGTGAGAAATGGGCTTGGAGTGTGAATCAAAGAACTTTTCTGAACTCGTACACATTACATACACGTGCACTTAGAATCAGAAGGGGGTTAAGTTAGGTTAGTTAAGTTAATAGTGATAAGTTAAAGTTTGATCCTTTTTCAATGTTTAAAGAAAATTAAAAATGAGAATTGTTGTAGAAACCATTTGTCTTGGTGAATTTCTATTGCTACTGGGTTTTGGGGTCCTCTGGGCCCATAACAATAGACTGATTATCATCACTTACTCTATACACTTGTTTGTCTGTTTATTGTGCATTTTTATTATTACTTTATCTACTGTATATTTTTACCTGAACAGCAAAGCAAAACAAAACTTCTTACTATATTTCATACAAATAAATAGACCATAAAATTTAATTCATTTGGCTATGATAAATTGCCACCCAGTGTATAGGTGTGTGGTAGAATCTTAAAAAGGGCGGGGGAGGGGGGGGTGGAAATGCGAGAGAATACAATACAAATAATATTGGATGAGTATAAATGTGTGCTTAATGGTTAGTGTGGACTCTCTGGCCTGAAGGGGCAAATTGTATATTGTCCAACTGCATGATATCAAATTCATGGGTTGGGAGTTTGACTGACAATTGTCATTAGGTTGGTTCATCTGCAAAGCTGACTGTTTTGTGCATAGTATGTTCCACTAAGAAGACAGGCACTGATGACTGCCCAAGGACAGGCAAGTAGTTTAGGAGATCTCTGAAGGCACCTGATTGCAAATTAAGAAAGAGGTTTCCCTGGAATTTCAGCCATGCTAAAACACAGATGAAAGTAGGAAAAAGTTTAAAGAGTGATAATTGTATAATTTGGTTTGCTTAGGTGAGAGATGGTGCTTCTGTGATCGCAGAATGGGTTGTTTCAACCTTAGTGCCAGGGTCAGTTTGCCATCTCATAGCTGCAGGATATTTTAATAAAAGCTAAAATGTCAGTACTTTCGTGTCAACAGCCTATGTAGAGAAATACTTCAGATAGTACAGGATTAATTTAAGAAGCTGGCTCTGTTTGGGGAGGGGGGTGGGAAGGAGGGAGGGAAGGAAGGGGGGAAAAAGGGGAGAAAATGACACTCTGTATGTGTATATTCAAGAGAGAAATGTTTATGTGTATTTTGGTCAATATGGTTCATAGTGTGAAAAATAAAAAAAGAAGCCGGGAAAGAGATAAAGAAGCAGGTCATCAAAGATACTGCTGATTATTCTCAATTATAGAAGAATGAGTAACGGCAGAGATTCTTGGGGCAATGGGACCAGTTGTGATGAAGCTGCAAAATCCTTATGACCATTTTACTGTTGTGGAGAGATAAGCAAACTTGGCAGAGGGGTGGTAAATTGAGAATTGATTTAGGCGAAGAAATCACTTTATTTGCTAATGTGAATCATGTCCCCTTTCATACCCAGCCCTCACCCATTCTCATCTCCCATCCTCTACCCTCCACCCCATTTCTCCACTCCACTTGATTCTTGTGTTCTTTCTTGCTGGATTTCCTGCTCCATTTGTACTCCCTTTTTCTAAATCTTCCTTAAATGAGAGACACTGTACAAATGTGTTTTTAATGGATTATATTCTCGCAATAGTTCTGATTGTATTGCACTTTTGTGGTTTTGATAATATTGATGTTTTTCTTGAAATACAGGACTTATGAAATTGTATTAAATGGTGGAACACCTTATGAAAAAGGCTTGGATGTCGATCCAATACTCTCTAAAAGAGGTAAGGCATATCTGTTTTTTTTTAAGCAGGTATTCTAGGTTTCTTCCAAGGTCCTAATCTTGTTTTGCCTTGTTGTTTTAGCTACCTTTTTTGAGCAGATTCTGGTGGCCAGGAAGCAACCTAAACTCCTCATGAAGTTGAAGACATCAGCTGGTTATATGAGAAATATCCTGAAGTAGGTATTTCTGATCTGTGATATTTCATTTACCTAGCAAGGCATGTTTACTACACAATAAAAACGTGGCCAGACCTAGTCACACTAACGAACAATACTTTTTTGTTGTGAATAAGCAACTCTATTTTAGTAAACTACAGAGGTTAGTTTTGCAAAGCTACTACGGTAAAAATCCCCATTATCTGGAGTTCAAGCAACTGGCAGCCTCAAACAAATGTGAAAAAAATATGAAAGTTTAAAATTGGCGCCCCCCCCCCAGTGGTCAGCTCATGCAACATGCAATCTCAAGCAATCAGCAAATTCACCTATCCGGCATCTACCAATCCCCATAGGTGCCATATACAGAATTTACTGTGAATGTGTTTGAAACAAAAAGAAACAAAATGAAACTAAGGTAAAAGTGAAGATAAGACCGGGGAACTAACAATCAGGGAAAGAGTTTTTGACCAAATATCTTATCAAAAAAAGATAGTAGAGGGGAGTAACGTGATTGAGTGGCTGGTCGGGTAGAAACAGCCCTCTCCAGAGAAAGGAAAAAAGTGTAAAAAAACAGAGCTCAATAAACATAAAACATAGGAAGAGAAAGATAAAGTTACAGAGAAGAGACAGAAGATGGCACCCAAAAGAGAAAAAATAACAATAACAGAGAAAAGGGAAGAAGGAAAATCACTGGAGAAGAAAGAAGAAGGCCTTACCTACACATCGGAGCAGAGAGCCACCGTGGAGAGGAGCGGCTGATCTCCGGTGTTGGTGAGTCCCCAGAGGAGCAGTGTCCTCCCGACCGATGGACTCCAAAAATGGCTCTCAGAGCCAAGAAGAGGTGCGCAGTGTGCAAGTAAAAGAAAAGGTTAACGCCGACAGGAGGGGGACTCGGCTGAGGAGCGACCAGCTGCGGAGTGGCCAGCTGAGAGACGCCCAGTATCGGGGCGTTCGGTTGGTGGAAATAAACAAGAAAGAAGAAAAGAAGAGTGGTGAGAAAGGGAATGAAGGGCTGGAAGAGGGTGAGTGGCTATGGGACAACCGACAGGGGGACGACTTGCGGCAGGAGACCCAGCAGCAGGTCGACCTGCAGCGGGAGGCCCAACAACAGGAGACACAGCAGCTGGAGGCCCAGCAAGGATACAGAAGCAGCTCACCAGAGAAGGATGAAGATACACAGATACAGAGAAGAAGATGACACAGACTCAGAAGAGGAGGAGGAAGAAGACCAAGAATTTGAAAGGAAAGAAGAGGTAAAATAGAAAGACAAAGTTTAGATAAAGCCTTTTTTGAAGAACAAATTAGGTCATTAAACGAATGGCGATCATTAGAATTTAGTTCAATCAAAAGAAAAATGAAAAGAGCTGAAGACAGAATAAAAAGCTTAGAGTTGGTCATGACTGAAATAGGGAAAAGAGTAGAAAATGTGGAGGAACGAGAAGCTGCTGCAGAAATGGAGATAAATGATTTAAGAGAGAAGTTGGAAGAGAGCGGGAAAAAAATTGAAGAGACACTATGGCGGCTCACCACTAGGCAGGCAAACCGGCCCTGCTTGTAAGCCACGCGGCAGGGCAGCCGGCCAAAATGGCGCCATCGGGAGTGTTCCCTTCCTCCCAGCACGGGGCTCAGAAGCCTGCGCTGGGGGACCATGTGTCGCCCAGGTGACGTCGGCGCCCTCCAGCGCAGTTCTCAGCCAGGTCCAGGCTGGGAGTATAAGTACAGCCCAGCAGCCTTCAATAAACTAGTCTGCTCACAGAGCTCAACGCGTTTGGTTGTGTGTGTTCTTTGAGGAGCAGTGTAGCTGCCGCTACAATTGGTGACCCTGATTGGTTCAAACGTCTTTGAACCCATCATGAGCGAGCTTGGGATCAGCGCTATAGCCGTGAAACTGCCTGAATTCTGGGTTCAGGAGCCAGAGACCTGGTTCGGCCACGTGGAGGCTCAGTTTCACCTCCGCCAGATTTCGTCCGACATGACCAAATTTTACCATGTGGTCGTTGCCCTGGACCAGGCCACCGCCAAACACGTGCTGCACCTCGTTCAGCACCCACCTGCCGAAGACAAATACGAGACCATCAAGCGAGTACTTACTGGATCCCATGGACTATCCAGACACGACACCAGCGTGCCACTTGGATGCTGCACCTCGACGCCCTGGGGGACAGGTCCACGATGGAGCTGATGGACGAGATGCTCACACTCATGGGTAAGCGCACCAACTGCCCACTCTTCCAGCGCATTTTCCTTGACAATATGCCTGGGGACATCCAGCCGCTGCTAGTCTAGGAGAGCTTCACCGACCCAAGGAAGGTCGCCCAGAAGGCCCAAGAGCTATGGCTCGCATAATTCCCGGAGGGCTCAGCGGTCCAGCAGGTCACGAGGCAAGGGCACGACCACACCAAGCCCGCCCCTAGAGCTGTGGTAGAGCATCTGGCCCCTGCAGGGGCACCCAATAGCATACCAAGGCCACAGCATCCATTCCAGGCCTCTGCTTCTACCACCAGTGCTGGGGAGCCAAGGCTCGGAAGTGTTGTCAGCCCCGCTCGTTCCAGGGAAACAACCAGGCCAGCTGCTGTTGATGGCTCTGGCGGCTGGCCAAGGACACAGCCTCTTCTACCTGCGGGACTCTGTCAGTGGCTGGCGGTTCCTCGTTGACACTGGAGCCCAGATCAACGTCATCCCAGCCACGGTCATTGAGACCAGGAACTGACCTCGTGGACCTCCCCTCCGTGAAATCCGGACGTATGGAGACAAGACAGTCCACTTCCAAATTGGCCAACGAAATTTCGAGTTGAGGTTCACCGTCTCGTCCCTCTTGACTGCCATCCTGGATGCAGACTTCCTCCTCGCACATGGGCTTCTGGTAGACATTCGAGGTAGGCGCCTTGTGGACACCTTGTTCGAATTTCTGTGCATGCCGTTCAGGCTCAAGAATGCCGTTCAGACCTTCCAGCGCCTCATGGACTTTATGGGCAGGGACTTGGATTTCTTCTTTATTTATTTGGACGACATCTTCGTCGCCAGCAAGGACCAGGCGCAACGCAAGGCCCACCTACGCACCCTTTTCTCCCAGCTGGCCGATTTCGGCTTTACCATCAACCCGGCCAAGAGCCAGTTCGGGAAAAAGTCCGTGCAGTTCTTGGGCCATACCATCACGGCCGAATGATCACGCCCACCGCTGCGAAGGTCGCCGCTATCAGGGAGCTCCTATGCCCGGACAGCCTCAAGGGGCTGCAGGAGTTCGCGGGTATCGTCAACTTTTACAACCGCTTCATCCCGGGAGCTGCGTGCATCATTCAGCCGCTTTTCGCTCTCATCGCAGCCAAGCACAAAATGCTCGCTTTGAACCCAGAAGCCTGCAACGCATTCGAGGCCACCAAGGATGCCCTCGCAAAGGCCACCATGCTCGCCCACCTACACACCGACCTGCATATGGCACTCTCTTGATGCCTCTGCCACAGCCGTCGGTGCCATTCTGGAGCAGCAAGTGAATGGACATTGGAAGCCGCTGGCATTCTTCAGCCGCCTGCTCTGCCCGCCGGAACGCAAGTATAGTGCCTTCGACCACGAATTACTGGGCATGTACCTGGCGGTACAGCATTTCCACTATTTTTTGGAGGGGAGGACTTTTACCATCTTCACCGACCACGAACCTCTCACCCAGGCGCTCTCGATGGCAAAGGGTCCCAGGTCGGCTGGCCAGCAGTGTCACCTCTCCTTTGCGTCAGAGTTTACCACCGACATTCAGCACGAGGCGGGGAAGGACAATGTGGTTGCTGATGCACTCTCGCGACCGGTCATCTGCGCGCTGATGCCCGACCTCGACTTCAACCAGCTCATCCGGGACCAGAAGACTGATGAGGAGACGAGGGCCTTCAAGACAGCTATCGCGGGCCTGCGGTTCCGAGACCTCCTGACTCCGAGCGGCGAAGGCACCATCTTGTGCGATATCTCCATGGGCACCCCACAACCAGTGGTTCCCCAGCAGAGGTGCAGGCAGGTCTTCCGTCACATCCACGACCTTTCATATCCGGCCATCAGGTCCACTGTCCAATTGGTGGCAGAACGGTTTGTATGGCATGGGCCAGAACATGCACCCATTGCAAGACATCCAAGGTGCATAGGCACACCAGGGCACCCGAACAGGAGTTCGAGCACGTCCGGGAACAGTTCAGCCACATTCACGTGGACATCGTTGGGCCCTTACCCATTTCCCAGGGCAACCGTTACCTGTTTACGATGGTGGACCGCACCACTCACTGGCCTGAGGCAATCCCGATGCCAGACTCCTCTACCGACTCTTGTTCCCAGGCACTGATGCATGGTTGGGTCGCCCAGTTCGGCGTCCCGGATTACCTCACCAGCGATCGGGGCGCCCAGTTCACATCTGCTCTCTGGACACAGCTCGCCAACAGGTTGGGGATCCACCTACACCGAACCATTGCCGACTACTTGCAGGCCAATGGACTGGTCGAATGCCTGCACCGCCACCTTAAGTCAGCACTCATGGCCCACCTCACCGGTCCCAACTGGGTGGACGAACTGCCTTGGGTCCTCCTGGACATCCACTTCACTCCCGGTGCGGCACTGGCACTAGCTAGTGAGTTTGTCAATGCACCTCACAATCCCCAACAGTCACCACACGAACTACTTCCTCACCTCAGGGCACGCTTGGACTCGTTCGAACCCCCACCGCCGCCCAGGCATGGCACCCGCCCGTCTCACATTCCCGGCGAACTGCTTTCCGCGGAGTACATTTTCTTTCGGCGGGGTCTGACCGCGGCACCTCTGCATCAACCGTATGAGGGGCCGTACAGAGTTGTACAGCGTTCCAGCTCCACCTTCACGCTGGACGTTGGTGGCAGATGGGAGCTGTTTCCTGTGGACAGGCTGAAGCCAGCGCACCTCGATCCCACTGAGCCTGTGGTCGTAGCCCAGCGCAAGAAGCGAGGCGTCTGGCGAGAAAGGACATTGGCGGCGGTTCTGGGGGTAGGGGCTGTGTGGGGGCTCACCACTAGACAGGTGAACTGGCCCCACTTGTAAGCCACACGGCAGGGCAGCCGGCCAAAATGGCGCCGTCGGGAGTGTTCCCTTCCTCCCAGCACGGGGCTCAGAAGCCTGCGCTGGGGGACCATGTGTCGCCCAGGTGACGTCGGCGCCCTCCAGCGCAGTTCTCAGCCAGGTCCAGGCTGGGAGTATAAGTACAGCCCAGCAGCCTTCAATAAACTAGTCTGCTCACAGAGCTCAACGCGTTTAGTTGTGTGTGTTCTTTGAGGAGCAGTGTAGCTGCCGCTACAACACAAGATTTATTGTCACAAAAAATTGATGTATTGGAAAACTACAATAGGCGAAACAACATAAAAATAGTGGGCCTGAAAGAAGGCAAAGAAGGGTCAGATATGAAGAAATTTATGAAAGGATGGATCCAGAAGGTGCTGGAAACGACAGATTCACATGAAGAAATAGAAATCGAAAGGGCGCATAGAGTGCTAGTACTGAAACTGCCACGACATCAAAAACCGAGATCCACATTGGTAAAATTTCTAAGATATACGACAAGAGAAAACATACTAGAGTTGGCAAGAAAGGAGGTTAGAGAAGACAATAAGCCATTGGAATATAAGGGACAAAAAATATTTTTTTACCCGGACATAAGCTCCGAGCTTTTAAAGAAGAGGAAGGAATTCAACATGGCAAAAACAATCTTATGGAAGAAAGGTTATAACTTTATATTAAGACATCCAGCAGTACTCAAGTATTAATTCCTGGGGAACGAAATAGACTGTTCTCGGTCCCAAAGAAAGCCCAAGAATTTGCTGAACATTTGCAGGACAGGAGAAGAGAGGAGGAGGAGTGACAAGAAGGAAGACTGGCAAGAAAATATAAAGATAATGTACATATAAAGATGGATAAGAGAAAGGGAAGAAGGGGGGGAAAAAAGAGAGTGAGCTTTGTTATAAGTATAGGAAAATAGTGTTCTCTGGGGGAGAGGGGAGTATAATGGTCACTGCGAAATAGGTTGACGCTTGCGACTAAGTTCGCAAGCCAAATGGAAAGGGGTGTTGTGGTTGCTATCAAGGGACAGGAGGCAATCCAAGGAGGGGAAGTTCATTTGGGGTTAAAGGGTTTTTGATTGTGGGGATAGTTGGGGTATTTCATGTCTTAAATGCGTTGTCATATATTGAGATTAGAAAGGAAAACTTAAAAAACAGTAATGAAATAAAAGGGGATGGAGGTGGTGAAGAGACGGAAAAGAAGTGAAAATAAAGATATAAGATGGCCACATTGGACTATATGACTATAAATATTAATGGAATATATAACCAAGTTTAAGTGTATCCCATTGGGAAAAAAAATCACATATAATTTAAAAGACAAAAAAACCTGGGAACCATATATAGAACATAACAGAAAGAGCAGGCCTCGGACCACCACCACATCAAATGATAAGAAGATAAACACGATCAGATTTAATGTGTATAAGTAGGTGATACGTCTTTTTTGTTTGTATTCCTTTTGTATAAAGATATTGTTTTATTGTATTTTTAAATTTCAAATATTTACTGTTTTTGGAGGGGGGTGGGAAGGGGGAAGGGAGGGATAAGGGAAAAAAAAGAGAAAATGTCACTGTGAATATTTAAAGAGATGCGTCTGTAAATATATTGGTTTATACAGTTCAGAGTGCAATAAATAAAGAATTACAAAAAAAACAGAAGATAGTAAAAGCATCCCAAATGATTTTAGTACAAAAGTATGGAACTTAAACAATTATTACCGTTGATTTTCCTGGTTGTTAATCTGACAAACTCTGGACTTGGTGGCTTGTGTTCTATGCTATTAGAAAATGTTGCAAAGACGCTAGATGTAAAAATTCCTAAATTTGGGAAAATCTCCTGCAGATTGGCAACCTGCAAAAGTATTACTTCTCTTCAGGGGGGAAGGCAGAAAATCTATTGATCAGTTAGCGTAAACTCAAATGTAGGGAGAATGATAAAGAAGTTGTAATGTGGCTGTGTGGCTGAGCAGGAAAGCTGTAGACTTTCGTACAATATGGATAGTTTAGTCATTTGATCCCAAAATATCAAATGAAATTTATTCCATAATTGGAAGGGAGAGGAATATATATTAATGGGGACCCGGAGAGTTCTTGTCGAACAAAGGAGGAAAAACCCAACACCCAACCCCAACCAACCAATTTTCCCCTGCAACCGTGTCTGCCTGTCCCGCATCGGACTTGTCAGCCACAAACGAGCCTGCAGCTGACGTGGACATTTACCCCCTCCATAAATCTTCGTCCGCGAAGCCAAGCCAAAGAAGTAGTTCAGGTGCATTGTTCCATGAAATTTGAGATATATGTAGACAGAGTGGTGAAAATGGCATTTTGTGTGGTTGTATTCATTGATCAGAACATTTGAGGAATGTGGGATAAATACAGATAAATGGAACTAGCTTGGTTGGCATTGCCAAGATGGGCCAAATGATCTGTTTCCATTCGGTAGAATCCTATGACGAGTGAATACAGGAGCTAGGATGTCATGTTACAACTGTACAAAATATTAGTGAGACCATATATATATGTGCAGAAAAGATTCACAAGAATGTTATGGGGATGGGTGGGCTTGAATTATTAGGAGAGACTGGATAGGTATACACTAGAGGGCATGGTTTGAAGCTGAGAGGAGAAATATTTAAAAGAGACAGGAGGGTCACCTTTATCCACACACGCAGAGCAATGTATCTGGACAGGTTCATGGATAGGATAGACTTAGAGGAAATATGGGGTGAGCACAGGCAAATGGGACTAACTTGGATAGACAACTTAGTCAGCGAAGGTAAGTTGGGCCAAGGGCCTTGGCTCTGACTTAAAGACAGTTAAACTTCTGTTACTGATGGGTGACTCCAATTAATTGATAGCTCACTCTGTTACTCTGTTTGCAGCTTGCTTCCAGAAACTCTGGTTGGACCCAATTGCTACATCCACCTTTTGGCCTTTTATCGACAATTACTTGCAGAAGCACTTCTTAAGGACAGAATTCATAAACAAAGTGCTGGTGAGAATACAGAGCCAAAGGCCTTCATTCTATTCAAATGTGAAAGTTGCTTTGTTTTGGCAGGTTCTAATCTATTCGACCAGGGAAATGCTCAACAATAAATATATGTATAAAAAGTTTATTTTGGGTTCAGCTGATGGTTGATTGAATTTATACAGCCAGTAGCATGCTATGATAAACCACTGGTTGGTGCTGTTAGCAAATCTCAGTCAGTATTGCCTCTGCATTAGGCCCAGGGAGGATGAGCTGCATTTCCTGCAGTTGATCTCTTCCCCATGTCCCTTTGCTTGAAATATGACTCACTAAACAAACCATAGGTGTACTTAATCTTGCCCTCCTTTCACCATCAAGGTATGAATTGTAGCCATTTGGTAAATTAATGGATGAAAACTCACGCCCAGGCAATTGAGAGGAAGGGTGGACGGTTGTGAAAGTGACATCTCATTGCTGCAGACACAAAATCAATTAAGTTGTAATCTACTGCATTTGCTGAATCGGAGATTTGTGATTAATGTGTGTGACCAGGAAGTTTTGTTAACAGTCATGATCAATAGATTTGTAGTTTATCACTTTTTGTAGTCATAAAAATCATGTGCAGAGGGAGAACCATTTCTATCACATACTGGGATTAGCTGCTGCTAATTTGACATACAGTATTAAGGTGAAGCCATAAGGACACAATTGGGAAGAATCTACAGCACAATTGCACATATTATTTTTGTTACAAAGAAATATGCTCTCATAGAACTATAGAGGTTTGCAGTACGGATGGAGTTATCTTTGTTTACTCTTTATAAGATCAATCCAAAAGTAATTTCAATACCTATTCCTGTCTCAATTACCTGTAGCATCCATTTCAGATCAAATACTACTTATTGTCATGCAATAAAACAGAAATGCCATATGACATGAAATTGTCGTTAGTCTGCCATCAGGCATTGGCATTGCCCAGCACCCCTTACAGCAAAAGAGTTTCCTCTCAGAGTCACTGAGAGTTCTTGAATTTCCTTCCAGTGCTCCTGCAGCCATACATGCCTCCAGTTCAGTTCCAACCATTGACAACGTGAGCACAGATCCAAACCTGATGAGGAAGCCTTCAGTGTCCAAGGTCCTTCTTGCCATCAGCACCCACTTGAATCCTGGTTCTGGTATCTTGTTCTCATGAGCCATTCACCAGGCAACCCATGGTCTGTGTGGGTTCCTTGCCTGCAAGTCGCCAACAGCCATCAGCACCCTCTTGAATCCTGGTTCTGGTATCTTCTTCTCATGAGCCATTCACCAGGCAACCCATGGTCTGTGTGGGTTCCTTGCCTGCAAGTCGCCAACAGCCTGCCGCCTGTGTGTGTCCTTTAGACACAGAACCCCTTGCTGGTCCACCACCGTGGTCACCATTCTTGGGGGAATCTTCTCTATTTCTCCTCAACATGGGGTGTTCACTCTGTTTCTGGTGCCCTGCAGACTCCCCTGGAGTCTGCCACACCTCGAGGCTGCTGCCGCACACGGGCCCTGCCATTTTGGGACTAGACCTCGCAGTCGCAGGATTTTAAATAAACACCTTTGGCTCCTTTAACAGGTCATTTAAAGCCTGAACAGAGCTGATGGCTGTCGGACAGGGTGGTATGTCCCTTCAGGGGAGTGTAGTGCCCGCCATTTTTTCTTGAAAACATATTTCTCTCTTTTTTTAAAAGAACAGTAATTTTGGCCTTGATTATTCTGTGTGGTAAACCATTCTGTCGTTCTACGATCTTTCGTAGAACGAAATTTGATGACAATATCACATGAATGACTCTTAACCCATCTGATTTGCAATGCTGATTTGCTTGATATTGGTCTTTGAGGTTTAGATTAGCAGGGGAGTAGCTACGTCATATACCCTAGACCGGCGGAGCGGTCCTCTTCTAGGGGGCCATCCTCTGCGACCGAGCGCTGAGCTTCGGGAGGGACGCACATGGAGCTGTGAGGGAAGGGTGACACCCAGCCAGATCAGCCGAATCATCCCTAGCGATCAATGGGGTGACAGATGTCGCAGCCAGATCGCCCTCACAACCTTTGTTTGATATTGGAAATTTATTTACTGTGTCAAAACTATTCACAATGCTCAATTTCTTGCCTTTCACTGTTGCACAAGAGTTAGTAGTGCAGAAACTTAGTATTGTTGTAATGTTTCTTTTATTTTTATTGAGTTTATCATGAGCACGGCTACAGAAATTTGAAAACCACTTGACAATTCATTCGTATAGAAGCAAGCACACACAAAGAAGAAAAAAGTAAACAAATTACATTGAGGATTATAACCATGTTAAACCCGTTTATTGAAATAAATCATGAAAAAACATAAGGGAAAAAAAAAACCATAAAAACTAAAACCAAAAACTACATCTAATCTAAACCCCTCCCTCTGAACAAGGTTACCTTGTATAATTTAAAAAATAACGTGGAACTGCTGGTAACCTCCAGAGAACAGGCAGTGAACCACCAAAACATACAATGAATTCTAAATCCTTCCAATTGTAAAAGAACGGGCCCCAGAATTTCATAAATTGAAACATTCTATCTTTGATAATATACCTGAATTTCTCTAAACTTAAATAGGATATTACATCATATAACCATTGTATTGTAATATTTCTGCTTAAAGCACAGTCCCTTCACCATAAGATCTCCTATTGACAGTCTTTACTCTGCCAGTGTTTGGATTGATTACCTTTATTGATAATGCAATTCTACGTGCTACCTATTCCATCATGTTTCCTAGGCAACCCACTGCAATAATCGTGATTTTCATGAGTAGAATATATTACTGGTTCCTGGTCAGATCTTGTACTTTTGTTTGACTCGCATTGCAGATAGATGTGGGATGTTTTTCTTCTTTGCATTACAGATCTCATCTGTAACCCAGTGCTGGCAACGTTTCCTGAACTTCTGGAACAAACTGATATTGTAGATGCTCTCAGGGTAAGTCTTGCTGTTCTGCACAATGTTTCTGGCAGTAGACTGCAGATGGTTTAAGTATCATATGCCACCTCTATAGCATTACGTAAATCTGGTTTCTTCTCATCAAATTGCCAGTAAAACCTTTGTTCAAACTTCAGTTACTTCAATCTGTGGGAAAAAAAAGCATACATGAAATTACCCCAGGACAGAAAGATGCAATAACAATATTTCACACTTGGAAGATGGTTCAGTTCTGGTTGCATCATTATAGGAAGGATGTGGAAGTTTTGGAGAGGGTGCAGAGGAGATTCTGATTTGTAAAGCTTTTAAAGAGCCAACTTTAAAGAGATATAAAAATTCAAAGAAAAATTTTCAGGTGGTGGATTATATAATGATTTGGCTGTTGACCCAGTTCCATATTATTTTTTTTAAGAAGTATTTTCAGTATTTTATTGGCAGTATTGTATCTAGGAATAGGAGTAAACTCTCTCACAGATTTATAAAATGATAAACTTTAGACATTTCCTTGATATTGATGCCTGGTTGCTTTCCATTTGACAGAGTGCTTGGTCTGAAAAGGAATTAACTGTGAAACGATCTGAGAAGGTAAATTTTATGTTTAATTTGATTTACATTAGTCTGATGTTTTTGAAAGTTAACAATATTGCAAAGTAAATTTAGAAAGAGCTTCAGGCTTCTGAAAGATTGCTAGTTACTGCTGCACAGCTATGTAAAGTTATCAGTGGGCAGGCTACTGTGCTGAAGTAAAAGGAAAATGCACCAATACCAATTAGTAGTTGCATTTGTCTACTGCCTTTAATGTTAACAAATGCCCCAAGCTCTTTGTAGGCATGTTATCTAACAAAATGTCTCAGCTGAAGAATTGACTTGGAATAAGCTTTTCAATATCTTTTACTAGGCCCTTTTATGCAGAGAAAATGCCTTGAAAAGTATTGATCACACTTGCCTTGCTCTTTTTCCCCTCACTACTCTCCCAGAAGCTCTTATATTCAGATAAACTGTTAAAGGTGGAGATTCTCCGCCCTTGCGTCGGGAGACTTACCTCTATAAATGCGCTGTGGCTGGCTCCAAGGCGCTGACTGCAATCCCTCTTGGCGAAGGATCATTGGTGGAGCTCTGCACTCTGTCACCTCACTTAAATGTAATGCCGCAGCCAAGGGGCGGGCAGCCAGCGACCCATCTACCCCATCTCTCCCTCCCACTCACCCCTCTCCCTCCATGACCGCCTCAGGGCAGGGATGGGCGGTAGGAGTTGTCAGGTCATGGGCCATTAGGGCAGGGGCACCCAGCAGGGGCCGTCAGAACAGGGGTGGGCGGTGGGAGCCATCAAGTTAGGGGTGGCCAGTGGGGGCCCTCAGGCTGGGGGCCATCAGGGGGTGGCGGGTGTGGGCTGTGACGGCCACTCCGGCTGCTCACCAGGCCATCAGAGGCACAAAATGCAGCAGAGCAATGGCTATCTCCCCTACCCATAATCTCCCACGCAGAGCGCATGGGGGATTATGGGTATGGAAGGGGCCATTGCTCTGTCATGTATTTATGACGGGTAGTGCTACGGCACCAGTCGCCCCGTCTCATTGGTTCCGGAGGTTGGTACGAGGCACTGCTCAACATGAATGTGTCACAAGAACAGCTTTTTAGTGCTGCTCCATGAAAGGTGTTTATATTTTTCCCTCCGCGCTTACAGCCAGCCTCCAGGGGGAAAATAGCGTGAAAGGTCCTACTGACTGAGAACAGCAATGAAAAGGCAATAAAACGAAGCTTCTATTTGAGCCTTGATGAAGGGGTTTCACCCCAAAGCATTGATTTTTTTAAAAAACTTTATTTATTCGTTCAAAAAAACAAATAATATATGACATACACAGCAATTAAACATGAACATGAACATTTTTTTTATATATATATAAAAAAAGAGAAACCCCCCCCCCCCAGCCAACTCTCCTAAGGAGAGCCATAAAAAAAGAAAAAAGAAAGAATATTTAAAAAAAGTTAAATATACATATTAAAATCTAATCAATTGAAATGTAAATATTCCGAGTACAACAGCCACTTATTAATTAAAAAATTATAATTATGTGAAACATCCGTAATTTTTTTCCATTATTAAACAATATTTCATCTCATTATGCCATCTATTAAGAATAATCATATTTGTATCTTTCCACATACTAGCAATACATTTTTTCACTATGGATAAAGCTAATTATACAAAAGCAAGCTGGAACTTATCTAATCCCAAGCCTTTCAGAGGTTATAAACTACCCAATAAAAATACTGTTGGATCTCAAACTATTTTAATCTTATACAGAAATTCTAAAAACGATTGAATTTTCTTCCAAAAAGATTGTATATGTATACATGACCAAACAGCATGAAAAAAAGTTCCAACCGTATCACCACATCTAAAACACAAATCTGACTCATTAAAACCATATTTTTTCAATTTTTCAGCTGTCAAACACAACTGATGTAAAAAATTGTAATTAATCATTGCATAATGTGCATTTATCAATCTAGTTACACTATCATAACAGATCTAACCAATCCTCTGCAGAAAAAGTAAAACCAATATCTGCTTCCCATTTAATTTTAGATCTATCCCAACCCTTGTTATCCATACCATCCTGTAATATTTGATACATAAATGAAATATAACCCTTCTCTGGTACCTTCATAAGAGAAGTCTCAAATTTAGTCATTTTAGGTAAAATCATATCTCTACATACATTTTACCAAAGATCGAATTTGATAATAAAGAAATGAAGAATTCTTATCAATACCAAAATCTTCCCTCATCTGATTAAAAGATAAAAACTTACCCTCTTTAAAACAATCTCCCAAATTTTTCACACCTTTAAATCTCCAATGCAATAAACTTTGATAATGTATTGAAAAATAAATAAGTCAAAGCCAATAATTTACCCCTAGAACCTATCATTTTATTTTTCTTTATCCATAACTTCATTAAATGTTTAAAAAGGCAATATCAATTTTCATTTTCTTAATATACGCCAAGACTCGCTTACGCTTAATCAGACTATTTAAACCTCAAACATTAAAAGTAGCAAACCTCAACTTTGACATGACATATCTATTATTATTACTAAATACCAATAATATTTTATATAAAAACTCAAATCAACGTATATAGGCCCTCCAATAAAAAAAATCACAAATTAAAAACTAAGAAAAAAGTTTTTAAAAAATTTAAAAAAACAATTAAAAAAATCCCCCCCAACAAAATACGACTAAAAGGTAGTAATCCCCTAAACAAAAATTGGATGTGGATCACCCACCAGTGGGTGATGTCTAGTAAAGAACTTAGTGCAAATCTCCCCCTCCCCAGCCAAACAATCAGTAACATCCAAGTATCATAATAACAAAAGAAAAAATAAAATAAGAAAATTCTTCTTTTCATCCAAAAGACTCCAGTCTCAAAGATCCCATTTCAGAAGGAGGTGGACTCTTTCCATTCCCATTTTTCCCATTTCTGCCATTTCTTCTGTTTCCAGAGCAACCAGATTTTCCTTTAGGAGATAATGGTGGACTACGTCTTTGTCCTCTTATATCTGGCAATGAGTCAGCAAAAATCATTGCTTCACAATCAGTTTCAAAAAACCGAAATTGATAGTCACCGTAAAAGACCTTCAACACTGCAGGGTAACGAAAAGTAGACTTATAACCTTTACGCCACAAGACTTCTTTAACTGGATTGAATCGACGTCGACGTTGAGTGACCTCTTGACTCAGATCAGGATAAAAAAAAGACTCTGCTATTCTGAATCAATAACGGGGCTTGTCGTTGTCTCGCATTTTGCACTGCAAGTCAAAATATTGCTTCTCTATCCAAATAACTCAGACATCAAATTATTACCGGTCTCGGGGGTTGACCAGCTGAGGGTATTCTTCTTAAAGCTCTATGGGCTCTTTCCAGTACCAATCCCCCAGAGAAAAATTCTTGCCCTAATATTTGCGGAATCAAGTCTTTAAAAAAACGAAGAGGATCTTGTCCTTCTATACCTTCTGGTAAACCAACAATTTTCACGTTATTCGTTCTGCTTTGATTTTCCAAATAATCTATTTTTTTTTCTAGCTCCTTCTCACGATCTCCTAATCCTATGACTGATTTTTCCACCTTCAACACTTTTTCTGTGTTAGAAGTCACTTGTTGTTTACAGTCCAAAAAAAGCAGTCTGAAATTTTAAAAATTCTTCATAAGATGCATCCACACGTGTCTTAACTATATTTAATTCTGAACTAATACCAGCATTCATTTGAACCATTTCATTCATTTGAGATGTCAACAAATCCATTCCAGGTTTTAATACAGCTTGAATAACTGCATTCATTTGCATACACTGTGATTTGGTAAATCTCAGCTCTACTCTCTCTGACCTGGTGGCAGAACAAGGTAACTGCAGCTCCTGCTGCAATTCAACAGAAGGCATTTTAAAAGTTTTACTGCGAGTCTGGACTCCCAGCGACGGCATCCCGACTTCTTCAGGGTTTCCCCCCGCATCTTGTTGTTTTCTCATCAATTCGCGAAGAAAAACGATTTCTTCAGATTGTAATGCTGCCTGATGCTTTTCCTTTTCAGCCTCCACAGGCAATCTTTGGGATTTAGGCAATGAAGAAATTGAGCCTGGGGCTATTTCAAGTCGTCTAGGCCCCAAATCTTCAACACTTCGAAAATGTATCTTCTTTTGGACTTGAGATTTAGTCTTTTTACATTAGTGGCCATAATAATTCCTTAATACTTTAAACTAAAATTTAAAAAGTTTAAACTTGGAAACAAAGGGTTAAAAAAACGGGTATTTAAAAGTCTGGCCAGAGAGGTCGTGATTGCAATTCTAGACTCTACGCCATCTTGCCAGGCCCCCACCCCAAAGCATTGATGACCTTTTTCTTCCACTGATGCTACTCAACCTGTTCTGTTTCTCCATTTGATTGTTCTTTGCTATCATGTAACTATTTAGCTCTTGATTCTGAAAACAAATTGTACTTTTGAAAGGCCAGAGTATTTTATCGCTCGACATTGTTTCAAGTCTGGTAGTCCAGAAACAGTTCTCTATTTAATCCTTGGTAGGACAGAAGGATTAACTGTGATGAGATGAAGGTTTGGTTTTCCATATGGTCTCAATGTTTACTGGTCAATAGGTTAATGAGAGCAGAGAAAAGAAACAAGGAAACATGCTAAAACTGAATTGTAGGTCAGAAATGAGCAGCCAGAAACTCAGCAGGTCAAACAGATGCTGGGATCGAATGCAATACACAAATGTGCTGGAGCAGATCAACCTAGCATGTTTGTGTATTGGACTCGACTCCAGCATTTGCAGACCTCTTGTTTAACTTCATTTGTAAGTCAGAGCTGCTGTTGAAACCCAAAATCAAAAGGAGAATCCTGGAAAATCCAGAATGGAATGGAATCTTTGCAGGAGGTATGGTGAATATATTTGAATAAAGTTTATAAAAGTGGTGGAGAAACTCAGCAGGTCATGCAGCATCCGTGGAAAGCAACCTCCAACCTCTGGTAGACTCCTCTCCCATTCGCTTGCTTTTCATCATCTGCAGAAAATATCTTTCTCAGGCCTCTGCACCTCCCCATCACCTTTCTGCTCCTTTCTCTTATTCCCCCTCCCGTCTGCGCATCTGCCTGTATTTCGGCATACCTGAAGAAGGGCTCAGGCCTGATAAGTCATCTGCCTATTATTTTATGTGGATGCTTCATGATCTGCTGAGTTTCTGCAGCACTTTAGTGTACTTCACTAGACCCCAACATCTGCAGACTTCTTGTTTACCTGAATGAAATTCGTCATATACAAAAGTGCAATGAAAGTCTTACTTCCTGAGCTTTTCAGAGGCATAAAATATATAAGAATAGAAAATATAAAAGGAAAATTAATTGTGTTGCTCCAAATTATATGTTAGTGAGTAAGGTGAGCGGATTGGAGGCAAGAAACTAGTAGAGGGTATTGGAGGTGTTTTGAATAGAAGTGGAAAGGGCCTGTATCAGAATGAGTTAAAGGAATGGAGTTAAGGTGGCAAGAATTGGATTCAATGGGGTGAAGGGCAGGGTGAAGCAATGGCTACCTCATACTTGTGGATTTTGTCATAAAAGTGAAAGCAGTCTATGTACATTTAAGGGAAGGTGTGGAGGGAAGATCCTGAGGAAATTAAGTCATTGTCTATCTGGGAGACCTTGATGTGACATTCAGTGGATGGGTTGTGTTTTCACTTACAGGTAAGGAGGTCATTCAACCCATCAATTCTTTGCTTGCAGTCAAATCAATCCCATTCCCTGATATTTATTCTGTCTTAGTACCCAGTATGTCCTCATACTTATCCTACCATTAACATTCAGGGGATATATACAATGGCCATTATCCTAACAACATGTCTTTGGGACAGTGGGGGGGAAAAAATCAGCTCACCTGGGGTTCAGAATCCAGGAGGTGTCTGAGATCTCACATTTGACCTCTATGATGTATAAAACCTCACTGCACCACTCTTGTTGATCAATTTGATAATGATATGAAGTTCAATTTTGTTTATTGTCACATGAAAAAACTACAGGAAGAAGTTTATTTTGTTAGCTAGTCAATCCATGCTAATATAACAGTAAAGATAAAGTGCAGAGTTTCAAAGGGAAATCAGAACAGAGCAAAAGAGTTCTACAAATATGTTAATGGTAAGAGGAAAGCTAGAGACAAAATTGGTCCCTTAGAAAATCAGAGCGGAAAACTGTGTGTGGAGCCTAGAGAAATGGGGGAGATATTGAACAGTTTCTTTTCTTCGGTATTCACTAAGGAGAAGGATATTGGGAGATGTGAGATAAAAAAAGCAAATTGGGTAAATATGGGGAATATAGAGATTACAAAAGGTGTAGTTTTAAGGCTTTTGAAGAATATAAAGGTGGATAAGTCTCCGGGACCAGACGGGATCTTCCCCAGGACATTGAGAGAAGTGAAGGAGGAAATAGCAGAGGCTCTGGCGGTAATTTTCCAAATGTCATTAGATATGGGGATAGTGCCGGAGGATTGGCGCATTGCGCATGTGGTTCTGTTATTTAAAAAGGGTTCAAGGAGGAAGCCTGGCAACTATCGGCCTGTAAGTTTGACGTCTGTGGTAGGTAAATTAATGGAGAAAATTCTTAGAGATAGTACTTATAAACATCTGGATAGACAGGGTTTGATCAGGAGCACTCAACATGGATTTGTGGGAGGAAGGTCATGTTTGACCAATCTGATTGAATTTTTTGAAGAGGTGACTAGGAATGGATGAGGGTAGCGCAGTGGATGTTGTCTATATGGACTTCAGTAAGGCCTTCGATAAGGTACCACATGGAAGGTTAGTTAGGAAGGTACAGTCTTTAGGTATAAATTTTAAGATAGTCAAATGGATTGAACATTGGCTGAAAGGGAGAGGCCAGAGAGTGGTAGTGGATAATTGTCTGTCAGGTTGGAGGCCGGTGACCAGTGGTGTGCCTCAAGGATCTGTATTGGGCCCATTGTTGTTCGTTATATACATTAATGATCTAGATGATGGGGTGGTGAATTGGATTAGTAAATATGCAGACGATACTAAGATAGGTGGAATAGTGGATAATGAAGAAGGTTTTCAAGGATTGCAGAGGGATTTGGGCTGCTTAGAAAAGTGGGCTGAAAAATGGCAGATGGAATTTAATGCTGATAAGTGTGAGGTGCTTCATTTTGGTAAGAAGAATCAGAATAGGACATACGTGGTAAATGGGAGAGCATTGAGGAATACAGAAGAGCAGAAAGATTTAGGAGTGACGGTACATCGTTCCCTGAAGGTAGAAACTCACGTGAATAGGGTGGTGAAGAAGGCTTTTAGTATGCTGACCTTTATCAATCA
Organism: Narcine bancroftii; assembly: GCF_036971445.1. Lineage (NCBI taxonomy): Eukaryota > Metazoa > Chordata > Chondrichthyes > Torpediniformes > Narcinidae > Narcine > Narcine bancroftii. The sequence goes on along the minus strand of NC_091474.1, from coordinate 230,834,592 downwards.
TTGCATGGAATATAGGAGTTGGGAGGTGATGTTGAGATTGTATAAGACGTTGGTGCGGCCTAATTTGGAGTTCTGTGTGCAGTTCTGGTCGCCTAATTATAGGAAGGATATAAACAGAGTGGAGAGAGTGCAGAGAAGGTTTACCAGAATGTTACCTGGGTTTAAGCATCTAGAGTATAGGGAGAGATTGGACAGATTAGGTCTTTATTCTTTGGAGCGTAGAAGGTTGAGAGGGGATTTGATAGAAGTATTTAAGATTATGAAAGGGATAGACAGAGTGGATGTGGATAGACTATTTCCGTTAAGAGGAGGAAAGATTAAAACAAGAGGACATGAGTTAAGAATTAAGGGGCAGAGGTTTAGAGGTAACATAAGGGGGAACTTCTTTACTCAGAGAGTGGTAGCCGTGTGGAATGATCTTCCGGGAGAAATAGTGGCGGCGGAGTCAATTGTATTATTTAAGAAAAGGTTGGACAGGTATATGGATGAGAAGAAGATGGAGGGTTATGGGTATTGTGCAGGGAGGTGGAACTAGAAAGGGGTGTTTGGTTCGGTGCGGACTAGAAGGGCCTAATGGCCTGTTTCCGTGCTGTAATTGTTATGTTATGTTACCCAAAGACAACATTATATTACTCGTGTGAGCTTCAGTCAGGAATCTGGTAACAGTTGGTGAGAAACTGTCCTTGAATCGAATGGGATGAGCGTGAAGAGATTGTGTTTGGTTTGGCATGAGTCTTTAATATGTTGGCTGTACTTTCTGAAGTAGTGGGAGGTAGAGATGGAGAGAAGTGACAGACTGGGCCACATTCACAACCTTCTGGTTTTTTGAAGCCTTGGGTGGAGCAGTTCATGATTCCCAGGCAATGATGCACCCTGATAGGGTGGTGCAATGGTGCATCTGAAGAAGTTGTTAAAGGATGAAGGCTTCTGAGAAAGTAAAGACACTGGTGTGCTTTAATGACCATTGTGTCAAAGTGGGTAGACCACAGCAAGTTACTGGAGAGGTTTCCTCCTCAGAACCTAAATCTGCTTACTTTCTCTGCCTCAGCACTGCTGATGTGGCCAGAGGAGTGAGCTCCAATCTTTTTGGGAAGTCAATGACCAACTCCTTAGCCTTGAAGGAGAGATTGTGGTCCTGGCACTAAGCCACATGTCTCTCTATTTTGTTTCTGAACTCTGTGAGAGATATAGTTGACAGTTGTGGTGGCATCCACGACCTTGCAGTTGGAGATGGAGTGGTGTTTGGCTGCACATTCATTGATGTACAGAGAGAATATTAAGGGCAAAATGCGCTGCCTTGCAAAGCCCTGGTGTTGTAGATGGTCATGGAGAAAGTCACTAATTCTCTTTGATTGCAACCTGTAAGATCGAATCAATGAATCTAATTGGAGAGTGGGAGTTGAGGCCAAGGCCACAGCTTTTGAGAATGTGCTTTTTTTTCCCTCATTGTCAAGACCAGGCTCAAATATTGAATCACATTTTTCCATTTACTTGAGTGGATTCTGAGGTGGCTGATGAAGTAAGTGTGGAAACCACAGAAGTTCCCACAGATTATGCAGAAGGTGGTCAGTGGAACATGTGGATGGGCAGTGTGCAAGGTGGTTTGTGCCTTCTGCCATTGAATGTATATGTCACAAATTACCTAGTCCAGTGAGAAGGTGAAGTGCCAGTTGATGAAGTAGACAAAGACGAAGTGGACAAACAATATTTATGGATTTTATTAGCAGAAACTTCTGGTACAATAGTGAAAGACAATGGGTGCATATACAGTTATATCCAAGGGGAGGTCCTTAACGGTAGAGATAATGCACAGCCAATGTTAGTACAGCAAGGCTCGCCAGAGGGGAGACAGGCAGCTTAGCAGAGATTCACCACAGAAGGATCTTCTGTGAACAGTCCAATAGGTTGTCTCTAGCAGTACAAAACCTGTATAAAAAGCACTATTTACAGAGTGCAAGATTACAATGAAAAGGAATATCAATTAGCACCAAGCAAGGACTGCACAAGAGCTCTGTTCCAGGGTTCATTCAGGAGAGTGATGGTTGCAGGGGAAGAAACTGTCCTTAGTACACCCTTTCAAACTCTTTAGCCTTCTTCCTGATGGGACCACTTGCAAGAGGTTCTGGGTTGATGGGCCCTACGGAGACCGGGGAAAAGATGGGAGCCCTAGTTGCCCAAGGAAATGAGTCTCCTAGTTAAGAGGAAGAAGGAAACATAAAGGTTTAGGAAGTAAACCCTAACTAAGGTTAGCACAAGACTGTGTTACACCACCAGCGAACAGGATTCAGACCCACTACTGTCTGAAAGGAATTTGCACGTTCTCCCTGTGTCTCCATGAGTTCCCTCCAGGCACTCCAGTTTCCTCCCATTGTTAGGTCTGCTTTGTTCATGAATGAGTGAGTCAGACACCAGACTGAGTCGAAATCAAGGTTCTTTGTTCTTTATTACCGGATTGTAACACTTGCAACTAACAGTGTTAGTTGGAGAAGGCGCATTCTGCCGTGATCAGCAAGTGGTGTTTTTTATATACCTTAGGATACGTACTTAGTAAATGATCATACCATGACATTGTCCAATGAATAAACTGTTGCTATCCTTCTCTGCTAGTTTCCTGCACATCAATTTGTCATCCCCACTCTTATCTTGAGAGTACAAGGTCACAACTGCATCTTGTTACGGCCCAGCACTGGGTGACTCCTTCTACATTCCCAGCTCATGATGTTTTTACCTAACACCATCATTCAAAAACTTACCAGGTTCTCGGTTAATTGGGTGTAATTGAGGGGCACAGACTCCTGGGCTGGGGCTTTGGCGATGATCTTTGTGTCTTCCTTGGCTACAGGAGATATTGGAGGATTGAAGAATGGCGAATTTCAGCCCCTTGTTAAAAAAGGTAACAGGGAGAGTTGTGGGAATTCTAGATCAGTGAGTCTTGGGCAAGTGGTAGGGAAACTATCAGACAGGGTTGTTAGTGACAGGATTTGGGAATATTGAGAGAAGCATTGTCTTCTTAGGGATAGTCAACCAGTATGGCCTTGTGTGGGACAGTTTGTGCCTCATGTGCTTAACTGAGTTTTTCGGAGAAGTGAGAAAAGAATTTGAAGAAGGTCCAGGTGGGAGATGTCTTTTCAGGCTCGGGGTGGGGTGGGGCTGGGGGTGAATCTGTGGAATTTGTTGCCACAGGTGGTCTTGGAGGCCAAGTCATTGGGTGTATTTAAGGCAAAGATCAATAGGTTCTTGATTAGCTAGGGCATCAACGGTTACGCCAAGACGGGTTGAGTGTGGAAAATGGATCAGGTCACGATTAAGTGGCAGGGAGATGATGGGCCGAATAGTCTATTTTTTCTCTTCTGTCTTATGGTCTTGTATGTGGATTTTAGTAAGGCATTTGACAAGGTCCCCCATGGCGGACTTGTTCAGAAAGTCATGAGGCATGGGGTCCATGGGATTCAGAATTGGCTTGCCTGCACCAGGCAGAGGGTAGTAGTAGATGGAACATGTTTTGCCTGAAGATCGGTGACGAGTAAAGTTCAAAAAGGATCTGTTCTGAGGCCTCTGTTGTTTGTGTTGCTTATAAATGACCTGGACGAAGAAGTGGTAGGTTGAATCAGTAAGTTTGCAGATAATACAAGGGTTGGAGATGTTATGGATGGTTTGTTGTCTTCGATTACAAAAGGATATAGACAGGATACAGAGTTATGATAATTGACGGTTAAGAGTTCAGTCTGAAGTGATAAATTTTGGAAGGTAGAACTTGATGGTGGAATACATGGTTAATGGCAGGATTCTTAATCAGTGTGGAAGAACAGAGGGACCTTGGAATCGAAATCTGTAGATCCAAGGTTGCTACACAGGTTGATAGAATAGTTAAGAAGGCTTGTCGTATGCTGGCCTTCATTAGCCAGGGGATAGAGTTCAAGAGCTATGAGGTAATGTTGCAGCTTTATAAAACTTGAGTTGGATCACATTTGGAATATTGTTTTTGGCTTTGGTTGCCTCACCAGAGGAAGGATGTGGAAGCTTTGGAGAGGGTGCAGAGGAGATTTACCTGGATATTGCCTGGATTCGAGAACATGGCTAATGAGGCAAGGTTAACAGAGCTCGGGTTTTTAATCTTTGGAGTGAAGAAGGATGAGGGATTACTTAATAGAGGTTGACAAGATTATGAGAGGCATGGTGGACAGCCAGCATCTATTTCTGGGGTGACAGTAGCAAATACCAGTGGTCATCAGAATAAGGTGCATGGAAGAAAGTTTAGGGGTGACTTAAAGGGCAAGTTTTTTTTCAAGCAGAGAGTAGTGGGTACCTGGAATGTATTGCAAGGGGTGGTGGTGGATGCTAGGACAATAGCGACATTTAAAAGACTCTTAAACAGGCATGTGGATGTGAGGTAGGAAAGGTTTAGATCAGTGGTTCTCAACCTTTTTCTTTTCACTCACATACCGCTTTAAATAATCCCTCCGCCATCAGTGCTCTGTGATTAGTAAGGGATTGCTTAAGGTGGTATGTGGGTGGGAAGGGAAGGTTGAGAACCACTGCTCTAGACTCAATTGTTACTGAAATATTTGCTTCAGAAAAATTGTCATTGGTCCATTTCCTTTGGAGTTAGGCAACGGCACATCATGAATCAATTCAGTATAATTAAAACAGTGGTTTTCAAACTTTTTCTTTCCACCCACATACCACCTTAAACAATCCCTTACTAATCACAGAGCACCGATGGCATAGAGAATACTTAAAGTAGTATGTGAGTGTCTGCCTGTCCCGCATCGGACTTGTCAGCCACAAACGAGCCTGCAGCTGACGTGGTCTTTTTACCCCCTCCATAAATCTTCGTCCGCGAAGCCAAGCCAAAGATGTGAATGGAAAGAAAAAGGTTGAGAACCACTGGTTTAGATTATTGATTAGGTTTGTCTGGGTTGACACAACATCGTAGGCTGAAGGACTTGTACTGTGCTGTAATGTTCCATGTTCAAAAGAGGGCATGTCTAGGGTGTGATAGGTCTTTCGGTATCTCGTTGTCTTTCTAGGCAGCATAATGGAGTCAATGGAGGATGTGGAATTTTTTCATTACGTTCTGAAGTCAATTGCAAATATGCAAGAAATCAAGTTTATTGTCACCTGATTGCACAAGTACAACCTGACGAAACAGCGTTCTTCAGTCTTCAATGGAAAACACGCGGACACACAACCAGACACACTACACATACAGACAAACAATACATATGAAGGACAAGTGTGTGTGTATATATTATTGTTTCATAAATTTGAGAATCTTGGATGGTTAGTGTGAGCAGTTCCTTTGGTCGTTCAGCATTCTCACTGCCCATGGGAAGAAGCTGTTTCTCAGCCTGGTGGTGCTGGCTTTGATACTCCTGCATATCTTTCCTGACGGGAGCAGCTGAAAGATGCTGTATGCAGGGTGGAAGGGGTCCTCAATTATTTTGTTTGCCCTCTTCAGATAACGACCCCGCTGGATCACGCCAGTAGGGGTGGAGGGAGAGAGACTCCAGTGATCCTCTTTGCCAGTCTTATGGTCCTGTGGATTGACTTCCAATCCATTTCTCTGCAGCAACCGTACCACGCTGTGATGCAGCCGGCCAGGATGCACTCGATAGAGCTCCTGTAGAAGGTTGACAAGATGGTGACCAGTAACCTCACTCTCTTTAGTCTTCTCAGGAAGTGCAATCGCTGTTGCGTCTTCCTGACAAGTGAGGAGATGTTGTTTGTCCTCAATAGGTCACTAGTTAAGTGAAAGCCAAGGAACTTGGTGCTCTCCACTCTCCCTACTACAGAGTTGTTGATGTGTCGTGGAGGGTCGTCATTTCTGGTCCTCCTGAAGTCCACAATCATTTCGTTTGTCTTGTCCAGTTGAGACTCGGGTTTTTACTCCTGCACCATCCCCTTAAAATTGATCAGCAAACTCCAAGACTTGGGACTCAACACCCCACTGTAATTGGATCCTGGATTTCCTCACCTCCAGACCAATCAGTGAGGATTGGTAAGAAGATCTCCACAATCTCCATCAGCACTGGAGCACCAGAGTGCTCTGTTGTTAGCCCCCTCCTCTACTCGCTAGACATCTATGACTGTGTGACAACAATATCATCTATAAATTCACAATACCACTGTAGTGGGTGGAATAAAAAGAGGGAATGAGTCAGCCTACAGGAGGGAGGTTGAAAATTTGGCTGAATGGTTCACCAATAATAATGTCACCAAAACCAAAGAGCTGATTGCTGACTTCAGGACGGGAAAACCAGAGGTGTACTTGGAAAATTTATATAGATGTGTGGTGGAAAGGGTGCTGACTGGCTGCATCACGATCTGGAATGGTGACTCCAAGGCCCATGAGCATAAAGCCCTGCAATAGATAGTGGACAAAGCTCAGGACATGGCAGGTAAATCCGTTGAAAATCTTTACAGGAAATGCTGTCATCGGAGAGCAGCAGCAATCATAAAGGATCCACACCACCCAGCTGCTACCATCAGGAAAGAGGTGTCGGTGCCACAAGGCTCGCACCACCAGGTTCAGGAACACCTGCTCCCCCTCCACCATCAGACTCCTCTACAACAAACTCAATCAGGGACTCATTTAAGGATTCTTACTTTTGCACTTTGTTGATTTTTTTTTCCTCTTTCTCTGGATTGCACGGACCATATTCGTTTACATGTGTATGTTGAGTAGGTTTTTTTTTGCTCTACCAATAAGTGATAATTCTACCTTGCCGGCAGGAAAAAGAATCTCGGTTGTATGTGATGTCATGTATGTCCTCTGACAATAAATCTGAAATCTGATTTTCCACCTCTTCTCCGTAGTGCAACTCATTTCCTGTTGCTGATGAGACCAACTACTATTGTGTCATCTCCAAACTTGATGATATATTGTTGGTGCTGGGTCTGAAGATTCAGTCATGGGTCAGTAGCATTTTCAGGAGTGGGCTGAGGACACATCCCGGAGGTGTGCCTATGCTCAACATATCAGTGCTCGACATTCTGCTACCCACCTGGACAGTATGTGCTCTAACTGTTACAAAGAGGGGTGTTGAGACCCAGTAAGGTTAGTTTCTTCAACTTCTGCGGAATTACCATATTAAATGCCAAGTTGAAGACAATGGGCCTGGCATATGAGCCGTTATTCTCTAGGTGGGACAGGATAGAGTGGAGCAGGCAAGGCATTGTCTGTGGAATGGTTTCTTCTTTTGGCTTATTGGAACAGGTCCAACGTTGAAGCATTTCATAATGGTGGAGGTTCATGCTTGAGGCTTGTTATTGTCTTGGGGACCAGGAAGCTGCCTTAAACCCTTTGAGAACAATGGACTGCTACAATGAGGTGTTGAAGATGTCAATGAAGACGTCTGCACAGTCCTTTAGTATCCGACCAGTCACGTAATCAGGTGCGTAGGGGCCCATGCACAAAATGTTGGTTATGAATTTTTACCTTTGCTACATAAAGGACACTGACCAGCTGAGAGTATCTCCAGAATTTTGTGTTTTTACATGTAATCTAGGCCTGTTGCCCTGTGTGGGTTCACCTGGGATAGGGTTTTAATTACCTCATCCGCGGCTATGCAGGGGGCCATTCATCAGGGGAGCACTGAGCTTTCTTCGGCGTCATCCTGCTCTTCTCATTAAATAGTGCATAGAAGATATTCATCATAAAAGATGTGCTTTTTCCAATTGTTTTAAGTTTCTGAAACTGTTGTGGATGTTTTGCATTTCTGAAACTGCTTCACAATGCACTTTATTCTATCTAATCAAGAGGGACAAACTTCTTAATCATCTATCTGGCTTCTGGTAATGTAACCTGGTCATGCAACATGATAATGTTAATGTCACAATGCATTCCATAGGTGTTTGTCTAATTGGATGAGATCCATGGAACTAAAGATCTAGTGCACCATGCAATCTTGCTTAAACTTGGCTGCTGCTGGACTTCTCAAGGCTGCCAGTGCTTTGTTTTCAGTTGTTTATTTTGTATTGGTTGGGTGCACCAGTTAAAGGTTTGTTGCTAAAACAGGATTGAACGGGTTTTTTTCATGTTTTCAATACTTCACATTTCTTAACAACTATGTTGTGCAAAGTATATGGTTTAAATAAATGTTAAAAATTCCTTAACACAGAAGTAGCTTGCATTTTATCTTTGTTTGCAGAGAGATGAAGAATTTATGAGACGTTTATTTGTCCAAGTCTACCACGACAGTGCATACCCACTACTTCGTTCCACTACTCTACCAGCAAACAAATGGGCTGACGAGGAAGTTGAAAATAGCCGATGGAAGATCATTGCTAACTTTTTACAAAAAAACCAAGAGAAAAACGGCTCACTTTACAGCCTACTTTCTCTGGAACATACTTATGGTGTTTTTGATATTTCTGAGATAAGCTATGATTTCCTGGGAGTGACTCAAAAGGCTGTTTCAGTGGACTGAGCCATGAGCCTGTATGTAAATGTGAGTAGAATTATTAAAGGGTGGTTATCAAAACATTTAATAATTGTTTGGCAGAAAAGGAATGAAGATAGCCAAAGATATTTATATTAATTTTATCCTTTGTAAGGTCACTGAAAGCTGCCATGATGGTCAATACTTCTTCCTGATTTTAAGTTGTCACAGATTCCTGGAACGATTTTTCCCTTCGGCCTGTTCTTGTGGCGGAATTTCAACAGGTTCTGTGTGAAGATCATATTTTATTATGAATTCTCTGCATCTTTTCTTAGCCGTTCATTTTAAATGATCTTGTTTCTGTTGCAGTAGATACTGTTCGTAAAACATTTCATATAAGATCTTCTTTGGCTTGGCTTCGCGGACGAAGATTTATGGAGGGGTAATGTCCACGACAGCTGCAGGCTCGTTTGTGGCTGACAAGTCCGATGCGGGACAGGCAGACACGGTTGCAGCGGTTGCAAGGGAAAATTGGTTGGTTGGGGTTGGGTGTTGGGTTTTCCTCCTTTGTCTTTTGTCAGTGAGGTGGGCTCTGCGGTCTTCTTCAAAGGAGGTTGCTGTCCGCCGAACTGTGAGGCGCCAAGATGCACGGTTTGAGGCGATATCAGCCCACTGGCGGTGCTCAATGTGGCAGGCACCAAGAGATTTCTTTAGGCAGTCCTTGTACCTCTTCTTTGGTGCACCTCTGTCTCGGTGGCCAGTGGAGAGCTCGCTATATAACACGATCTTGGGAAGGCGATGGTCCTCCATTCTGGAGACGTGACATACCCAGCGCAGTTTGATCTTCAGCAGCGTGGATTCGATGCTGTCGGCCTCTGCCATCTCGAGTACTTCGATGTTGGAGATGAAGTCGCTCCAATGAATGTTGAGGATGGAGCGGAGACAATGCTGGTGGAAGCGTTCTAGGAGCCGTAGGTGATGCCGGAAGAGGACCCATGATTCGGAGCCGAACAGGAGTGTGGGTATGACAACGGCTCTGTATACGCTAATCTTTGTGAGGTTTTTCAGTTGGTTGTTTTTCCAGACTCTTTTATGTAGTCTTCCAAAGGCGCTATTTGCCTTGGCGAGTCTGTTGTCTATCTCGTTGTCGATCCTTGCATCCGATGAAATGGTGCAGCCGAGATAGGTAAACTGGTTGACCGTTTTGAGTTTTGTGTGCCCGATGGAGATGTGGAGGGGCTGGTAGTCATGGTGGGGAACTGGCTGATGGAGGACCTCAGTTTTTTTCAAACTGCATGAGTTTTTCAAGCTCTGCTGGGACCAAGGAAAGCTGCCTCAGGACCTTCGTAATGCCATCATCATCACCCTGTACAAAAACAAAGGCGAGAAATCAGACTGCTCAAACTACAGGGGAATCACGCTGCTCTCCATTGCAAGCAAAATCTTCGCTAGGATACTCCTAAATAGAATAATACCTAGTGTCGCCGAAAATATTCTCCCAGAATCACAGTGCGGCTTTCGCGCAAACAGAGGAACTACTGACATGGTCTTTGCCCTCAGACAGCTCCAAGAAAAGTGCAGAGAACAAAACAAAGGACTCTACATCACCTTTGTTGACCTCACCAAAGCCTTTGACACAGTGGGTAGGAAAGGGCTTTGGCAAATACTAGAGCGCCTCGGATGCCCCCCAAAGTTCCTCAACATGGTTATCCAACTGCACGAAAACCAACAAGGTCAGGTCAGATACAGCAATGAGCTCTCTGAACCCTTCTCCATTAACAATGGCGTGAAGCAAGGCTGCGTTCTCGCACCAACCCTCTTTTCAATCTTCTTCAGCATGATGCTGAAACAAGCCATGAAAGACCTCAACAATGAAGACGCTGTTTACATCCGGTACCGCACGGATGGCAGTCTCTTCAATCTGAGGCGCCTGCAAGCTCACACCAAGACACAAGAGCAACTTGTCCGTGAACTACTCTTTGCAGACGATGCCGCTTTAGTTACCCATTCAGAGCCAGCTCTTCAGCGCTTGACGTCCTGTTTTGCAGAAACTGCCGTATAAGATATAGGAATGGGATTAGGCAATTTTCAGTCCTGCTCTGCCAATCATCTAAATCGTTGCTGATCTCCTTCAACACCAATTTAAATTTTAAATTTAGAGACATGGCACAGTAACAGTCCCTTCCGGTCTCCGCCCAGCCAATTACACCCATATGACCAACATGAGTAACTTACTGATGACATGAATGTATGTGCTATGGTGAACAGTATGGAAGGTTTACCAGGGTTTACAGCAGGATCTAAATTAGACAGGGAATTTGGCAAAGCAATGACATGCAGTTCTATTTGGAGAAGAGTGAGGTGCTGCATTTGACTTAGGACTTGCTATAATTGCAGTGTCCTAAACAGTCTTATGGAGCAGAGGGACCTGGGAATGCAGGTGCATAGCTCTTTAAAAATGGCAGCATGGATATACAGAGCAGTAAAGAGACTGTAGGGGATGCTTGTCTTCATCGGTCAGGGCATTAAATGCAAGAGTTGAGAGGCTGTGTCTTCAGTCAGAGTATGATGGTCATATGGAATGATCTGCCAGATAAAGTGTTAGATGCAGGCATGTTAGTGTAGCCACGCGCTACTCGAAAGAAGACACACATGTAATGTAGTCAGGTTAAGCTCTCAGTTTTATTAGGGCTCAGACCCAACTTTTATACTTACACTGTTCCCTGCCATGGCCCCCCTTGGCTAACGTCACAACATGCATAACAAAAGTGGGGTTTCCGCACGCGGGTACTTTCCTGCATAACAATGCCCTTCTTCCCCGCACGCTGTTCCTGTTGGCTGCGCAGGAAGGCCAACGCCATTTTGGGGTCGCTGGCCTTTAAGCTGCCCTTGTCATTCATCCACTGGTTCGCTTGTTGGGGCCAGTGCCGCTGCGTCGGCTGCTGGCCTTCAGTTGCGCTCACCACCTGGAGCGCCAGCTCAATCACCTGGGGGGGTGGGGGGGGCGGCGTTGCCACATTAACTTCCTTTAAGAAACACTTGGATGGGAGGAGCTTGGAGAATGGGCTTAATGTGAACAAGTGAGTTTGGCATGGACAGGCTGGATCTGCGGGCCTGTTTTTATGCTGTAAGATTTTAACTTTTGGACATTTGGATTTAGGGCTACATGCTACATGTTCAGTTGTAAAGGTGAGGCTGCCGGTGGTCGGGGGAGGCAGCCGAGGGACCACGGTGGGGGAGGAAGCGACCGAGGGACCGCGGTTGGGGAGACATCCGGGCGACTGGATGGGGGTGGGAGTGGATATGGCAGCACAATTCAGGTGGGCTTTCCAAAATGCGGAAAAATCCAAAATTCGGAACACAATGTCCCCCAAGGGTTCCAGATAAAGGATCGTGTACCTGTCTCCTGCTAAAAAGGCCTCACCTTCACAACTGAACATGTAGCATGTAAACACATTCCTGTTTCAAACCCACATCTAAAACACATCTCTGATATATCAGATTTTGACCTATGTAGCCCTAAACAAATCCATGTCTTGCATTTATAATTGATGTCATATTATCCTAACACCCATCAGACCAACATCTTTCTGATATTACAGCACCCAAGTCCGACTCTCATTGGTCTCTCTCTCTCAAGCTCTTCAAGCGTGATTTTGCACTTTAGGTGCATTCCCCAGCCAAATCGTTCTTCCATTTTACTAATTTCAGTTGTATTCTTCTTCTCAAGAATGAACCTTAGCTGGAGAAAGCAGAAGAAAGTTTCATTAGCTACTCCATATTTCTGTTTTAGTTAAGCAAAAGACATAATAATTCCCTCTGTATAGTAATCTTCAATTTATCTTGTCACTCCAGGAGTTTAGTATTCTGTTACCTAGATTCAGAGGCAGTAAACACATTCTTATATAATATGATGCTCTTAATGACATCCCTGCTTTATTTCTCAATACATTTATTGAGTTTTTGCCATACTCTAATCCTATATTAATATAGGATTATCTGTCTTTTTTGTTATTGACTTAACAAATAAAATCTTTTGTTGTCCATTGAATGCAGTCCCGTTTGAATCCAAGAAGGGGGAGGGGCTGCTTTCTTTAAAGAAGAATGAAATAAATCTTGCTTGTTCCACCAAATAGTATTTTTTGAAAACCGATAGCCCAAGTCCAACCACCCCCCCCCACCCCCCACCCCACCACCCAGCTTATAGTCCCATGTTAACTTTTCCAACAAAATCCTTGACAATTTATTCCAAAGGAACTGCCTAATGCAATTACTTAGTAATTTAGTGAATTTTTCGGCAAAGAGATAGGCAGCGATTGGGAAAAGATATTGTAATCTTGGCATCTCTTTTATTTTAACACAATTAACCCTTCCCACCAAAGTAATTGACATATTTTTCCATTTCTGCAAATCCTTTTCTATCTTCCCTAAAAGAGGACTATAATTATACAAATTCTGCAAGTTATTATCCATCATTATTCCTAAATATATCATTCCATCTACCTTCCATTTAAATCGACTTCTTCTTTAATATCTTTCGTAATCAAAGTTCTGTGAAAATGAGCATTATGCAATGTGGACGTTGTGCGAACACCATATTGCTGTATATACTTAGCGAAGCTGTACAAGATACTGAACTTGAGTAAAATAAACTTTTTAAACTTTTATGTAAACACTTTCTTAGCCTATATCACGCACAATTTAACAAAGAGGATCAGGATCATCCACGTCAGTGTTCTCAACTTCCTCATAGTGTTCTACTGGAGGAGTTTCAAGTCGAATAACCTCCATTGATAAACCGTCACTCTGTAATGCCTCAGGGATCTAGCTGATAGTCTTCTTGGGGAGGTGTTGCTTTCTTCAAGAATATGTCCAGTGTTGTTTGCCTTATCTGCCTTTTCTTTAATTCATACTTATGTCCAGTTATGTCTGCAACGTTGCATTCTCTGATTGGAATTGGCTGATTGTATGGGACGATGGATGTATATACGGTCGGACAATGCCCAGTCACGTTAAGAGATGCATACCTGTATATCGTGTATATTACATTTTTTGTTGTTGCATGACAAAAAAAGGCATTTTGATCTTTAAGATAAAAATCAGGCCAAAGGTTCCTTGTTTATTTTTAGAAAAGAAAAGCTTTGAGCACAGCTTACATTGACTAGTGAGTGCAAGAGTATGATTGTTCCTGGTTTCGTGCCTTTCATCTTAAAAATTCAATGTGCAAGTATATACTTTTTTTAAAAACTGAGTATGAAGTTGATTCATTTACTTGGGTAAATAATATAAGGAATGTTATAAAAATTGTAATAATTTAAGTCAACACCTTTGGGAGAAAATATTTTATCTTCTTAAAACAAACCAACAGCAATGGCTGGAATTATTCTGGAGTGGATTTAAACACTATGGTGTGCAAAACTGGAAAGTGCATTTCTTGGCTTGGACACCTTCAAGGTAGATAGTGACTGGCATTTTTTCTTTGAATCTATGACTTTAATTCATCAGGTGCAATTCACCAGCATTTTCCTGTTAATTAATCCAGAACATCTCAGATATTAATATAATGTCCAATTTTTTTCATCATTTTTTAAAACCTTACATCTTGTGAAGGATTTTATCTGGATTGTCCCAATTCTTAGTAATCTCATAGACTGGAAAATATAATTCTAGTTGGCATCCCAATTTCTGTACCTTATTTATAACAAGAAATGATCATAATTATTTATATTTATTTGTTGAGCTGGACTCAGTAGGTCATCTCCTCTATAGAAATTTAGATTCAGTGAGTGAGACTTAACTGTTAGTGACCCTCTTCTCTTACGTCTTTGCGTTTATTTAATTGGGCTGTGTGGAAAAAGAAACACAAAGACTATTTTATAGTACTACAGCAAAGCTGTTGCACACAACACCAGGACCGTTATAAGTGAGGTCACAATTTTTCTTTGAATTCCCACCTTTCCCATTCCCGTAATATGCGATAGCAGACATGGCCCAGGTGGTGCAAAACACTCAAAGTACACCGTGGATTCCTGGACAAGTTAACAGGATTTTCTTGCTAAGTTTTTAAAGGAGCTCCCCATTGTGCAATGGAATGCATTCATGTGTTTTACTTTATCGCAGAAGTGAAGATTATAAACCTGCTTGTCAGTTTCAACAAAGTGAACACGAGTTTGCATGGAGGCATTCGTTTTCTCTCACCTATGTAGAACATATTAACATGGAGTGTGAGGCATGTATGCCAATGGCAGGGAGTGGCATTCCCGATGAAGGGTTTTTGTTCTAAAACGTCGGCAATCTATTTCTTTCGACAGATGCTGCCTGACCTGCTGAGTTCCTCCATATTTTTGTGTGTTATTTCAGTTTTCCAGCATCTACAGACTTGCTTACGTAGAATAGATGGCTTTCTTTTAACTTCTGATCAGGGTGTTCACCATTTAATGCTCACCCACAACTGCAATGTGGAAACCAAATGCACACATTGTTCCAGGACTCAACTAATATCTTTGCTGCATATCAATACGATTAAGAGCCCTGCTATTAACTGTATTCATTCTCTTTACATTGGACCTCCCAAAGTACAACACCTCATACGTGCAGAGTAAACTCCAATGCCAGTTCTCTGCCCATTTCTGCAACTAATTCATATCCTGCTTTGTTCTTTGATGGTCCTGAACACTATCCACAACTTCACCAATCTTTCAATCATCTGCAAACTTACTAGCCCACCTACTTACTCATCCAAGTCATAAATAACACAAACAACCAGACCCAGCAACACCGACGTAGAACAAATCTGTAGACACTGTGGTTTTAAATTTTTTTTTATTTTTCACACTATAAACCACATTGATCAAGATACATACATTTTTCTTTTCAAATATATACAGTGTCGTTTTCTCCCCCCCCCCCCTCTTCCCATCCCACCCTCCCTACCTCCCCTCCCATTCATTTAAAGTTCAGAATCTAAGATACATTAAACCCGTCAAACAATGTTGTCACTCAATAAAAATAAACAAGAAGTTCCACTGAGTCAATTCTTTTCATTTCCTTCTCCTTCTGTCATTTTAGGTGGTAGATGTCCCCGGTAGGTTTTCTCTATTGTGGTTCATGTATGGCTCCCATATTTGTTCAAATATTGTAATATTATTTCTTAAATTATATGTTATTTTTTCTAATGGAATACATTTATTCATTTCTATGTACCATTGTTGTATTCTC
The DNA here is from genome assembly GCF_036971445.1 of Narcine bancroftii. Lineage (NCBI taxonomy): Eukaryota > Metazoa > Chordata > Chondrichthyes > Torpediniformes > Narcinidae > Narcine > Narcine bancroftii. Next base: position 230,818,990 of record NC_091474.1, on the reverse strand, counting down.
AAATTATCTTCTAATTTCCAGGCTGACATAATACATTTTTTTGCTACAGCTAGGGCTATCCTAACAAATCTTTTTTGTGCACCATCCAAATCAAGTCCAAATTCTTTGTTTTTATGTTACTTAGGAGGAAGATCTCTGGGTTTTTTGGTATATTGCTTTTTGTGATTTTATTTAATATCTGGTTTAGATCTTCCCAAAATTTTCCCACTTTCTCACATGTCTAGATTGCATGAATTGTTGTTCCCATTTCCTTTTTACAGTGAAAACATTTGTCATATACTGTTGGGTCCCATTTATTTAACTTTTGAGGTGTAATGTATAGCCTGTGTATCCAGTTATATTGTATCATACGTAACCTCGTATTTATTGCATTTCTCATCGTTCCAGAGCATAACTTCTCCCATGTTTCCTTCTTTATCTTTACGTTTAGATCTTGTTCCCATTTTTGTTTAGTTTTACCATTTGTTTCCTCATTCTCCTTTTCTTGTAGTTTAATATATATGTTTGTTATAAATTTTTTGATTATCATTGTGTCTGTAATCACATATTCAAAATTACTTCCCTCTGGTAACCTCAGACTGCTTCCTAATTTGTCCTTCAAGTAGGATTTCAGTTGGTAGTATGCCAACACTGTATCGTGAGTTATATTATATTTATCCTTCATTTGTTCAAAGGATAATAATTTATTTCCTGAAAAGCAATTAGTAGACACTGTGGTTGAAGTAAACACACCATGCTGGAGAAACACAGCAGGTCAAACTGTCCTTTATATAACAAAGGTAAAAATACATAACCAATGTTTCGGGCTTGATCCCTTCATCAAGGTACCAACATCATCCCTGCGGAACATCACTGAGTGAAACACAAAAGTCTGGAGATGCTGTGATTGCAGTAAAAGCACAGTGAAATACTGGAGGAACTCAGCCCATCTTGCAGTGTCCACAGGAGATAAAGAGCACCCCTGATCACAGGTCTCCAACCTAAATCACTCCCCTCTGTGCTTTATGGACCAGCCAATTCTATATCCAAACTATTAACTCACATTGGATCCCATGCATGCTCACCTGTATCAGCTTACCATGTCAAGTGCCTTACTGACTTCCTTGTAAATAACCTCTACCAACTTTGACACCTCCTGAAAAAAAACCTCAATAACATTGGTAAAAGTTGCCCCTTATCTGAACATGATTTTCCAAATGTGCATAAATGCCATCCCCGAGTATCCTTTCCAATAGTTTCCCCACCTCTGATGTGAGGCTTACTTGCCTATACTTTCCTGGACTTTTTTTAAAACCCTTGAACAAAGGTACCATAATAGCTACTCCAGCTCTCTGGGAGTGTCATGGGCTCGAGAGCTTCTGATTTGCTGCATAGGAGACTCTGCCCCATCAATTAAAACATGGTTGGGTCCACATGTGTTGAAACAAAGCCGGCTGTCAGTTCCAGCCTCTGCATAAAACCCCGTGCGAGGTTACAGCACGGCTCTCCAATGCTCCCTGACATTATGTGCGTGTTGTTGGACAGGCTTTTCTGCTGCCTCAGCATCTCACTCTGAGCATTTGTTGAAGCCCACTCCCTCAACGTTCTGTTCTAGAAGACAAATAAGAGGTTGTGGACAAAGTTGGACGGGCATGCAATCTGAACTGCTGGAGGCAGCAGCTGTGCAAATTGGGCAGAATTTCAGTACCACAGTGGAGTGTCAGCCTATATTTTGATCTCCTCTCTGGAGACTTGAGTCCAGTAACTTGCTTTGTTCAGAAGAGACAGTGCAAACTGCTGATTCATAGCCGAAAGCAAATGGAATGTGTCAAGATTTCTTGTGGGTGAAGCAACGTCTATCAAGTATTGAAGAGCAAGATAACCTGCTGCTGCCGAAAGGCATGATATGCAAACCATTATCAGAGCTAAGAAGTGGGGCATTGAAAATGGTAGCCAAAATAATTTAAGTGAATTCACCACAAAATGTTCTTGCTACACACCCTCCACCTTCCATGATTGATGAAGATTGGAGATACAGTGTCAGGGGAGGGTGCTGTTTATGTTTGGGAGTGACAAACTAATGAGATAAATGGAATGTCTTGCATACTATGTGATCCTGACAGATTTCAATTGGATTGTTGAGGAATACAAACTATTAGATGCAAGAGAGCGAGAAAAAAAGATCCCTGTGTTATTTTATGCTGCTGGATTTTAATCAAAGATACCAGATAGTTCAGTCACCACTGAATAAGAACTGTTATTAAGAATTAGTTGAGCATGTGTAGAAAGATTAGGTTAATCCATTTCCAATACACATTCTGGAAGAGGGACTTTTTTTTCACATTCCAGAAGACTGTCCTTTGCCAACCTGAATATTTAAAATTCCTTCTCCCTGTCATTCTTATATCTGATTTGAAAATAAAGGTGTTGAATGCGGGACGTGTTCTGGCAAGAAGGAAATGCCAACATTGTACCCTGTACAATGAGATGGGTTATTTGATGAGCATTTATACAGCTATATGAAGTCACAATGGGGGGGAAACAAAATCAAAATTAGCGCAAAGCAAGGGCAGTGTAAGAGGACAGTTGGATTCATTTAGGGGCCCAATGGCTGCTATTGGTACACAATTTCACACTCTAGGCCTTGTCCCAGATCGGCGAAGGGAGAAGAGAATGTATCCAGGGATGATGGGTTGAGTGTATTCAGTGTTTCCTAGCCTGTGGGAGATGCAGATGGAGGATGGCAGTGGGTGGGGGTGGGGGTGTCATGTACTGAATTAAGTCAAAAAGGGAACTTTTTATTGCGACCTTTTTATTGACTCATCTGTCCTCTTGTGATGTGCAGCAAATGTTTTGCATCCAGAAAACTGGTTGTAATACAGTGCCTTCCATAATGTTTGGGACAAAGATACTTTTTTCCTTTATTTGCCCCTGGGCTCCACAATTTTAAATTTGTAATTATATAATACACAGATTAAAGTGTATTTTAATAAAGTGTAATTAAAGTGCACATTCCATATTTTATTTAAGGTTATTTGTATACATTTTAGTTTGACCTTGTGTTCCCTCATTCCAGTGCACCATAATGCTTGGACATTTGGCTTCACAGGTGTTTGTGATGTGACATAGTATATAGATATGTTTTTGGGAGATAAATTGGGAAAGGTTTGTTAGAGTAGATCACATATAAACACTTCAAAACAGATCTTATTTAAAATACTGAAGCTCTGCTAATGCTAGACATATTGGCTCCACAGCTTTTGCAAGAGCTTTGAAGAGTGCTCAAGAGACTTCACTAATGGATTGTTGTTTACAAAAGGCAACAGATGAAAGATCTTGTTGGAGCCACAGATTGTCTGGAAGAGAACTTGCTCTAAGAGGATCATGTGGTTTTGCAAGCAGAGAGAGTCAAACAGGCTTTCTGTCAGAGGGAGAGAGAGAGACACACACACACAGAAACAAACACACACACACATCACTTCTAGTGTTACAGCCAACAGAAGCAACTGGGATTGGAACAAAACAATTTGGCAAGCTTGTGGAAAGCCCCATTTGGAAGATGGCCTGGTCAAAGCCCTTGTGGTTCATGTAAGAGGAGAGGACTGGCTGTCTAATGTTTCACTTGGAATAAGAGAAACAAAAGGAACTCTGTGGTGACCTGAAAAAAAGAGGTTATCAACTGGAGAACCCTGAAAGGGCAAGTTTCGTCAGCAAGACACTGAAATGGCTGATGGAAGTACATCAATTGTGGATGTCCTGGAATAATAAATCTCACTCTGAAAATCAACAAGTACGTTCCTGAGAGGTAACCATTTACCTTTCAAGCACCAAAGCCTGGTGAACTTTATAATTCCTAAATTTTGTGCACAGTATAAGAATTGCTGCAACCAGTGAACTTGGAGGAATGAAGAGTGACATTTGACTGTGAACCAAAAAACTTTTCTAAACTTACACACACGTGGGCTTATAATTAGAAGGGGATTAAAATAGGTTAGTTAAGTTAAGTTAAAGTGTGATTCTGTTTTCATGTTTAAAGATAATTAAAAGCAACTTTTGTTCAAGTAACCATTTGTCTAGGTGAATCTCTATTGCTGTTGGGTTTTGGGGTCCTCTGGGCTCGTAACAGTGAGAACTTGGGTATGTTTAATTGTTTCATTGGCGCAGGTATGAGAGAGCTGGGCTTGCTTCTAAGCTTTTAATCGCCTTTGGAATCTGTGGTTGCCATTTTTCAACATGAGGACCAGAGTTGTTCCAATGACAATCAAATAAGTCATTATGAGGCTGAAAAACAAAAATAAAAGAGTAAAGGACATCATCCAAATCTTAGGATTACCAAAATCAACAGTATGGAATATTATTAAGATGAAAGAGCGTACTGATGACCTCGGTAATTGCAAAGGGACTGATGTTCCAATGAAGACCTCCCCGTGTCTGTTGGTGGCAAAGGCTCTTAGTCTGAAAGGGCCTGTAATCAAACTGTATTACTAATTTTAAAAATATATATTTTTACTTGAAATATAAACAAATTTGTTGTTTAGAACAGGGTGACTAAATTGATCTTAGAATTACAGCCATGATGGAACTAATTAAGGATACTCAGGCTTTTTCTTCTCTAGAATGTGATGTTAATTTATTTATATTTTTTATTACTTACTTTCCTGGTCGATAATAAAGAAGCGTTTTCTTGCAGAGGACTTTCAACTTAAAAGAAATACTGCCAATTAATCTCCAAAGCTGAGGTAAAAAGCTACAAGTGGTGCAGCAGGTAGTGCTACTGTTTAGCTCCATTTGCTCTGACTAGATCTTCACCTCTGATGTTGTCTGTTTAGAGTTTGCAGATAATCCTCCCTTCACTCAGTACCCTAGTTCACAGCCACATCTCAAAAAATATGATGCCTCATAGGTTAACTGCCCAGTGTGAAATCTCCTTTGGTGTGGGCCTGTGGTTCCCAAACTTTTTCAGACTGCCACCGCCTTAGCTCCCAACCCACATCCCTAGTGCTTCCCCCCCACCCCCCACACACATATACAACTAATACACACCTCTTTCTTGGTATTACGTCTACCTTAAATTTCATGCAACAACTAACTTAACACTCGTCAAGCATATGTATTTCATAAATAAAACTTAAACCAATTTATTTAGCAATATGAAAGGGAAAACTTACATCTCAACTGTAATTACATTGTCTTTGGGCTGTTGGAAGCTTGATGGGTGGACAGCTGGGGTGAGTATCTGCCATCAGGTGCTCGATGGGCGGGTGGCCGGGGTGAGGATCCACAAATAAGCTGTCAGGAGCTTGATGGGCAGGCAGTTGGGGTGAGGATCAGCCATTGTGTGCTGGATGGGTGGGCAGTTGGGGCGAGGATCAGCTGTTGGGATCTTGATGGGCAGGCAGTTTGGGTCAAATATAAGAAAGGGGTCATTTATTTATACATAATTTAAATGTACATTGCAAGCTGAAGATAATTTGAAATTCTTACAAACCTGGAGCTTGGCCCTTGCAGACGTGAATGTGGTGTGTGTCCTGTCCAGAGCATATCATCAAGAAACAAACATTCATAGCCCCCTGACTGCCCCCTTTATCCTCATTGCCTCCTTGGATCTTTCCACCACCCCGGGGAGGTGGGGGGGGGGGGGCAGCAGTGTCCACTTTGGGAATCACTAGTGTAGCTGGATGGTGCAAGAATTCAGAGGGATTTGATGGACATGTGAAAGAGATATAAACCCTGGATCCCCCACCAAAACCCCAATTCAGTCCAAAGACTATTGTGTATTATTCTTAATGAATAAAAGTGTGTTGTACTCTCTCTGGTCTTGAGTGCTCTCAGTCGTGCCACCATTTTATTCAATAAAGAAGAAGATGGAAGCTCTGTTGAAGCCAGCAATGCTCATAATCGACCATCTGTCCCCAGAGGAATTCACATACTGGATGGAATGCTTCCAAATGTACTTGGTGGCCACACAAACGGTCTACTCCACAGATGAACTCGAGGTCAGTGCTCCTCTCACGCATCAGACCTAAAGGATTCCCAATTGTCAGGAACTGCACTACCTGCAAGTCAGCCATCAAAAGGCTGAAGACTTGCTACATGAGGTCCATAAAATGTCATCCCAGTGAGGCATCAGCTCCATTGAACATTTTGTCCTCATCTTACGAGCACTCGTGAGGAACTGCGGTTACAAAGACAGCATGGCCCAAAAATGGGAAGACAAGCAAACCCGGGACACTGTTGTCAGTGGCGTGAGGCCCAAGTATTATTTGGCTACAGTTGCTGGAGCAAGGCAGCATGGCCAAGTCCCTGGAGATGGCCCAACTGGGAGCTGATAACCTGGAAGGCTCCCTCCAGGATGATCTGATTACCGGAGCAACTTCACACACGGCATCAGCCCTGATGGCGGCGGCCTCCAGCAACAAGGGTTGCTTCTGCGGTCAGTAGCAGCACCCAAGAACTTGATGTCCTGCTTAAAACTCCATCTGCTCTTGTTGTGGTAATAAGGGGTACTGGGTGAAGGTCTGCAGGGTAAGGGATCCAACGCATATGCGACCCCTGCTGGGCTGATTGAGGTGAGTCCAAAGCCCAATCTCATGATCTCCCAATGCCAGTGTTGTGCGTAATGGCTTTCCTGTGGGGCTGCACGGCGAGAGCAGCAACGTGGTAAACCTTAGTGGCCATCTTGCCGTGTTTTGAAACTAGCCCTATCCTCATCAGATGAGGAAGGGGTATGGCCATATTGCCACCCCACGTGGTCTCTGCCATCTTGCAGGTTTCCAAAATCGGTGCCAACAGAAGAAAGAGGAGGGCGGCCATCATTGCTGTGCCTCATGGCCTCCGCCACCTTGCCTGTCTGACAATCAGCGAGGGGAACAACTGCACCTCCGGAGTCCTGGCAGTGATGGTGTTGGACCAGGAGAAACCACACCAACTGAACAAATCCACGATCAAGATGGGGGTTAACAGACATAAACTGTTTAATTGACTTTAGCTCGACTGAGAGATTCATAGATGCAGAGACAGTCCAAAAACTTAATCTTAAAGTGAATCCTTCTAATTATTGTATTTTTTTAGCATCCCATACGCAGTCTGTAAATATTAAGGAACATTGTTTGGTTCATTTATCTTTGCAGGAGGGGGAATTCTGTAAGTTCAGAATGTATGTATTTAAGAATTTATGTGCACCCGTCTTGTTGGGTGTTGACTTTTTAAATAATCAATATACACACACACACACACACACATATATATATATATATATATATATATATATATACACACACACATACCTCCCTACCACCCTAACTCTCTACCTCCCCCAACAAATCCCCCCCATACCAATCCCATATTCACCCACCCACTCCAAAAAAGAAAGGAATGAAAAAAGAGATATAACCTACAAGAACATAATTAATTAGCATGGCTGGAGAATTCACAGTTTTAAATAAGGGCTCCAAACTTTCCTATAGAGAAAAAATATATCATGTAAATTATGGGATACCCAAATCGATCTCGTTTTTCCATTTAATCGTTATACGTTTTCTAGCAACCACTAATGACACTCTCAAGAATGCAATTTGAAATTTAGTCATTCTCAATTCTAAACTCAATTTTTTAATACTACCTAACAAAAATAATAATTGATCCAATGTAATTTTAACCTTAAAAATATGCTCTAATAATTTATGTCGCATCCAAAAGAATTTAACATATCACTTGATCAAGTAGATTTAAAAGAGAACCAACCTCCTTCCCACATCTAAAACATAAATCTGAAGAAGATAAATTATATCTCTTTAATTTTTCTGGGGTTAAATATAATTGATATTTAAAATTATAATAAACTAAATCTCACATAAATAATCTTAGTCAAACTATATTTACACAAATTCCCATAATCTTGATTGATCACAATCCATTAATCATTTTCCCATTTTAATCTAGACTTACTAGATTACTAGTCTGGTTTAAGCATTTTATTCGGTAATAACAAATACATTTCAGATATAAATCTCTTCTTCCCACCTTCTATAAGTAAAGTTTCAAATTGAGATTGTCGAGTCAACCTCAAAGTTTATTCATAATTATCCAAAAACAAAAAATAATATTTGGCAGTATTTCATATTTCTCTTTCATTCTTTGAAAAGAAATAAAATAACCTGCTTCAAAACAATCCTTTACTATTTTAATTATTTTTTGATCCCATAAATTCAAAAACTGATTGTTAAGTGTAAATGGGAAAAGTTTATTCTGATATACTTGTGTACCTATTTATTTATCACAGTCCATAATTCCATCAAATGCATTAAAATAGGTGACTTATACTGATGTAACAATTTAGAATTCCATTTCTAAATAAATTGATCCATTTTATTCTCACCAATCCAGGATAATTCAATATTCGCCCATACCAATGAATTTCCCAAATCAAACATTCTATTAATAAACTTTAATTGTACTGCTTTATAATTTTGAAAATTTGGTTGCTGTAAAGCCCATAACTCATATTTCCAAGTATTTTTGTGAAGATACTCTTGCCATCTTATCCTTCCACAAAAATTTTCTTATAGCAACATTCAAACCCTTAATTTTTTTTTTAGCAACTTTGCATGGAATAGACTGAAAAAAAATATTGTAACCTTGGAAAAATGTTCATCTTAGTACAATTTACTCTGCCTATTAACATTATCAGGAAATCTTTCCATCAATTTAAATCATTTCTGATTTCATCAAATAAAGATAGATCATTTAATTCATATAAATGACTAAAATCTTTATCAACTTGAACTCCCAAATACTTAATTTGATCCAACCATCTAAATTTAACAATATAAGTATATATCCGCTTCAAACAATGACATAATTTCACTTTTTTCTATATTAATTTTATAACCCGATATTTCTCCACATTGTTCCAATCTATCATCTAACTTTTAAAGATTTCTGAGGTTCTATTAAATATATCAAAACATCATCAGCAAAGAAAATAATTTTAAACTCATCAGATCTCACTTTAATACCTTTAATATTATTAACTTGCCTTATCAATTGTGCTAAATGTTCAATACTAATGCAAAAAGAGCTGGTGACAGTGGACAACCCTGTCCGGTAGATCTTCCTCATTCAAATGGTAAGGACATCTGTTCATTCGTTACAACTCTAGCAATAGGATTTTTATATAAAGCCTTAATCCAACCAATAAACAAAGAACCAAATTTAAACAAAAAACTCCACTCTACTCTATCAAATGCTTTTTCAGCATCCAATGATATAACCATGGGTAGGTTGGATTCCTCCCAAGAAATATGAACCAAAGAAATCAATTTAACAATATTATCTTCAGAATAACAATTCTTGATAAATCCAGCCTGATCTAAGTGAATCGAATTTGGTAAATATTTCACCTTTGGCTTGGCTTTGCGGACAAAGATTTATGGAGGGGTAATATCCATGTCACCTGCAGGCTCGTTTGTGGCTGACAAGTCCGATGCGGGACAGGCAGACACGGTTGCAGCGGTTGCAAGGGAAAATTGGTTGGTTGGGGTTGGGTGTTGGGTTTTCCTCCTTTGTCTTTTGTCAGTGAGGTGGGCTCTGCGGTCTTCCTCAAAAGAGATTGCTGTCCGCCGAACTGTGAGGTGCCAAGATGCACGGTTTGAGGCAATATGAGCCCACTGACGGTGGTCAATGTGGCAGGCACAAAGAGATTTCTTTAGGCAGTTCTTGTACCTCTTCTTTGGTGCACCTCTGTCACGGTGGCCAGTGGAGAGCTCGCCATATAACACGATCTTGGGAAAGCGATGGTCCTCCATTCTGGAGACGTGACCTACCCAGCGCATTTGGATTTTCAGCAATCTTCATTACAATCTTATCCACATTTAATAACGAAATAGGTCTATAAGATTCAACTTTCAAAGGATCTCTATCTTTTTTAAGAATAACTGTAATTATTGCCTGTGAAATAGAATCTGGGAATAAATGAACCTTTATCACTTGTTTCAATACTTCGATTAACAAAGGCATTAACAAATCTTGAAATATTTTATAAAATTTCACAGTGAATCCGTATTCACCTGGAGATTTCCCATTAGACATAGATTGAAGCGCTTTCGTTAGTTCTCTACAAGTAAAAGAAGCTTCCAAATTTTTGATATCTTGATTACTCAGAGAAGATAAATTAAGATTAGACAAAAAATTATCAATTTTAACTTCATCCTTCTCTGATGCAGAAGTATACAATTTTGCATAAAATTCCTTAAATGCATAATTTATCTCTTGGTGTCTATACTTAATTTTAGAATCTTTCCTAATCGCAGTAATCATTCTAGAAACCTGTTCCGACTTCAATGCCAAGCTAAAACTTTATGAGCTCTTTCCCCAATTCATAATATCTTTGATTAGTTCTATATACTAATTTTTCAAACATAAGTTTGTAATGAATTATATCTTAATTTCTTATAAATCAATTGTATCTTTTTAATCTCATTTGGATTCCGCTATATATCTTTTTCGCATAATTCTATCCTCTAATTTATTAACCTCAGAAGAATACTCTTTCTTAATCTTTGAAAAACTGATAATCTGTCCTCTTAAATGCGCCCTCAAAGTATCCCCAAAAACAAACTTACCATTGACTGAATCCATATTTATTTTAAAATATTCATGTATTTGGTCCCTCATAAAATTACAAAACTCATCATTTTTTGATAATAAAGAATTAAACCTCCATCGATATACAGTAGCTACCTTTTCCGAACCTACACGTTATTAACAAAAGAGAATGATCTGATAATGTTCTACTTCTATATTCTGCAGATATTACACGACCTTGCAATTGCACTGATATTAAAAATAAATTATTCTAGAATAAGAATCATATTAGAATCAATAAAACAAAAAGTATCTTTCTCCTTAGGATTTAACCTCCTCCATATTATCAATCAAATTCATTTCCTTCATGAACATTAAAAGTTGTTTTGCCATCTTAGTCTTAACTACCGTTTTTGGGGTTTTATCTAATAAAGGATCCAATCAGCAATTAAAGTTTCCTCCAATCATAACTTTATCATATGCCTTCAACAAATTAAGAAAAGAATCTAACAAAAATTTCTCATCTTTATTAGGAACATAAACATTCATCAATGTCCAAGACTCTGAGTAAATTTTACAATCAACAATCTACCCATTGATCAATCATTGATTACATTTTAAATGATAACTTTTTATTAATCAAAATAGCCATCCCCCTTGCTTTGGAATTAAAAGAAAAAGCTATAACTTGGCCAACCCAATCTCCTTAATTTCAATTGTTCCTTTTCAGTCAAATGCGTCTCTTGCAAAAAAAGCAATATCAAGCTTGAACTTTTAAATATAAGCCAAAACTCTCTTCCTCTTAATTGGATTATTGAACCCGTTAGCATTAAATGTATAAAAATTCAAATTAGACAGCATTTCAATCTATATCATTAAGCCTCCACGCCAAATATAGTGGGGCTCCAATTCATGGTTAAACAAAAGAAAATATTCAATCTCCTTAGTTAAAGAAATAAAACAAAGAAAGGAAATCATAAAAAGAAAGAAAAAAACACCAAGCAAAAAGTTCTGAAGGACAGTACTTCCTCTCTCTACTGTGTGGGAAGTGACAAATGAATTTGGAAGGAGAAATGAACAATACCACCTCCCCCGCTCAGAACAATAAAGAAATCAATTAAAAAAACATTTCAAGTATGGTAATCTTCCTCCAGATCTCTATTAACTTGATTATCATCAATATCAATTTAAACTAATTGACCTCATTCCTTCTCCTGTAAACCATTTTTTTTCTCTTCTTCAGCTGATTTCAACTGATAAAAAGAATGTTCTGGACTTTTCTTCTGCTTATTATCTGGCAAAGAATTGACAAATGCAAGAGCTTCAGCATTACCAGTAAAAAACTGTGATTGAAAGTCACCATAAAAAAAACTTTAAGAACAGTAGGAAATCTAAAGGCAAATTATAACCTTTCTAACATAATACAGCTTTGGTATAATTAAAATCTTTACGATGTTTAATAATAGATTGACTCAAATTGGCATTAAAAAAATGCTACCATTCTTAACCACCAATGGATTCTGAACTGCTACACGTAAAATCATCTCCCTATCTTGGTCACATAAACACCTAATCAATATAGAGCGTGGTGCCTGTCTGGGAAGAGGCTTTTTTTCTTATTGCTCCATGAGCTCTATCCAATTCCAAACCAGTTGGAAAGTATTCTTCCCTCAAAACTTGAGGAATTGGGAGGAGTCACGTGATGGAGTAGTGGCCGGACGGTGAACTCCAGCCCTCTCCAGAAAAGTCGGGAAAAACAAAGGAAAACACAAAGGCACAGAAATAAAAGTTACAGAAAAGTGAGTATAAAGGTGGAAAGAAGATGGCGAGAAAAAAATAAAAATCGAAAGCAACGGTAAGAAGAGAGAAAGAGAAGACAAAGGAGGAAAAAGGTGAAGGCCTTACCTGTCCGAAGAGGCCCGCTGCGGAGAGAGAAACCCGCTCCCTCAGGTCGGTAAATAATGGACTACAAAAATGGCTCGCTGAGCCGAGTAAAAGTGCGCAACCGCGCATGCGCGAGGAATCGCGCATGCGCGATGCGAATGAAAAAAAACACACCGACGGGAGGGGGGACCAGCTGGGGAGTCGATCTCCACAGCCGGCAACGACAGCTGCAGAACACCTGCAGCAAGAAGAGACCACAGAAGACAATAGAAACAAGAAAGAAGAGAAGGAAAGGGCACCAAAGAAACAACAGATGGCCAACCCAGAGGAAGAAGAAGAGGAAGAGGAAGAGTACAGTGAAATAGAAGAAGAAAAGAAAGGCAAGATAAAGGATATACTTGCTCTTATTAAAGGATACGTGGAATCATTTAAAGAATGGCAAACACAGGAATTTAATGATTTAAGAAAAAGAATAAACAACACAGAAGAGAAAATGAATAAAATAGAGATGACCTTAACAGAAATGGGAAAGAAAATGGACAAGATGGAAGAGCGGGCAGTAGCAGCAGAAATGGAGGTAGAAGACTTAAAAAAGAAATTGGAGAAATCTAATAAAAAAACTAAAGAGACACAAGAACTACTAGCTCAAAAAATAGATACAATGGAAAATTATAACAGAAGAAATAACATAAAGATAGTGGGCCTTAAGGAAGATGAAGAAGGCAAGAATATGAGGGAGTTTATAAAAGAGTGGATCCCTAAGACCCTAGGATGTCCAGAACTACAGCAAGAAATGGAAATAGAAAGGGCACATAGAGTATTGGCCTCTAAACCACAACCACAACAAAAACCAAGATCTATTGTAGTAAAATTCCTAAGATATACTACAAGAGAAAAGGTACTGGAGAAGACAATGGAAAAAGTAAGAGAGGGCAACAAACCACTGGAGTATAAAGGGCAAAAAATCTTCATTTATCCAGATATAAGTTTTGAACTCCTAAAGAAGAGAAAAGAGTTCAATACAGCAAAGGCGATTTTATGGAAGAAAGGGTATAAATTTATACTAAAGCATCCAGCGGTATTGAAAATATTTATTCCAGGGCAACAAAACAGACTATTCTCGGATCCAGAAGAAGCACGAAAATTTGCAGAACAATTACAAAAATAGACTGAGGGAGGAAGATGGGTAATGAGAGTTAAAATGATCACGATTGATATGTATGTGGGTAAAGACAAAAATAGACTGAGGGACGAAGACGGGTAATGAGAGTAAAAATGATCACGATTGATATGTATGCGGGTAAAGAGGTATAAGAGTGAATAGAGACAATGTGCATACGTGAAAGTATCTGTACTTAGAGGAAAATATAGATAGTATAGACAAGAATTAATAAGGGAAGGTAATGGAATAGAGAGAATAAGGAGGGAATTAAAAGAGTGACCTTTGTGACATATGAAAAGTGAAATCTTTTCTGGGGGGGCGGGGTGGGGGGAAATAGCGGTCACTGCAAAATCAGTTGACGCTTGCGAGTGGATTCACAAATCCAAATGGAGAGGGGAGATGTGGTTGTCCGACAAGGGATAAAGGACAACTCAGGAGGGGAAGGGGAGATTGGGGATAAATAAGATAGAAATAGGAGAATAAGGAAAATGTTGGATGTTGTAGGAATGTTGTCTTATAAAGAGTTGAAAATAAGAAAACAGAAATGGAAAAGGAGGAAAGGTAATGATGGAAAAACGGAAAGAGAAGATAAACAAAATATAAAAGGGCTACGCTGAACTATATGACTTTAAATATTAATGGAATACATAACCAAATTAAAAGGAAGAAACTACTAAATTTAAATGAATAAATGTATTCCATTAGAAAAAATAACATATAGGTTAAGAAATAATATTGAAATATTCAAACAAGTATAGGAGCCTTACATTAAATACAATAGCGAAAACCTACCGGGGACAAACATTACCTAAATTGATGGAAGGAGAAAGAAAGAAAAGAATGGACTCAGTAGAATTTCTGGTGTATTTTTGTTGAATGACAACATTGTCTGACTGGCTTAATGCAACCTAGATTGTATACCTAAAATGGATGAGAGGGGGGGTGGGGGGGTGGCTTGGGAGGATGGGGGGGGGAGAAAAAGTCACTGTATATGTGTGAAAAAGAAATAGTGTATATCATGGCTAATGTGATTTATGGTGTGAAAAATAAAAAATTAAAAAAAAACTTGAGGAATTCATTACAGATAAAATTGAACCTGGACCTTCAAAATCTTCTGGTAAACCAACAGTTTTAACATTATTGATTCTCCAAAGTATCAATCTTCTTCAATAAATAATTTATCTGAATTTCTCATCCAGTAAATGAATCCTCCATCTGTCCCATCTTTTCTTAACATTGCTCTTCATCAACCTGACAATCATGAAAATCCTCCTCAATCTTCTTAAATTTGTCTTGTATTTCGTCCGCCATCTTCAGACATTTTGCCATATCAGACTTAATTGACATAATTTTTTCTTTCATACCAGTAAACATCTTTCAGAGACAAAAAAAAACCCTTGGTTCATCTGATTTACCATAGTTGCTATTTGTTTAGATAATGTATCAAGTTAATTTGACGAGCCAGAATAACAAGTATCAGATTTAAACGTCCCTTGTATCTGCTTAGATAAGGGCCCACCCTTATAAATTACAGTTTCTTCCTCGTTTGTGTACTGACAATAACCACACCAGCATTGTATAAGGCAGCTTTAATAAACTAATATGTACACTAAGAGGTCTTGTCTCTCTGCAAGTCGAACCTGGAAGGCTAGACTGTAGCTCTGGACTGCTTTATATACAAGGTCACCAGGATGACCCCTGGTGACCTAGTGGTGTAATTACATATCACCACATTCACCCCCCCTTAAAAAAGTGTTATCTCCCCCCCCCCCCCCACCTCCCCGTCTTCCTTTCCTTGTTTGTAAGTTCATAAGTCCAAAATTTTTCATGGCTTCCGTTGCCTTCTGGACCTCCCCGGTAGTGGTATAGGGGTGGGGAGTGTGGTCTGCCTTTTGGCCTTTCTTGGTGGAGGTGTGGGAGTGGGATGTACTTTATAAGGGTGGGCTTGGGATCCTCTTGTATGGGATTAGGTCCTGCCATCAAGTCTATGGTGGTGGGGGGGCGTGGCAAGATGGCGTAGGGAACAGACGTGCCTTCCAGACCTCTCCTGACTCTGATTTATTGTTTTGTCTTTAAGTGCCCGTTAAAGTTCTTTTAAAAGTTTATAAATAATAAGAGGTGTTGGATTAGTGCCTAATGGTTTATATGCAAAAAAAGAGGTAAGAAAACATCAACAGGCTGTTAAAAAACTACATTTTCCGAAATTGTCTGAGCCTACTTGTTTACAAGAAGCCAGGACTCAGCGTAGAATGGAACCAGAGGAGGACATGCATAGTTCGGCATTGAAGCTCCGTTTTAAGCCGGTGAGGCTCTTTGAAGGTCGCATTCAACAGCTTTCGGACCAAGGAGCTGGACGGGTGCCAGTATTTCACACAACGGCCACTGTGAGTGCTGTTACTAAGTCTTTGACAGTTGAATCATCTGGGGCGCCACCAGCTGGAGAGTTAAAGAGCTGTCATTCGACTGCTACAGTGGTGGCGCTGCAAAATGCATCTTCAATTACAATGGTTTTTCCAGACATCAATTCAGTGAAGATGATTAAAGAGATTTGTCTTAAAGATAACTCTGATCTTCAGTCTCCTGGCATTGCTGGGACTTTGAGAGGGATTTTTATATGAAGTCAAACTGCTAGAAAAGATATTAAATTAAGGGAAGGGACAGAAGATCCCATGGTCTCTAAGGAACAGCAAGACCCCATTATGCCTGAATCTACTTCTGTTGAAATGTCTGTTAAGGATCTTGAAGATAAGATATATTCTGTATCGAGTCACTTAGCTAATTTTGTTAACCTGTTTATTTCCAAGATTAATGCAATGGCGGAAGTCATTAATGGAGCTTTTAAGCTTGAAACCATTGAAAGATTTGAAATGTGTGATCAAGGCTTAGTCGATGCACAGGATCAACTGCAAGATGAAAATAGAATAATTGAAACATTGCAGATCCAAAATAAAAATTTAGCAAAAAAGGTTGATTATTTGGAGAATCAATCTAGACGGAACAACATGAAAATTGTTGGTTTGCCAGAAGGCATAGAAGGACCAGATCCAAGAAATTTTTTTACTGAATGGATTCCACGAGTGTTAGGACAGGATAAATTCCCTGAAGGTTTAATACTGGAACGTGCTTATAGAGTTTTAAGAAGAAAATCTTTTTCAGGACAGAATCCAAGATCTGTTTTGATCCGTTGTTTAAACTATTGTGACAGAGAGACAATTTTACATACGGTTACTAGAAATGCCCAGCAAAATAGATCTCCTTTGATGGTTCAGAATAATCCTGTTTTCTTCTATCAAGATTTGAGTCAAGAAATTATGTTTCAACGACACGAATTTAATTCTGTGAAAGAACGGTTGTGGAAAAAAAGACATAAGGCAACATTCAGGTATTCTGCGGTACTGAAGATTTATTAGGATGGAAATTAGCCAAAGTTCTTTGACAATCCTAAAGAGGTTATGGACTTTGCTCAGTCTCTACCAATCATGCAGTTTCAGGAACGATGTAGTCCTTCAAGGTCTCCAAAGAGAGTAGAGATGTAAGGTGGGATCCAGATTTTTAAAAGAAATGGAAGCAATGGTGACCGAAGTGGTAACGTTGATTTAAAAAAATAAATCTTTTATCTTTTTTTTTGAGAAGAGTTTAAATAGTTTAAATAATGATGATAGTTTAATGAAATGGGAGTTGGGAGAGGGAACTGGGTGGGCACTAGTTTCCAGAAGTCATCAGCTACCTGTGAGTTATCTCACACCCAATATTTTGGGGGAGTTACCGCATTGGGCGGTTTAAACAGGAGGAGGTAGATGTGACTTCCGACCTGTTTGTTTTTCTTTTTAATTTTTGGGTTAAGAAGTGAAGGTTTTTTTTAATTATTATTTTTTTAATAAATAATTTTTTTAAAAAAACTCTTTTTGTTTTCTGATTTTAATTGAGAGGGAATTAGGAGGTTTTTTTTTCTCTCCTTTTTTTTCTCTTTTTTTGGGGGGGGTTTCTCTTTTTTCTTTCTTTTTTAAGAGGATGATGTCACAGAAGATAATAAGTCAAAAATTGAGGATGTTGAATTAGATGAAGAGGAAGATGAGGGGAAAGGTGATAAGAAGAAGAAAAAAATTAAGTACAAATACATTGAGGGAGAAGAGTTTAATAAAATTAAGTTAATTTCGATAGAGAATTTTGAAGATGTTATAAATGAAGAATATGGAGAATTTTATAAGAGTTTGAACTTTTTTTCTTTTTTTTATATAAGGGGAGGGGAAGGGAATAAAAAGATTATCTGATTGTTTTTCTAAGGGATGTTTTTGTTCTCTCGATGAATTATAAAGGAAACTTGGTATTAATGGAAATTCTGTATTTATGTATTATTAATTATGATTTTTTGTATAACAGATATGTGGTTGATATAAGATTTTAATATTTGAATTTAGTTTTAAAGTGGATTTCATTTGTTAAATACATGAATTATGTTTGATTTAAATATATGTTTAAGGGTGTTATTTTAGTATTGATTTTTTTGTTGTTAGTAATTTTTTTTGTTGTTAAGTTTTATCCTTTTTTTTGTAAGTGAGGTTTTTTCTATTTTATTTACAACATTGTTAATTAATTCTTCACTCTTTATTTTGGGGAGAGGGTTGGATTAATTTTAAACTAGATGATTAATGTTGTGTTATAATTATTGCGGGGGTTAATTTGTGTAGTTTAATGATGTAGTATTCTAATTTTTATTATCTTATTTTTTATTATTTCTTTAAATGTAATTTTTATTTTATTCATGTCATAAAATTTTAAATAAAGTTTTAAAAAAAGTCTACGGTGGTGATATTTTGTGGGGTGGGCGTACCCAGGGTCCTGATTTCCGGGGTGGGTGGTATAGTCCTCTGGGGTGACTCGATGGACGACTGTTCTAGTGACTGCCGCTGCGTTCCTTGTTGATCCGTAGACATCTGTGTTTCCTCTGTATTGTTCGCACATCCGGCCGGCGCGAGATCCCTGGTGGTCACTGAGTCTTCTCTTCCATCTGGGAATGTGACGAAGACGTACTGAGGGTTCGTGTGCCTCAACTCCACTTGATCCACCAGTGGTTCCGCTTTGTGGGGTCTGCAGTGCTTCTGGAGGAGAACAGGTCCCAGTGTCATCATCCATTTAGGCAGCACTGTGTCCGTCGTGGCTTTTCTTGTGAAAGAAAAGATACGTTTATGTGGGGTCATGTTAGTGGCAGTACACAACAAAGAACATATAGAGTGTAGGGCTTCTGGCAACACTTCTTGCCATCTAGTAACAGGCAGGTCTTTTGCTTTTAAAGTCAAGAGGACCGTTTTCCAGATAGTGCCATTTTCCCTTTCGACTTGTCCATTCCCCCTGAGATTGTAACTTGTAGTGTGACTGGTAGCAATCCCTCTCTCATGCAGGTACTGCTGTACTTCTGCGCTCATGAATGCAGTTCCCCTGTCTGTGTGAATGTAGTTCAGGTACCCAAATATGCTGAAGATGGGTTGGAGGCATTTTATAACAGTGGCTACTGATACATCAGAACACGGGATTGCGAAGGGGAAATGGGAATATTCATCTATTACATTTAGGAAATAGACATTTCTATTATTGGATGGGAGCGGACCTTTAAAATCGAGGCTGAGGCCCTCAAAATGTTTGGTAGCTTTTATCAGGGTGGCTTTGTCTGGCCGGTAAAATTATGGTTTGAATTCCACACAGATGGGGCAGCTCTTGTTCACTGACCTCACTTCCTCTACCGAAAATGGGAGGTTTTGGGTTTTAATGAAGTGAAACAGTCTAGCGATCATTCCATCTGGGAATGTGACGAAGACGTACTGAGGGTTCGTGTGCCCAGCTCATTGTGCAAGTTCTGCAACTGGGAAGTGTGGTTAAGGATGGCACAAGTGCCTCTGGACAGCGCGTCCGGGGGCTTGTTGAGTTTCCCGGGGCGGTATAGAATGTTGTAGTTAAATGTAGACAATTCTATCTGCCAGCGCATGATTTTGTCATTCTTAATTCTCTCCCTGTTCTGGTTATCGAACATAAAATCCACAGACCGTTAGTCCATGACGAGGGTGAAGTGTTTGCACGCCAGATAATGTCACCAGTGCCTTACTGCTTCCACAATGGCTAGGGCCTCCTTCTCTACTGCTGAGTGTCTTACTTCTGACCCCTGTAGGGTTCGCAAGAAGAAGGCCACCGGTCGTCCTTCTTGGTTTAGGATGGCTGCCAGAGCCACGTAGGATGCATCCGTTTCTACTTGAAATGGAATCAACTCATCTATGGACCGCATGGTAGCTTTAGCGACATGGTCCCTAATGTCCCTGAATGCTCTGGTGGCTGTTGGGCACAGTGGGAAAACTGAGGCTTTTATAAGTGGACGGGCCCTGTCGGCTTAGTTGGGGACCCATTGGGTGGTGTAAGTGAATAGCCCCAAACACCTTTTAAGTGCTTTCAGCGTGTGTGGCAGGAGGTCTAGGAGAGAGCACATACGGACTGGATCTGGGCTGATTTCCCAGTTCTGCGCTATGTAGAACAGGATTGGCAACTTCCTGGCGCTAAAGACACATTTGTCCATGTTGTACGTTAGGTTCTTTTCCTCGGCTGCCTGGAAGAAGCGTTTTAAATTCGTGTCATGATCCTCCTGAGTGTGGCCACAGATTGTCACGTTGTCTAAGTAGGGGAACACAGCTTTCAGTTGGAACTCATCTACTATTCGGTCCATTTCTCTCTGAAACAGGGACACTCCATTGGTTACACCGAAGGGAAGTCACAGAAATTGATACAGCCTGCCATCTGCCTCAAATGCTGTGTAAATGTGATCGCTGTTTCTAATGGGCAGTTGGTGGTATGCTGCCTTCAGGTCTATGGTGGAGAACACCTTATACTGTGCAATGTTGTTGACCATGTCTGCTATGCGTGGCAGGGGGTAGGCATCTGGTTGTGTAAATTTGTTGATTGTCTGTCTGTAATCCACTACCATCCGCAGTTTTTCTCCTGACTTTACTACAACCACCTGGGCTCTCCAGGGGCTGGTGCTCTGTTCTCTGATGCCCTCCTGTAGTAGCCTGCGGACCTCTGTCCTAATGAAGGCTCTGTCCCTTGGGCTGTACCTCCTGCTCTTTGAGGTTATTGGTATGCATTCTGGGGTCAGGTGTGTGAACAGCGGAGGGGGTTCTATGTTCAGGACAGACAGGCTGCAATGTTGTTTCTTCGTAAGGTGTAGTGGGGGGGTGAGGCCCGTTGTGCACTATTGTAATGCTTTCTAACTGGCACTGAAAATCTAACCCCAATAGTACCGGGGCACAGAGGTGAGGGAGTACTAGTAATTTGAACCCTTCCTATTTTGTGCCCTGGATTTCTAGAGTAACCCTGCAAAACTGTTTTACCTCAGCCGCAAGGCTGCTGGCTGCTAACAGGATCTGGTGTTCACTCGGGCGTGTGGGGAGGGGAAGGCGATTGACTAACCCCTGGTCAATAAAACTTTCAGTGCTTCCACTATCTATTAAGCAACTTACCCTCACATCATTAATTTTGATGCACACAGTGGTGTCAGATAAATTGTGTGGACTCGCCTGATTCATGCGTAGGGAAGCAAGTCTGGCGTGTCCTTCCATCCGATAGAACTCGGCGTCATATTCACCTCCTGAAGACTGTGTCCTCTGCTCTGTAGCATTTGTCCAAGATGGCCGGCTGCACATGGCATTCTTCTTTTTCTGTTTGTTTGTGGAGAAAGAAGAGCTTTCCCACCTCATTAGCATGAGAATGGGCCTTGGCTGAGGCCTTGGGGCATAATACCCACGTTTTCCACAGTTGGAACAGACATTTTCTCTGGCAGGGCAGAGGGCTCTGGGGTGCTTTCTTTGTCCACAGAAAAAGCACTTGGGACCCTCAAGGTGTGCTACTACTGCTGTGAATTCCTGTGAGGCAGCATACTTTTCTTTTCGTGGGGCTAGAGAGTCTAGCAGTGTGACGTTTGTCCCAGTCCCAGGGTCCTGAGAGTACTCCTCCAATTCTTTCCTGGTGCTTTCTGAAGCTTCTGCAATAGTCTCTGCCTCATCTAGTCCCACCATTCCTTTCTCCAGCAATCGATGTCTCGTCTCAGTGGACCGTATGCCCGCAACAATTCTGTCCCTAATAAGGTCCTCCGCATACTCCTGAGCTGATACTGCTTTAAAGTTGCAGCCTCTCGCCAGGTCTTTCAGAGAGAGTATAAAGTCTCTGGCAGACTTCCCTATTTGTTGTGACCTGGTCACGAGTCTGTACCGGTAGTGGAGTTCACTATGCCCCTTACTGTAATGCCTCTGTTAAATGCTCATTGCCTCTTGGTAGGACCTTGTATTAGGGAGTAAGGGTGGTCTCCCAGCTGAGCTAACAGCAGCATTAATAGCTCTTTATCCGATGCCTCCACGTAATTCAGAAAGCATCTCTGCCAGCGGCTGTGTGCGTGCTGGCTCCGGGATTTCTGGGGTCGAGCTCCAGCCTGTCTGGTTGCAGCACATGGCTAAGCCGCAGTCTCTGGTCCCCAGGGTGGACCCTGGGGTACTGGGAGCTGCTGGTAGAGCCTCTGTGGGGCTTGTGTCTGCTGGAGGAGTAACCTGGGTGCTTGGGGCTGTTGGCTGGGTCTCTGGCTTTGGGACATCTGCAGCAGGCTTAGGGGGGATCCCAGCAGTAGCGTCAGGTCTCCATGGTACTGGGGAAACTGCTGCTGGGGGAGTAACGGTAGCGGTGTCTGCTTTCCCTGGCTCTGGAGTGGTTGGGAATTCTGCACATATGTGACGATCGGGAGCACGACTTGGGGAGATCCACCCGCACTTGTAGTAGCCCCTTTCTGATCGGACCATGGTTTATGGTTGGCGGCGCCTGTGCTGGTGAACCCACGGGCAGGGAGGGCTCTTGGCCATTTTTTACCTGCCCTATCGTACTTCTGTGGTCTTCCCTGCATTCCACCATGATTCTAGTACAGCGGTTCCTCGCCGTCTCTATCCTCGGAAGCATGTGTGTGCTAATCGTCCCCAGATTCCATTCTGCAGGAAGAGTCTCCAGGTGGTCAGGAATGTGCGTAGGAGCAAAAGCAGCTTCCATCCTAGTAGCTATCATATTAGTTTATTAAATTGTACTGACAATAACCACAAGAGCAATGCAAGTATAAGACAGCTTTAATAAACTAATATGTACACTAAGAGGTCTTGTCTCTCTGCAAGACAAACCTGGAAGATTAGACTGTAGCTCTGGACTGCTTTATATACAAGGTCACCGGGATAACCCCTGGTGACCTAGTGGTGTAATTAGATATCACCACAGTCTGTACCTGGATAGATTTCTTCTTCCAGTCCTCCCACGATGTCTTCTTCTTCCTCCTCTGTCGATATTGATGGCAGATCAGCCTGCCCGTGGGTCCTAGTCCCCCCTCCTGGCAGTCCAGATTCACTGGGCCGTGAGAGGTCTGGTTCTCCCTGCCGCACAGGCCAAGCTCGGTATAGCGCGGTTACTCCTCGTACTCGGGAGGAAGACGTCTTCGATCCCCAGCATCATCTTCCCTGATGCTGCATTATATTGGTGCCAAGGTCAACTGTGGCTTTCCCAAAGGCTGCCGTTGAGGTCTAGGATGTGCAGAAATTGACTCTCCAAGCACCACTTCAAAGGTAGGCCCAAACTCTTCAGTACTTGAAAGTTGTTTTTGGATTTTTTTTGACAGTTTATGCTTTTGTTTTCCTCATCATTACCTTGGAAAACACACTAACTTTATGCTCAATATTAAAAAAAAATGTTAAAAATCTTTAAAATCAGGTTTTTAATCGTTCTGTCGGGAGAGGTGTCTTCCCAAGTCTTCCACTTATGGTATTCCACCACGCCCGCAGGTGTTGACTTCTTGTGTCACTTTAAAAACATGACCCTGGAGTATTCTGGCCCTCTTCCTCCCATTATGGTTCAGAATTGAAGGCCCCAAAACTCTGATGCCTCTTGGCATCTCTCCACAATGAATATAGTTCCACCTCCTCTGTTCCCAAATCTGAGCGCCAATTACAGACCAATTGCTACATATAGCTGGCACTATACCGCAGAGGACCGGTCATTCATCAAGGCTGAGACACAACGACTGCTCGATGTGAGTGTTATCGAGCACAGTACCAGTCTATGGAGAGCACAAGTGGTTGTGGTGAAGGGGGAAGAAAAGTCCAGGCTAGTGATTGACTATAGCCAAACCATTAATTGTTTTACACTCCTGGATGCATACCCCCTCCCTCGTATTTTGGACATGGTGAACAAAATTGTGCAGTGTAAGGTTTATTCGACCATCGACCTTAAACCTGCCAGTTGCCAATCCATTCCGAGGACTGTGCCTACACCACTTTTGAGGTTAACGGGAGACTATCAGTTCTGGAGGGTTCCATTTGGTATTATAAATGGGGTCTCAATCTTCCAGAGACAAATGGACCAAGTGGGTGGATGAATTTAAGTTGAAGGCCACCTTCCCCTACCTTGACAACGTTACCATTTGTGGCCACTCTCTGGAGGACCATGACGCCAATCTCCAGAATTTTCTCCACGCAGCTGAGGCCCAGAACCTCACTTACAACACCAGTAAATGCATGTTCAGAGCTAAACACCTCGCCATCTTGGGCTACAAGATGGAGAATGGCTTCATTGGTCCCGACCCTGACAGGATGCGTCCTCTGTTGGAACTCCCAATCCCGAGGACCACAAAAGCTTTGAGGAGGTGCCTGGGCTTCTTCTCACATTATGCCCAGTGGGTACCTCAATATGCAGACAAGGTTCATTCCCTCTTAAAAACCATCTCCTTTCTGTTGACAGCTTTCATCTACGTCAGAAGCCACATTGTGATGGTCACCATGCAAGCTGTGGGCGAGAATGTACCTTTCCAGGTGGAAAGTGATGCTTCAAATGTAGCCCTGGCTGCAACCCTTAATCAGGCGGGTAGGCCAGTTGCATTTTTTTTCCAGGACCCTACAAGGTTGCGAGCTTCAGAATCCATCAGTGGAGAAAGAGGCTCAAGCCATTGTGGAGGCCATCAGGCACTGGAGGTACTACCTGGTGGGCAGAAAATTCACACTCCTCACAGACCAGTGTTCGGTAACATTCATGTTGAATAATACAAAACGGGGAAAAATTAAAAACGATAAAATCGCTTGGAGGAGGATTGAACTCTCCATCTACAACTACGATATAGTTTACCAACCTGGGCCCCTCAATGAGCCTCCAGTTGCCTGTCCAGAGAAGCTGTGCCTCTGCACACACCGGCCAGTCCTTGCAGGAAGATTTCCTTGTGCTGCACCGGGGGTTTTAAACAAGATTTGCAGGGGAATGGGAACCAGAGTGCCAGAGTAGGTCAAGGAGTGGAGGGGGCAAAAGATGAAATGAAGACTGCATGTAATGTCAGAAGTCAACGGGTTGGACATAATAGCAGTTTTCTCAGGTGTATCTATTTAAATGCAATAAGTATTGTAGGAAAGGCAGATGAGCTTAGAGTGTGGATTGGCATGTGGAATTATAACATTGTGGCCATTAGTGAAACTTGGTTGCAGGAGGGGCAGGGCCGGCAGCTCAATGTTCTGGGCTTCCGTTCTTTCAGACACGATAACACAGGGGGGAGAGTGGCATTGCTTGTCAGAGAAAATATCACAGCTGTGCTCAGGCAGGACAGAGGAGAGGGCTCATCTCCTGAGGCTATATGGTTGGAGCTGAGGAACGGGAAAGGCATGACCACACAGATAGGATTGTATTATAGACCACTCAATAGTCAGCGAGAATTGGAGGAGCAAATCTGTAGAGAGACAGCAGACTGAGGTAAGAAACAGAAAGTTATGATAGAAGGAGATTTTAACTTTCGCATACTACATACAACATACTAAAGGGCAGGATGGTTTGGAGTTTGTCAAATGTGTGCATTCAAATGTGTTCAGGAAAGTTTTCTAAATCCATATATAGAGGTGCCAACTGGATCTCCTATTAGGGAATGAGTCAGAACAAATGACAGAAGTAGGTGTTGGGGAACATTTTGTATCCTGTGATCATAATGCCATTAGTTTTAAGTTAATTATGGGGAAGGATAGGTCTGGCAAGGCTACATCATGGTGCGATACAGTTGCTGCAGAGAAATAGATTGGAGGTCAATCCATGGGACCATATGACCACTGGAACCTCCACCACACTCCTCAACATGATCTACTGGGATCATTGTCTGAAGAGGGTGTGCAAAATCATTGAGACCCCTTCCACCTTGCACACAACATCTTTTAGCTGTTCCCGGTTCCATTTCGTCGGGTTTTGCACTTGTGCAATCAGGTGACAATAAACTTGACTCTATCTTGCACCCCTCATCAGGTCCAATTTTCTTCAGGACTTCTAAAAGCATAGATGTGCAGTGGGATCTGGGGGGCTTCAGGTCCATTGCTCCTTGAAAGTGGCCACATAAGGGGATAGGGTGTTGAAAAAGATGTACAGCATGCTCAGAGCCTTTGGTCGGGGCAGTGAGTACAGGAGTAAGGGTGTCATGCTGCAGCTCGATAAAACCTTGATGAGGCCACTGTTGGACTGGACACTCCTGGAGCGCTGCATCCAAATCTGCTCGCCCCATTACAGGAAGCATTTGGAGACTTTCAAAAGTGTACAGAAGTAATTTACCAGGATGCTGCATGGATTGGATGGGCTGCGTTACAAAGAGAGGTTGGGTGAACTTGCAGTGATGCCACTAGGGGTGGTGTCACCCAGTGCGGTAACTCATGGTGTCATCTCCACACTCCCTCCACCAATGGACTTGCTCCCATACCAGACCATACAGAATTCTTTACTCGTAAATCGTAATTCCCCTATATCACTGAAGGTCATGGCAATAGTGGTGAGATAAAGAACTAGCAAAATTAAAATTACACCTTTAAATTACAATATACGCACAGCCTGAATGTATTTGTATTTACATAGTTTCATGTGTTTTTTGGTAAGAAAACAATAGAATTTGAAATAAAAATGTTCAAGGACTACATCAAAATTATGTTGATTTTTTTTAAAAAATTTTTTATTTTTCACACCATAAATCACAATAGCCATGATATACACTTTTTCTTTTTCACACATTTACTGTTGATTTTAATGTTAAATTTATTGTTGCATGAGATACATTAATGGATTAGGTTTGCATAATCAATAATGGCCCAAATAACATTGAACTAACCTGTAGACAAATGCATATAAAAACATACTCATAAATAAAATAATACCATAAAAATGAACAGGAACAAATACATGAGCATTTCACCACGGGGTTCAAAGCGTCGTCATCAATGAGTAATAATGACAGCTCTGACCGGAACGCACTGGAAGGTTCAAAAATAAATTAGCATCGAGTTTTAGCCTTGTAGGTAAATTGATATATGTAAGCCGGGCTTATGAAAAATCTTTTTGTTATAAGTAACTACAGGGAGATTTTTATTAAAAAAAAATAATGAATTTCTGCTGAAACACTGCACAAAAATTTTATATACAGTCACTTTGGTGTCACCCCGTCACCCGGTGCGGTCCGCACACCCCCTAGAGACGCCTGTGCAAACATGGGTTACTTTTACTTGGACTTCAGAGTTTGACAGAAGTTTATAACATTTCAAAGGCACAGACAGAGTAGACAATAAGAATCTATTTCCCTGGGAAAAATGTCACCTATCGAGAGGGTGTGCATTCAAAGTGAGGGCAGAAGGTTTGTAGGTGTATGGGAAAAACGTCACCTATCATCTGTTCCCCCTCCTCCCTTTTGTTTCTCGCTGTTTTGCAGTGTTCCCCACTGTTCCTCTTTACTCATTGTTCCCCCGTTCCCCAATTCTTTCCTCCACTCTCCATTGTTCTGCACTGAACCCCACATGTCCGCAATGCTCCCCATCTGTGTGGGGAACAAAATGAGGGCAGAAGGTTTGTAGGTGTATGGGAAAAATGTCACCTATCTAGAGGGTGTGCATTCAAAGTGAGGGCAGAGGTTTGTAGGTGTATGGGAAAAATGTCACCTATCGAGGGGGTGTGCATTCAAAGTGTGGGCAGAAGGTTTGTAGGTGTATGGGAAAAATGTCACCTATCATCTGTTCCCCCTCCTCCCTTTTGTTTCTCGCTGTTTTGCAGTGTTCCCCACTGTTCCTCTTTACTCATTGTTCCCCCGTTCCCCAATTCTTTCCTCCACTCTCCATTGTTCTGCACTGAACCCCACATGTCCGCAATGTTCCCCATCTGTGTGGAAAACAAAATGAGGGCAGAAGGTTTGTAGGTGTATGGGAAAAATGTCACCTATCTAGAGGGTGTGCATTCAAAGTGAGGGCAGAAGGTTTGTAGGTGTATGGGATGTTTTTATTTTACACAGAATAGCAGGTGTTTGAAGCAGGTTACCAGGGTGGAAACAGATGCAATAAAAAGGCTTAAGTTGAGATAGCGACATGTATGTTCCGGAAATCAGGGAAGAGGGACAAATATTGTGCATGCGGCAGAATTTTATTTTAAATTGGCCGTAGATAACATGGGCCAAGGACTTGCTTCAGTGCTCTGTTCTATGTATATTCAAACCATAAAGCATTGCTGGTTCTTTTTCTAAATCTTATTGATGCTTTTATTGCTAAAGTTGGCTAGATAGTGTAGTGTCTTTTTTTTTCATTTTTGAACAGACATTTCTTGCTCAAAGCTCCAGAATGAAAAAGTACATTACAGATGTGTAGAAATCACAGGCCTGAACAATGACTGTTATTTGTTTGTTTTTGTCTGACAAACAGGATTTCTGGGTGGGAGCAGGTTGTGAACCAAATTCATTCTGAGGCTTCATGTTACATTAATCTCCTTATGACAGGGAAGGGAGTGAAACCTCAGCGGTGCAGGCCAACTGGCCAGGTGATGCTCCCTTTATCCATGTGCACCAGCGGATACTTCTTAACCCATGTTCCATTTTCAAGCTTCTTTATATTTTCTCACTGAGAGAACAATTACCGAGTGAACGCAAAGCTGTGGCATATTTGGGAATGTCGGCGACAAGTGGCCCAAACCAGTTTTTTGGTTGAAAATATTGGAGGAGGTGTGTCCAGGTCTGTGCTCAGTTCGCAATGTCACAGTTGTTAACCGTTGTAAGGTTTTAATACAATTTCCTGAAGGTTGGGGGAGGGGATTGAGGAATGGGGGCTAAAATTCTCTAGCATCACCAAAGACCCAGCGATGTTCAATCTCTGTCAGCTTCAATTATTCCTTCAGGGACAAGATTACTCACCACCAGCCCAGATTTTCCCCCTGTCGCCCAAATACCCCAATTAACCTACGACCCCTATATGTTTTGAAGGATGGGAGGAAACCAGAGCATCCGGAAGAAAACCCACTCAGACACAAGGAGAACGTGCAAACTCCTTATGGTCAATGTCAGATTCAAACCTGGTTCGCTGGCACTGTGACACTGCAACATTAACCATGAAAGTTAATGCATTTATTGATCGCTTTTACATACACGTACAAGTTCATCCATAGAATCAATTCAGTTTTTTAAAAAAAAATTACAAATGACAATATTGTATCACCATGTAAATCTGCAAAATAGTGCCTTTTGAACTTTGGATAACATGGGGAGATATATTTCTTAACATTAAGGGGACCAAGGAGAATAAGGAGAAAACAGGAAGAGGATACTCTGGAACAAGCCTGAAGGGCCGAATGGCCTACTCCTTTGGTTTCAATACTTCCGTGGATCCAGGTCCATTAATTCTGATTTTTAAAGTATCTTAGCACAACCTACCATTTACTATGTTGGACGTGGGTTAATGAGCTCCAGGCACAATGGAACGAGTGGAGCGCATCTTGGTGAAGGGAAGACTTACATATATATAGCATCCTCCATGGCACCAGGGGATCATAGAGGTGTGTGCCAGGGCTCCTGCAAATTCTTTCCCAGCTTCCCACAACTTCTTTGGTCTCAAACATTTATCTATTTTTACGCATTTTAAGACCTTCTGCAATGCGAACTCTCTTGACGTTGCTATTTACTTCCTTGAGTTCCATCTTTGTCCACAGCAAATATAGATTAAAAATATTTGTTTAAGACTGTCACCCATTTTCTGTTGTTCTACTCATGGATCTTTAAGGAGCTCTATTTCGCCAGTTACTTTTTTTTGCCTTTACTATACTTGTAGAATCTCTTGGGATTCTCCTAATCTTCCAGAGCCATCTCAATACTGCATCTCCCCCACCTTGCCCTCATTATCATACCTCTCTCCCCCCCCTCCCCATATTGCTGTTTGACAGCCTATATGTACCATCCATCAATATTTAAAATGTTAATTTTAGATATACAGTCCAGTAACTGGCCCTTCTGGCCCAGGAGGACATGATATCCAAATACACCCTGCTAACCTACAACCCCTGTATATTTTGAAGGATGGGAGGAAACTGGAGCATATGGATGAAGCCCATACAGACACAGAGACAACGAACAAACTCTAGACAGCGCTGGATTCGAACCCGGGTGGCTGACATTGCAACAGTGTTGCGGTCACCACTACACTAGCCTTGCCACTCTTGCTATTTTTCCCTCAAAATTCTATTCATGGTTGTCCAAGATATTTTCTCTCTATTCCTTTGTTTATTACCAAGGCTACACTTCCTTTTCCATTTTGTCCATTTCTTCTAAGAAGTAAAATGTACAAGAATTTGTTTCATCTCAACCTTGTTCACTTTATGGTCAGAATCTGTCACTGCTGTTTGATTGCACCCATTTATTTCAAAGTCGCAAAGTCAAAGGCCTTCCAGATCATGCCAAGCGTCCCATTTTAATCCTCCCACATACTCAACAACTTCCCACCCAAGGGACCAGTTAACATTCCAACCTGTGCAATTTTGGCATGTGGTTTGAATCTGGAGCACAGGTGGAACTTACGAATCACAGAAAGAATATGGAAAGTCCAGCAGTCAGGATCGAAGCTGGTGGAAACTGTACTGTAGGGAGGATGTGTAAACTCAGGATTGAATCTGGAGGTGGCAGTTCAGCTCGCGGCACTGCTGTGCCTTCGATTCATCTATCTTGTGATGAATGTCTTGTGCAATTGATGAGGGGGCTTCAATTTTGTCTCTATCACATTTTCCTCCTCGACCTTCATTAGAATTGTATTCTCTTTTACTTTTTTTAATGTTCTGACATTTCATGTCCTCACTCACATAGTCCCCGCAGGGTTTAAGACTGCCTCTATCATCCCAGTACCAAAGAGGGCAACTGTAACAGTCCTTAATGTCTACAACGCATGACACTGATCTCCACCATAGTGAAATACTTCAAGCATTTGCCGTGAACACATCAAACTCTGGACGCATTTCAATTTGCTGACAGGTGGAACTGTTTCACTGATGACGTCCCTTGATTCTGTCTTGACTTACCTGGAAAATGACACCTTATACGTCACACTGCTGCTCATCGACTTCAACTCGGTGTTTAATACGACCATTCCCTAGAGGCTGGTGGAGAAACTGTCCTCGCTGGAACTCAGCACCCTTCTCGGTAACTGGATGCTGGACTTCCAACTGGAAGGATATAATCTGTCTGAAATGGCAGCAGAACATTGAGCACTGGCGTGCCTCAGGGCTGTGTGCTCAACCCACTCCTGTTTGTAGTCCTGACCCACAAGTGCATCGCCAGGTCCAGCTCAACAATGTTATCGAGTGTGCAGTCATTGGTCTCCTCTGCAACAACGACGAGTCACCCTGCGGGGAAGAGGTGCAAAATCTCGTGATATGGTGCAAGAGTAACAACCTGATTCTCAATGTGGACAAGATTAAGGAGATGATCATGAAGTTCAAGAGGACCAGGAACAGCCACTACACATCAGCAACTCTCATGGTGAGAGTATAGAACACCAAGTTCCTTGATATCCTCTTAAGAAGCGACCTATCCTGGACACACAACATCTTTTCACTTGTCAGGGTGGTGCTTCCTGAGAAGACTGAGGTGAGCAAGGTTATCAGCTACTATCATGTCAACTTTCTACAGGAGCTCTACTGACTGTAGAGCATTGAATTGGAGGTCAATCCGCAAGACTATAAGAGTGGCAGAGAGATCACTGGGGTCTCCCAATCCCACATGGACATGATCTACCAGGAAGGACTCAAGTCCAAAACATTGATAACATATCTTCATCTTTGCTATATAACGGACACTGTTGGCCTGATGAGTTTCTCCAGCATTGTGTTTTTTCACCAGAATCGTTGTTTGAAGAGGGCCTCGATCACCGCGCACGTGGCATCTTCCAGTGACTCCTGTCGAGAAAGAGATACGCGAGTATCGGAGCTAGAATCACCAGGCTGAGAAACACCCTCTTCCCACAGGCAGTGAGATTGATGAACAACTGATGAACTCCTCATACAAACACTCCAAGACTCTACAGTGTATTTAACGATATTTATTTATGCATGCATGTCGTTTGCTTGTATGTGAGTTGGCATTTTTTGCACCGAGGACTGGAGAACACGGTTTCATTGGATTTTACTTGTACATTGGGATGATAATGAACTTGGCGTGTGCCAAAGTAGAGCCCAGGCTGCACTTCCTGAAACGTAAACTTTGGCTGCTGCCTGACCCCTCTAAAAAAAATGGACAGTATTTTCTGGAGTTGTCTCTCCCAGTGGTCATATGAATGGGGAGAAACAAAACGTTCGGAACTGCGATTCAATAAGATCGTAGATGATCTGACTATTCCCCAATTCCACGCCCCTGACGACATCTGGTTAAACCCTCATCCTCCTCACGCTCCGGTACATTCAGCAGTCCTGATCAGGCTGTGGGAATGAATGAGTGCCAGAAGCAGAAGTATGCATAAATTTACCTGTTCGGGATCTCTGTCACTGCGTTGGCATTCATTAACTTATGCGATGATCGCCTGATGACATATGGACATACACAGTGAAATATTGCAGCCTAAATGTTTCTTCTAGTGTTCACACATCATAAAAACAGCTTCAATTTAAAAACAAATCCAGACGCTATTAATAAAACCCCTTGTACACGTAGCACACTAGGCCTTTTAGAATTGTTCTCAATGTGCTTTACACGAGCAATCAAGTGACAGGGTGTTAAATCCCCCCACTTTCCTGCCTTCCCCATGCATACTTCCTTCTTCTCTTTTCGAGCTTGTAAAAGGACATGTTGCCCTTGAAAAATGACCACCACGTGACCCAATTGAAACCTCAGTGTGTTGCTTGGAAACTTGTTTTTTTTTAAATTTCCGGTGTACAGCACGGTAACAGGCCTTTTCAGCCCAAGAGTCCAATTCACACCTACACTCCTGGTACATTTTGAACGGTAGGAAGAAACCAGAGCTCCCGGGGAAAACTCACGCAGACACAGGGAGAACGTACAAACTCCTTACAGACAGTGCTGGATTTGAACCCTGGTTCCGATCACTGGTGCCGTAAAGGTGTTGCGCTAACCGCTATGCCAACCGTTATTATGGGAGTAAAATGAAGAAATATATGCACAGAACAAATAACGTTCAGCTATTCACATGCAATTAAAAAATGCACTGGAGAAATTCAGAAGGTCACGCAGCATTCACAGGACATAAAGGGGAACTAACATTTCTGCAATTGTTTAAGATTCATTTTCAGGTGTTATTAGATCATAAGATCATAAGATATAGGTGCAGAAGGAGTTCATTCAGTTCATCGAGGCCACTCCGCCATTCCATCATGGGACGATCCACTTGGCCCCAATCCCCTGCCTTCTCCCCATAACCTGACTGTTCAGATCCCTATCAATCTCTGCCTTAAGTACACCCAATGACTTGGCCTCCACAGCTACCCATGATAGCAAATTCCAGAGGTTCACCACTCTCTGGATAAAGAAGTTCCTCTGCATCTCTGTTTGAGGTGAGCACTCTTCAATCCTGAAGTTGTGCTTTCTTGTCCTGGACTCCCCTTCCATGGGAAACAACTTTTCCACATCTACTCTATCCAGGCCTTACAACATTTGAGGTCCTCTCTCATTCTTGTGAACTCCAAGGAGTATCGTCTAAGAGCCTTCAAATGTCCATCATATGCTAATCCCTTCTTTTCAGGAATGTGAGTCTTCTCTGAACCCTCTCCAATGCCAGCACATCTTCTCTTAAATAAGAAGCCCAAGCCTGTACCCTGAACTCTAAGTGAGGCCACACCAATGCCTTATAAAGCCTCAAGATGCACTCTTTCATCCTATTCCTCAAGATATGAATGCCAACATTGTATTCGCCCTCTTCACTACCAACTCTGCAGGCTAACCTTTAGGACAGGGTTGGGCAACCTACGGCCAGTGGGCTGGATCCAAATTTATTTTGCCCGCAGGGCTCTGGATCTGACCTATGATCTAAATTTATTCCTACAGCGCCGCCACCACCCATCCTACCCATCCAAGACCGTCGCTGTTCCCCCCCCCCCCACCCCGTCTGATGCTGCTGCCAACTTCCCTCTTGGTACCCCACCCCCAGTAGGCCGCTGTCGACACTTCCCCAAGCCTGCCATTCAACCACTGACTCACGCGTGGTAAAAGGTTGTTCCCTCCCCACCACGCTTTAGGGTGTCCTGCATGAGTCCCTTTGCAGCTCCGAATTTTGAATTTTCTCCCCATCCGAATAACAATGTGCCTTTTTATTCCTGCTACCAAAGTTCACGAATGTACACTTTCCAGCATTTGTAGTTCATAGGTCATTTCTTTCCCCATTATCCAAATCTCTCCGCATCCTCTCCGTTACCTCATCACTACCTGGTCCTCTTTGCATCATCTGCAAATTTAGCCACTAGGCCATTTATTCCACAATCCTAATTATTAACTAACAATGTAAAAAAAAAGTTGCCTCAACTCCAACCCCTGTTAAACACCACTAGTAACTGGTTGCCAACCTTTTTTCCCACTCTCTGTTTCCGACCGATCAGCCCATGCTCTACCCATGCTAGTATTTTTCCTGTTATTCCATGGGCTGTCATCCTGTTAAGCAGCCTCATGTGTGGCACCTTGTCAAAGGCCTTTTGAAAGTCCAAATATACCACATACACTGCACCTCCTTTGTCTAAAACACACACAGAAATGTGGGAGGAACTCAGCCAAAAGCAGGAGGGAGAGAAGGGAGGTGCATAGGTCGAGCTAGGTTGTGACTCTGGTGGCCGACAATCAGTAAAGTAGCTAAGATGACTGAGATTTAGGTCCTTCTGAAGTGGATACACCTACTGTTTAAGAGCAGTCAAATTTGATGCTTGTAACAATAATTAATTTGAGATGATATTGTTAATTCAAGAAACAGTTCAAGTTTATTGTCACATGTACTGAGGTACAATGAGAAGATTCATTTTGTGAGCAGGCCAGCTAGTCAATCCATACATAGTACAGAATGCAGAGTTACAGAGAAAGATGTCAAACAAAGGCAACATAATTCCACAAGAACAGAAACAGGCCCTTCAGCCTATGTCGTCTGTACTGAACTTTTATTCTGCCTAGTCCTACAGACCATATCCTGCTATACACCTTCTATTCATGCACCTGTCCAAATCTTTCTTAAAAAACCGAACCTGCATTCACCACTTCAGCTGACGGCTCGTTCCACACTTTCACCCCTCTCTACTTGAAGATGTTCCCCCTAATGTCTCCTTTAAACATTTCCTCGTTAACCCATGTCCTCTCGTTCTAGTCTCACCTAACCTCAGTGGAAAAGGCCTGCTTGCATTTCCTCTACCTAAACCCTTAGGGTAAGGTTTGTTTAGGAGTCTGACGATTGCAGGAACAATGGGATGAAAATCCAAGTAAGGTCGGATGCAGAAACGAGATCAACACCAGGGACGTCAACATTGCTGTATAGATCCCTGCCCATGGAAACCAGCATAAATCCCCAATATCTGGAATTCAAGCTTCAAGCAGCTGACAAAAAAAAAGATAGCGGAAAATAAATGGGTTAAAAACATGGAATTTTAAAATTGGCGCTTCCCCTCCTCCCAGTGGCCAGTTCGCCAATCTACGCAATATGAAATCCCAAGCAACCTGTAAATACACTTATCCAGCCATTACCAATCCCCATCGACTGGGCGTTTGACTGTTTGTTTGATTCCTGCTCATTTGTTGAGCTTTCTTATATCTGCACTCAGTTGGTGTAGTTGGAGAGCTCACTGGGGAGAAGAGCCAGGGATGTAGATCTGACAACTTTCCCCTTTCAGACAGTGGTGACTGCTTAGTCTATCCGTCAGGGCAAATGATGAAGGAATTGTGCGTGCTTCCTGGAAACACGGCAACAACCATCAGAAATTCCTCCTGCGAAGCAGCACCAGCAGGGCATTGTGGGAAGCCTGTTCACAAAATGGACTGTAATGCTGATGAGCACGAGGGGGCAGTCAATGGTTGCCTGTGCGTGTGGGAAGCCAGCAATAGTGGCAAACCCCAGTGCTTGGGGCATCTCCCTGAAATCAAGGCAGAAGAATCGATTCTTTGTAAATGCGGTACCTGGGTGACCTTCCTGAATGAGCGGTGGACAAAAAGTGGGGAGGTACAACAGTGACCGTCTGCCTCCACTTCGATGAATCAAGCGGAGAAGAATCTTGGAGTCACTGTTACCTTGACCTCCATGGCATAAGCAGACCAGGGATGAGAAGATGGCCAAAGGTCTCGTTGCAAATATGACGTAGCTCAGTGATGGCAACTTTTACAATACATGACAGTTTATGCTTTAGCAGGAGACAAGGAGTCTTCATTGATAGGAGATAAACAAGAGCATCTGCAGTTGCTGGGTTCTAGTGCAGTACACAAGTGGCTAGAGAAACTGAGCAGGTCATGAAGCATTCAGAGGAAGCAAAAGGCAGTCAATGTTTCAGGCCTGAGCCCTTTAGCGGGAATGTCAAAAATCAGGCAGTCGCTCCCGTCTCTGCTTCAATGATGCAAGATATGTGACGAGCTCTCTCTTCTAATGTCTGCTTCAAAAGGCAGATCTTTCATTTGTTGTTTCCCAGTGATCATGGCCGTTCTCAGTGACTGGTGCATTTCACACTGTACAGATGCTCCTAAACTTATGATGGGGTTACCTTTAAGTCGAAAAAGAATACCGCCACTACCATTTTTAAAAATGAGTGTGCACAGCTGAAACCCCCACTGGGCACGAAGAATGTTGGAAGCCTTGAGACTGCGAGCCTGTGAGAGAGAATGCTGTACAATACTCCCACGTAACGCTGTCATCCCCCAGCATCACGAGAGAGCAGCGTACCGCGTATTGCAAGCACGGGAACAGATCAGAATTTGAAATTGAAAGTACGAATTCGAACCATCATAGCTTTTTAAAAAATCATGTCGGACCATCGTGAGCAGGGAAGCACCTTGTGTTGTCTTAGCTTGGGTGGGGGCTTGGATGTGATCCAATTTGCAAAGCCTTTGTGTCTCAGTCATCTTCCAGATGGTGTCAGTACATCTGGCCAATCCAAACCAGAGTATCTCATGATCATGGCACTTTAGGTTTGTCCAAATGTTAAAGGAATCTCTCTCTATATCTTTGTGGAGTGAGGAACCAGCCATTGCCTCGTCAGTTTCAAAAGTACTTATACGCTGAGTGGCTTCTCACTCTTGGCCGGAAGCAGTGAACGATGTTGTTTACCCAGATTGACAGAAGGTGGTGAGGGAGTGAGCTATACCTTGTAATTTCAAATATATTAATGTTCACAAGTGATGTTTGAAAGTACTTGAAAGGTTGGTTCTTGCTTACGTTGATAGTTGCTGCATTAAACATATACCCTTGGACCATAGCTCACGATACATAAACTAAGCAGAATCAACTGATTTAATTAGTTTTCTGCCATCCAGGACAAATGCTAATGCAACATTTCAAGAGCTCCAGATGGTAGTGGCTGAATGTGTGAGTATTATTTTATTCTGCTTCTAGTATAAATGTTGTTTGGAATTTATGATGTGAATTGAATACTTGATATTACTCTGGGTATTCAGAGAGAAATGTATAATTGGTAAGTAAAGAATAAGTTAAAGATGAGGGATCAATCAGAGTGAAAGACAGAAAGAATGACTGACAAAAGGAGAGAGCAGACAGAAAGAAAATAAAGAGGCAGGTGTGAATAACATATTCAAAAACATTCAAAATAGGGGCAATTGGATCGCCGAAAAAAAGGGCATTGATGGAGAGGAGGAGAAAGGGAAGGAGATAAATGAGAGGAAAACTAGATGAAGAGTGGAGAAAGGAAAGACAAAAAGAGCCATATGTATGGATAAGGGAGAGAAATGGCACGTAGTGTGAATTGTGGAGAGTCATGTGATCTCTCGGTTGGGAACCGGGTGGGAGTGTGGAATGCAGAGAGTCAAGTGACCTCTCCGTCTGGAACTTAGTTGGAGGTCACGTCACCTGCCAATCAAGGTTGGACTCTGCCCACCCATTCGTGCACACCTGACCACTGGCTCTTTAATCACCCAGTGATTACCTGGGCTGGAGACTCCAGCTTACTGTACTATAAAGTCCACCATGTGCAGTAGTTCTTCTTTTGCTCTTCAGTCCTGAGACGAATCCCGCTCCACTCCAGGTCGCAAACTGTGGACAACGCTGGAGGAATCATGGGCAAAGTGTACACAGGGTTTGGGGCTGTTAAATAGTATTGGAGCCATACCCATGTTAGACAAGGAACAGTGAGTAGCATGTTCTAATCCTTGTTATAAGTCTGTACACAGTTGCTAATATCGGTAGTGTTAAGTCCGCTGTGACTGATTATACTGTGTTTGTAGTATCAGTTGCTAGTATCAGTCCATTATGACTGATCATGTTGTGTTTTGTGATTGAGAGCAGTAGTGTGTTTTATCTTTGCTATAATCCCCTTACGTGTGTTTTAGTAAAGATCCTTTCTGGTGTTCAGCCGGTGTCCAGACTCGTTACCCTTCCCACACATCACGCCATGATGTGTATTTAAGATAGTAGATTTACTCTAGGTGTAGGTGGTGAAAGATTTTTTAAAAAAATTTTTTTATTTTTCACACCATAAACCTTTTCAAATATATACAGTGTCATTTTCTCCCCCCCTCCCTCCCTCCCATCCCACCCTCGCTACCTCCCCCCCCATTCATTTAAAGTACAAAATCTAAGATTTTGCCCAGTGGGGGTTTTCAAATGTCATTAGATATGGGGATAGTGCCGGAGGATTGGCGCATTGCGCATGTGGTTCCGTTATTTAAAAAGGGTTCAGGGAGGAAGCCTGGCAACTATCGGCCTGTAAGTTTGACGTCTGTGGTAGGTAAATTAATGGAGAAAATTCTTAGAGATAGTACTTATAAACATCTGGATAGACAGGGTCTGATCAGGAGCACTCAACATGGATTTGTGGGAGGAAGGTCATGTTTGACCAATCCGATTGAATTTTTTGAAGAGGTGACTAGGAATGTGGATGAGGGTAGCGCAGTGGATGTTGTCTATACGGACTTCAGTAAGGCCTTCGATAAGGTACCACATGGAAGGTTAGTTAGGAAGGTGCAGTCTTTAGGTATAAATTTTAAGATAGTCAAATGGATTGAACATTGGCTGAAAGGGAGAGGCCAGAGAGTGGTAGTGGATAATTGTCTGTCAGGTTGGAGAGGTTAAGAGGAGGAAAGATTAAAACAAGAGGACATGAGTTAAGAATTAAGGGGCAGAGGTTTAGAGGTAACATGAGGGGGAACTTCTTTACTCAGAGAGTGGTAGCTGTGTGGAATGATCTTCCGGGAGAAATAGTGGCGGCAGAGTCAATTGTATTATTTAAGAAAAGGTTGGACAGGTATATGGATGAGAAGAAGATGGAGGGTTATGGGCATTGTGCAGGGAGGTGGGATTAGAAAGGGGTGTTTGGTTCGGTGCGGACTAGAAGGGCCTAATGGCCTGTTTCCGTGCTGTAATTGTTATGTTATGTTATGTTATGTTACATTAAACCAGTCAAACAATGTTGTCATTCAATAAAAATGAACAAAAAATTCCACTGAGTCAATTCTTTTAATTTCCTTCTCCTTTCGTTATTTTAGGTGGTAAATGTCCCCAGTAGGTTTTCTCTATTGTGTTTCATGTATG
Source organism: Narcine bancroftii (assembly GCF_036971445.1). NCBI lineage: Eukaryota > Metazoa > Chordata > Chondrichthyes > Torpediniformes > Narcinidae > Narcine > Narcine bancroftii. The sequence continues at coordinate 230,779,357 of NC_091474.1, read as the reverse complement.
GCTCCCATATTTGTTCAAATATTTCAATATTATTTCTTAAATTATGTTATTTTTTCTAATGGATTACATTTATTCATTTCTATATACCATTGTTGTATTCTCAAGTTATCTTCTAATTTCCAGGCTGACATAATACATTTTTTTGCTACAGCTAGGGCTATCCTAACAAATCTTTTTTGTGCAACATCCAAATCAAGTCCAAATTCTTTGTTTTTTATGTTACTTAGGAGGAAGATCTCTGGGTTTTTTGGTATATTGTTTTCTGTAATTTTATTTAATATCTGGTTTAGATCTTCCCAAAATTTTTCAACTTTCTCACATGTCTAGATTGCATGAATTGTTGTTCCCATTTCTTTTTTACAACGAAAACATCTGTCAGATACTGTTGGGTCCCATTTATTTAACTTTTGAGGTGTAATGTATAGCCTGTGTATCCAGTTATATTGTATCATACGAAAACTCGTATTTATTGTATTTCTCATCGTTCCAGAGCATAACTTCTCCCATGTTTCCTTCTTTATCTTTATGTTTAAATCTTGTTCCCATTTTTGTTTAGTTTTACCATTTGTTTCCTCATTCTCCTTTTCTTGCAGTTTAATATATATATTTGTTATAAATCTTTTGATTATCATTGTGTCTGTAATCACATATTCAAAGTTACTTCCCTCTGGTAAACTCAGACTGCTTCCTAATTTGTCCTTCAAGTAGGATTTCAGTTGGTAGTATGCCAACACTGTATCTTGAGTTATATTATATTTATCCTTCATTTGTTCAAAGGATAATAATCTATTTCCTGAAAAACAATTTTCTATTCTTTTGATCCCTTTTTTCTCCCATTCTCTAAAGGAAAGGTTATCTATTGTAAAAGGGATTAGCTGATTTTGCGTCAATATTAGTTTTGGTAATTGGTAATTTGTTTTATTCCTTTCTACATGAATCTTCTTCCAAATTTTGAGCAGATGATGTAATACTGGAGAACTCCTACGTTGTACCAATTTTTCATCCCATTTATATAATATGTGTTCTGGTATCTTTTCCACTATTTTATCTAGTTTTAATATAGTCCAATCTGGCTTTTCCCTTGTTTGATAAAAATCTGATAGGTATCTTAATTGTGCGGCTCTGTAATAATTTTTAAAGTTTGGCAGTTGTAAGCCTCCTTGTTCATACCATTCTGTTAATTTATCTAGTGCTATCCTCGGTTTCCTCCCTTTCCATAAAAATTTCCTTATTATTTTCTTTAACTCCTTGAAGAATTTCTCTGTCAAATGTATTGGCAATGCCTGAAATAGGTATAGTATCCTTGGGAAAATGTTCATTTTAATACAGTTTATCCTTCCTATTAGTGTTAGTGGTAAATCTTTCCAATGCTCTAAATCGCCCAGTAATTTTTTCATTAGTGGATAATATTTGAGTTTATATAGATGGCCGAGATTTTATTTATTTGTATACCTAGGTATCTTATTGCTTGCATTTGCCATCTGAATGGTGATTCCTTCTTAAATTTTGAGAAATCCGCATTATTCATTGGCATTGCCTCACTTTTATTTACGTTAATCTTGTAACCCGACACTTCTCCATATTCCTTCAATTTCTTATATAATTCTTTTGTTGACAGGTGTCTGAGGCACCTGCAAGCTCACACCAAGACACAAGAGAAACTTGTCCGTGAACTACTCTTTGCAGACGATGCCACTTTAGTTGCCCATTCAGAGCAAGCTCTTCAGTGCTTGACGTCCTGTTTTGTGGAAACTGCCAAAATGTTTGGCCTGGAAGTCAGCCTGAAGAAAACTGAGGTCCTCCATCAGCCAGCTCCCCACCATGACTACCAGCCCCCCCACATCTCCATCGGGCACACAAAACTCAAAACGGTCAACCAGTTTACCTATCTCGGCTGCACCATTTCATCAGATGCAAGGATCGACAACGAGATAGACAACAGACTCGCCAAGGCAAATAGCGCCTTTGGAAGACTACACAAAAGAGTCTGGAAAAACAACCAACTGAAAAACCTCAAAAAGATAAGCGTATACAGAGCCGTTGTCATACCCACACTCCTGTTCGGCTCCGAATCATGGGTCCTCTACCGGCATCACCTACGGTTCCTAGAACGCTTCCAACAGCGTTGACTCCGCTCCATCCTCAACATTCATTGAAGCACTTTCATCCCTAACGTCGAAGTACTCGAGATGGCAGAGGTCGACAGCATCGAGTCCACGCTGCTGAAGATCCAGCTGCGCTGGGTGGGTCACATCTCCAGAATGGAGGACCATCGCCTTCCCAAGATCGTGTTATATGGCGAGCTCTCCACTGGCCACCGTGACAGAGGTGCACCAAAGAAAAGGTACAAGGACTGCCTAAAGAAATCTCTTGGTATTTATTTCCGTATTTATTTCAAAGTACATTTTGTCTTTCAATGAATTCTCTAAAATCCTGCCTTTTAAGTAACATGGAGTTTAATCTCCATCTATACATTCTTGGAGGGATGTCCTCTAACTCTATTGTCAATATCAAGGGTGAATGGTCCGATAATATTCTAGCTTTATATTCTGTTTTTCTTACTCTGTCTTGCATACGAGCTGATAACAAAAATAGGTCTATTCTTGAGTATGTTTTATGTCTACCCGAATAATATGAATATTCCTTTTCTTTTGGGTGTTGTTTCCTCCATATATCCAAAAGTTGCATTTCTTGCATCAATTAATTATAAATTTGGTTGCTTTGTCCTTTCTGTTTATTTTTTTCCCAGTTTTATCCATATTTGAATCCAAATTAAGGTTGAAATCCCCTCCTATTAATATGTTCCCTTGCGTATCTGCTATCTTCAAAAAAATATCTTGCATAAACTTTTGATCTTCTTCGTTAGGTGAATATACATTGAGTAGATTCCAAAACTCCGAATATATCTGACATTTTATCATTACATATCTCCCTGCTGGATCTATTATTTCCTCTTCTATTTTAATTGGTACATTTTTACTGATTAATATAGCTACTCCTCTTGCTTTTGAATTATACGACGCTGCTGTTACATGTCCTACCCAATCTCTCTTTAATTTCTTGTGCTCCATTTCAGTTAAATGTGTTTCTTGCACAAATGCTATATCAATTTTTTATTTTTTCAGTAAATTTAGCAGTTTCTTCCTTTTGATTTGGTTATGTATTCCATTAATATTTAAAGTCATATAGTTCAACGTAGCCATTTCATACTTTGTTTATCTTCCCTTTCCGTTTCCTCATCATCACCTTTCCTTCTTATCCATTTCTGCTTTCTTGTTTTGAACACTTTATAAGACAACATTTCTAAAACATCAAACATTTTCCTTATTCTCCTATTTAAAACTTCTTTAACCCCATTCTCCCCACCCCTTCCTGAGTTGCCCTTTATCCCTTGTCAGGCAACCACATCTCCACTCTCCATTTGGATTTGCGAATTCACTCGCAAGCGTCAACTGATTTTGCAGTGACCGTAACTCCTCCTCACCCAGCCCCCCCCGGAAAAGATTTCAATTTTCATATATAACAAAGGTCACTCCTTTAATTCCCTCCTTATTCCCTCTATTCCCTTTCATTCCCTCATTAATACACTCATGTATACACATATATACATTCACACCTATATATATATATATATATATATATATATATATCTTTCTTTGGCTTGGCTTCGCGGACGAAGATTTATGGAGGGGGTAAAAGTCCACGTCAGCTGCAGGCTCGTTTGTGGCTGACAAGTCCGATGCGGGACAGGCAGACACGGTTGCAGCGGCTGCAGGGGAAAATTGGTTGGTTGGGGTTGGGTGTTGGGTTTTTCCTCCTTTGCCTTTTGTCAGTGAGGTGGGCTCTGCGGTCTTCTTCAAAGGAGGTTGCTGCCCGCCAGACTGTGAGGCGCCAAGATGCACGGTTTGAGGCGATATCAGTCCACTGGCGGTGGTCAATGTGGCAGGCACCAAGAGATTTCTTTAGGCAGTCCTTGTACCTTTTCTTTGGTGCACCTCTGTCACGGTGGCCAGTGGAGAGCTCGCCATATAACACGATCTTGGGAAGGCGATGGTCCTCCATTCTGGAGACGTGACCCACCCAGCACAGCTGGATCTTCAGCAGCGTGGATTCGATGCTGTCGACCTCTGCCATCTCGAGTACTTCGACGTTAGGGATAAAGCGCTCCAATGGATGTTGAGGATGGAGCGGAGACAACGCTGGTGGAAGCGTTCTAGGAGCCGTAGGTGATGCCGGTAGAGGACCCATGATTCGGAGCCGAACAGGAGTGTGGGTATGACAACAGCTCTGTATATGCTTATCTTTGTGAGGTTTTTCAGTTGGTTGTTTTTCCAGACTCTTTTGTGTAGTCTTCCAAAGGCACTATTTGCCTTGGCGAGTCTGTTGTCTATCTCATTGTCGATCCTTGCATCTGATGAAATGGTGCAGCCGAGATAGGTAAACTGGTTGACCGTTTTGAGTTTTGTGTGCCCGATGGAGATGTGGGGGGGCTGGTAGTCATGGTGGGGAGCTGGCTGATGGAGGACCTCAGTTTTCTTCAGGCTGACTTCCAGGCCAAACATTTTGGCAGTTTCCGCAAAACAGGACGTCAAGCGCTGAAGAGCTGGCTCTGATGGTCAGAACACTTCCAATCTCTTTTCAGTGCCAACCGCTCAGTCCAAGATTCCGCCCTGCTCCAGCTCCCTCAACAGCCCCTAAGGCTAGAGCTGGATGAGGTCCTCACCCAGGATGAGACATATAAGGCAATCGAACAACTGAAAAGTGGCAAAGCAGCAGGTATGGATGGAATCCCCCCAGAGGTCTGGAAGGCTGGCGGCAAAACTCTGCATGCCAAACTGCATGAGTTTTTCAAGCTTTGTTGGGACCAAGGAAAACTGCCTCAGGACCTTCGTGATGCCACCATCATCACCCTGTACAAAAACAAAGGCGAGAAATCAGACTGCTCAAACTACAGGGGAATCACGCTGCTCTCCATTGCAGGCAAAATCTTCGCTAGGATTCTACTAAATAGAATAATACCTAGTGTCGCCGAGAATATTCTCCCAGAATCACAGTGCGGCTTTCGCGCAAACAGAGGAACTACTGACATGGTTTTTGCCCTCAGGCAGCTTCAAGAAAAGTGCAGAGAACAAAACAAAGGACTCTACATCACCTTTGTTGACCTCACCAAAGCCTTCGACACCGTGAGCAGGAAAGGGCTTTGGCAAATACTAGAGAGCATCGGTTGTCCCCCAAAGTTCCTCAACATGATTATCCAACTGCACGAAAACCAACAAGGTCGGGTCAGATACAGCAATGAGCTCTCTGAACCCTTCTCCATTAACAATGGCGTGAAGCAAGGCTGTGTTCTCGCACCAACCCTCTTTTCAATCTTCTTCAGCATGATGCTGAACCAAGCCATGAAAGACCTCAACAATGAAGACGCTGTTTACATCCGGTACCGCACGGATGGCAGTCTCTTCAATCTAAGGCGCCTGCAAGCTCACACCAAGACACAAGAGAATATATATATATATATATATACATACCCATATACCCACATACATATAGTTCGTGGTCATTTTTACTCTCATTACATGTCTTCATCTCTCTGCTTCTTTTGTAGTTGTTCTGCAAATTTTCGTGCTTCCTCTGGATCCGAGAATAGACTGTTTTGTTGCCCTGGAATAACTATTTTAAGTACCACTGGGTACTTTAACATAAATTTATATCCTTTTTTCCATAGGATCATTTTTGCTGTATTGAACTCCTTCCTCTTCTTCAGGAGTTCAAAACTTATGTCTGGATAGAAAAAAATTTTTTGACCTTTGTATTCCAGTGGCTTTTTGTCTTCTCTTATTTTCTTCATTGCTTTCTCCAATATATTTTCTCTTGTTGTATATCTTAAAAATTTTACTAAAATGGATCTTGGTTTTTGCTGCGGTTGTGGTTTCGGGGCTAATGTTCTTTGTGCCCTCTCTATTTCCATTTCTTCCTGTCATTCTGGTCTTCCTAGGACCCTGGGGATCCAATCTTTTATAAATTCTCTCATATTCTTACCTTCTTCATCTTCCTTAAGGCCCACTATCTTTATATTATTTCTTCTATTGTAGTTTTCCATTATATCCATCTTCTGAGCTAACAGCTCTTGTGCCTCTTTAACTTTTTTATTAGATTCTTCTAATTTCTCTTTTAAGTTCTCTACTTCCATTTCTACGATTATTTCTCGTTCTTCCACATTATCCACTCTTTTTCCTATCTCTGATATGACCATTTCTATTTTATTCATTTTTTCTTCTGCATTCTTAATTCTTCTTTTTATCTCATTAAATTCTTGTAATTGCCATTCTTTCACTGATTCCATATATTCTTTAAAAAAAGATATATCCATTGTCTTGCCTTTCTCTTCTTCCATTTCTTTCTGTTGTTCTTCTTCTTCTTCCTCTGGGTTGGCCATCTGTTGTTTCCTTGTTTTCTTTTTGCTCTCTTCTTTCTTGTTGTCGTTATTTTCTATGTTCTGCTCCTGTTGCTGTGTTGCAGCTGTTTTGCGCACTTTTACTCGGCTCCGCGAGCCATTTTTGTAGTCCCGAGCTCGGAACTTCCACTGACCTTAGGGAACGGGCTTCTCTCTCCGCGGCGGACCTCCTCGGACAGGTAAGGCCTTCACCTTCTTCTTCCGACGTTCTTTCATCTTCTTCCCGTTGTTTTCGACTTTTCTCTCTTTGCTGCCATTTTCTTCTCACCTTTACTTTTACTTTGTTTTAATTTTTACTCTTGAACCTTTGTGTTTTGTGCGTTTTTTTTCAACTTTTCCGGAGAGGGCTGGAATTCCCTGACCGGCCACTACTCCGTCACGTGACTCCTCCCTGGTTAAAGATTAATGCAAGAGCTGGGAAGGCAGAGCCAAATCTTATTGAATGTCAGAACAGCATAAGGGGCTGCATGACCTCCTCCTGCTCCTAGTTGAGTGTTTGTACCCTGATTGTTGTTTCTTGTTGCAGCTGTGAGTAATTGGGGAGCGCACTAGTACGAGGGGCTATCGGTGAAGGTGCAGCTGAGATTCGTTCTTCAAAATGATGAGAACCTTGGACAACCACTGTCTGTGAATGCATTGTTCACCCAAGAGGTCCGGCTGGAAGCTCTGAAGACCTCTTCACTGAAGGGCATTTCTTTGCCTCCTGCCCCAAGCTCTCTAACCTCACGGCCAACTCCAGCTACAATGACAACTTCAGTAATGGAATGTTGCCATCAGTACTTCTCATGAGGCACCCATGGAACGAGAGTTTCAGCACTAGGTGTTGGAGAAGACACTCAGTGTTAACTGCAGCACACAATGTGTACTTGGGATGATTGCTGAGCATCTTACAGTAGCTGCCTATTCTAGACTCTTATGCTTGATAGAGTGGTCTTTCAACAACGGGGAAAGCACCAGAGTAGTGCAAGGTGCTCCTCCCCTAGTTTTATTGAGACTGGTCCACGATGGTGGTAGGTTCCAGCTTGGAGCTGGTGCCAGTGGAAAAGTTCGGATTTATTGTCAGAGTACATACATGGCACCCTGAGATTCTTTTTCCTGGGGGCCAGGCGGAATAACAATATATTGGTAGTGCAAAGAACTGTACTGAAGAAGATACATGCGAACAAATAAGGAAACAGCAGGAGGGTTTGCATAGTGGTGAGCGCAACGCCTTTACAGCGTCAGGGATCGGGACCAGGATTCAAATCCCCTGCTGTCTGTAAGGAGTTTGAATGTTTTCCCCGTGTCTGCGTGGGTTACCTTCCAGCCCTCTGGTTTCTTTCCACGGTTCAAAACATGCCAGAAGTTGTAGGTTAATGGGGTGTAAATTGGGAGGCACGGATTCGTGGGCCAAACTGGCTTGTTACCATGCTGCATGTCTAAATTAAATTAAAACATGTTGTGCAAAACAGAGAGAGAAAAAAAAAACAATGCTTTCAAGATTCAAGATTCAATTTAGTGTCATTGTAATAAAACAGGGCCATATTACATGAAATTGCTTTTGCCCGCTGAAAGGCAGACAGATTCACCAGGCCTGAAGTGCCTTTTACAGTCAGAGAAATAGAAACGAAAGAGAGTTCCCCCAGAGTCACCATGTGTCCATGGTTTTGCCTCCAGTGTTCTCACACTCACTGTAGCCACAAAGTCCAGTCCAAACCATTGGCAACCCAAGCTCCAGATCCGAACCTCCGACGCAGTCAGCACCTTCGGCACCCCCTTGCATCCTGAATCTTGCCCCTTTCACACTTGCAAATGATCCCACAAATTAACAGCCATTCGACTTTTAAAGTGTCGAGTGTGAAAGCAAAATCAGAGGTGACATCATCTCAAGCTAGGGATTGACGGCCTTGACCCCCTGGTACAATTCCCGGCGTCTGCAATCAGGCAAGTTGAAACGGGCAATTGCTTTGTGGGATTGAAATGTGTGACTGCAGGAACATGAAGGAAGAGAAGATTAATATGAAGGTGTAGTGGGCTGAGTGATTGTGTGGGTAGACGGGCCGAATCGCTGCCACAGTTGGCCATTTCAAGATGGCGCAGGCCCTCCTTCACTACCGAGAAGGTGGCCACGGTTGATGCCATGTGCAAGCTGTGGGAACCCCCCACTTCTGCCGGCCGAGGAGTGTTACAGCGACATGCTGACATCACTTCCGGAAGCTGGCACATACGTCACTGGAAGTGGGCGTTTCCCATGGGGCAATGTGCCAAATTCAAATAAAGTCAGTTTTTGTTTCACTCTCGTACTGTGTGGACGTCTCTTTATTCTATAGCACTGCTGTAGCAGTCATGGAAGCAGTCAACGTGACCCTGATAGGTCCAACATCTTGGAACCCACATCGAATGCATCAAAATGCAAGAATCCACCACTACTACAGTTGCAACGGCTGCGACCAACACGGTGGGCATGCATTTACTGCCCAGGAACTGGATGCAACTGGCTGAGTCCCAGTTACACATCAGGGGAGTTGTCTCAGAGGACACCAAGTTCTGGCACGTCGTCAGCACTCTGGATGCCACCACTGCTGCCAAAGTAAGCTCCTTCATGGAGAACCCACCAATGGAGCGCAAGAATGAGCAGTTCTGCAGTTCCTCCTCGACTCCCTAGAACTCAGCTGGCACGAGCATGCCATTCGGATCTTAAGCATGCAGGGCTTAGGCAACTGGAATCCCTCTGAGCTCATGCACGAGACGGTGGCCCTAGCGGATTGGCATACAGACTGTTTCCTCTTCGAGACCCTGTTCCTCTCCAAGCTGCCAGTACACGTTTCCTCGGCAGTTTCGGACATGGATTTCAGCTCCATGCACCTGGTAGCCAAGGAGGCAGACAGGCACTCCGCACCCCACTGCAGAGCTCCTTCCACGTGCAGCTCATCTACGCCATTGGCACCACCATTGCGACCAACCTGTCGGAAACCACAACAGTGGCCGTGGCACAGCAGCAACGTGATGGGCACACAGAGAAGCATGGTGAATACTGTTCCTACCACCGCTGATGGGGCTGGAATGCCCGGCAGTGCATCCCCTCATGCTCATACCCCACTACCAAGCCTAACATGGTGACTGGAAACTGGCAAGCCAGCCGCCAATAGTGGCATCAAAAAGGCCTACTCTACCTCAGAGACCAACGGATGAAGAGGGACTCTCTGTCGACATGGGTGCAGAAATCAGCCTCGTCCCGCCGACGTATTTCGAGGCCAGACACAACCCCAAGGATCTCCCCCTGCAAGTGGCCAATGGATCCTCCATCTCGAGCTATGGGACCCGTCTGGTCACCATCAATGTCGCAGACATGGTCTTCCAGTGGGAGAGCACAACTGCGGATAGGCACTACTTGGAGCGGACTTCCTCATGATGAGATGCTGGTTAGTGAATGCTACCATGTTCCAGTCTTTCCCCCTCACACTGTGACGACACTTCTTCTTGCCATTAGGGATCCACGCCCTAGACCAAGATGAGTACACCCGCCTACTGGCCAGGTACCCAGCCTTTCTGGCCCCAAACTTTCATAACCCTAACCCGCCACATGGCATGGAGCACCACATAGAGACCGCTGGGCCCTCAATGCACGCATGGGCCTGGTACCTCCTGCAAGGAAAGCTCCAGCATGCCAAGGCTAAGTTCGGCTCCATGGAAGAGTTGGGGATTGTCCACCGTTCAAGCAGCCTGCTCCTCGTGGTGCAGAAGAGCTCTGGCTATTGGCCCTCACGTGTGACTACAGATGGCTGAATGAGGCAACAGTCCCAGACAGATACCCTATCTGACATGTCCAGGACTTCGTCACGAGGCTACAAGGCTGCAGAGTTTTCTCCAAGGTGGACCTCGTCAAAAGATACCACCAGATCCCAGTACACCCCAGCAACGTTCTGAAAACGTCAATAATCACACTCTTCAGCCTTTTTGAGTTTCTGTGTATTCCCTTCGGACTTGATGACCCAGATGTCCCAGTGACTAAAGGACAGGGACCTTGATTTCATCTTTGTCTACCTAGATGACATCCTCATCGCTAGCCCTGATGCCAGCACTCACAAGACGCATCTGACCCTCCTGTTCGATAGACTGCAACAGTTTGGGCTCACGATGAACCCGGCCAAGTGCCAGTTTGGGTCAGAGAAAATAGACTTCTTGGGGCACTGCATCACCACGGAGAGAGCCATGCCACTGCCAGACAAGGTTGAGGCCATTCAAAATTTCCCCAAGCCGAGTAGTGTGTAGTGTCCAGAAAAGATCCTTCAAAGTGGTTATTGGTCGAAAGGTGGCATCGTCGTGTGGGTACCTGCCGATGGGGAGTAGATGCAACACCATGTAGAAGACCAGATGTGATTTCACTGAGAAATATCACCAGCGCTGTCCACAACATCTGCACGATTTGTTGATTAGACAGTTCGAGCCTTCTCTTCTGGAAAAGTGCCAGATAGACAAACGTGAGATTCTGACCATAAGGCCCTGCAGAGGGTAGTGAGGTCAGTGGAGAAGATTATTGGAGCCCTTCTTCCTACAATGACGCATATCTACACACAACAATGTGCGAGGAAGGTGAAGAACTTTTCACATCTGTCTTGTAAACAGTTCTCCTTTCTGCCATCTGGAAGGAGGTACTGTAGCACTCGGGCCCACACATCCAGATTGGGCCACAGCTTTTCCCCCCAAGCCATCAGGCTTCTCAATTCCTACAACATACATGTACTATCATGGATTTTTATTGTATTGTATTTTAATATTTAACTCTTATTTATGTAAATTTGCTACTTGGTCCTGGAGCAATGTTACCTTGTCCTTACTGTGGATTGTATTCATAGTTATGGTATGAATGACAAATAAAGGGGACTTGATTTGATAATGATGGGAAAGGAGCTGTCCTTGAATATGCTGGTCTTATACTCATAAATCTTCTTTCTGGCAGAGGAAGTGATGAGAGCGTGGCCGGGGTGGGGTGAGTCTTTTAATATGTTGGTTGCTTTTCCAAGCCCGTGGGAGTTATAGATGGAGGGAGGGGGTAAGGGGGTGTGTTTGGTGGTCTGAGCCATGCTCACAACAGTCTGCAGTTTCTTTCCGTCTTGGTTGGAGCAGACCTTGTGCCATCCACCGACATGCAGTGATAGAATGCTTTCATTGGTGCCCCCATAGCGGTTCACCTCCGAGGAAGTAGCGATGCTGGTGGGCTTTCTTGACCATCGTGCTGATGGAGGTAGACCAGGAAAGCCATGGGAGAGGTCTACACTTAATAACATAAAGCTGTCCACTATCTCCACCTCAGCACCATTGATAAAGACACGGGAATGAGCTCCAACCCTCTTCTGGAAGTCTATAACTAACTCCTTGGTCATGCTGAGATTGAACAAGAGGTTGCTGTCCTGGCACTAAGCCGCTAGTCCCTCGATCTTCGTTCTCTCCTACGTCTCGTTGTTGATAGAGCTCCTGTCTATGAGTGCCAGCTATATATTAATAGAAGGAGTTTAGTCATGCAGTCGTGAGTGTACAGGGAATGTAGTAGGGGGCTGAGTATTAATCCCTGTGGGGTCCCGGTGTTGGGGATGATTGTGGAAGAGGTGCAGTCTCCAACCCTCACTGATTGTGGCCTGTGGATCCAGATGCAGAGAGGGGTGCAGAGACCAAGTCCTGGATCTCTGGGGATGAATATTTTGATTTCAGATTTATTGTCAGCGTACAAACATGACATCACCCTGAGATTAGAACATAGAACAATACAGCACGGTACAGGCCCTTCTGCCCCTCAATGTTGAGCCGACCCACATATCCCTTCCTAAAAAAAAGTACGAAACCATCCCTATCCCACAACCCTCTATTTTTCTTTCCTCCATGTCTCTGACGAAGAGTCTCTTAAATGTTCCCAATGTTTCCGTCTCCACCACCATCCCCGACAAGGCATTCCAGGCCCCCACAACTCTCTGTGTAAAAAAAACTATGTCTCCCCTAAACTTCCCTCCTTTCACTTTGTACATATGTCCTCTGGTGTTTGCTGATCCTGGCCTGGGAAACAGGTTCTTTTACTGCGGGTGAGGCAGAATCACTGCTTATTGGTAGTGTAAAAAATAAACTGTACCTAGCATATACATGTAAACAAATAAAGAACAGTAAATATAATGAATGCAAACAAATTGTGCAAAACAGAGACAATTTGGTCCTTTTATGTTGGAGGCAGAGCTGTCATCAATGATTAGTGGACTGACGTAATTGTTGCCCTTGTTGTTCAGGTGTTCCAGGGCTGAGTGTAGGGTCTGGGAGATGGACCTGCTTTGTCGATATGCAAATTGGTGTGGGTGGCGGGAGGCGGGAGGCTGGAATTAATGTGAGCCATGACCAATCTCTCAAAGCACTTCTTGATGCCGGTGGTTGTTTAAGTCCATCACTACATTCTCCGTTGGCATCGAGATGACAGTGGCCTTCTTGAAGCAGGTGCATGGTCCATCCTGTTGGAGAGAGAGTGGTTGAAGACGTCTGTGAATACTGTTGCCAGTTGGTCTACACATAGGACACATCGGGAGGATCCATCTGGTCCAGTTGCTTTCTGCATGCTTACTCTATGGCAATGACTGTGGGTATGGGCAGGCTCGGTCGGAGAAGTGTGTTCTACCGGCTTCCAGCTTAAAGCGACTGGGGAACGCACTGACCTCACAGAGACTTCCTATGAACCTCCTGTCTCTGGGCCTCTGTTGTAGGATATGTTTTCTGCAGAATTATTCTCCCCCACCTCAAGCTCTACGACCATGTGTTTTAACATCACTTACCCTTTGTTGGAATGGAAGATCAGAAAATATTATTTTAATGGAATGTGATTGCAGCCTGCTGACATGCAGGAGGACTTGGGAGTGGTTGTGCATGAATCACAAGAGGCTGGTTTGCAGGTACAGCTGGCTATCAAGAAGGCAAATGGAATGTTGGCCTTCATTGCGAGAGGGATTGAATTCTGGAACTGTACAAGGTACTGGTGAGACCGCATCTGGAGTGCTGCGTGCAATTCTGGTCTCCTTACTTGAGGAAGGATGTACTGGATTTGGAGGTGGTACAGAGGAGGATCACCAGGTTGATTCCAGGGATGAAGGGGTTGGCCCATGAGGAGAGAGTGAGTCATTTAGACAGTACTCGCTGGAATGAAGAAGAATGAGATGGGATCTTATAGAAACTTATAAAATTATGAAAGGCACAGATAAGCGAGAAGTTATTTCCATTGGTAGGGGAGACCAGAACATAGCCTCAAGGATATAGGGTAGTAAATTTAGGACAGAGATGAGAAGTAAGTGCTGCTCCCAGAGGGCGGTGAACCTGTGGAATTCGTTGCCCATTGAAGCAGTAGAGGTGACCTCAGTAAATATATTTAAGACAAGGTTGTATATACTTCTACATAGTAAGGATATGGAGAAAAAGCAGGAAGGTGGAGATGGGCCTTTCTTAATATCAGCAATGAAAACATTGAATGGCAGAGGAGGCTCAATGGGCCGGAGGGTCTACTTCTACTCCTGCTCCTGCTTCACGTCTTCTTATTTCCTATGGATGCTGTGTGATCTGCTGAGTCTCTCCAGCACTTGTGTGTACTACACTTGACCCCAGCATCTGCAGAGTTTCTTGTTTCACGAGACTATTCACTGCCAGTCTGTCTGGGCCCCTCCCACCCCTGGTAGCTCATTCCCAGCCCCACCCCTCTCACATCATCACAGACTCCACCAATTTCAGTGAGTGTTCCAAGGGTGTTCCCTCTATTGTGGTCTCACCCTACAGGTGATTGGATCTGTTGCTGCAAGAACTTGCAACATATTAGGGAGTGTTCTGTACTGAAATCGCTAAGTCGTGCAAAAAGGGTTTAATGCAAATTAAAAGGTAGTAATTTCATCATCTACTGAGGCTATATGGGTGGAGCTGAGGAACATGAAAGGTATGACCACACTCATGGGGTTGTATTATAGAACACCCAATAGTCAGCGAGAATTGGAGGAGCAAACCTATAGAGAGAGAGCAGACGGCTGCAGGAAACATAGGGTTGCAACAGTAGGAGATTTTAACTTTCCATATATTGACTCAGACTCCCATACTGTAAAAGGGCTGGATGGCTTGGAGTCTGTCAAATGTGTTTGGGAAAGTTTGCTAAATCAATATGTAGAGGAACTAACTAGGAAAAATGAAATACTGGATCTCCTTTTATGGAACAAGATAGAACTGGCGACAGAAATATGCATAGGGGAACATTTTGGGTCCAGTGATCATAATGCCATTAGTTTCAAGTTAATTATGGAGAAGGATAGGTCTGGGCCTCAGGCTGAGATTCTAAATTGGAGAAAGGCTAATTTTGAGGAAATGAGAAAGGATCTATAATGCGTGGATTGGGATAACATTTTCAGGCAAGAATATGTGAGGTAAATGAAGGATCTTCAAAGGTGAATAATTGAGAGTACAGAGTTTGTCTGTTCCTGTCAGGGTTAAAGGCAAACTAAGCAGGCATAGGGAACCTTGATTTTTGAGAGATATTGGAGATCTGGTTCAGAAGAAGAGAGAGGTGTACAGCAGGTACACCAGGCAACATGGAGCAAATGAGATACTTGAAGTGTATACAAAAATGCAAAAAAAATCTCAAAAGAAATCAGAAAGGCAAAAATAAAAGACATGAGGTTGCTTTGGCAGACAATGTGAAGGAAAATTTTAAGGGTTTCTACAGATATATTAAGAGCAAAAGGGCAATAGGGGACACAATTTGTCCCCTTGAATATCAGAGTGGTTGGCTTTGAATGGAGCCAAAATAGATGGGGGAGATCTTAAATTTTTTTTGTCATCAGTATTCACTCAGGTACTGAGTCGTGGGAAGTAAGGAAAATAAGCAGTGAGGTCATGGAACTTCTACAAATTAAAGTGGAGGAAGTGCTTCCACTCTTAAAGCAAATAAGGCTGGATAAATTCCCAGGGCCTGACAAGATATTCCCTCAGACTTTGAGGGAGGTTTGTGTAGAAATTGGAGGGGATCTGGCAGAAATATTTAAAATGTCCTTAGCCACGGATATGGTGCTGAAGTTTTTGAAGGGTAGCTCGCGTTGTTCCATTGTTTAAAAAAGTTCCAAAAGTAACCCTGTAAATTATAGGCCAGGGAGCCTAACGTCAGTAGTAGATAAATCAATGAAAGGCATTCAAGAAGATCGGATATACAATCATTTGGATAGTCAGAAACTGATTAGGGATAGTCAACATGGCTTTGTGCGCAGTAGATCGTGTTTAACCAATCTTATAGAGTCTTTCGAGGAGGTTACCAGGAAAGTTGATGAGGGAAAGGCTGTGGATGTTGTCTACATGGTCCTACATGTGAGGTTAGTCAGGAAGGTTCAAATGCTAGGTATTCATGGTGAATTAGTGAACTGGATTCAACAATGGCTAGAAGAGAGAAGCCAGAGACTAGTGATGGATGGTGGCTTCTCAGACTGGAGGCCTGTCTCGAGTGGTGTGCCTCAGGGATCATTGGATTATTGTTGTTTGTCATCTATATCAATGATCTGGATGTTAATGTGGTAAATTGGCATATTTGCAAATTACACTAAGTTTGGAGGCATTGTGGACAGCGAAGGAGGTTTTCAAAACTTGTAGAGGGATCTGCACCAGCTGGAAAAATGGGCTGAAAAATGGCAGATGGAATTTAATGGAATTTAAGGCATTTTGGAAGGACAAACCAAGAAAGGACATACATGTTAATGGTAGGGCACTGAGGACTGTGGTAGAACAGAGGGATCTGGGAATACTGATACATAATTCCCTGAAAGTAGCATCACAGGTAGATAGGGTTGTAAAGGGAGCTTTTGGCATATTGGCCTTCATAAATCAAAGTATTGAGTATAGGAGTTGGGATATTTATGGTGAGGTTGTATAAGACACTAATGAGGCCAAATTTGGAGTATTGTGTGCAGTTTTGGTCACGTAACTACAGGAATGATATCAATAAGATAGAAAGTGTTCGGAGAAGATTTACTAGGATTTTGCCCAGACTTCAGGAACTGAGTTACAGGCAAAGGTTAAACAGGTTAGGACTTTATTCCCTGGAGTGTAGAAGAATGAGGGGGAGATTTGATAGAGGTATTTAAAATGATGAGGGGGACAGACAGAATAAATGTAGATGGGATTTTTCCATTGAGGGTAGGTGAGATACAAACCAGGAGACATTGGGTAAGGGTGAAAGGGGAAAAGTTTAGGGGGAACATGAGGGGGAACTTCTTCACACAGAAAGTGGTGCGATGAGCTGCCAGCTGAGGGAGTAAATACCAGCTCAATTTTAACATTTAAGAGAATTTGGACAGGCACATGGATGGGAAGTGTATGGAGGGCTATGGACTGGGTGCAGGTCAGTGGGACTAGGCAAAAAAAAGGTTCGGCACGGACTAGAAGGGCTGAAGGGCCTGTTTCTGTGTTGTAATGTTCTATGGTTCAATGATCTGCATATCTTCCTTGCATCTACTATCAGCAAATTTGGAAATATTACACTGTTTTTTTTTAAAATAAATATATAAGATCCGAGGAGCGGGACTGTGCATTTATATCAGTGAGAACTGGTGCCAAATGTCTCTGTTGTGAAGTCCTTCTGTTCACCTGATGGTGAAATACAGACACTTCTATGTGCCCAGGGAATTCTCAGCCTTACTTTGGTCTCTATCAGCTTTGGCTAATGAGGGTCAAGCCATGAAGGAGCATTTCGGGGCCATCTGTGAATCCCAGAATTCCCACCCTGACGGTGCCATGATTGTTGCCTGGTGATTTCAATTATTGCCAACCTGGAAACAGTCTGACCACGGTTTCAACAGCATGTGAATTTTGCCACCAAAGGAGAGAACACCCACCTTAATTACTTGGATTACATATCCATCCTGCTCACCCGAATGTACAAATCGTTGGCAAACAAACTTGGTCAGTTCGCAGGGAGATCAAGCTGTGGCCAGGGGTGACCATAGCAGCACTACAAGGCATCTTTGAGACTACGGACTGTTTCAGGGAGGCAGCCACCTAAAATGGCCATGAAAATATAGAGGAGTACATGAGCTCAGTGACTGGGTACATCAGCAAGTGTTTTCAGCATGTCCCTGAGATCACAACCAGGGCTAACCAGAAGCCACACTTGGATCCAGAGTCTGGGCACTTCTCAGAGCTTGTGACGCTGCCTCTAGGACAGAGGACAGGATGGGACTAAAATCAGCCAGGGCTGCACTCTCCAGTGCAATCTGGAAGACAAAGCAAGGGTATGCAGAGAAGATTCACAGACGCTGGCGAAACAAGGGTTCGCGTCAGCCTTGTGAATTAAGGAGAAGGAGAATTCCCTTTTGGACAGACTGAACATCTTCTGTGTCTGGTTTGATGAGAAGAATAGGATAATGCTGAACAAAGCTCTGTGACCCCCTGAACGGGCTCCCTGTATAGCCACAGCTGAGGTGAGGAGAACCCTATCCAGGGTAAACCCACACAAGGCAGCAGGACCAGACAACATACCTGGTCAGGTACCGAAGGGCGTCGCAGACCAATTGACGGAGGTCTTCACGGTCACCTTCAACACCTCACTGCAGCAGTCCATCATTCGCACAGGGTTCAAGACAGCCACCATCATCCCGTTACCCAAGAGGGCGACAATAACAGGCCTCAATGACGACTGCCCTGTGACATTGATTTACGCCATTATGAAATGCTTCGAACGTCAAGTAATGGAAATGCATCAAAGCAAACCTCCCAGAGATGCTGGATTCATTTCAATTTGCCTATAACAAAACCATTCCATGAATGACGTGACTTGTCACTTCACTCCATCCTCATCCACCTGGAGAACCGACACCTCAATAAGCCAGGCTGCTGCTCATTGACTTCAGCTCGGCATCAAATACAATCATTCCCCAGAGGCTGGTAGAGAAGCTGTCCTTGCTGGGACTCAACAGCCCTCTCTGTAACTGGATTCTGGGCTTCATAACAGAAAGACCACACTCTGTCTGGGTTGATTGCCGAGTGTGGAGCACCGTAACAATGAGCACTGGAGCACCTCAGGGCTGTGTGCTCAGTCCACTCCTATTCACGCTACTGACCTACGGCTGCATCGCCAGATCCAGCTCCAACAGGGTCATCATTTGCAGGTGATCCAAGAGTCGTCGGCCTCATCAGCAACAACGAGAAGAGGCGGAAAATCTCGTGAGATGGTGTGAGAATAACAACTTGAGTCTCAACGTGGACAAGATGAAGGAGATGATTGTGGACTCCAGGAGGACCAGGAACGACCAACTCCATTACATATCAACAACTCTGTAGTGGAGATAGTGGAGAGCACCAAGTTCCTTGGAGTTCACTTAACTAGTGACCTATTGTGGACACTACAGTGAACTGGAATTCACTGTGTGTAGATTAGACAGCCGACTTCTTCTCTTGATTCCGCCTGTCGGGTCACGATATAAACCCTGTTTTCCCACCTTACCCCAGATTCACCTGAAGACGTCTGTAAATACTGGGTGTTAGTTGTAAGTTAATAAAAGTGTGTTTGAGCTCCTCACAAGTCTCCGAGTACTATCGATCACATTACAATTTTATTAACTTACTTTTGAAGATGGGACGAAGCCCTATTGAAGCCAGGCATGCTCCAGGTCGACCCTCTGTCCTCGGAGGCCCTGGAGGAATTCACCTAGTCGTCAGAGTACTTCCAGTCCTACATAACGGCCACCCAAAAAGTCTTCCACTCCGATGACCTCCGGAGATTGGCCTTCCTCTCTCGAGTGATACGCGGTCATCGGGGACTTCACAACATACAAGACAGCCATCGAAGGCCTAAAGGCCCACTACATGAGGTCCCAGAACAACGTATTGGTGAGACACCGACTCTCACAATGTCAGCAGCGACCAGGTGAATCGCTGGATGACTACGTCCTGGAACTATGGACGGTGACGAGAAAGTGCCACTACGAGGCGGTCTCAGCCCAGGTGAGGGAAGAAGTATACTCTTGTGGCTGGAGTGAGTTCAAAATATGTGAGGCAGTGACTGTTGGAGTTGGGGAAGAAGTACCCTTGATCTAGTGAAATCCCTCAAACAGGCCCAACTGGGAGTGGACCACCTCGCTAATGAAAGCGGCGCCTTCTCAGAAAGCAAGGCCTACCAAGCACAGCTACCCCAGGTACTGACTACTGTGATTGCACGCGACCGGCAGTGCAACTTCTGCGGATAATCCAAACACCCCTGCGCCAGATGCCCCACGAGTGACTTTGCATGTTCTAGATGCAGTAAGAGGGGACCTGGAAACCCCAGGAAGGCTACCGCGTGTGCAGCCCTCGATCTGTCATACACCCCATGCCCAAACCCAGAGGCGCTGAATCCCGCCTCTCCACGCTGCTCACCGCCACCATCTTGCTGCACCTCATGGCAGGAACTGCTGCTGGAAGAGAAGCAATGGCGGTAACAGTGGCCGTCACCACTACCAGAGGAGAAGCAACAGTGGGAACGGAGGCCATCTTGCTGCTCCTCGTAGTTGATGCTACCTCTCTGGCCTTTGGATCAAGACAACAGCAGCAGAGGGAGCAATGAAGCCTCTGGAGCGCTGGCATCATTCGTCCTCGACCAAGCGAAACCCCACCAGCTGAGTAACTTGATGATGTAGGTGAGGGTAAACGGACATCTGACGGAGTGTTTAATAGACACTGCCTCGACGGAGAGCTTAATAAACTCTACGACTGCTTGGTAGTACAAATTAAAGGTCTACCCCACCGATTACTGTATATATCTAGCATTGCAATTGTATTCAGCGACTATTCAGGGGTATTGTACAGTGCACTTATCTGTAAAAGGGAGGGAATTTTGCAAGTTCCGACTGCATGTATTGAAAGGTTTGTGTGCTTGTGGTGCACTGTTAGCCAGAATCAGACACACACAAAGATAAAGACTGTACAACAGACTTTAATCCACAAAGACTTCCACAGAGCCAGGCTGGCTGTGGCTGTAGCAACTCTGAGCGAGGCCTCAGGAGGCCGACGCAGGATTATATCCTGGAGGGTGATTGACACCTGACCGGGAGGGGCTTGATCCATTCAGGCTGACTGATTGACAGCCGACCAGGTGTTGTCCTGTCTGCTTACACTCCTGCAGGTACAGAGGTTGCCCCCTGCAGTAGGCCGGTGGTGTATCACCACAGTGGTTTTGTGTTGCTGGGACTAGACTTCCTGCGTCACCTTAAAAGTGTGACCATGGAGTACTCAGAGGCTCACTTCCCCCAATCACAGTGCAGAATGGAAGGTCCTAAAACCCAGACGCTACATGAGATCTCTTCATGCTGAATATCAACCCCCACCACCCCCCCCCCCACAACCAATCCTGTTTCAGAACTTAACCTCCAACTGTAAGCTGATAGCCACAAAGAGCAGGCAATACAGTGCAGGGGACCGAGAGTTTATTAGGACTGAAACACAGTGGCTGCTTAAAGAAAAAAATAATTGAACCCAGCAACAGCCATGGAGAGCCCAGGTAGTAGTCGTTAGATTGGCAGGCTAGTGATTGACTACAGCGAAACTATTAATTGCATCACACTCCTGGACACATACCCCCTCCCCCGAATCTCAGACATGGTGAATGAAATTGCGCAGTACTGGATCTATTTGACCATTGACCTGAAAGCTGTATATCACCAGTTACCAACCTATTCTGAGGACCATCGCATTCAAGGCAGATGGACGGCTTTATCAGTTCCTGAGGGTCCCTTTTGGCATTGCGAATGGGGTCTCGGTCTTCCAGAGGCAGATGGACTAAATGGTAGATAAGTACGGGCTAAGGGCTACCTTCCCCTATCTCGACAATGTCACCATTTATGGACGTGATCTGGAGGACTACGACGCCAATCTCCAGAAATTTCTCCGCACAGTCACCTGGGCTCATCATTTTTAAAAAAAAACTTTATTTAAGATTTTCAAATTACAGAAAAATGATACATAAAAGCAAAAACCGAGTAAACTAAACACTAAAAAAAAACCCAGCTCCACCCCCCCCCCCCCGCCCGCCGGGCTCATCATTTATGAGCGAAGAGCTACACCAGTATCTGCTCGCAAGAGGCATCGTCTCAAGCAGGACAACTAGCTATAACACCCGGGGGAATGGATAAATTGAAAAGGAGAATGCAATGGTCTGGAAGGCTTTAAAGCTAGCCCTCCATTCTCTAGGCCTTCCAGACTCACACTGGCAAAAGGTTCTGCCCACAACGCTCCACTCCATAAGGTCGCTTCCCTCTACCACGACCAATGTGACTCTTCACAAGCTAATGTTTGCATTCCCGAGGAAATTCATGTCGGGGCTCACTCTTCCAGCATGGCTAATGACACCAGGACCAGCCCCGCTGAAAAAGCATGTGAGGAGAAGCAAAACTGACCCACTGGTCAAGAGAGTGCGCCTACTGCACGTAAATCCGATGTATGGCTATGTGGCATACCTGGATAGTAGGGAGACACGGTCTCCATCAGATATCTGGCACCTTCAGGAACTGAGGTCCCAATGCCCACAATAGGTCTGGGACCTCCAAACTCCACGTGCAAGGTTCCGGACGATGTGGTTCCAACGGAGCTACCATTGGACTGGATTCCCCATGAGCCCCATGACTCAAGAACCACAGGAGGCACAGAAAGTTCTGGAAGAGCAAAGTCCACCAGTGCTCAGGTGCTCGACCAGAATAACCAGGCCCCCTGACAGACTCAACTTGTAAATAACTAAACATTTTTTTTTCTTTTGCTGAATGTGGTCTCTGTTTTCACCCGCTGCTGCTTTTCTAAAGGAAGGGGTGAATGCAGTGAACTGGAATTCACTGTCTGTGTGCAGAGTAGATGGCTGACCCCTGCTCTTGGCTCCGCCCCATCCATCTCACTATAAACCCTGTTTTCCCACCTTACTCCAGATTCACCTGAAGACCTCTGTAAGTACTGGCCATTAGTTGCAAGTTAATAAAAGCCTGTTTGTGCGACTCACAAGTGTCCGAGTGCTATTGATCACATTACAGACACACATCTCTTTTGACAGGAAGATGCCACAGCAACTGCACTTCCTGAGAAGACTGAGGTGGTCAAGGCTACTGGCCACCATCATGTCACCCTTCTACAGGAGCTCTATCGAGAGCGTCCTTGCCTCAGAGTGTGGAACAGTTGCTGCAGAGAAATGGATTAAAGGTCAACCCACAGGACCATAAACGTGGGAGAGAGAATCACTGGAATCTCCCTCCTCCCCACCCCATCGACATAATCTACCGGGATTGTTGTCTGAAGAGGGTGCAGAAAATCTTTGAGGATCCCTTTCATCCTTCATACAGCATCTTTCAGCTGCTCCCATCGGGGAAGAGATACAGGCATATCAGAGCCAATGCCACCAGGCTGAGGAACAGCTTCTTCTGAAGGCCAGTGAGAATCCTGAACGACCAAAGGAACCATCCGAGACTCTCATATTCACAAAACAGATATTTATTTGTTTATTTTTATCAATGAATACTTGTCCTGCATATGTATTGTCTGCATGTGTGTTATATCTGGTTGCGAGTCAGCGTGTTTTGCACAGAGGACGAAGGAAAGCTGTTTCGTTGGGTTGTACTTGTACAATCGGATGACAATAAACTTGAAGAGATTAAAGCAGGAGTCAGTCATCTGCTTTGCCATTAAATACAATCACAGCTGATCTGGCCATGGGCTCAGCTCCCCGTACCTGTCTTTTCTCCAAACCTTTATTTCCCCTTCTATACAATAATCTATCTGTGTCTTGAATACAGTTAATGAGGTAGTCTCCACTACTTTCTTGGGCAGAGAATTCCACAGATTCACTACTACTTGGGAAAGGCATTTCCTCCTCACCACCATCCTAAATCTACTCCTCGAATGTTGAGGTGATGTACCATTGTCTTTATTTTTAAATGTTGTAATATATTTTTTGCTGGTTTACTTTAATAGCTGAGAACATGTAAGTGAAAAGGTATTCAGTATTCTTGCTTTCAGAGGTACTGGGTGAAGAGGAATTCACAGAGAAATTCACTGGGTCGAGCAGCATCTCCAGAGGGGAGAAAGGAATTATCGGTTTCAGGTTGAGACCCTGCATCTCGACTAAAAGTGGAGGGAGGATAGACAATGTAAAGAGAAATGAGGCCGGGATGAGTCATGGGCCAGTAGATGATAGATGAATCATGGAGAGGGGAAGGGTAACAGGAAGAGAGTCGCAGGTGGCCGAGGGGAATGGGTGGAATTGAAATACTGCTGACGAAGGCGAACAAGAGGCAGCACGGTTAGTGTACCGGTTAGCGCAATGCTGATTCAGCGCCAGCGATGGGGATTTGGATCCCACTCCGTCTGTAAGGAGTTTGTACATCCTCTGTGTGGGTTTTCCCTGAGTGCTCCGGTTTCCTCCCACTGTTCAAAAACCTACGAGGGTGTAGGTTAATTTGGTGTATTCGGGCAGCATGGGCTCAAGGGGCAAAAGGGCCTGTTGCCATGTTGTATTTCTAAATTTAGATTAAATTATAAAAAATTAAATTAGGACACAAACACTTGCTGCAAGCTGACCAGCAAGGAATGTGAAACCATTGGGGATAAGAGTTGTCCAAGATGGAAGAGTGCATTTGGTGGGTGTAATGTGTGGTTGGAAGTGGAAGGGGATGAGAGGCCAGGTCACTGGATATATTTTAGACAGAGATTGATAGGTTCATTATTATCCAGGGCATCAAAGGTTATGGAGAGAAGGGCGGGGAGTGGGGCTGAGTGGGGAAATGGATCCGCTCATGATTAAATGGCATTGCAGACTTGATGGGCTGAATAGCCTATTTCTGCTCCTATGTTTATGATCCTATGGAGAGTGTGTGCTGTTTGGAAAAGGGAACAGAACCGGGAGAATGGGAGGTGGATTGGAGGGAGCAAGGAGAATGCAGGCGGTTAGAGTTACCTGAAATTGGAGAATTGAATCTCAATCTAAAGTGGGCAGAAGGTGATTTTGTATAATATTACATGCTCTGCAGGATTACATGAAAATAAGGGAATCTTGAATCTCGAATTGGGTTGTAGTCTGCCCGCTACAAGGAATATGAGGTTTCTCAAGTTCAGAAATGGTGGAAGTTATGGTAGATGTGTAGTGAAAAAAATGTAGATCAAATTATTACTTCAATGGTGAAATACTGCATTATGCTGAGTTTGGCGTTCTCACGCATGAATCACGGAAAGGTTGGTTTGCAGGTGCCACGGGCAAATGGAATATCGATCTTCATTACTAGAGGGATTGAATTTAAGAGCAGAGATGCTCTGCTGCATCTGTAGAAGGTATTGGTGAGGCTACGTCTATGTGCAGTTCTCCTTACTTGAAAAAGGATATCCTGGCTTTGGAGATAGTGCAGGGGAGGTTCACCAGATTGATTCTAGAGATGAGGGGATAAGCCTATGAGGAGAGACTGAGTTGCCTGCAACCACATTCACTTGAGTTCAGAAGAATGAGAAGGATCTTGGATAACATTAAGAAAGATATAATGTTACTGTGTTGTATGTTTAAATTTAAAAAAATTAAAACAAATTTATATATTGATAAGATAAAGGCAAGTTGTTTCCACTGGTAGATGAGTTTAGAACGAAGGGACATTCAAGTGGGGTAGATATGGATTGAGATTAGAAGGAACTGCTTTTCCCAGCGAGTTGTGCATCTGTGGAATTCTCTGCCCAAGGAAGCAGTAGAGACTGCCTCGTTAATATATTTAAATCACAATTGAATAGATTTTTTGCATTGTAGGGGAATTAGCGGGCCTGGTGAAAAGGCAGGCAGGTGGAGCTGAGTCCATGGCCAGATCAGATATGATCTTATTGAACGTTGGAACAGGTTTGATGGCCAGATGGCCAACTCCTGCTCCGACTTCTTATGTTCTTACATTTAAGTTAGGCCTCAACCCTGGAAGCGGGGAAGGCTGAGGATGGACATGTCAGTTTGGGAACGGGACTGTCTTGGGTAAACTTATACCTCTCATTTTGTTCGTTTTAGATCGGTGGTCACAGTGTTTGAGCTACCGAAAGAAAATAGATACACACACACCGAGAGCAGTTCAGTTTATACAAATGTTTATTAGAAATTCAAAAGCTGATTTCAAACTACAATATGCAAGCCCTTCCCAACTATACATATCAACACTTGGACTGGTCCCAACTGCCGAAGCGAGACAACGACTGCACACTTGTAGTAGGTTGTCATGGCGCCGGTAGCAGCTTCCCGGTCTCCCCCGACCGGGACATTGGCTAGACTCTAGAAGTTCTTCTTCTTGTTGAGAGATGTTGCCACCTCTCGGAGAATCTCAAACGTCAGCAGCGGGACCATGGCTTATATTACCCAAAAACTGCTTACCCACCTATTCCCAGCACAGCAAGAAAGATAAGCGACCAAGCTTGCAAGCGAGACTTCAATCGAATAATATAATTTTCTGCTTATCACTTTGAATACAATGGTTTATTTTGCATCAAGGCTGGGCCTCTGACAGTCTGTGACCAAAACAAGCAGGAAGATTAAATGTTCTTGGTACACAGATGTCCTTTCGTCAGATAACTGCATCTCTGACCCCTGGGTGGAATTTAGCTTATGTCTGCTGATTCTAAAACACAAGCAGGTTCTCAGCCCTGCAGAAGCAAAGGACGCAAAAGTAAGAAACACGGTTAGAATCTTCCATTACAGGGACGCAAAGTGGAAGTGATGTGTAATCAGAATCTCAAGTCGGCTATTGTAGACAGGGCGCGGGTGCTCTGCCAATCGGTCACCTCGTCTACTCTTGGTCTCACCAATGCAGGGGAGGCCAGGTTGAGAACACCGAAGGCAGTTGACAAGATTGGAGGAATTTTTGCCTCACCTGGAAGGGCTGTTTTAGACCACTAAATAGCTGTGAGGGAGGAGGTGCAAGAACAAGTGTTGCACCTTCTGTAGTTGCATGGAAAAGTGCTGGGGGTCATGGAGGAGAGGGTGAGCAGGGATGAATGAAGAGGCTGATCCTGTGCTATATATATGTGTAGATATAGATCAATTAATTGAGTGGTGTCACAGCAAACACCTTGCACTCAATGTTAGCAGCACTAAAGAGATGATTGTAGACTTTAGGAGGAAGTCAGGAGAATACGAACCAGTCCTCATTGAGGGGTCAGCAGTGGGCCAAGAACTGAACATTTCTGTGTGTCATTATCTCTAAGGATCTGTCCTGGATCCTCCATTTTGATACTTTCTGAGGAGTTTGAGGTGGTTTGGTATGTCACTGACGACTCTCGAAAACCTTTATAGGTGTACCGCAGAGAGCATTCTAGCTGGTTGCATCACCGTCTGGTATGGAGACTCCAACGTCCAGGACAAGAATAAACTCCAAAGGGTTGTTAACTCGACCTGTAACATCACAGGCACCAGAGTTCACTCCAAGGACATCAACATGAGGCGGTGTCTTAAAAAAACAGCCTCTATCCACAAGGACCCCCACCACCCAGGCCATACCCTCTTTACACTGACAGGAGCCTAAAGACGAGCACTCAACGGCATAGGGACAGCTTCTTCCCCGCTGCCATCAGATTCCTGAATGATCAATGAACCCAAGACACTGCTTTAGTTTTTCCATCTTGCACTATTTTTATTTACTTGGTATTGTGGTTTATTTGGATGTTCGCACTATTGACGCTGCCACAAATCAACGAATTTCGCGACATGTTCATGACAATAAATTTGATTCTGATCCTGATACTGACTCTAATTTTTTAAGAGCCGAAGGCTCTCCCAACCTGATAAAGGCCCTGCTCTTTCCTGGCACCTTTCAATCTGTTAATGCATTTCCTCTGTGTGTGAAATACTGTATATTTTCAATACTTTCTGCTTCCTTTCTGTGATTTGTGATTTTTCTTTTTATTGTGGGCATTGTACCTGATTCTTTGAAGTTGGCTTTCTCATCTGTTCAATGCCAATGTGCCAAAGGCATATTCAGTTAAATGCTGTATAGTGATGCAATCATTAATATTACATCAATGCTTAAGAATTTGGGCATTATTTTTTTTTTTTTTTTTTTTTAAATTTTTTATTTTTCACACCATAAATCACAATAGCCATGATATACACTTTTTCTTTTCCACACATTTACAGTGACTTTTTCTCCCTCCCCCCTCCCTCCTCCCAAGCCACCCCCCCATCCCCCCCCCCTCTCATCCATTTTAGTTATACAATCTAGGTTGCATTAATTCAGTTAGACAATGTTGTCATTCAACAAAAATACACCAGAAATTCTACTGAGTCCATTTTTTTCTTCTCTTCTCCTTCCATCAACTTAGGTAATGTTTGTTCCCGGTAGGTTTTCGCTATTGTATTTAATGTAAGGCTCCCATACTTGTTCGAATATTTCAATATTATTTCTTAAACTATATGTTATTTTTTCTAATGGAATACATTTATTCATTTCTATATACCATTGTTGTATTTTCAAATTATCTTCCAATTTCCAGGTTGACATAATACATTTTTTTGCTACAGCTAGGGCTATCTTAACAAATCTTTTTTGTGCATCCTCCAAGTCAATTCCAAATTCTTTATTTTTTATGTTACTTAGGAGAAAGATCTCTGGATTCTTTGGTATATTGTTTTCTGTTATTTTATTTAATATCTGATTGAGATCATCCCAAAATTTTTCTACTCTCTCACATGTCCAGATTGCATGAATTGTTGTTCCCCTTTCTTTTTTACATCGAAAACATCTATCAGATACTGTTGGGTCCCATTTATTTAACTTTTGCGGTGTAATGTATAGTCTGTGTAACCAATTATATTGTATCATACGCAGCCTCGTATTTATTGTATTTCTCATCGTTCCAGAGCATAACTTCTCCCATGTTTCCTTTTTTATCTTTATATTTAAATCTTGTTCCCATTTTTGTTTAGTTTTACCATTTGTTTCCTCATTTTCCTTTTCTTGCAGTTTAATATACATATTTTTTATAAATCTTTTGATTAACATTGTATCTGTAATCACATATTCAAGGTTACTTCCCTCTGGTAAACTCAAGTTGCTTCCTAATTTATCTTTCAAGTAGGATCTCAGTTGGTAATATGCCAGCGCTG
This sequence comes from Narcine bancroftii, assembly GCF_036971445.1. NCBI lineage: Eukaryota > Metazoa > Chordata > Chondrichthyes > Torpediniformes > Narcinidae > Narcine > Narcine bancroftii. The sequence goes on along the minus strand of NC_091474.1, from coordinate 230,750,813 downwards.
TATCTCCCGTTATATTGTACTTATCTCTCATTTGTTCAAAGGATAAGAATCTACTTCCTGAAAAACAATTTTCTATTCTTTTAATCCCTTTTTTTTCCCATTTTCTAAAGGCAAGGTTGTCTATTGTAAAAGGGAGTAGCTTATTTTGCGTCAATATTAGTTTTGGTATTTGGTAATTTATTTTATTTCTTTCTACATGAATCTTCTTCCATATATTGAGGAGATGGTGTAATACTGGAGAAGTTCTATGTTGTACCAATTTTTCGTCCCATTTATATAATATGTGTTCAGGTATCTTTTCCCCTATTTTATCTAATTCTAGTCTCGTCCAGTCTGGTTTTTCCCTTGTTTGATAAAAATCTGATAGGTACCTTAATTGTGCGGCTCTATAATAATTTTTGAAGTTTGGCAATTGTAAGCCTCCTTGTTTATACCATTCTGTTAATTTGTCTAGTGCTATCCTCGGTTTCCCCCCTCTCCATAAAAATCTCCTTATTATTTTCTTTAACTCTTTGAAGAATTTTTCTGTCAGTTGTATTGGCAATGCCTGAAATAAGTATAGTATCCTTGGAAAAATGTTCATTTTAATACAGTTTATCCTTCCTATCAGTGTTAGTGGTAGCTCTTTCCAATGCTCTAAATCGTCCTGTAATTTTTTCATTAGTGGATTGTAATTGAGTTTATATAATTGGCCTAGATTTTTGTTTATTTGCACACCTAGGTATCTTATTGCCTGCGTTTGCCATCTGAATGGGGATTCCTCCTTAAATTTTGAGAAATCCGCGTTATTCATAGGCATTGCTTCACTTTTATTTACGTTTATCTTGTATCCCGACACTTCTCCATATTCCTTCAATTTCTTATATAGTTCTTTTATTGATAGTTCTGGTTCTGTTAAGTACACTATCACATCATCCGCAAACAGACTGATTTTATATTCCCTGTCTTTTATTTTTATTCCTTTTATATTATTATCTCTTCTTATCGATTCTGCTAGTGGTTCTATAGCTAGCGCAAACAATAATGGTGATAGTGGGCATCCCTGCCGCGTTGACCTGCTTAAGTTAAATTGCTTTGATACATGTCCATTTACTGTCACTTTCGCTAACGGTCCCTTATATAATGCTTTAATCCAATTAATATACTTCTCCGGTAAACTGAATTTTTGCAATACTTTGAACAAGTAATTCCATTCTACTCTGTCGAAGGCCTTCTCTGCGTCTAAAGCAACTGCTACTGCCGGTGCTTTATTTCCTTCTACTGCATGAATTAAGTTAATAAATTTACAAATATTGTCTGTTGTGCGTCTTTTTTTGATAAATCCAGTTTGGTCTAAATTTACCATTTTCGGTACCTGTTCTGCTAATCTGTTCGCTAATAGTTTAGCTATTATCTTATAATCTGTGTTTAGCAAAGATATTGGTCTATATGACGCTGGTGAGAGTGGATCTTTCCCTTGTTTTAGTATCACTGTAATTATTGCTGTTTTACATGAATCTGGTAAGTTTTGTGTCTCATCAATCTGGTTGATTACATCCAGGAGGGGCGGTATTATTAGGTCTTTAAATGTTTTGTAGAATTCTATTGGGAGTCCATCCTCTCCTGGTGTCTTATTATTTGGTAAATTTTTTATTATCTCTTGTATTTCTACTGTTCCAAATGGTTCTGTTAATTTATTTTGTTCCTCTATTTGTAGTTTTGGTAGTTCAATTTTAGTCAAAAATTCATCTATTTTCCCTTCTTTCCCTTCGTTTTCGGTTCGGTATAATTGTTCATAGAATTCTCTGAAGTTTTCCTTAATTTCTTTTGGATTATATGTAATTTGTTTGTCTTTTTTCCTTGTTGCCAATACCATTTTCTTAGTTTGCTCTGTCTTAAGCTGCCATGCTAGGATTTTGTGTGTTTTTTCCCCTAGTTCATAATATTTCTGTTTTGTCTTCATTATATTCTTCTCCACCTTATATGTTTGTAATGTTTCATATTTTATTTTTTTATCCGCCAATTCTCTTCTTTTGGTTGTATCTTCCTTTATTGCTAATTTTTTTTCTATGTTTATTATTTCCCTTTCCAACTGCTCTGTTTCCTGATTATAGTCCTTCTTCATCTTGGTTGCATAACTTATTATTTGCCCTCTAATGAATGCTTTCATTGCGTCCCATAGTATAAACTTATCTTCCACTGATTCCGTATTTACTTCAAAGTACATTTTTAATTGTTTTTCAATAAATTCTCTAAAATCCTGTCTTTTAAGTAGCATGGGGTTTAATCTCCATCTATACATTCTTGGAGGGATGTCTTCTAGCTCTATTGCCAATAACAGGGGTGAGTGGTCCGATAATAGTCTAGCTTTATATTCCGTTTTCCTAACTCTCCCTTGTATGTGGGCTGATAACAGGAATAGGTCTATCCTTGAGTATGTTTTATGTCTAGTCGAGTAGTATGAGTATTCCTTTTCTTTTGGGTTTTGTTTCCTCCATATGTCCACAAGTTTCATTTCTTGCATTGATTTAATTATAAATTTGGTTACTTTGTTCTTCCTGTTAATTTTTTTCCCCGTTTTATCCATATTTGGATCCAAATTCAGATTGAAATCCCCTCCTATTAGTATGTTCCCTTGCGTATTAGCTACCTTCAAAAAGATATCTTGCATAAACTTTTGATCTTCTTCGTTAGGTGAATATATATTAAGTAGATTCCAAAGCTCTGAATATATCTGACATTTTATCATAACATATCTCCCTGCTGGATCTATTATTTCCTCTTCTATTTTAAATGGCACATTTTTGCTAATTAATATAGCCACTCCTCTTGCTTTTGAATTATACGATGCTGCTGTTACATGTCCTACCCAATCTCTCTTTAATTTCTTGTGCTCCAATTCAGTTAAATGTGTTTCTTGGACAAATGCTATATCTATTTTTTCCTTTTTCAGTAAATTTAGTAGTTTCTTCCTTTTAATTTGGTTATGTATTCCATTAATATTTAGAGTCATATAGTTCAGCGTAGCCATTTTATATTTTGTTTATCTTCTCTTTCCGTTTTTCCATCATTACCTTTCCTCCTTTTCCATTTCTGTTTTCTTATTTTCAACTCTTTACCAGACAACATTCCTACAACATCCAACATTTTCCTTATTCTCCTATTTCTATCTTCTTTATCCCCAATCTCCCCTTCCCCTCCTGAGTTGCCCTTTATCCCTTGTCGGACAACCACATCTCCCCTCTCCATTTGGATTTGCGAATCCACTCGCAAGCGTCAACTGATTTTGCAGTGACCGCTCTTTTCCCCCCACCCAGCCCCCCCCAGAAAAGATTTCGTTTTTTATATGTCACAAAGGTCACTCTTTTAGTTCCCTTCTTATTCTCTCTATTCCATTACCTTCCCTTATTAATTCTTGTCTATACTTTCTATGTTTTCCTCTAATTACAGATACTTTCACATATGCCCGTTGTCTCTATTCACTCTTATACCTCTTTACCCGCATACATATCAATCGTGGTCATTTTTACCCTCCTTACCCGTCTTCATCCCTCAGTCTATTTTTGTCTTTACCCACATACGTATCAATCGTGATAATTTTTGCTCTCATTACCCGTCTTCATCCCTCAGTCTATTTTTGTAATTGTTCTGCAAATTTTCGTGCTTCTTCTGGATCCGAGAATAGTCTGTTTTGTTGTCCTGGAATAAATATTTTCAATACCGCAGGATGCTTCAGTGTAAATTTATATCCTTTCTTCCATAAAATCGCTTTTGCTGCATTGAACTCTTTTCTCTTCTTTAGGAGTTCAAAGCTTATATCTGGATAAATGAAGATTTTTTGCCCTTTATACTCCAGTGGTTTGTTGCCCTCTCTTACTTTTTCCATTGTCTTCTCCAGTACCTTTTCTCTTGTAGTATATCTTAGGAATTTTACTACAATAGATCTTGGTTTTTGTTGTGGTTGTGGTTTAGGGGCCAATGCTCTATGTGCCCTTTCTATTTCCATTTCTTGCTGTAGTTCTGGACATCCTAGGGCCTTAGGGATCCATTCTTTTATAAACTCCCTCATATTCTTGCCTTCTACATCTTCCTTAAGGCCCACTATCTTTATGTTATTTCTTCTGTTATAATTTTCCATTATATCTATTTTTTGGGCTAGTAATTCTTGTGTCTCTTTAGTTTTTTTATTAGATTCCTCCAATTTCTTTTTTAAGTCTTCTACCTCCATTTCTGCTGCTATTGCCCGTTCTTCCATCTTGTCCATTTTTTTCCCCATTTCTGTTAAGGTCATATCCATTTTATTTATTTTCTTTTCTGTGTTGTTTATTCTTCTTCTTAAATCATTGAATTCCTGTGTTTGCCATTCTTTAAATGACTCCATGTATCCTCTAACAAGAGCAAGTACCTCCTTTACCTTGCCTATCTTTTCTTCTTCTATTTCCCTGTACTCTTCCTCTTCCTCTTCTTCTTCCTCTAGGTTGACCATCTGTTGTTTCTTTGGTGCCCTTTCCTCCTCTTCTTTCTTGTTTCTATTGTCTTCTGTGGTCTCTTCTTGCTGCAGGTGTTCTGCAGCTGTCGTTGCCGGCTGTGGAGATCGACTCCCCAGCTGGTCCCCCCTCCCGTCGGTGTGTTTTTTTGTATGCGTATCGCGCATGCGCGACTCCTCGCGCATGCGCGGTTGCGCACTTTTACTCGGCTCTGTGAGCCATTGTTGTAGTTCTCTTTCTACCGACCTGAAGTAGTGGGGTCTTCTCTCCACAGCGGGCCTCTTCGGACAGGTAAGGCCTTCACCTTTTTCCTCCGTTGTCTTCTCTTCCTCTCTTCTTTCCGTTGATTTTGATTTTTCTCCTTTTGTCTCCATCTTCTTTCCACCTTTATACTCACTTTTCTTTAACTTGTATTTCTGTGCCTTTGTGTTTTCTCTTGTTTTTCCCGACTTTTCTGGAGAGGGCTGGAGTTCACCGTCCGGCCACTACTCCATCACGTGACTCCTCCGGGCATTATTTCTAATGTAGAGTGTATAATTACCCCTTAATTGTTTGAATAAAAGTTTTAAATAATTGCAGTTCTTTCTTCCCAATTAGTTTTCCCACTGCAATATTGTCCCTACTTTGTCAAGAATAAAATATCCCACCCTGCTTTCAATTGACTGTAACATGTTAACTCAGGATTTTTTTCCACTGGCGTGTTACAAAAAAAGGTTGTTTAGCAAGGTTGTTGTTGTGTGATTCAAGTTCATTTTCACATCATACTTGGTGTAATGAAAATGGTTCTTCTGCGAGCAGTCCAGCAAGTCAACTCTGAATGGAGTTGAAGAAAAAGGGTACAGGGTGTGGTGATACATTGAAAAATTAATAGAGCAGAGTGCAGAAATAGCATAAGAGCCCTGGTGTGAATTTGAATTAGGTGGTTTACAACGTCCACTTTTTCAAAATTATTATAAAGCTGCACAATTGAAATTTATTAAAGCAATGTTTGATTTAAATAAACCTTCAATTTGGGCCAGTCTAGATTTAGATAAAATTGATGAGAAATCTATGTCCAAATTTATTTATAAATGGAATTCAAAATTGTTAATTGGTAGGGATCCACCAATATTGAAACATCTAATTGAAATATGGAATAAAATTGATTATGAGATAGTGGAAAGGGAAAGATTTCAGTGAAAATGAAATAAACTTTACTGTCAATAATCAGTTTTTAAAGATATGGAATCAATTGGGGATTTTAAAAAGTTGAAGGTTGTTTTGAAGCAGGGAAGTTTGTATCTTTTAATCGGATGAAGGAAAATTTTCAAGTTCCTAGTAATACTTTTTTTTGTTATTATCAGGTACAAACCTTTTTATTGGAAAAATTAGGTCATAGTTTAAAATTACCTAGACAATTGGCTTTAGAATTATTACTTACTAAGGAAGAAACAAATACATTTATTTCTGAAATGTTTTAAGTTATTGCAAAATAAAATATCTAGGTTAAATGTTCATAAATCAAGATTAAAATAGGAATTTAACTTAAATAGGAAGATAGATTGGAGAAATTTGTGTAAGGATAATATGACTAAGGTTATAAATGTAAGATATAGATTAGTACAATATAATTTTCTACATCAATGGTAGGCTCATCTGGAAAGTCATGAGACATGGGATTCAGGGAAACTTGGCTGCATGGATTTGGAAATTGGCTTGCCTGCAGAAAGCAGAGGGTGGTGGTAGATTGAATGTATTCTGCCTGGAAGTTGGTGATTAGTCATGTTCCACAAGGATCTGTTCTGGTATCCAATTCTTTGTGTTTTTTATAAGTGACTCAGATCAGTGTTTCTCAACCTTTTTTTTCCCACTCACATACCACTTTAAGTAATCCCTATGCCATCGGTACTCTGTGATTAGTAAGGGATTGCTTAAGTTGGTATGTGGATGGAAAGAAAAAGTTTGAAAATCACTGTTTTAATCGTACCTAATTTGTGCAGTTTCAGAACTCCAAAGGAAATGGGTCAATGACAATTTTTCTCAAGCAAAATATTTCAGTAACAATTGGGTCTCGAGCAGTGATTCTCAACCTTCCCTTCACACTCATGTACCGCCATAAGCAATCCCTTACTAATCACAGAGCACCCATGGCATAAGGATTACTTAAAGAAAAAGGTTGAGAACCACTGACTTAGATGAAGAGGTAGAAGAGGTCAGTATGTTTGCAGATGACATGAAGGTTGGAGGTGCTTTGGATAGTGTAGAAAGTTGTTTTAATGGAAAGACTCTAATGGTTCTCTCATATCATGTCTTGTTTAAATTTAGAAAAATTAGATATTATGTTTGATTCCTATTTGAATCATCGGTGAAATTTGAAGATACATGATGACCTTTTATGTCTTGTGTGCATTTTCTGCAAATGTTTCCAATGTGATTAGATGCACTTACTCTTCCAGATGAGATACAGTTTTACCTTTGTTTTTTGATTTATGGTAGGAACCAAAAATTGCAAAACATATGTAATCCTCAGGATGAGCTGTTCAGCTGTTTTTTTTGGTTAGTTTTTTTATATTAGAGTAGGTTAGGTGGGATTGTTCTTTTTTATACATTACTTTTGATTTTGGTTCTCATTTTCACCTATCGTAGAGGAGTGGGGAAATTGAATTTAAACTGAAGTTTTATATTAATATATATATATGTACGTATGTGCGTGTGTATACACACACACGCGCGCGTGCGAGAGGCACTGTATTTTCAGTTTTGTTCCTCCTTCATGGTGTTGTATTTCCTATAAAATGCAATAAAAAAAGATTGAAAAAGAAAGAAGATTGTCGTAGATTACAAATAGATATGGACAGGATGCAGAGTTGGGTGGAAAAGTGGCAGATGGAGTTTTATCTAGAAAAACATTTGAAGGTTGAACTTGAAGATGGAATACATGGTTAATGGTAGGATTTGTAACAGTGTGGAGGGCAGAGTGGTCTTGGGGTTCAAATCGATTGATCCCTCAAGGTGGCTGTGCAAGTTGATGGGGTAATTAAGAAGGTGTATGGTCTGCTGACCTTCTTTAGTCAGAAGACTTGAGTTCAGGAGCCATGAGGTCATGTTGCAGCTCTGTAAAGCTCTGGTTGCCCACATGGAGTTCTGGTCACCTCATTACAGGAGCTGTGGAGAGGGCGCAGAAGAGATTAACCAGGATGTTGTCTGGATTGAAGAACATCTTATGAAGGAAGATTGACTGAGCTAGAGTTTAACTCTTTGGTGAGTGGTGATTTAATAGATAAGACGATGAGGGACCTAAGTAGGGTGGGCAGCCAGCACCTTTTTTCTAGGGTGAATTTCGTGACATGTTCATGACAATAAATTTGATTCTGATCCTGATACATTTCAATGACTCTAATTTTTTAAGAGCCGAAGGCTCTCCCAACCTGATAAAGGCCCTGCTCTTTCCTGGCACCTTTCAATCTGTTAATGCATTTCCTCTGTGTGTGAAATACTGTATATTTTCAATACTTTCTGCTTCCTTTCTGTGATTTGTGATTTTTCTTTTTATTGTGGGCATTGTACCTGATTCTTTGAAGTTGGCTTTCTCATCTGTTCAATGCCAATGTGCCAAAGGCATATTCAGTTAAATGCTGTATAGTGATGCAATCATTAATATTACATCAATGCTTAAGAATTTGGGCATTATTTCTAATGTAGAGTGTATAATTACCCCTTAATTGTTTGAATAAAAGTTTTAAATAATTGCAGTTCTTTCTTCCCAATTAGTTTTCCCACTGCAATATTGTCCCTACTTTGTCAAGAATAAAATATCCCACCCTGCTTTCAATTGACTGTAACATGGGTCATGTCTCCAGAATGGAGGACCATCGCCTTCCCAAGATCGTGTTATATGGCGAGCTCTCCACTGGCCACCGTGACAGAGGTGCACCAAAGAAAAGGTACAAGGACTGCCTAAAGAAATCTCTTGGTGCCTGCCACATTGACCACCGCCAGTGGGCTGATATCGCCTCAAACCGTGCATCTTGGCGCCTACAGTTTGGCGGGCAGCAACCTCCTTTGAAGAAGACCGCAGAGCCCACCTCACTGACAAAAGGCAAAGGAGGAAAAACCCAACACCCAACCCCAACCAACCAATTTTCCCCTGCAGCCGCTGCAACCGTGTCTGCCTGTCCCGCATCGGACTTGTCAGCCACAAACGAGCCTGCAGCTGACGTGGACTTTTACCCCCTCCATAAATCTTCGTCCGCGAAGCCAAGCCAAAGAAGATAATAGCAAATACCAGTGGATGACTGTGTGGAAGAAATTTTAGGAGAGAGGTAATTATTTTACACAGAGCATGGTGGGTACCTGGAATGTATTGTCAAAGGTGGTGGTAGAGGCTAACACAATAGGAACATTGAAAAGACTCAGAAAGATAAATGGATGTAAGAAAAATAGAGAGTTAGAGGTGTGAGTTGATCAAAAGAGTGAGAGAAAATATAGAGCGATAAATATCTGCCATAAAGTTTGGTTCAAAACCCTACTCTTGAAGATTATGCCAAGGGCACTTCTACATGAGAGAGCAGATTGAGGCCGATGATCTCAATGCCCTTTTAATCTGGTAGAGTCAGAGCATGGAAATACAGGACGAAAACTGGCCCTTTAGCCTAACTCATCCTTACCAACTAATTCATCTAAATGACAGGCTGACACAATAGGAGCACTCAAAGGACTCTTAGACGGGCACATGAATGTAAGAAAAATACAAGGTTATGGGGGTGAGGTGGGGAAAGATTAGATTGTAGTCGAGTAGGTTTACACGGCATTGTGGGCTGCAGGGCCTGTACTGAGCTGCGATGTTCTACGTTCTATGAGGTGGTCCCATTTACTCTTGTTTGGCCCATATCAGTTTTATTTTGCAAAGTGGCTCGAGAGCATGCGATACCTTGGTAGCCTTCGAACGGCTTGCAAAAGAAAGGTTTTCACTGTATCTTCGAGCACGTGACAATAATATATACATCGAAAGAAATAAGGCTAAATATCCACCTAATCCATTCCCTCCATATGCCTTAGGGTTTGAAGATGCGTAGTGAGAAAATGATGAATGGGAACTGCACCAACAGGGTTATCAACATGTTTTATCACTTTTACACAGAAACAGAAGGAGTTTGTCAAACCATCTTTAAGTGACCCAGTGGAATAAATTTCAAGAATTTTTTTTTGCAAACATACATTTTTATTCACAATAAAATAAACACACATTGGAAAACAGTGCAAAGTGTTTTTATATTTTTGTGTTTTATCGCCTTTTCATCTATGCAATTAGTTCCAGTAGAATGTAGAGTTAGCCCATCATTATTCTGTACCTTACAGTGTGAGCCAATCATTATTCTCCACATTATAGTGTGACCCAATCCTTACCTGCTAATGTGGCTCGCTGGATGATACACCCTTCGGCTATTTGAGGGGCTTCCCCACTGGTCTTAGTCCCAAAATTCCCAGCAGAAGGACCAGAGACTCCGATCCTTCAGCACAGAGTTCTTGCGTTGGCTGCTCCAAGTCTCAGTGCATCCCTCAGCACATACGACTGCAGTCTGGAATGTGCCAGTCTTGTGCTGACGTCTCCGTGTGCTGGAAGACCAACAAGTTTCGAGCAGGTCAAATCACCGAGTTAGGAGTAAAACCTAAATGTCTGCAGACACCGTGATTGAAGTTAAAAACAGTGCTGGAGAAGCTCAGCAGGCCAAACAGTGTCCTTTTTTATAGCAAAGATACGTAACTAATGTTTCGGGCTTGAACCCTTCATCAAGGTGTGAGCAAAATGTAGGCAGGTGCCCGAATAAAATGGTGGGGAGGAGGGGGCAGGGGGAAGAGCATAGTCCCACAGGCAGGTAAAAGGTGGATAAGGGAGGGAGGGCACACCAGCAAAAATGGGGAGGGGTGTGGCTCTGTGAATGGAGAGGGAAGGGGGTGGAGAACTGGAGGAAAGCAGACAGAAGGATGGGGAAAAGAGGGAGAACAGGGAACAGGCTAGCAGAAAATGGAGGTTGATGTTAATGCCATCTGGTTGGAGAATGACCCGATAGAAAATTGCTCCTCCAATTTACGGGGTCACCAACTGGATAAAGTTCCAGTAGTTTTGGATGTCTGTCTCTGCATTTTTCCCCAGGACCAGCCTGTAAATGAGAGGTCTCTGACATGCTGTTTAACCATGACAAGGACCACTCCATCCTTCTCCACACACTCTGAACAAATGTGCAGTTTGCAGAAATGGTTGACAACTGTCTCCACTCCACCACAGTCATTTTGGGGACAACGTACGTGGTGGATGATTTTTATGATGTACGGGAAGGATCTGACCAGGAGAGCTCCTCTCACCGCCTGCCAGTTCACTGCGTGATGGTCAAAGATGTTTGTCTGTAAAATCTTTTCCATGAAGGTGTGGCAAAGTCCAGCTGACTGGGACATTGAGTGACAAAGGAACCAGGCCCATCCTTCGCAACATCTGGGACAGGTAGAAGCTCAGGACGTAGTGACACTTGCAGCCCTTATACCTTGATTCCACTCATTGCCTGATGCAGTCATACACGAAGGTGGTCAACAGCATGAGGGCCATGTTGATTACGCCCCTGCCCCCGTTGACTGGCATCTGGTACATGACCACACTTGATACCCTTTCAGATGAACTGGAAGACAGTTCTGGTTTGTTTAAATGAAAAGGTATCTTGGCTGACTGCATCAGATTGTGGCATGGTTGCTCTTAGACAGTGATTTTCAAACTGCCCCCCCTATACTCACATTCCACCTTAAGTGTTCCCTATGCCATCGGTGCTCTGTGATTAGTAATTGATTAAGGTGATAAGTGGGTGGAAAGAAAAAGGTTGAAAACCACTGTTTTAATTGTCCCTCATGTGCACAGTTTCACAACTCCAAAGGAAATGGACCAATGACCATTTGTCGATCAAAATATTTCAGTAACAATTGGGTCTGGAGCAGTGCTTCTCAACCTTCCCTTCCCACTCACATACCACCTTAAGCAATCCCTTACCAATCACAGAGCACCAATGGCGTAGGGATTACTTAAAGAGGAATGTGAGTTTGGGGGGGTGGGGAGGTAGTTTGAAAACCACTGATGTAGAGCATCAGATCGGAGGGCAATCCTCCGGACCAGAAATATGGCAGAGAGGTTCACCATTGACTTGATTTTCTTGTGCAAAGAGGGCTAGAAAATCAGGGAACACCCCCACCACCCCGTGCAGGCATCTTCCAACTACTCCCATTGGGAAAGAGATACAGGAGTATCAGAGCCAGACCACAAGGCTGAGGAACAGCTTCTTCCCACGGGGAGTGAGACTGCTGAACTCCACAATTTAAACAATATTATTTATTTATTTTAATTTTTGTGTACAAGTTCAGTGCATACCGTGTATATGCATGTAAAAGTTGATACCATGCAAGTTGAACCCCCTATTTTTGGCCAAAAAATCTGGTATTTTCCATTTGCCCTCACCCTGACCGCTCGCCCGTCCGTGCTCCCGACCGCCCCAAAAGTGGACTTGCAACCCAGTCCCGGTCGCCTGCCCACCCGAGCTCCGGAATGAAGCCTGTAAGAAATGACTCTAAATTTGACCCTAAAAATTAGTCCACAAAAATTGATCTGTCTATGTGCTTGCACCAAGGACCAGAGAATGCTGTTCTGTCGGGTTGTGTGTGTCCAAGTAGATGATAAATAAACTTGAACTTGCAAAGAAAATTGTCCTGCTTATAAATTTCTGGAACTTGAGCAATTCAATTCAGCACCTTTTAAACTTAACTGAGAACTGATTAAGTGAATAAATCCTTAACTGAACCATGAATATAAATTAGGTCAACCAAACATTGGAATTCAAAATATTTTGCACATTTTCACTTCCTCTCCTTCTCACCTATACTTTCACCTGGGAATTAGTGGCCTGCCGGAACGAGGAGGAGTTAGGGGATGAATGGAAGAAGTCGGAGAGACACACCTTAGCCAGGAGGAGTATAATCCTGAAACACATCAGAGGTGTCAGATAAACGTGGCTGACTCGCACTTGCCAAGTAACCATCGTTGAGTCTCTCCTCGGTGCACCATGTCAGCTGCAAATGATCCAAGTAGTCCTTTTGCACGACTTTTCCAGAACTCCTGATGTTTCCTGAATTATTTTATTATCAGCTTGAATAAAAATGCTGCTTTGCATTGATACTGTGATTTGCAGTATGATTTTACTGGGGCTCGTGACATTCCTATGAGAGGTACCCAGGGAGGAAAAAAAGTAATTGGTAAGTGGTGCCATTGAATTAAATAATACAGACAGTCCCCAGGTTATGAAGGTCCAACATCCGAACTTGTATTTATGAAAGGACTACGCATGGCTTCAGCGATTCGTCGGCTTAAGGAAGAACGCCGTCTGCCATTTTAGCTCAGATCATTACTTCAGCAGCATTTCCACATGCGCTGGCTTCACAATCTTCAATGGGGAATGAAGTCCCAGCAAATGGGACAAAATGAAATGACCCGTGGCATCCGATCATTTGGAAATCACCCCGGATAAACGTGGCCTGACAACCGCACACAGGAGTCCCGCCTAAGCCTCACCAGTCCTTCGCATTCAGTGCATCCCGGGCTCACCGTTCCAGTTGCCCCACGCTAGGTGTGGAGGCACCCGAGCTTGTGTCAGAGGCTGTGGGTTCATTCAGTTTGCCTTCTAAGAAGGCAGAACCGCCGTTTCCGTGCTCAGATGGAGAGTTTGCTGTTCCTTTCCACCCCCCCCCCCCCGAAATACCTTTCCTCTGGGTGTCATTATACCAAGGTCCTGGTGGCTCTCTCGGAGTCCTCAGTCCAGAGGCATGTTTAAACATCAGCTAAACAACAGATGGAGACTGGTGTGCAGCTCCAGTCTACACACTCTAGACCAATGGTTCCCAACCTTTTCTTTCCATTCACAAACCACTTTAAGTATTCCCTATGCCATAGGTGCTCTGTGATTAGTAAGGGATTGCTTAAGGTGGGATGTGAGTGGGAAGGGAAGGTTGAGAAGCACTGCTCTAGACCCAATTGTTACTGAAATATTTTGCTCAAGACAAATTGTCATCGGTCCATTTCCTTTGGAGTTGTGAAACCGTGCACATAACGAGTCAATTAGGTACAATTAAAACAGTGGTTTTCAACCTTTTTCTTTCCACCCACATCCCACCTTAAGCAATCCCTTACTAATCATAGAGCACCGATGGCATAGGGATTACTTAAAGTGGTTTGTGAGTGGAAAGAAAAGGTTGGGAACCACTGCTCTAGACAGAACATGTTGCATTAGAGAGAGTCAGAGCCTAGGCTGCAGTATTGCCATTGTGAGAAGGCTGAGTTTGTTTACCCTAAAGGCTGGGGTGGGGATTGTATGGGAGGGGGAATGTCCGGATGGAAGTCTACAACATAATGAGGGGAATGGATAGGATAGTTAGTACATTGTACTAAGACAAACGTTTGACTAATGGACACTAAATAAGGACTGTATGTACCTGTTCCGATTTGCCTCCAAATTCGACAAAGACAGACTTAGGAACGGATCACGTTCTTAACCTGGGGACTGCCTGTACACTCAAAGGGAAGGAATCAAAGAGAGTAAATGAGGCAGAAAATAAAAGACTGACAAGGAGTGGGTTGGACAAAAATAAATAGAAGTGACAGGTGTGAATGAAAAAGATTCAGGACAGGGACAATTGGATCAAAGCATGAGAGGGGCATGGAGGGAGAGCAGGGAAAGAGAGGAGAGTGGAAATGAAGGATAATGTAATGATAAAGCAGCGCAATGCAAAGAGAAGGGGAAGGGTGAGGGAAGGTGTGTACAGAGAGGAGCGGTGGAGCAAAGGCAGGCAAGAATGAAAAAGGTGAAGGAAATAATTGAAATAATTTATACTGTAAATAAAAGGCAACTTAATTAAACTCAATTTAAGGTGAATGTTTGCGGGTAATGCTGTACTCTCTCGACCAATCGGTGAAACGGAGAGGAGATGCTTTTCTCTGGTATTAGTTTTTACAGTGGCAGGAGCATCTCTGTTTTTCAAATTTCATCCAGTCACTGGTAAGTTGACTTGGGCAAGCAAGCAATTGGAAACGAACCAATTTTGCCTTATTTGTGAAAAACAAAATATGCCAAAAGGCAAAAAGGTAATTTTGCCCTTTAGTCCTTCATGCTGAAACAGGTTTATAGTATTGCAAGGATTAAAGCTTTGAGATTGGGAGGGGTGGTGATGTATGCCACCTGCTTGTCTTCAGGGCAGGTGAATTAAGGCACTGGATCAGTGGAACTCAGAGAGTAGGCAAGGATGCATCACTCCAGATACAGTCAATGATGGTGTGAAGCAGGTTTTACGTTTAGAAGGAAGGGGGCGAGTGGGAGATCTCTTTGAAGCCTTTTGAATACTGAAAGGCCTGAATAGAGTAGATGCGGAGAAGATTTTTCCACTGGTGGGGGAGACTGGGATCAGAAGGTACAGCCTCAGAAAGCAATAATGTCCCTTTAGAATGGAGATCAGGAGGAATTTCTTTAGCCAAAGGTTGGTGAAAATGTGGGTTTCATTACTGCGGGCTTTGGGGATATTTAAGACAGACTTTGATGGGTTCCTGATTAGGAAGGGAGCAAGGGTAATGGGGAGAATGGGATTGAAAGGATAGCAAATCAGCCATGATGGAAACAGGGCAGAGTCGATGGGCTGAATTCCACCCAATTCCACGGTCTTGCGGCCAGTTTTTCCTGCTTCTGTAGGACCGTCTTGTGTGGGACTTTTATTCTTTGCATTTGCCACAGAGGCCTAATTTCTGTGAAGAAAACTATTGAAAGAACTGGGGGACGACCTCATCAGGTCAGGTGGCATCCATGGGGTGAAATGGTCAGTCAACGTTTCAGGTCGGGAACCTTTATCAAGGCAAAGATAAAGATGAAAAGGTGAAATACATAATATAAAGGAGAACTAACCCGGGGGGTGAGCCAAAGGTGATTGGGTATAGGACAGAAAGTGAGACAGGCGGAGATACAGGCAGAGGGAGAGGACCTGGAATGAAATGGTGGAGAGGGAGGGAAAATGAGCAGGTTCTGCAGGTAAAGAAGAGTTGAAAGCAGTGAAATAAGTTGGGGGTGGGATTACTTAAAATGGAAATATTAGTTAGTTTTAGGGGTGTCCAGGAGGAATATGACAATCACCCTGACATTGGATGATACTGATGACTGACACATCAGTGTAGAAGTGGTTGGGGGAAGTTAGGATGCAGGAAAGTTTAAGTTTAAACTCAAGAACAGAGCATAGGTGTTTGGTGAAATGGTTACCCAATCTGTGTGTTGTTCCTTAAAGTTTACATCTGGCCTAACCCTATCTGTCAATGGACAAGGATGTGAGCAGACGTGTACTTGTGGGAATGGTGAGGGGAATTGAAATGGTTTGGCAATTGGGAGTTCCAGCGTGGAGCCACTCCTGACATCTCTCTGGTCCTCCCTACAAGCGTGCGCATTAAGTGAAGTCAGCTGAGGATTGTTTAGAGATAGACTTGAAAGGACAGGTATTTGCACAAGATACTTCAAGGGATTTGTGGACCAATTGGAATTGATGGAATCCACACTGGAGGTGGGGATTATGTTGAAGGCAAAGGGTGGAAGTTTAAAGAGAATATTAAATGCTCATTCACCTGTACTGCTGGATAAGAAGAGCTCAGCTATCAATCCACATGCTAATGGTTCACATGTGGGAAGAGGAGGATATGGCCGGAGGTCTTGGAGGGGCTGCAGTCATTACCATCTCCAAGAAGGATCAAGTCCATCTGTTGTCACTGCAGGGGTCGAGGGGGTCTCGTTGTTGCTTACCATGGGGAAAGTCATCCTCTTTAACTGCCTCCTCCTGAAGATCTGCTCCCAACTGCAGAATGGATTTCATCAACCCAGAGGCACGATGATAAGAGAACCTATGCAGTAGATGCCCCCTTAAGACCTGTCTCGCTGTTCAATATGATCACGTCTGCTCCGCTTCTGACCTCATCTCTTCTTCTCTGCCAGTCCCCCACAGCAGAGAAACAGGCACTTGTCCACGATGACCATGCTTGTCCCATTTGCCGATATTTGGCCCATATCTCTCTAAACCTTTTCTATCCATGCGCCTGTCTTTTGAACATTACGATTGTTCTCGCTTCTACCACTTTCTCTGGTAGCTTGTTCCATAGCACCACCATCCTCTGTCTCAGATCTATTTTAAATCTTTCCCTTTTCACCTTAAATGTGGGCCCACCAGTTTTACATTCCCCAACTTTGCAAATTTTCCCTGATCTATCAAAGCAAAGTGATATACTTTCGCTTTAAATTCCCCTTCCACAACCGGCTGGGATTGAAAATTCCAGAGATTCTCCACTCTCTGAGAGAAGAAGTCCCTACTGCGTCAGTTTTAAATGATCTTTCTCTATTCCCGTAATTATGTCTACTTGTATGATGTTGACCGAATAGTGGAAACACCTCGACACCTACTCTGTCATACCCCACTCTGTGATTAGTAAAGGATTGTTTAAGGTGGTAGGTGAGTGGGAAGGGAAGGTTGAGAATCACTGCTCTTGACCCAATTGTTACTGAAATATTTTGCTTGAGAAAAATTGTCATTGGCCCATTTCCTTTGGAGTTATGAAACCGTGCACATAACGAGTCAATTAAGGACGATTAAAACAGGGGTTTTCAAACTTTTTCTTTCCACCCACATCCCACCTTAAACAATCCCTTACTAATCACAGAGCACCGGTGGCATAAGGATTACTTAATGTGGTATGGAAGTGGAAGGAAAAAGGTTGAGAACCACTGATATAGACAGAATAAATGTAGGTAGGCTTTTTCTACTGAGATTGGGTGAGATACAAACCAGATGACATGGCTTAAGGGTTGAAAGGGGAAAGGTTTAGGGAAAACATTAGGGGGAACATCTTCACACAGAGAGTGGTGGGAGCGTGAAACAAACTACCAGCTAAAATGGTGAATGCGGGCTCAACTTTACCATTCAAGATAAATTTGGACAGGTACATGGATGGGAACCTATCAAACGCTGGCTTAAATACACCCATGAACTGGTCTCTACAACTGCATGTGGCAACAAATTCTACAGATTTACCTCCCTCTGGATGAAGAAATTCTTACACATTTCTGTTCTAAGTAGAAACCCTTTAATCCTGAAGTTGCGACCCTTTGCCCTAGGCTCTCCCACTTTGGCAAACACCCTTTCTACATCTACTCTGTCCACGCCTTTCAACATTCAAAATGTTTTAATGAGATCTCCCCTCATTCTCCTAAACTCCAGTGAGTACAGGCCAAGAGCTGTCAAATGCTCTTCATATGATAACCCTTTCATTCCCAGAATCACCCGAGTGAACTCTCTCCAATGAATCAACTTAATGTGTGACAAGTTCTGCTCTACTAAAATGGGTGCAGTAATACAGGCCAATATCCCATTTGTATTTTCCTAGCATCTCACAGGTAGAAGGAAGCTTTTTGGCGTATTGTCTTAGATCATTCCCACTTGTATTGCTTGTATCTCCACAACTTACTCTCTCACACATGCCCAGCACTTCTCCACTGATTCTCCCACCAGCCACCGACAGTATACCAGGGGGTAATTTACAGCAGTTATATAATGTGCTAGCATGTCATTGGGACCACAAGCAATCTAGCATTTCTGGGGAAAGCCTGGAAAATAAAGAATTAATATTTAAACATAAAATTTAGTGGTCATAGATCAAAATGGGAAGGTTCAAGCTTCCTTTTACTATCTCATAATTATGCATAAAATACTGTACATAAAAATATATTAAAAAACATGAAAATGTAATATACATGACATACTTCAATTTTTATCTGCTGTAAGAGAAAGAAAGAGAAGCAAAAGAGAGTTCCTTCAGAGCCACAGAGTGTCCGTGGATTCACCGCCAGTCTCCTGAAGCCTCTGCAATGATCAGGATGCCTTCAGCACCCTAGACCCTTTGGGAACCTCTCTTGCCCACAGCACCCTCTCAACTCCCAGTTCCGATACTGGTTCCCACGAGCCACTCTCCAGAAGCCTGCAACCTGCATGAGTACTTCGACTGCAAGTCTGCTGCCGTGGACACTTTCTCTGTAGGGTAGTCTCCTGAGCTGTTTGACCTGCTGACTTCCTTCAGCAGACTGTATTTGGCTTCTGATTCCAATCTCCTGTGCTTTTCAAATATAGAACACAGAACAGTACAGCCCAGGCCCTTTGATCCATCATTTCTGTGCTGAGCATGATGCCAATCTAATCTAACCCCATTTGCCCACTCTTGGTTAGTATCCTGCCAGTATCTATCACGTAACAGGTGGGTGAATACGATGCTCAAGTTCCACCCTACCCCACCCCTCTTGGAGAGCTGATTTAGGGTTCGGGTTCAGACCAGAGATGGAAGTGAGGTTGAGCTCTGGTGGAGGAGGCGGTTAATGAATGTGAGGGCTGAAAGTGCATACAGCACGGTAACAGGTCATTTCGGTCCACGAGTCCATGCTGCCCAATTTTCATCCAATTTACCTACGCGTTTCAAATGGTGGGTGGAAACCAGAGCTCCCAGGGAAAATCCACTCAGACATGTGGAGAACATGCAAACTCCTTACAGACAGCGCGGGATTTGTACCACGGTCCGGATTGCTGGCGCGGTAAAGGCGTTGCGCTAACCGCAAGATGAAGCTTGGGCCAAACTGAAGGCGATGCTTAAATATGAGAATATATGGGTTGGGAATGAAACACATGCATGGTTACACCATGAACCGAATTCAAGGCTGGAGACTTTTTGCTGTAATCTTCCCTCCTCTTCTGCACGAGGTGATACAGTGGATCTGCTAATAGAGCGACTGCCTCACAGCTCAACCATCACAGTTCAATTTTGGCCTCTGTGGAGTTTGCATGTTCTACCTGTGACCATGCGGGCTTGTGCTAAGTGTTCCGGTTTCAGCCCACAAGTGTGTTTTTGGTGAGCGGTGGACTCTGGAGGAGCCAATGAGGATGTGGGGAGAATAGAGTGGGATTGACTGACAGAGCTGAGGGGCCAAAGGGCCTGTTTCCATGTGACTCCATGACTTCTATGACTGAGGTGTTAACTCCTTTCGGGGAGGGATGGTCACATGTTCATAAGTTCCAGTCACCTTTGCCATTCATGAACGTTTCATTTTGGAGCTGCAACTGCAAAAGGTAGTGGACACAGCCCAGGACATCATAGGTAATACCCTCCCCACCACTGAGAATATCTACATGGCTGCCTTCGGAGAGCAGCAGCAATCATCAAGGATATACACCACCCAGCACACGCTCTTTTCTCGCTGCTACCATCAGGAAAGAGGTAGAGATGCCACAAGTCTCGCACCACCAAGTCAGGGAACAACTGCTCCCCCTCCACCATCAGACTCCTCTACAACAAACTCAATCAGGGACTCATTGAAGGACTCTTACTTTTGCACTTTATTGATTTTTAAAAATTTTCTCTATTGCACAATCAGTTTGTTTACATTTTTTATTTGTTTACATGTGTACGTTGTGTCCATTTTTTTTGCACAATCAATAAGTGGTAATTCTGCCTCGCCCGCAGGAAAAAGAATCTCAGGGTTGCATGTGATGTCACATGTGTAAATCTGAAATCTCATTTGTGTTCCTTGACAGTCCAGGAGGTATAGTGGCCCTGAGATATTCACACTTGTACAGTTGTGGTTAATTTGGAAGCAGTTCAGGTTCGTTCACCACTCCAAATCCTTCTGGTTCCCACTTTGCACGGTAATTTTGGAGATATTGGTGAATCTTAAAAATCAGGCTTCAGTTAGTTAGTAGAAGACTCAAAAATGATCTAAATCTCAAAGGCTATTAAATTTGGGAACTATAAGCCCCTTTCACACATGTGCTACTAAATCGGCCGTTCAGTGTCCTGGGATAGGAATGGGGGTTTGGCTGTTCACACTTGACCTCTCCTAACTGGGACACTGAACACTTTCACACTTGCAAGGAACCATCCCAGGGGTTAGGACTGTTCTATCTTCTA
Organism: Narcine bancroftii; assembly: GCF_036971445.1. NCBI lineage: Eukaryota > Metazoa > Chordata > Chondrichthyes > Torpediniformes > Narcinidae > Narcine > Narcine bancroftii. The sequence continues at coordinate 230,730,317 of NC_091474.1, read as the reverse complement.
TCGGTGACATCATGACGCATCGAGCGATGGTGGACCTGCCCTAAATCCTGATCAATGTATTATGATCTTATATTTGAACAAAATGCCTAATTATAACATAATTAAGCTTTATATACAGCACAGTATGAGCCCTTCAGCCCCTGTTGTTGCTGTGCCAACCTATATAAACCTTTATAAGGAACCATGAGAAAGTGCCAGCAATAAATAGCCATAGAGGACAATTTTTAAACAGGGTGGGAAAGTTGGTAGCGCTATGGCTTTTTCCCATGGACTTTATAAATTGTGTTATAGCATTATCAACTTTCCAATACTATTTAAACATTGTCCACTATTACTATTTATTTCCTCTCTCCCCCACCCCCCACCCCGCTGCGACTTCCCAACAACAACGTTTATACCTCCATTTTAACCTTTTCTTCCTTCACGTTCCTGCACTCGTGCAAAAACTTGGGTCATTTCAATCCCACAATGCAATTAGCCGTTCTACACTCGCCTGATTGCAATGCCAGTGTCTGCAGATGCTGGGGATTGTGCCAGGGGTCGAGGCCATCAATCCCCAGCGTGAGGTGATGTCACCTGATGCCGGTGTTGAGAAGATTTTCCTTTCACACTGGACGCTTTGAAGGCCGATTGGCCATTAATTCCTGGGTCACTTGCAAGTGTGAAAGGGGCTACGGATGTACGAACATAATCAGTTCAGCGTCACTAGGAGATGCAGGGGTGCGGAGCACACCAGGTGACCCTGTTGGGGGGGGGGGGGGGGGGAACACCAAAATGACTGTCTATAACATTTTTCTGCAGTGTTTCTGCAGAAATTTATTATTTTTGATAAAAATATCTCTGTAGTTAGCTATAACAACAAAAACATTTTTTTGTAAGCCCAGAGGTTGTCATTAATACCCGATGATAATGATGCTTCGAAACATGTGGTTTCGTCTGCACGCCCTCCAACCACGCACTGCTGGGTGTTTTTATAGTCGCTGCTTTTGTCAAATTTCCCGGTGTTTTAGCTACAATATTGTGGTCATTAGGATTTGTGAACCTATTCCTATAACTGTTTTTGAGAACGAAGCAGTACATGAAGGAAAAGAAGGAGAAAAATGTTTTAAAAAACGCCTGCTCAGTCATTAATAATGTTATAATTCAATGTAGAAAGATTTTACAAAACAAGTTTTTTTGTTAGTATTCATGGATATGAGAAATGTTATATTTACGCAATTTACAACCATATTTATCACTTATTATTCAATATTTTATTTTTATTTTGAATTGTTTTTTTTGCTGAATTTTCACTTTAGCCACATGAAACTATGTAAATACATTTAGGCTGTGCATATGATATTGTAATTTAAAGGTGTAATTTACATCTTGCTAGTTGTTTATCTCACTTCTATTGGCATGACGTTCAGTGATATATGGGAATTACGATTTACGAGGAACATTGTACAAACAATATTAAGGATTCTGCGTGCTCTGGTACAGAGGGGGCCCATGGGGAGGGGTGGGGGTGACACCATGACTTACCGCACTGGGTGACTCCAACTCTAGTGATACTACCGTCCAACCCAACATGCTTCGCTGTCCATATGTCATTTCACATGTACATTGCCCCCAAAACGTTGCTCTTTGAAACATCGCTTTAACACGAGGCAGCCTTATTTACTTCTACCACATCTCGATGGAGTCCATCCCCAAGACTGATTGAGTTAACTGATTTTCTTTGTGCTTTGCTGAGCCACGATCCTGCCTTTCAAGAGCACTTTGAGTGGCAGATGAAAGTGAATCTTGCACTAATTCCATTGTAGAGTCAGAGAGCGTGGAAACAGTCCCTTTGGCCCAACTTGCCCAGGCCAACCAAAATACCCCTCTCACACTGCCTGTGCACCAAACATCCTCTCAATCACCTTCCATAGCCACTTCTAACCTCTCTCCTGCCTCTGTCATGCATAGGATCCCATTCCCCTGCCATGTTCTTGTACTGATGGATGGTGCTCCATTTGGGAAGCATTACCGCTGTAGGCCAATGCAGCCCCTGACAGATTTTTGGGGTAATATCGTAGGGAATTGTGAATAAAGCCCAGAGTTCAGTAAAGTAGGCCAGACAGGATGCCATTAATAAGAGCAGACGGAGTCTTCATTAGAGCCATAAATAAAATGGACAGCCAGCAACATTTTCCCAGGGTGACAATGGCCAGTACCAGAGGACATCTATTTAGGGAGAGGGGAGGAAAATTTAGAGTAGATGCCATACTAAGTTTTTTACACAAAGAATGGAGGTGGCGGTGGGGACAGGGATATAAAAAGGATTCGTCGATAGGTGCATGGATGTAAGAGATAAGAGAGGATTATGGGCTCTGAGGGAAGAAAAGGGAGTAGGTTTGTGCAGGTCAACACAACATCGTGGACTGAAGGCCTGTACTGCACTGAAGTGTTCTATGAGTAATCCATTCAACCTTTCAAGCCTGCTCTGCCATTGAACAAGATCATGATGGTATTGAGCCTCATCAACAGTTTCCTGGATACACCCTCATACCCCTTGATTCCTATCAAATCCCAAAATACGTTAATCAATGACTAAGACTCCAAATCCTCTCCAAGGCAGAGAATACATTCCCTGAGTGAAGAAATATCTCCTCAGTTTATGTCACAGGTAAAATCAGTGGCTGTTTCATGTAAATGACGAAACATACAGTGTATCTCTTTGGCTTGGTTTTATAGGTGTTTGGTGGCCTCGTTGGGATCCTTGTGGCTTCTGCTCTTGTTTCATTTCCTGGCAGTCAAGGCTGGGTGATGTTTGTCTTAGTCTTCTGCTTTGTCATAACCACATTGCTGATCATTCTGTACTTGGCTGGAGTTCAGAAGAGTTCTTCTGGATGGACTGCGGTGGTAAGTCTATGCCTACTGACTTCTTCATTGCATTGTTTATTATCAAATGTCCTGAGATACAGTGAGAGACTTTGTTCTATGTGCTATCCAGACAAGTCCACCTTCTCAAAAATACAGTGGATCATGAATTCATAAAAGTGGAAAAAAATGATGCCCAGTGAGAATGGGCTGTTGGTTAAATATGAATTTCAAAGGGCCCTGACTCACACTATGAGCTCTGATATGTTACAAGGGCATTAGCCACCCAGGTAGCATCTACATGGGAATGATTGATGTTTCTTCAGTAATCATACTATACTGTCTAGTTTAATATAGCAAGGGGATACATCTGGGTGGGTGAGAGCATGGTGGGTAGGGGGGTGGGGGTGGAATTTAACACAAGGTCATAGAGCCACTAGCATGGACCGAGCCTTACTGCCCAATTCATTAGTGGCTAATCTCCTTTGCCTGCAATACTCAGCAGGTATCCCCAGCACCTTTGTGTATTGCACTACAGTTACAGTCTCTGCAGACTTTACCGTTTAACTCATTTGCCTGCACTTGGTCCACATCTTTCTAAATCCTTCCTATCTACATCAGATCAGATGCTATTTATTGTCTTGTAATAAAACAGAAATGCAATATTGCACGAACTAGCATTTAGCCTGCCAAAAGGCAGACATAGATTCGCCATTAACATTGCCCGACACCCCTTGCCATCAGAGAAAGAGAAGCAAAAGAGATCCCTCCACAGACACTGAGTGTCCGTGGATTCATCTCCAGCGCTCCTGCAGTCTTTGGAGCTGAACAAGGCTCCAGTTGAGTTCAAACCATCAGCGACTCAAGCCCAGATCCAAACCTTAGGCATGATGAGAAGTCTTCAGGAGCCTTCCTTGGCCTTAGCATCCTCTTGAATCATGGTTCCAATAACTGGTTCCCATGAACCAGTCTCCAGCATCCCACCGCCCATGTGGGAGTCTTTAACCTTAAGTTGCCAGCAGCCCGCCGCCCACATGGGTTCTTGGTTTGCTCACCACCTGTGTAAAGTGTCCTTCAGCTGCAGAGCTTCTTCCTCAGTTTTCTCTGGCAGCTCAGTCCAGATACAGACCTTCTAAATGATAGAGCTGTCTCTCAGGTGTGAGAGATGAGTAAAACTAATATGAAAATATGAAAGATGAAGAAAACTAGTATGGATATATGTGTAATGAATAAAGCCAGTATGAATAGGATAAGGATAGATAATAGAATGTAGGAAGTAAAGTTAATCTGAATAAGATAAGGGTCTTCTAGCCTTAGACAGAATTAGCAAGTTCTGCATATAAGAAGTTAGTAAGCCCTGAGAGTCGGGAAGGTGTGAATAGGGACAATAACATGATGGGACACCGACAGGATACCCCCTGGTCCTCCAAGTTCATAGAAACAGCACGTAGGCAGATAGGATTGCTTAATGCCAAACTCATCCAGGAGGCAGAAGAATGTAAGGGGGAGGGTATTCCTATACTGAAATCAACTGTATAAAAGTTGGGTGAGCCCAAATGTATGTGTGTATTCCCAGGGTAAGGGGAAGCACCCAACTTTGCATTGTTGTATAATAAATGTTCTTTGTTCTCAATTTTTGTCTCGAGCAATTTCTGTGAAGGTACTTCTGTTTCTAACAAATGGGGGCTCGTCCGGGATCCCACTCCCTCCACTGACAGAGTGCCCGACGACGGGGGTAGGTGCACCCCGGCTGATTCAGCTGGATTCACGGACGGCGGGTGACTTGTCAGTGGATGAAGCAAGTGATATCGGAGAAGAGGCTTTGAGAACAAACGACGGGAGGACGTTAAGGAAGCGCGCTAGGAATAGCTACTGGATCCCGGTAAGAGGAATTTTACTTACCTGTTAGTATGGGAGGTGTGAGTAGCAAGGGAAATAGTCCTAAGGAAGGACGGGACGATCAGATAACTAAGCAAAGTCCGTTAGGATTAATGCTATCTGATTGGGGTGCGGGGAAAACCCATGGGAAAGACAAACAGACCATGGTCAGGTATTGCTGTCTGGAATGGGTTAAAAAACCCGATAAAAGGGAATTCGGTATATTGGCCAAAATTCGGATCCGATGAGGACTGGATGTGTCAGGCATTGAACATCTGGCTCTATCAAAATCAAAAAGATAATATTGAGAGCAGAGAATATGCAGCCTAGCCTGCTGGCTCAGTGGATCGGTTGATCAACTGGTTTTGAATGAAAAGGAATGTAAGGACAAGAAGGATGAGGAACCTTTTGTCCCTGAAACACAAGGATGGGATGTGTTACATTCCCTTCCTCCACCTTATGCTCCTCCTATGCCGGCTCCTATCTTTCCCCTCTCTCCTATGCTCTACCCTTCTTCACCTTCCCCTCCTCCCCCACAGCTAAAGAAAGGAGAAGAAAGTAGGGGTGGTATGATGACCTGTTCACAAAGTACTAGATTACCACCTCTATTGACAAAAGAGGGAGGAGACTTTGATTCAGAACAGTGTGAGACTCTCCGGGAGGGAAGGGCAGAACCCTTTGATTCATTTCCCGGAGAGGAGGAATCTAGACATTATGAAGGAGAGAATAAGCCAGAAATTAACTGGATGAGACCTTTACGGGAAGTTCCCTTGGGAGGGGGTCTCGGTTTCGTAAATGTGCACCTGACTAGTACGGAGGTGCGTAATTTTAAGAGAGACTGCCCAATAATCAGAAAGGAAAGGCTAAGATTTTGATGCAGGCAGTCAAGGAAGTCGTGGAGGGACAGCAAGGAAAGGGTAGGGGCTGTGTGCCAGCTCCTGGACATTGGGAGGAGCTCCGGGAGTGGGAGAGTAGAGACCAGAGCAGGGGCAAGGGTAGAGGGGAATTCCGGGGACGACGACCGTTCCCGGGACCTCGTGGTTATCCCGGTAGGAATTGGGAAACAGGAGCATTAGTTTGCTACCATTGTAAAAAGGAGAGGGACATTTTAAGAGAGAATGCCCAATGCGAGCCAGGGAGATGCAATCTTACGCACTGATGTGTTGGAATATAGGGGTTAATTAATCATAGAAAATATGTAGAATATATGCTTATGTACTATTCAGTTTGTATACATGAATCCAGTACTATGTAACAATTTAATATTTACCTCATGGTGAAGGGAAAGAGTAATGTAAGTAAGGGGCAGCCACAGTATGTAGCAAAGTTGGCTGATTACAGTAGGTTTAGAATCATCTACTCCCAAAATACAAAAGAGAGGATATGTATTAAACAATTTAGTAGGAATGTTAAGGCAAAAGGAGGTGTTGATGAGCACAGGAGACGATGGCCAGACAAGAACAAAGAGAATCCTGACAGAGACTGTCAGAAACAAAGAGAATGGAAACTAACTCAGTAAGAAGGCTAAGACAGAAGGAGGCGTTGAGTGGAACAGAAGAATATGGCCAGATGAGAACAAAGAAATAATTAGAAATATCTGGGGTATGAATTGATTTCTGATCAAAACAACAGGATATTCTGGCCTTGAGGATTAAGATGGGAGCTCTACACCCCAGATAACTGCAGAGCAGGAAATTACTTGTGATAAATCTTATGCAAGAAATCTAGCAAAGAAAGCCAACTTTTGTTCTGTATGATAAGGTTGAGCTATATGAACTGTAGAGACTGGACAGTAGAGGTCAGTCTTGGGGAATAGCTCACTGTGCAGGTGACCTATGAACTAACGACTGAACTACTGAATGACTAAAAGCTCTTTTAAGCTTTATTCTTGTGCTGTGTAATAAACTGATTGTTGAACTGAATACCTTCTCCTATCACTTCATTTAACGAACACGCTGGACTCAGACGACACATAGACTAAATTAAGGGTAGGGTAAAGCCAAAGTCCGACAGATGGAAGCAGATTATGAATAGGGGGGTCACGGTTCTCAGTCAATACACACCGTGGGACTGCACAGAGAACCATTGGTAAATTTATGCATAGAACCCCACAGTGACAAGATGACCTTTTTAGTAGATTCTGGGGCAGCCCAGTCTAGTATTTTACAACCACCCGAGGGTGTTAAGATAGAGGGGACAGAGATGATTTCGGGAGTAGGAGGAAGAGATTTTATGGTCCCTGTATTAAGGGATGTAAGAATACAAATGGGAGAGAAGATAGTAACGGAGGACATTCTACTGGTTCCCCAAGCTGGAGTTTGTTTGTTAGGACGAGATTTACAGGACCAATTGGCTATCGGCACCAGACCACAGGAATCAGGTATCGGGGTTCAATTGTATGTATTAACCGAGGAGGATCGGGAACTAATAAATCCTGGAGTATGGGCAAAAAGAGGCAATAGAGGAGTGTTAGATATTCCTCCCTTGCAAGTTACTTTAAAAGATCCTGAGCAAGTAATTAGACGAGAGCAGTATCCAATTCTGATGGCTGGCTGAAAGGGGCTGCAGCCAGTAATTGACCAGTTGGTGAAAGATGGTATATTCGAACCTTGTATGTCACCTTTTAATACCGCTACCCCTGAGGCGAACGACCAGTACATATCCAAATATTTAAAGGGACTTTTTGCCTCTCTATACGAATTAAAACGGAAGGGTTTATTAGCTCAAAACCCACCCCTGGAGCATCCTATTCATTTTATTAAATCTGGTGATTGGGTATATGTAAAAGCATGGCAAGATCACCAACTAAAACCTGTCTGGGATGGCCCCTATTGTGTACTTTTGATTACAGACACTGCAGTGCGAACAAAAGAAAAGGGATGGACTCACATAGAACGAATTAAACGAGCTGCTGATCCACGGACTAAAGACATTGATAATCTACCCTCCACCTGGCGTGCTGTCCTTCATCATTCTGATCTGAAAGTTACACTACGCCGGGGAAAAGTGCTGTAATGTTGTTTTTACCATTTGCTGTTTTGTTTACTTGTTGGTTCCCAATTTTAGGGAAATCACCAAATTGCTCACAATGTATTAAGTTCTCCTGGAATAGGGGCAGCAGAGGTGACAATTATTTACCTTTAGAATGCAGACAGGGCGCAGGTATAGAGTATAGTCATAGTGGGGTACCTTATTTAGTATGGGTTAATATAGGATCCCAACATGGACCAGGGGAACAGAACGGCCCTAGAGGAGTAGACTTGGTTTGTATTCCGGCCTCTACAGATATTAAAAAGAGGAGTTTTAAAGAGAAAGCACAAAGAAGATGGTGGGACAGTGACAGACAGAATGTTAGTCAGGATTGTACATGTAGCAGATAGAGTGAATACATATGCTAATGTACACAGACAGGCTGCAACTCACAGGTTCAATGATACTTATGCTAAATGTTCGCAGACAAGCTGCAACTCACAGGTTAAGTGACAAGAAACACCCCTCCCCAACTTGGTCTCCTGTAAATCATCCTTTGGGTCACACAGACATTCAGAATGTTAAGAACCACGACTGTAAGGGGAGTTCCAGTTGTAAATGACGTAAGCTGCTCCAGAACACCACAGCTGCTTGGCATTTAAATCGTTTAATCAGTCTCCAGCCTTGGAGATCATCACCGAACAGACAGTGATGGCCCTGATGTTTGGTCTTCCTTACATGGGATTCCACATTAATACCCCTATCCCTGAGGCTAACGACCAGTACATATCCAAATATTTAAAGGGACTTTCTGCCTGAAGAAAGACGACAGATACGAGCCACAGTTCAACAAAACCGCCTGGCTCTCGATTCCTCGTTGGCTGCTGAAGGCAGCGTTTGTGAAAGACTGGTTAATGACAATGCTCACAACGGTCAGGCGGTTAAAGACACTTCTTCAGGAGTTCAAAAATCTTCCCATGCCCAGATTCAGACTTGGCAACCTTGGTCCGGTGTGGGATGGACTAGACTTTTCATTGGTAACTGGAGTCTGATACCCACTGCCCTTATACCAGCTGGACTCGCTATTCTGGCCATTATGGTGCTCCCCTGCCTAAAAACTTGTGTGCAGTATTTAATTCAACGGACCCTTTGTCAGAACACTATAACCCAAAGGATGTATGTTTCCCAAATTCTGTCTAATGATGCTGAGACTGCAGTTTGTTTACTGACCCGCTGGGAAAAAGACCAAGTTTACAAGTAATACATACCAGTTGAGAATTCACGAAGCATAGCTAAAAGAAAAGTGAGGATTGTGAGAGATGAGTAAAACTAATATGAAAATATGAAAGATGAAGAAAACTAGTATGGATATATGTGTAATGAATAAAGCCAGTATGAATAGGATAAGGATAGATGATAGATAGGAAGTAAAGTTAGTTTGAATAAGATAAGGGTCTTCTAGCCTTAGACAGAATTAGCAAGGTCTGCATATAAGAAGTTAGTAAGCCCTGAGAGTCCGGAAGGTGTGAATAAGGACAATGACATGATGGGACACCGACAGGATACAGAAACAGCATGTAGGCAGACAGGATTGCCTAATGCCACATCCAGGAGGAAGAAGAATGTAAGGGGGAGGGTACTTCTATACTGAAATGAACTGTATAAAAGTTCGGTGAGCCCCAGTGTATGTGTGTATTCCCAGGGTAAGGGGAAGCACCCAGCTTTGCATTGTTGTATAATAAATGTTCTTTGTTCTTAATTTTTGTCTCGAGCAATTTCTGTGAAGGTACTTCTGTTTCTCACACAGGTCTTAGTTAAATTTCTCCCCTCTCACCTTAATCCTATGCCCTCTAGTTCTTGGATTGCCTACGATGAGCAAAAGGTATACTAAAGAAATAAGGGCTTACTTTGAAGGGCTCAGTCCCAAAACGCTGGTTATATATCTTTACCTCCAATGGATGCTCCGTGATCTAGCGAGTTTCTCCAGCATTTTTGCTTTTTTACGACAATCAAAGTGTCTGCAGACTTTCCGAAAGAAAGTAAGAATTTATTTTAACACAGAGCAGTTTTGAATTGGAGTTCAAAGGGTTTAAGGGTGCTGGGAATGGGATCAATTCAAAAGTGAACTTGGAAGACACCTGAGACAGAAGAATTAGCAGGGTTGTAGACGATGAGACTAATTGAATTTCTCCAGTAAGAGTTAGTATAATTTCAATGTGCTGTATGCTCCCTTTTTCTGTGCTGAAAGACATTTATGATTCTCATTCAAGTTTATTATCATTTGACTGCATACATAATAGGGTCAAAACATTGTTTACCTTCACCACAGTGCACACACATCCATACATGACACATTTTTCCACACAGCACATAATAATCACATGCATACATAAAAATGATTCCAAACTGGGGCCTGAGGGTTTGCTAATCTGACCTGCACCTTGCAGAGACTGCGCACCAACTCTCTGCCACCTGTTCATGCCACTGGACAATGGCCCCATCATGGACCATCAAGCCAATATTCCCCAGGCATGCACTGGCCTCCTCAGGAGATTTCCCATCTACTCACCCCCACCTCCCCCCCATCCCCCCGCCGCCCCCCACAGCCTTCATCACAACCTGCTTCTCCCTTCTCTGCAAGTTCACGTGTTCTGGCTGCCACGTTGCATCAACCCATGTTCACCCCAAATAACTTTGTTCTTCCAACCTTCATCTTACTCTTTCTCTCCTTGTTCAGACTCTATCCACTTGCATCTTAGGCACCTCGGATACCTTCTGCCACCTTAGTTGTTGCAAATTTCCTAATCCCAGTGGGCTCATCTTCTTCACCCTCTTCTGCCCTCGGATGGAGTGAAGGCCAGAATATTAGTGCATCTGCACATTGTACAATGTATATGACAATAAACTCTCATCTCATCGATAAAACCCTTCACTCACAACAGTCACATAGTTTTCTTCCCTCTCCAGATACTGCCTGACTTGTTGGACAGTCTCAGTGCTTTCTTTTAGTTGAAATTACCAGCGATAGCACTGATTCCTCGAAAATGAAGACCTTGCACTGTTTAATGGCACTTTTCTCATGAAATTGTACCTTAGGGGCAAATGAAACAATGTAACTGTTACTTTTGAAACTGTATCTAATCATCTGTTCTAGAGTCAGACAGCATGGAAATATGGCCCTCGGCTCAACTAAAATGTATCCACTGACCTGAAACACTCAGTACATTTCGAACAGTGAGAGGAAACCAGAGGCCCCGGGGAAAATTCACACAGACATGGGGAGATTGTACAAACTCCTTACAGAGAGGGCGGGATTCGAACCCTGGTCCCGATCATTGTTGCTGTAAGGGCATTCCGCTAACCACTACATTAACTGTGCTGCTTTTTAAAAAATATTTTATTTAAAGTATTAAAGCCATGATACATACAATTAGAAAACAAATAATGCATATAGTTAATGAAAAATATGTTGTTATTTATGTGTGTATATAATATATATTATATAAAGGGGAGTTATGGATAGTGAGGAGGGTTTTCATGGACTACAGAAGGATTTGGATGGTTTGGAAAGATGGGCTGAATGGTGGCAAATGGAGTTTAATGTAGATAAGTGTGAGCTTCATTTTGGGAGGAATAACCAAAATAAGATGTATGCAGTGAAAGGGAGGGCGTTGAGGAATGCAGAGGAACAGATGGATCTTGGAATAACAGTTCGACATTCCTTGAATGTGGATTCCCATGTAGATAGAGTGGTGAAGAAGGCTTTAGGTATGCTGGCCTTTATAAATCATAGCATAGAATATACAAGCTGTGGGGTGATGTTGATACTGTTTAAGGCATTGGTGAGGCGAAATTTGGAGTACAGGTACACAATCCTTTATCCGGACATCTAAAATCCAGAAAGCTCCAAAATCTGGCAAGTGGGGAGAGAGGCGGCAGTGTGTGTCGGGCAGCCGGGAGACCGGCAGCACGAGTTGGGTGGGCGAGAGACTGGCAGTGCGAGTTGGACGGGTGAGAGACCGGCAGCGTGAGTCGGGCAGGCGAGGGGGGGGGAGACCGGCGGTGCAAGTTGGGCAGGTGAGAGACTGGCAGCATGAATCAGGCAGCCGAGAGACCAGCAGCACGAGTCGGGCAGGCGGGGGGGGGTGGGGGGGAGACCAGCAGTGCGAGTTGGGCGGGTGAGGGACCGGTACCGTGAGTTGGGTGGGCGAGGGGGGTGGGGGGAGATGACAGGGCGACTGGAAGAGGGTGGGGGTGGATACGGCAGCACAATTCAGGTGGGCTTAAATCTGGCTTTCCGAAATCCAGAAAAATCTGAAATTCGGAACACACTCTCCTCCAAGGGTTCAGGAGAAAGGATCATGTACCTGTATTGTGTGCAGTATCTTGAATACAGAGAAAGATTGAATAGACTGGGACTGGGACTTTATACATTGGAGCGTAGAAGGTTGAGAGGGGATTTGATAGAGGTATTTAAAATTATGAGGAGAATAGATAGAGTAGATGTGAATAGGCTCTTTCCCCTGAGGGTAGGGGAGATTGAACAAAGGGTCATAAGTCAAGGGTTAGGAGGCAAAACTTTAGGAGTAATATAAGAGGATACTTCTTCATTCAGAGAGTGGTGGCTGAGTGGAATGATCTTCCGGAAGAGGTAGTTGCAGCAGGGTCAATTCTGTCATTTAAGAGGAGGTTGGATGAGTACATGGGTGTGAGGGGATTGGAGGGTTATGGGCATGGGAGTGGGTAGGTGGAACTAGTGGAGTTTTATGTAAATCGATGTGGACTAGAACGAGCGATATGGCTTGTTTCCGTACTGTAAATTGTTATATGGCTATAAACACACTACCCCTCTCCTATCCATCCTCCTCCCATACCAACCCACTCCCCCACCCTATTCCCTATACCTTGCCCCAAAAATCCTCCCTAACCAACTAACCTAAGCCCCAAAGAGAAGAAAAAGAAAGAAAGGAGAAATAAACCACAATAACATAATTAATTACCATGGATTAGAGCATGGTTTTTTTTTTAATTTTTTTTATTTTTCACACCATAAACCACATTAACCATGATACATACTTTTTCCTTTTCAAATATATACAGTGCCATTTTCTCCCCCCCTCCCTCCTCCCATCCCACCATCCCTACCTCCCCCCACCCCCCGTCCATTTAAAGTACAAAATCTAGGATACATTAAACCAGTCAAACAATGTTGTCATTCAATAAAAATAAACAAGAAATTCCACTGAGTCAATTCTTTTCATTTCCTTTTCCTTCCGTTAATTTAGGTAGTGAATGTCCCCAGTAGGTTTTCTCTATTGTGTTTCATGTAAGGCTCCCATATTTGTTCAAATATTTCAATATTATTTCTTAAACTATATGTAATTTTTTCTAATGGAATACATTTATTCATTTCTATATACCATTGTTGTATTTTCAAATTATCTTCCAATTTCCAGGTTGACATAATACATTTTTTTGCTACGGCTAGAGCTATCTTAACAAATCTTTTTTGTGCACCATCCAAATCAATTCCAAATTCTTTGTTTTTTATGTTACTTAGGAGGAAGATCTCTGGATTCTTTGGTATATTGTTTTCTATAATTTTATTTAATATCTGGTTTAGATCTTCCCAAAATTTTTCTACTTTCTCACATGTCCAGATTGCATGAATTGTTGTTCCCATTTCTTTTTTACATCGAAACATCTGTCAGATACTGTTGGGTCCCATTTATTTAACTTTTGAGGTGTAATGTATAGCCTGTGTATCCAGTTATATTGTATCATACATAACCTCGTATTTATTGTATTTCTCATCGTTCCAGAACATAACTTCTCCCATGTTTCCTTTTTTATCTTTATATTTAAATCTTGTTCCCATTTTTGTTTAGTTTTACCATTTGTTTCCTCATTCTCCTTTTCTTGCAGTTTAATATACATATTTGTTATAAATCTTTTGATTATCATTGTATCTGTAATCACATATTCAAAATTACTTCCCTCTGGTAATCTCAGACTGCTTCCTAATTTGTCCTTCAAGTAGGATCTCAATTGGTAATATGCCAGCACTGTATCTTGAGTTATATCGTATTTATCTTTCATTTGTTCAAAGGATAATAATCTATTTCCTGAAAAACAATTTTCTATTCTTTTGATCCCTTTTTTCTCCCATGCTCTAAAGGAAAGGTTATCTATTGTAAAAGGGAGTAACTTATCTTGCGTCAGTATTAGTTTTGGTAATAGGTAATTTGTTTTATTCCTTTCTACATGAATCTTTTTCCAAATATTGAGTAGGTGATGTAATACTGGAGAACTTCTATGTTGTACCAATTTTTCATCCCATTTATATAATATGTGTTCAGGTATCTTTTCCCCTATTTTATCTAATTCTAATCTAGTCCAATCTGGCTTTTCCCTTGTTTGATAAAAATCTGATAGGTATCTTAATTGTGCGGCTCTATAATAATTTTAAAAGTTTGGCAGTTGTAAGCCTCTTGTTCATACCATTCTGTTAATTTATCTAGTGCTATCCTCGGTTTCCCCCCTTTCCATAAAAATTTCCTTATTATTTTCTTTAACTCCTTGAAGAATTTCTCTGTCAAGTGTATTGGCAATGCCTGAAATAGGTATAATATCCTTGGGAAAATGTTGATTTTAATACAGTTTATCCTTCCTATTAGTGTTAATGGTAAATCTTTCCAATGCTCTAAATCGTCCTGTAATTTTTTCATTAGTGGATAATAATTGAGTTTATATAGTTGGCCGAGATTTTTATTTATTTGTATACCTAGGTATGTTATTGCTTGCATTTGCCATCTGAATGGTGATTCCTTCTTAAATTTTGAGAAATCTGCATTATTCATTGGCATTGCTTCACTTTTATTTACGTTAATCTTGTAACCCGACACTTCTCCATATTCCTTCAATTTCTTATATAATTCTTTTATTGATAGTTCTGGTTCTGTTAAGTATACTATAACATCTTCCGCAAATAGACTGATTTTATATTCCTTGTCTTTTATTTTTATCCCTTTTATATTATTTTCTGTTCTTATCAATTCTGCTAGTGGTTCTATAGCTAACGCGAACAATAGGGGTGATAGTGGGCATCCCTGCCGTGTTGACCTGCTTAAGTTAAATTGCTTTGATATATATCCATTTACTGTCACTTTCGTCAATGGCCCCTTATATAATGCTTTAATCCAATTAATATACTTCTCTGGTAAACTGAATTTTTGCATTACTTTGAATAAATAATTCCATTCTACTCTGTCAAAGGCCTTCTCTGCGTCTAAAGCAACTGCTACTGTTGGCGCTACTGCATGAATTAAGTTAATAAATTTACAAATATTGTCTGTTGTGCGTCTTTTTTTAATAAATCCAGTTTGGTCTAGATTTACCATTTTCGGTACATACTCTGCTAATCTGTTTGCTAATAGTTTAGCTATTATCTTATAATCTGTGTTAAGTAATGATATTGTTCTATATGACGCTGGTGCGAGTGGATCTTTCCCTTGCTTTACTGTAATTATTGCTGTTTTACATGAGTCTTGTAAGCTTTGTGTTTTATCAGTCTGGTTGATAACTTCCAGGAGGGGAGGAATTAATAAATCTTTAAATGTTTTATAGAATTCTATTGGGAATCCATCCTCTCCTGGTGTTTTATTATTTGGTAATTTTTTTATTATCTCTTGTATTTCTACTATTTCAAATGGTTCTGTTAATTTATTTTGTTCCTCTATTTGTAATTTTGGTAGTTCAATTTTAGTTAGAAATTCATCTATTTTCCCTTCTTTCCCTTTGTTTTCAGTTTGATATAATTGTTCATAGAATTCTCTAAAGTTTTCCTTAATTTCTTTTGGATTATATGTGATTTGTTTGTCTATTTTCCTTGAAGCCAATACCATTTTCTTAGCTTGTTCTGTCTTAAGCTGCCATGCTAGAATTTTGTGCGTTTTTTCCCCTAGTTCATAATATTTCTGTTTTGTCTTCATTATATTCTTCTCCACCTTATATGTTCGTAGTGTTTCATATTTTATTCTTTTATCTGCCAATTCTCTTCTTTTAGTTGTATCTTCCTTCATTGCTAATTTTTTTTCTATGTTTACTATTTCCCTTTCCAACTGCTCTGTTTCCTGATTGTAGTCCTTCTTCATCTTGGTTACATAACTTATTATTTGCCCTCTAATGAATGCTTTCATTGTGTCCCATAGTATAAACTTATCTTTCACTGATTCCGTATTTATTTCAAAGTACATTTTAATTTGTCGTTCAATGAATTCTCTAAAATCCTGCCTTTTAAGTAACATGGAGTTTAATCTCCATCTATACATTCTTGGAGGGATGTCCTCTAACTTTACTGTCAATATTAAGGGTGAATGGTCCGATAGTATTCTAGCTTTATATTCTGTTTTTCTTACTCTATCTTGCATACGAGCTGATAACAGGAATAGGTCTATTCTTGAGTATGTTTTATGTCTACCCGAATAATATGAATATTCCTTTTCCTTTGGGTGTTGTTTCCTCCATATATCCAAAAGTTTCATTTCTTCCACCGATTTAATTATAAATTTGGTTACTTTGTTCTTTCTGTTAATTTTTTTCCCAGTTTTGTCCATATTTGAATCCAAATTCAGGTTGAAATCCCCTCCTATTAATATGTTCCCTTGCGTATCTGCTATCTTCAAAAAAATATCTTGTGTAAACTTTTGATCTTCTTCGTTAGGTGAATATACATTGAGTAGATTCCAAAACTCCGAATATATCTGACATTTTATCATTACATATCTCCCTGTTGGATCTATTATTTCTTCTTCTATTTTAATTGGCACATTTTTACTAATTAATATAGCTACTCCTCTTGCTTTTGAATTATACGACGCTGCTGTTACGTGTCCTACCCAATCTCTCTTTAATTTTTTGTGCTCCAATTCAGTTAAATGTGTTTCTTGCACGAATGATATATCAATTTTTTCTTTTTTCAGTAAATTTAGCAGTTTCTTCCTTTTAATTTGGTTATGTATTCCGTTAATATTTAAAGTCATATAGTTCAGCGTAGCCATTTTATACTTTGTTTATCTTCCCTTTCCGTTTCTCCATCATCACCTTTCCTTCTTATCCATTTCTGCTTTCTTGTTTTGAACCCTTTATAAGACAACATTCCTAAAACATCAAACATTTTCCTTATTCTCCTATTTAAAACTTCTTTAACCCCATTCTCCCCTCCCCCTCCTGAGTTGCCTTTTATCCCTTGTCGGACAACCACATCTCCACTCTCCATTTGGATTTGCGAATTCACTCGCAAACGTCAGCTGATTTTGCAGTGACCGTAACTCCTCCCCACCCAGCCCCCCCCAGAAAAGATTTCAATTTTCATATGTAACAAAGGTCACTCTTTTAATTCCCTCCTTATTCCCTCTATTCCTTTTCCCTCCCTTATTAATTCTTGTCCATACTCTATATATTTTCCTCTAAATACGGATACATTCATGTATGCAGACTATATATATATATATATATATATATATATACACACACATATACCCCTTTACACACATACATATAGATCGTGGTCATTTTTACTCTTATTACATGTCTTCATCTCTCTGCTTGTTTTGTAGTTCTGCAAATTTCCTTGCTTCCTCTGGATCCGAGAATAGTCTCTTTTGTTGCCCTGGAATAACTATTTTAAGTACCGCTGGGTACCTTAACATAAACTTATATCCTTTTTTCCATAAGATCGTTTTCGCTGTATTGAACTCCTTCCTCTTCTTCAGGAGTTCAAAACTTATGTCTGGATAGAAAAAATTTTTTTGACCTTTATATTCCAGTGGCTTTTTGTCCTCTCTTACTTTCTTCATTGCTTTCTCCAATATATTTTCTCTTGTTGTATATCTTAAGAATTTTACTAAAATGGATCTTGGTTTTTGCTGCGGTTGTGGTTTCGGGGCTAAAGTTCGATGTGCCCTCTCTATTTCCATTTCTTCCTGTAATTCTGGTCTTCCCAGGACCCTGGGGATCCAATCTTTTATAAATTCTCTCATAATCTTGCCTTCTTCATCTTCCTTAAGGCCCACTATCTTTATATTATTTCTTCTATTATAGTTTTCTATTATATCTATCTTCTGAGCTAACAGCTCCTGTGTCTCTTTAACTTTTTTATTAGATTCTTCTAATTTCTCTTTTAAGTTTCTCGTTTTTCCATATTTTCCACTCTTTTTCCTATCTCTGACATGGCCATTTCCATTTTATTCATTTTTTCTTCTGCATTCTTAATTCTTCTTTTTATCTCATTAAATTCTTGTAATTGCCATTTTTTCACTGATTCCATATATTCTTTAAAAAAAGATATATTCATTGCCTTGCCTTTCTCTTCCTCTTCCATTTCTTTCTGTTCTTCTTCTTCTTCCTCTGGGTTGACCATCTGTTGTTTCCTTGTTTTCTTTTTACCCTCTTCTTTCTTGTTGTCGTTATTGTCTGTGTTCTGCATCTGCTGCTGTGCTGCAGGTGTCTCTCTCAGCTGTGGAGATCGACTCCACAGCTCTTCCCCCCCTCCCGTCAGTGTGTTTTTTTTCATGCGCGTTTGCGCACTTTTACTCGGCTCTTTTGTAGTCCCGAGCCCGGGACTTCCACTGACCTGCGGGAGCGGGCTTCTCTCTCCGCGACGGGCCTCTTCGTACAGGTAAGGCCTTCACCTTCTTCTTCCGACGTCTTTCCTTCTTCCTTTCTTCCCGTTGTTTTTGGTTTTTCCTTCTTCGCTGCCATTTTCTCCAGACTTTTACTTTCACTTTGTTTTGGTTTTTAAGTTTGTGCCTTTGCTTTTTCTCTATCTTTTTTTAACTTTTCTGGAGAGGGCTGGAGTTCCCCTACCGGCCACTACTCCATCACGTGACTCCCCATCACCACAGCATGGTTGGGAGAATTCAAAATTCTAGATCCATATGATCCAAATAAGGGCTCCAAATTTTCTGATTAAAAACAAGAAATATTGATCACGTAAATTATAGGTTTTCTTTTTCCAATGGGATACAAGATCTCAATTCCACATGCCATCTGTGTAAACCCAAATCAGTCTCATTTTTCCAAGTAATCGCTAAATATTTTCTTGCTCCAGCCAATGCTAATCTCAAAAATGCAATTTGAAATCTAGTTAGTCTCAATTCCAAAACATATGGAGTTGGGAAGTTATGTGTCTAATTGGGCAACACTGGTTTCAATGGCCAGAATAGGCTTCTACCGTGCTGTAATATTAAAAAGGACACTTAAACCACTTGTCCTTCTTTGCTCCCTGCTGACTATGTGTTCTCTCACCACCATCTGGATCATCTTTGAGCCTCTCACCTGTCTCTGTCTCACGTCGGATTCCACTCCCACCGGCCCAACCCATTCAAACCTATTATCTCTGCGCTTAAAGAGTGCAAAATCTTGAAGTCCTTTTTATTTCGTTGAGGTTCTTCCTCGAGATTCTTCCAAGAAAGTCTTCCACATTTCTTCACCTCAATATCTGCTGATGCTAAAGCAATAGCTCCATTGCCCGGGAGGTTCATATTAAGTCACAGCAAGATGTGAAAAAAGGGAGATGACTGAGAAATGAAACTCTGGAATTGTGATAAACTCTGCAATTACTGCACTCTGTCGAGGTTGACTTGCCTGGATAGCACTCCAAACTAAGTTTTTCACTGTATCTTGGTATGAATGACATTGAACGATGCAATTCCATTCCTCTGGCCACTAACACCATATGAATTCAGCATTGCCTAGTTATCTCCAGTAAAAACACAACGCTGGAGAAACTCAGCAGGTCAAACAGTGATCTTTATGTGGCAAAGGTGAAGATACACAGCCAATGTTTTGGGCTTGAGCCCTTCATCAAGGTGTGAAGAAACTGTGGTGCGCTGAGGTAGCAGCGAGCAAGCACAAAACTCAAAAGACTGAACAACAGGCTTCATTTAGGTAAGTCTGAACGCCAGTTCATGCTTCGGTGGCTCCCCGTGTGACTGGCTCAGGATGGGCCGGCTCAGGTGTACATTCAGGTCAGCTGATTGACAGCCGGCCAGGTGGAGTCAGCCCTTAGGTGGTGTTCCTGCAGGTACAGAGATCGCCCCCTGCAATAGGCTGGTGGTCGTATCGCCACACACACGTTGGCAGACGTCTGAACAAAATGGTGGAGGGGGGGGAGGGGAGGAGCATGAGCCCAAAGGCAGGAGGTAATGGATAAGGGAGGGAGGGCACAGCAGCAAGTAGGGGGAGGGGAGATGGGTCTGTGAATGACAAGGGAAGGGGATGGAGAGCTGAAGGAAAGAAGACAAAGGGAAATGGAAGGGAGAATGCCCAGACAGAAAATCAAGTGTTGATCATCCAATTTACAGGAGGTCTCAGTGGGATAGTACATGAGGCCATGGACAGACATGTCAGTATGGGAGTGAGACGCAGGATTAAAGTGGTCGGCCACTGGGAGATCCCCGTCACTGATTGGGACAGAGCGAAAAATCCTCTTGTTATCTCCAACCCTGCTCTACTCTGCAAGGCAATTAGTCAGGAAGGCACAGCAGCACTTAGATTTCCAAAGGAGGTTGAGGAGGGCAAGGCTACCTGGCCCCATCTTGACAACATTTTACAGGAGCACATTGGACAGTGTGCTATCTGACGGCATCATTGTGTGGTGTGGCAGCTGCAAAGCATCACACCGGAGATCATGATAGAGGATCATTAAAAGGCTGAGAAGATCACTGAGATCTCCCTTTCCTCTACTGACGACCTTTAAAATTTGTTTCTATATGTAGATCCACAGCACGGTAACAGGCCACTCCCCATTCTCCTTCTCTTCCCCATCCCTTTATCTCTTTTCCTCCAGCCCTCCACCCCTTCCCTCTCTTGTCATTCCCCCCAACCTGTGTTTGCTGTTGTGCCCTCCCTCCCTTATCCACCTATGACCTCCTGCCTGTGGGACTGCTCTCCCCCCCGCCCCTCTCCCCATCATTTTATTCAGATGCCTGCCTACATTTTGCTCACACCTTGATGAAGGGCTCAGGCCTGAAATATTTGTAAATCTTTGCTGCGTAAAGTTCACTGTTAGATCTGCTGAGTTTCTCCTGCTTAAGATAGTAATAAATGTATTTGAACTTGAAAATATACTGGGCTCATAATTTTTACCAGATCTGACAAAACATATTCAATTGCACTTTCACTTTCCACAGATGGTGCCCTTTTTAAAAAAGATCCCCCACCCCCATATCTTTGTGTTTATACAAACTTACAGCAAAGTACAGGCCCTTTAGCCCACAATGTTGTGCCGACTTAATTAACTCACCCGAACAACTGCCTAGAATTTCAAAACTGTGTAACCCAGTGGTTCTCAACCTTTCTCTTTCCACTCACGTACCACTTTAAGTGATCCCTATGCCGTGGGTGCTCTGTGATTAGTAAGGGGTTGCTTAAGGTGGTATGTGAGTGGAAAGAAAAAGGTTGAAAACCCCTGTTTTAATCGTCCTTAATGGACTCGTTTTGTGCACAGTTTCAGAACTCCAAAGGAAATGGACCAATGACAGTTTTTCCACAAGCAAAACATTTCAGTTCAATTGGGTCGAGAGCAGTTGTTCTCAACCTTCCCTTCCCACTCACGTCCCACCTTAAGCAACCCCTTATTAATCACAGAGCACTGATGGCACAGGGATTACTAAAAGAGGTGTGTTAGTGGAAATAAAAAGGTTGAGAACCACTGGTGTAACCCTTCATTTTTCTCAGTTTCATGCTCCTATCTAATCATCTCTTAAAAGATCTTATTGAACCTGCCTCCGCCACTGTTGACAGCACCCACCACTCTCTGTGTGAGAAATCTACCTCTTACACTCCCCCTGTACTTACACCCAAGCACCTTAAAATGATGCCCCCTCAATTGTCAGAATGTTCAGCAAAATGGTAGTAGAGGGGGAAAGGTACAGGAATATCAGAGACAGCCCCTCTGTGCTGAGGAATAGCTTCTTCCCATAAGCAGTGAGACTGCTGAACGCCTCACACAAACCATTCGATACTCATATTCATGAAATAACATCTATTTATTTATTTGTATGGATGAAATACTTGTCCTGCATGTGTATCGTTTGTCTGTCTGTGAGTTTTTCACCAAGGACGCTGTTTCGTCAGGTTTTCCTTGTGCAATCAGATGACAATAAACTTGACTTGAAAAGATCCAGAGAGGGAACCAGGTGTAAAATGATTGTGTGGACTCATTTCTCATTCTGTTTTTCTTTTTCTCTTTTATGATGTTTTCTACCACTTCATTGCAGCCGTGTTTTATTTAAGTATTGCTGTCCTGGAGGCCAATATCACAAGATTTAATTTCTTTCTTCTGCGTGACATTAATCCAAAGTTTTACAAGTTGAACATTGCTGCCTTAGTAAGTCATGATCTATTTGTCCTATTAAGAGAGGCAAGGTAGTTTGGGTTTGTATTCTTTGGAGTTCAGAAGAATGAGCATGCCTTATTCAAACATATAGCTTTTGACAGGGTAAATGAGACATTTTCAGGACTGTCCTGAACAAGGGCACATGCTTTCAAGATAAGGGACTGGCCATTGAAAGGTGAGAAATTTCGTGAATTTTTGTGATGCACTCTCCCAAAGGGTGATGGTGCCAAGACATCAGTTTAAGGTTAGTGGGACAAAGTTTAGTGGTGCTTTTTTTAAATAAAGATCAATGTGTGCAAGAAATTCAATGCCAAGGGTGGTAGTAGAGTCAGGTGGAAAAGAGACATTTAAAAAGCAGATAAGCTGAGAAAGTCATTGTGGAAAATAAAAAGTTTAGATGGGGTGGAAGTTGTCAAATGTGTTCTGCTGTGTTTCCTTCGGCAATATGCAATATGTAAAGGGTTCCACATGCCAGAGGGCAACACTTGATGTAGTCTTTGGAAAGGGACCACGGAACATTGTTCTGTTATTTTTATGTCGAGACACAGGGCAGCGCCACGAGTTAAAATTAGGAACTGGGGCAAGGCCACTTTGGAAGGTATCACACAAGAACTAGCTCAAGTTGATTGGAATAGGTTGGGCTGAAAGAAGAGGCATGTTAGGAAAATGGCGTGTTTTTAAATTGTGTGCTGACAAGACACACAATGCAGGTTCCTGTAAGGGGGACCAAAGTGCCCCACCCACACTTGTCCCACCTGCATGGATTTGGCCCATATCCCTCTGAACCTATCCTATTCATGTATTGATCCAATTTTTTTCTTAAATAATGCAATAGTACATAGGAACATAGGAACATAGGAAGTAGGAACAGGAGTAGGCCAAAAATAGCCCATCAAGCCTGCTCCACCATTCAATACGATCATAGCT
Source organism: Narcine bancroftii (assembly GCF_036971445.1). Lineage (NCBI taxonomy): Eukaryota > Metazoa > Chordata > Chondrichthyes > Torpediniformes > Narcinidae > Narcine > Narcine bancroftii. Next base: position 230,707,297 of record NC_091474.1, on the reverse strand, counting down.
GATCTAATTTATGACCTAACTCCACCTACCTGCCTTCTTCCCATATCCCCTAATTCTTCTATCATGTAAAAATTTATCTAACCGAATTTTAAATATGTTTAATGAAGCAGCCTCAACCACTTCCCTGGTTAGAGAATTCCAAACATTCACTACTCTCTGGGAAGAACTATTTTTCCTCATCTCTGTCCTAAATCTATTCCCCCGAATCTTGAGACTGTGTCCTCTCATTTTAGTTTCCCCGGCCAGCTCAAAAAACCTTCCTACATCTATCCTATCCATACCCTTCATAATCCTATATGTTTCTATAAGATCTCCTCTCATTCTTCTGAACTCGAGCGAATACAATCCTAGGCGATTTAATCTTTCATCATAAGTCAACCCCTTCATCCCAGGGATCAACCTAGTAAACCTCCTCTGGACCGTCTCCAAAGCCAGTATATCCTTCCTCAAATATGGAGACCAGAACTGGACACAGTACTCCAGGTGCGGTCTCACCAGTACCTTATACAGTTGCAACATTACCTCCCTACTCCTGAATTCCATTCCTCTAGTGATGAAGGCCAACATTCCATTTGCCTTCTTAATAACCTGCTGCACCTACAACCTAACTTTTTACGATTCATGCACAAGCACTCCCAAGTCCCTCTGCACAACAGCATGCTGTAGTTTTTCACCCTTTAAATAATATTCAGCTCTTTTATTTTTCTTGCCAAAGTGGATAACCTCACACTTACTTACATTGTACTCCATCTGCTAGACCTTTGCCCACTCATCCAGCTTAACTATATCCCTCTGCAGACTTTCCACATCCTCATTACAATTTGCTCTTCCACTCAATTTGGTGTCATCCGCAAACTTGGCTACACCACATTTTGTCCCCTCCTCCAAGTCATCAATGCAAATGATGAACAGTTGTGGGCCTAACACCAACCCCTGCGGCTCCTCACTTACCACTCTCTGCCAACCTGAAAAACTCCCATTTATCCCAACTCTCTGCCTCCTGTCAGACAACCAGTTTTCAATCCAGGCCAATATACTTCCCTGGACTCCACTTTCCTGTAACTTACTGATAAGTCTCTTGTGCGGCACCTTATCAAATGCTTCCTGGAAATCCAAATATACAACATTAACCTGTTCCCCTCTATCCACCGCACCCATTATATCCTCAAAGAATCCTATCAAGTTTGTCAAACAAGATCTTCCCTTTCTAAAACCATGCTGCATCTGCCTGATTGAACCCTTACGTTCCAAAAGTTCCATTATTTCATCTTTAATGACGTCAAGCTAATTGGCCGATAATTTCCAATCTTCTGCCTACATCCCTTCTTAAAAAGTGGCGTGACATTTGCTGTCTTCCAGTCTGCCGGACCTGCCCAGAATCCAAGGAATTTTGGTATATGACCACCAATGCATCAACTATAACTTCTGCCATTTCCTTCAGAACCCTTGGATGCATATCATCAGGACCAGGTGATTTGTCTGGCTTTAGTCCCATTAGTTTCTCCATCACTACTTCCTTTGTAACAACTATTTTATCAAGGCCCTCCCCAACATTCGCATCCTTAACTCCGCACTTGGGCATGCTGGACGTGCCTTCCACCGTGAAGACTGACACAAAATATTTGTTCAATGCCTCGGCCATTTCCTCATTTTTTGCTACCAGTTTTCCTTTCTCATCCTCCAAGGGTCCTATATTAACTCTGGCTACCTGCCTCAGCCACCTCGTCTGGCAGCATCTTCCTGTTAGAGGGAAGGTCCAGATATGCAGGCATAGAGAGCTTGGATGACGAAGGAAATTCAGGGTTTGGTCAAGAGCAAGAAGGAGGCATGGGTCATCTATAAGTGGCTGGGATCAAGTGTGTACCTGGAGGAGTTTCGGGAAATAAGGAGCAAGCTGAAAAAAACAGGCAATCATGGCGGCCACTGTGTGGAACCACAGGAGATAGACAAGGTCCTCAATGAGCTCCTCACCTCTGTTTTTAGTTTGAAGAAAGACATGGAACTTGTGGCACTCAATGGTAGTGTCTTGAGAATGGTCAGTGTTACAGTTGAGGAGGTATTGAAGGTGCTGATGTGTATGAAGGTAGGCAAATCTCCTGGGCCTGATCGGATATATCCAAAGACTCTGGGCAATCTGTGGTAGGGCTCATCAGCAAGAATGATGTCAGCTGACAGAAAGAAGGTGAAATCACTAACGGACTAGAGCAGAGACAACAACCTGCACCTGAATGTCAACAAGACAAAGAAGATGGTGGTTGATTTCAGGAGAGCCTAGGGGACCACTCTCTGTTGACCATTAATGGCTCCACCTCCGAGGAAGTCAAGAGCATCAAATTCCTTGGTGTGCCCCTGGCAGAGGATCTCTCTCCTGGTCCCTCTGAAGTGCCAGTTGATGAAGTAGACAAAGACGATGTGGTCAAACAATAATCATGGCTTTTATTAGCAGAAACTCATGGTACAATAATGAAAGACAATACAGTTATATCCAAGGGAAGTGTCCTTAACAGTAGAGATAATGCACAGCCAATGTTAGTACAGCAAGGCTCGCCAGAGGGGAGACAGGCAGTTTAGCAGAGATTCGCCACAGTTTTTCGCTGGCAGAAGAAGGGTTAAAATCAAAAGAACAGCTGCTAGGTAAAACTTAAGCAAGAAATACATGGATACTATATTTGGCATTGAGAATTCTCTGACATCCAAAATATGCCAGTATCTCGCAAAGCAATCAAAATATAATGAGATGTTTTATAAATACTGCAGCCTTTCAGGTTGTTTACGAATTCTAGTTGACTTCGAGTTGATCAGAGGAACAGGGGCAGGGCTTGTACGCTTTGCAACCTTGGGAACTGATACAGTTCCTGGGTCTGTAGAGTGGGAAGGTTGGACTTCTGGACCTGCTCCAGATCACCAGCGTGAGGCAGTGGAGCCTCAGCATGGCCATCTGAAAGCTTACTAGGGGTTACAGGCTCACTCTGAATAGGGGTGTGAGGAAGGGGCGAACCAGACGGGGCCAGATCTCTTAGGGGTACAGTGTCAGTACTCCCATCTGGGAATTTAACATGAGCGTAGTTGGGGTTAGTATGCAGTAGCTGAACTGGTTGGATTAGAGTGACCGTTTTACGCATCCGAGCGTGGCTCTTCAGGAGCACGGTCCCAGGCTCAGATAAACAGACTGGTCAGTCCATCACAGTTCCTGATTTCCTAGGAAAAGCAAACATACGTTCACGAGGTGTTTGATTTGTTGCAGTCCACAATAAAGACCGAATAGAATGTAGTGCCTCAGGCAGCACCTCCTGCCACCGGGTTACAGGGTAACCATGTGTCTTTAACGCAAGGTTAGCAGTCTTCTAGACTATAGCGTTAGCTCTTTTGACTTGCCTATTGCCTGTGGGTTGTAGCTCATGGTACGGCTGGTGGCAATCCTCTTTCATAGCAGGGCTTGTTGCAGCTCAGCACTCATGAATGCTGAGCCTCTGTCTGTATGAGTGTAACTGGGAAAACCAAAAATACTGAAAATTCTGTCAAGTGCCTTAATGACAGACGCTGTTGAGACGTCAGGGTAGGGTATCGCGAAGGGAAACCTTGAATATTCGTCAATTACAGTAAGGAAATATACATTTTTGTTGTTGGAAGGTAGCATCCCTTTAAAATCCAAGCTAATCCTCTCAAAAGGTCGGGTTGCCTTGATGAGAGTGGCCTCCGGAGCTTTAAAGTACTGCGGTTTGCATTCTGTGCAAACATGGCAGCTTTTAGTCAGTTTCCTGACTTCTTCCAGAGAGTAAGGAAGGCTGTTAGCCCTTATGTAGTGGAAGAACCTCGTGACTCCTGGGTGGCACAGTCTGCTATGGATCTCTTTTAGCCCCTCCAGCTGAGCACCAGCAGCAGATCATGACAATGCGTCAGAGGGATCATTTAACCTGCCCGGTCTGTACTGGATCTCATAATTATAAGTTGAGAGTTCTATTCACCAGCGTGCCAGCTTATCATTTTTAATTTTACTTTTGTGTTTAGTCTGTGTTTTCCCAGAGATAGTGACATTATCCAGATAGGGAAATGTACCCTGTAACTCATACATTCAAACAATTTTATCCATCTCCCTCTGAAACACTGACACTCCATTAGTGACTCCAAAAGGTACCCTTTTAAATTGGTATAACCCCCCATCAGCCTCAAAGGCCATATAGGGTCGTTCCTTTTTTTTAAACGGGGATTTGGTGGTAAGCTGCTTTGAGGTCGATAGTGGAGTACACCTTGTATTGTGCTATCTGATTAATCATTTTATTGATGCGTGGCAGGGAGGTAGGCATCCAGGTTAGTGTAATGGCTGATTGTCTGGCTGTAGTCAATAGCCAGTTGTTTCTTAGTGTGATTTTTCACAACTACCACCTGGGCTCGCCACGGACTCTTACTGGGTTCAATTACTCCCTCTTTAAGCAATCTCTGGGTCTCAGCTTTGATAAACTCACGATCCTCTTTGCTGTAAGAACGCCTCTTAGTAGCGATGGGCCAACACTCAGGGGATAAATCACAGAAAAAGGAGGGAGCTTTGATCTTTAATGTGGACAGACTGCAGTACTAGCACGGGGGATGATAAGTGTGGGTAGTGGCCCATCGAAATTTAACACTAAACTTTTCATCTGAGATTGAATATTCAACCCCAGTAACACAGGAGCGCAGAGCTCAGGCATTACAAAGAGCCAAACATCAGCAAAGCAATGTCCTTGGAAATTTAAAGTAACTTTACACTTGTCCTGTACAGTTTTTGTAAGTTCACTACAAGCCATCAATATCTTTCGGTTTGCTGGATATCTCCAGAAATTTAAGGCTTTGGCGACCTTCTCGTGGATGTAGCTGTCAGTATTCCCCGAGTCTGTTAGGCAATCGAAAGTCTCATCGTTCACCTCCCCCTTCATAGTCGACCGTTCCAGTCCGTAACATCCCCCAAGCTTTATAGTTAATTGAGCTATCACAGGGGAACTTTCTGCTGATCTCACCTCGCTGTCAGCTCATCTGAAGATTCCTCCTTTTCAAAGTTGTCTTCCATTCCCACATCCCCAGGATGCATTTTCTTGGTGTTTCTCTTCTTCTTATTAGTGGGAATACTTTTCGCCTTGCACGCTTTAGCGAAGTGGCCGAGTTTCTCACAATAGCTGCAGGTAGCAAATCGAGCCGGGCACTTCTGTTTGGGGTGCCAGCTGTTACCACAGAAGTAGCATTTGCCAGGGGTTCACCCTTTTCTTTCCTTCGGGGTTCCAGCACTCTAGGATGTTCCCCTTTCGGTTTCTAGCATTTCACTGGACCGCATGTCACTTCTCAGTGTTTTGGCCAGAGTGACTGCCCGGATGTAGGTTAAGGGCTCCATCTCCAGCAGTCTCTGTCGGATGTAACTGGAGTCGATTCCATGGACAAAAGCATCCAGCTTCAAGGCATTGCGGTGTTGTTTCACATTGACTGCCCTGACATCACATGCGTTTGCCAGTGAGTCGAGGGCTAGTGCATAGGCAGCATTACATTCCCCGGGTTTCTGGCATCTAGTCAGCAACTGGTGTTGAGCAAGCACCATGTTTCGGGGCCCCGCATAGTAACCAGTCAGACCTTCCCGGGCTATAGCCAGAGTGGTTGCTCCTTGCGTTACTGCAGAAGGGACCTCACCCAGCAGGGAATTCAGGTGGCCCCACTGTATCACCTCATCGACCACGTTGCTTCGACCCATGTAGTAATCGAAACAAGCAATCCAGTGGTTGAAAATTTCTCTGGCCCTTGGGGCAGACTGGTCAATTATCAGCTGCTCTGGATTGAGTGCTGTATCCATTTCTGCTAATAAAATTGAAGTGCCAGTTGATGAAGTAGACAAAGACGATGTGGTCAAACAATAATCATGGCTTTTATTAGCCGAAACTCATGGTACAATAATGAAAGACAATAGATGCATAAATAGTTATATCCAAGGGGAGTGTCCTTAACAGTAGAGATAATGCACAGCCAATGTAAGTACAGCAAGGCTCGCCAGAGGGGAGACAGACAGTTTGGCAGACATTCGCCACACCCTCAACACCAGATCCATTGCCAAGAAGGCCCAACAACACCTTTGATTCCTGAGGAGAAGAAGGAAAGTTCAGCTCCCACCCTCCACCCTCACTACATTCTATCAAGGAGAAAAGGTAAATTGTACCTTGAAAAAGATGTCACAGGCAGAGAGAGTGGTCAAAACGGCTTGCAGTACCTTGGCCTTCATTAAAGAGAGTATTGAGTGGAGAAATTGGGAATTCATGTGGCAATTGTATAAGGCGCACAGAGGAGGTTCAAGGTAGGCAGGCAGGCACCCCCCTCCGACACTGGGCGAGTTTTCAAACGTCAGTTTGTGCCCCCACCACCCACCCACGGTTACCCAAATGCCCCCCCGATTGGATTTGGTCTGACGCTGACTCTGGCTGCCTCTTTATGTGTCACCTGGGTATTTTCTTGAATTACCTCCAAAAAAATTTCAACATCATCTCTTGCTGAAAGAGAAAGTGAAATGTACCTGTTCTGGACAAAGCTTCTCATTGTAACTCTCTATTTGTAAACATTCTGGTATCTTACTTTTCAGGTGTTTGTGTTCCTGGCCAGCTTAATGTACACAATACATGCAGTACTGTCGATACTGAGATGGAAGTCGTAAACATCATTAAGCAACAAATGCCAACTTGTCGGCAGGATTTTTATTTTCCGAAAGCAGTTGATTGATCTTCTATTAACGTTGTTTTATATTAGTCTTATTTGCAATTGTAATTACTGGATTTATTTTACCGTCATTTATAAATTGTGGATCTAATCCGGTGTGAGGGATGATCTAGCAGGTTGAAGCTTGTGAGTTTTCTATGAAGAAGGGAAAACTTGATCTTTTTCCTCAAAAACTGGGTCAATTTCCAATTACAAACTGAGGTTGTTAGATTATGGATTACAATAGAGAGCTGGAAGAAAGTGAAGAAATCAATTAAATAAAATGTTTAAAAAATCCAAGAAAATGAAAAAAAAACCAGATGCTGGAAATCTGAAACGGGTTTGGATTATCCATGCTGTAGATGAATGATGCAGGGATTGAATGACTCAGACATGTAAGACCATAGGAGCAGAAATAGACTATTCAGCCCATCGAGTTGGCCCTGCCTTTTAATCATGAGCTGGTCCATTTTCCCCACTCAGCCCCACTGCCCGGCCTTGGTCTTTGATGACCTGGCTAATCAGGAAACCTATCAATCTCTGCCTTAAATACAACTCTGCAACTGCCTGTGGCAACAAATTCCACCCTCTGGCTAAAGAAATTTCTCCACATCATTGTTGCATGTGCACACCCCTCAATCCTGAAGTTGCACCCTCTTGCCCTAGACTCTCCCACCATGCGAAACAACTTTTCTAGATCTACTCTGTCCATGCCTATCAATGTTCAACATTTTTCACTGAGATTCCCTTCATTCTCCTAAATTCCAAGGAGTACAGGCCAAGAGATGTCAAACACTCCTCAGAATGATTCTTGTGAAATTCCTCTGAACCCTCTCCAATTCAGGACATTCTTTCTTAAACAAGGAGCCCAAAACTGTTCATAGTACTTGAAGTGAGATCACACCAGTGCCTTGCAAAACCTCCACATCACGTCCCTGCTCTTGGATGTCATTCCTCTTGAAATAAACACCAGCGTTGCATTTGCCTTCTTCATCATCAACTCAACATGCAAGTTTATCTTCAGGCCGTCCTGCACGATGACTCCCAGGTCTCTTTGCATCTGGGTATTTTCAATTTTCTCCCCATTTAGAAAACTAGTTATATTTTCCATCAAAATGCATGACCGTCCACTTTCTGACATTACATATCAATTGTCACTTCTCTGCTCATTCTCCTAATGTGTCTATGTCCTTTTGCGACCTCTCTGTTTCCTCAACACTACCTGCTCCACCACATACATTTGTATCATCTTCAAACTTGGTCGCAAAGTCATTCATTCCATTATCTAAATCATTAATATACAGTATGAAAAGAAGTGACTCCCCCCCAAACAATAATCCCTGTGGAACTCCACTGGCAAGAGTCATCCTGCAGACAAATCAGCCCCCTCTCTCCACCCCAAACCATTCAGCACTCATCCATGCTGAATGGGATATTTTTGCTCTTGGACCCATCATCCCAATTCTCCTGCCCCCCACCCTCACTGGGGGTAATATACAGCAAGCAATTAACTAATCAACTAGCTCACCTTAGGAATGAGCCCATGTTGTCACGGAGAGAACATGCAAACCCCCTATAGACAGCAGTCATGATCAGCAATGAACCTGGCTCTCCAGAGTTGTGAGCTAGCACTGCCCACCACTGTATTACGCACTCTTCTCGTAGCATATCCTTTGGATAGTTTATATCTTGTTTTAACCATGCTTCTGAAAGAAACAATTGAAAGACGGCAAACAGCTTTATTGTGTACGGATGACCTTCTCCAGGGTAATGCCAAAATGGTCATTCTTGAAGCTCAGAAAGGTTGGGTGAACAAGTGACTTTTTGGAATGATGGCTTTGATCGGGAAAGTTGAGCTGATAATTCACAAATCTGGAATGGAATTTGTCTGATCTTATTAACCAAAGTGGTGTCTGATCTGAATTTCTCTGCAAGTTTTTGACCAGGAGAGTCTTTAAACTCCAGGCGTCAGCAAGAAAAATCTGCCCACACATCATAAACCCTTATGATCGCATTTACGGTCATCTTAATTATTTTCTATGAGCTGATCACTTTTCATGTTGTTTAATTGATTTCCAATGAATTTAATATTTTGTTTTCTTATATTGTGACAGTCTGTGGTCTTGCATCTGGTTTGTAAGATAAATAACCTGCATCTAATATTCCAACTGAAAAATAATAAACCATTGTTTTGTTTGGTCTCTTCTGCTTGCTAATGAACTAAATGAAACTTAATAACAACACATGAATATATTTGCTGTGCATTCTTGTGAAAACGTATCACAAAATAAAATGATTAAATATTGAAAATTCACTGAAAGAACAAAAGGACAAGACACAAGATACTTTTTTAACTCTATCCCGAAGAGGTTGTTTATTTCCCTTAAGGTTGTTTGACATCACTCTTGATCACCAGTGTAAGAACGGCATTTACACTTCAGAAAAGTAAATTCTGGCTGATTTAAGGAAAAGTGGCAGGTTAAATCCAAAATTAATTTTGTGGCAGAGGGAAGCCATTTACAAATGATTCAGTGACTGAGATGGGGCTTCTGCAGTGCTTATTTGCTTCTTGGAACTAGAGAACATTCTTCTTTGGCTTGGCTTCACGGACGAAGATTTATGGAGGGGGTAAAAAGTCCACATCAGCTGCAGGCTCGTTTGTGGCTGACAAGTCCGATGCGGGACAGGCAGACACGGTTGCAGCGGTTGCAGGGGAAAATTGGTTGGTTGGGGTTGGGTGTTGGGTTTTTCCTCCTTTGCCTTTTGTCAGTGAGGTGGGCTCTGCGGTCTTCTTCAAAGGAGGTTGCTGCCCGCCAAACTGTGAGGCGCCAAGATGCACGGTTTGAGGCGTTATCAGCCCACTGGCGGTGGTCAATGTGGCAGGCACCAAGAGATTTCTTTAGGCAGTCCTTGTACCTTTTCTTTGGTGCACCTCTGTCACGGTGGCCAGTGGAGAGCTCGCCATATAACACGATCTTGGGAAGGCGATGGTCCTCCATTCTGGAGACGTGACCCATCCAGCGCAGCTGGATCTTCAGCAGCGTGGACTCGATGCTGTCGACCTCTGCCATCTCGAGTACTTTGACGTTAGGGATGAAAGCGCTCCAATGGATGTTGAGGATGGAGCGGAGACAACGCTGGTGGAACATTAGAACATTAGAGTACGGAAAACAGGCCTTTCTAGTTGGTGCCAAACTACTATTCTGTCAAGTCCCACTGACCTACATCCGGTGCAAAGCCCAAACGTATCTCAACTATTAAAAGTGAGCTTGCATTCATTACTTCAGCTGGCAGCACATTCTCCACTCCCACCCTCTCTGTGTTAAGACATTACTCCTAATGTTCTGACTAAACTTCCCTGCTTTCACCCTTAACTTATCTCCTCTGATTTGTATCTCACCTAACTTCAGTGGAAAAAGCCTACTTGCCTTTCCTCTATCTATATCCATCTTAATTTTGTATACCTCTGTCACGTCTTCCCTCATTCTTCTATGCTTCAGGCAATAAAGTCCTAACTTTGCAATTTATCCCAGTAATTCAGTTCTTCAAGTCCTGACAATATCCTTGTAAATCCCCTCTGCACTCTTTCAATCTTATGGATATCTTTCCTGTAGTGAGGTGACCAAAACGACACACAACACAATACTCCAAATTTGGCCTCATCAATCCCTTATACAACTTCACCATAACATCCCAACTCCTCAGTACTTTGATTTTTGAAGTCCAATGTGCCAAAAGCTCTCTTTATGATCTTATCGACCTGTGATGCCACTTTCAGGGAATCTGTGTAGCCTGGTCCCTCTGTTCTACCACACTTCGCAATTCCCTGCCATTTACTGTGTATGTCCTACTTTGAATTGACCTTCCAAAATGCAACACCTCACGCTTGTCTGCATTAAATTCCATCTGCCATTTTGCAGCCCATTTTTCCAGCTGGTTCAGATTGTGCTGCAGGCTTTGAAAGCCTTCCTCACAGTCGACTCCACCTCTAATCTTTGTGTTATCGGGAAACTTGCTGATCCAATTTGCCACATTATCATCTAGATGAGCCATTCTCAATGGAGAACACAGCACGTATAGCATATATTGCAGCATATAAGTCGAGTCATGAAACCCAAAAAATCCTTTGAGACCTTAAATTCATCTCAAAATTCAATCCATGCTGAACCGGCATATAAGTCAAAACCAAATCCTATAAAATTTTTTCAAGGAGGTTACCAGGAAAGTTGACAAAGTGGATGTTGTCTACATGGACTGCAGTAAATCTTTTGACAAGGTCCCACGTGGGAGGTTAGTCAGAAAGGTCCAGTCACTTGGTATTCATGGTGAAGTAGTGAATTTGATGAGATGTTGGCTTTACAGGAGAATCCAGATGAGGTGAAGAAATATGGTAGGGAGCTCATGAATAATATAAGAATTAATGAGGAGGTAGTGTTGGCTATATTGAAAAGGATCAAAGTGGATCCAGGTCCTGACAAAATATTCCCTAGGATCCCGAGGGAGGTTAGTGAACAAATAGTGGAGGCATTGACAGAAATATTTAAAATGTCACTGGCCACGAGGGAAGTTCTGGAGGACTGGAGGGTGGTTCATGTTGTTTTGCTGTTCAAGAAAGGATCCAAAAGTCAACCTGGTAATTATAGGTCTTTAAGTCTGATATAAGTGATGGGTAAATTAATGAAAAACCAAAAAAAAACCTGACAGTGACAGATTTTTATTGAAAACAACACAATTAGCATCCTTCAAAAATTGCTCTTGCTCTCATCATCTGAGGAAAGATGGTGGCAACCACATCCATACTCTCACTGTTTAAACATTCATCATATGGGTCCCAGTCTGTATCTGATGAGGCGGTTTCAGCTTTGTCGTTACTGTCCCACACTGTCTTCCGTGGCATCAATTGCACAAGAGATATTGTACTTTTGAAAAGATTTTTTATCACACTCTCTACTTTAACTTTGTCCCATGCCTTGAACATGAAGTTACACAGCACATCAAGTGATGGAGCACGCAAACAACTTTTCTGCACTCCATTCTGTATTCCATTCCTCGCACACGTGGTCGTTGAAAGGGATATTCAAGCAGACATCGAGAGGTTGCAATATAGACGTCAAACCACCCAGGATAACCACCATGTAAGTATTATGTAGTGCTAATCTATTTTTAGTCTTCTCAGTTAAGTGGCTACGAAACATATCCCAGACTAGCAAACTCCGTTCCTTGCGTAAACCACACATTGTCTATCCATAGTTTTACACCATTTTCATCTATCCATCCTTTTTCATGAAATACCTGCAGGAAATTTCATTTTCGGTTTAATTTTGAATTTGAAGATTTCCATGGGTCTTAACTTTGTCCTGTCATCCATGCATGTTAACACCACAGAAAACCTGGTCGTTTGGTAGCCTGTTCTTCTGGTTTGTACAGTTTTAACACCTTTCCATTCTACTGTTCTATTGCCTATCATGTCAAAATTCATGGGGGTTTCATCCATGTTTCAGATATTTGCCAGTGCAACTGGTGTTTCTGCCAGTTGGTATAATAAACTGGTGAAGACTTACAACTTCATGATCACGATCTTTTGGTAGTTTCTGTGCAAATTTTTTTTGGTGGAATACCAGATTTTTTCTGTTCGTGAAATGATTGCACCAGCCTCAAAATCGTCACTGAGGTCTGGCTGCGACTTGGCCCCCTGCAGTGCAAATGCTCTTATTTTATTTCGGTGACTATGTAGCAATCTCTGTTCGTGTACCCATTCTACAATATGATTTTCCAACTCTGGCCAACGAGTGATTCCTTTTCTCAAAGAACATTGCCTTCTTGTATTTTTCTTAAAGTCTCTTCTTTCTTCCTCCAATCTCAACTTCGAATATACATTAAATTTTCTTGCAGCAGCGCAGTTGCAGGTTTTCTTGGCCATTTCTATCACTTTCAACTTAAAGCTCGCTTCATTATTTTTGTTGGGTGTCGTGTTGTGTCAAGAGACCCTCCATGATTGCAATCACCTCCAGCTAAAGGCCAGCAGATCAATCCGCGCGATTTATGGGAGTCGACATACACGCCAGTCAATGGCCCATCTCAGGCATCGTGAGCTTTGGGGGGTTGACTTTTACGCCAATCAACTGGGCACCTCAGGCAGCCAGAAATTGGGGTTAACTTATACGCTGGATATACTATAAAACCTTAAGATGAGGCTGAAAAAGGAGGTTGGCTTATATGCCAGATGACTTTATATGCTGAAATATACGGTAAGTAAAAGCCAGTTTTCTTATCACATTATGTTACATAAATATTTTTATGGATTTTGTGCAGTCGGTAGGAGAGAAGTACGGAGGAAACTAAAACCTGGATGCTTCAGGGGGAACCGGGGAGTCCTAAGGGGGCCACCACCAACAAAAATGTTGAGAATAGCTGATTGAGATAATTGATATAGATGACAAACAACAATGGACACAACATCGATCCTTGTGCCACACTGTGAGACACAGGCCTCCATTCACAGCCAATCATCCATTACTATATAACCAACCATTTACAGCACAGAAACAGGTCAGTTTGGCTCTACTAGTCCTTGTCGAACATTATCTGCCACCTCGTCCCACTGACTCGCACTTGGCCCATAACCCTCTTCCATCTATATATTTATCCAACCTTTCCTTGAACATTAACATTGATCTCGCTTCTACCACCACTGCTGGAAGTTCATTCCATACCCCCACCACCCTCTGCATGAAGAAATTCCCCCTTGTGTTTCCCTTAAACTTTTCCCCTTTACACTCAATCCACAGCCTCTTGTTTGAATCTCCCTCACTTTCAGTTGAAAAAGCCTATCCACATTGACTCTGTCAGTTCCCCTTATAATTTTGAGTACCTCTATCAAATCACCCCTCCACCTTCTACACCAGAGAATGAAGTCCCAACCTTCTCAACCTTTCCCTGTAACTCAAATGCTGAACCCCTGGCAACATTCTTGTAAACCTCATCTGCACTCTCTCTACCAAAACTGCACATAATATTCCAAATTTGTCCTCACTAATGCCTTATACAATTTCAACATTACATCCCAACTCCTGTCTTCTACATTCTGATTTAAGAAAGCCAACATACTAAAAGCCTTCTTCACCACCCTATCCACATGTGATTCAACTTTCAGAGAATTATGTACCATGAGTCCTAAATCCCTTTGTTCCACATTTAACATGTATGTCCTATCTTGCTTAGTCCTACCAAAATGTAGCACCTCACATTTGTCAGTATTAAACTCCATCTGCCATCTTTCAGCGAACTCTTCTAACTGTCCTATATCACCCTGTAAGCTTTGATAATCTTCCTCATTGTCCACAGCACCGCAAACCTTCATATCATCTGCAAATTTACTAATCCAATTTGCCACCCTATCATCTAGATCGTTAATATATATGACAAACAAGTACCGATCCCTGAGGCACTCCACTCGACACTGGCCTCCAATTCAACAAACAATTTTCCACCACTACTCTCTAGCATTTCCCAATCCAACCATTGTTGAATCCATTTCACTACTTCATCATTAATACCTAATGCTTCCACCTTCCTTACTAACCTCTTATGGGAAACCTTATCAAAAGCCTTACAACATCAACCTTTTTAGTAACCTCCTCGAAAAACTCTATAAGATGTGTTAGACATGATCTACCATGTACAAAACTACTCCAAATCAAACTCTGTCTTTCCAAATGGTTGTATATACCATCTCTGAGAACACTTTCCATTAATTTACCCATCACTTATATCAGACTTTCAGGCCTATAATTACCAGGTTGACTTTTGGATCCTTTTTTGAATAGTGAAACAACATGAGCCACCCTCCAGTCCTCCGGAACTTCCCTCGTGGCCAGTGACATTTTAAATATTTCTGTCAATGCCTCCACTATTTGTTCACTAACCTCCCTCGGGATCCTAGGGAATATTTTGTCAGGACCTGGATCCACTTTGATCCTTTTCAATATAGCCAACACTACCTCCTCATTAATCCTTATATTATTCATGAGCTCCCTACCATATTTCTTCACCTCATCTGGATTCTCCTGTAAAGCCAACATCTCATCAAATTCACTACTTCACCATGAATACCAAGTGACTGGACCTTTCTGACTAACCTCCCACGTGGGACCGTGACGGAAGCTTTACTGCAGTCCATGTAGACAACATCCACTTTGTCAATTTTCCTGGTAACCTCCTTGAAAAAATTTTATAGGATTTGTTAAACATGACCTACCACACACAAAGCCACGTTGACTATTCAAATACTTGTATATTTGATCTGTTGAAACATATTCCAATAACTTATCTACTACTGATGTCAGGCTCACCGGCCTATAAGTTCCTGGGTTATTTTTGGAGGTTTTTTCCAACAATGGTAAAAATGAATGACTTGGACTTAAATGTTAGGATCAGCCAAAGGGAGTTTACAGATGGCATTAAAATTAGAAGTCTGGTTACTTGAGGGGTAAATGGACTTCAATTGAATCAGAAAGAATTCAAGAGAATATGAACCAATTCTCAGTGAGGGGTCAGCAGCGGAGGGTCATGACCTTCAAATTCTAGGGTGTCAACATCTCTGAGGATCTGTCCATCTCAATATAATCCTGAAGAAGGCTTGCCAGAAGCTATACTTTGTGAGGAGTCTGAGGAGATTTGATATGTCATCAAAGACTCTTGAAAACTTTGGAAGAGAATAACAAATGTAGTCCCATTATTTAAAAAAGGCAATAGAGAGAATCCTGTGAATTATAGACCAGTTAGTTGTGTGTCAGTGATTCTTAAGGATAGGATCTATGAGCATTTGGTGAAGTACAGTCTACTCAAGGATGGTCAGCATGGCTTTGTGAAGGGAAGGTTGTGCCTCATGAGTCTAATTGAGTTTTTTGAGGAGATAACAATAGAAATTGATGAGGGTAGGGCAGTAGATGTGGTCTAAATGGATTTTAGTAAAGCATTTGACAAGGTCCCCCATGAGAGACTCATCCACAAAGTCATGAGGCATAGGATCAGTGGAACATTAGCTGTGTGGATAAAGAAAATTGTCTTGTAGAAAGAAAGCAGAGGGTAGTAGTGGAAGGAAAGTATTTTGCCTGGAGGTCGGTGACTCGTGAAGTAACGCAAGTATCTGTTCTGGAATCCCTGGTTTTTGTGATTTTTATAAATGACCTGGATGAAGAGGTGGATAGATGGGTCAGTAAGTTTGTGGATGGCACAAAGGTTGGAGGAATTGTGGCTGGAGCTGAAGGTTGTAGAAAATTACAAGAGGATATAGACAGGATGTAGAGTTGGGCAGAAAGGTGGCAGATGAATTTCAATCCAGATAAGTGTGAGGTAATGCATTTTGGAAGGACAAACCAGAAGGCTGAGTACAGGGTTAATGGTCAGTTACTTAAGAATGTGGATGAACAGAGGGACCTTGGGGTTCAAACCCATACATCCCTCAAGGTCACCGCACAGGTTGATAAGATAGTTAGGAAGGCCTATGGGACGGGGTTCATTAAATAGGGGCATTGAATTCAGGAGTCGAGAGGTCATGTTGCAATTTCACAAAACTCAAGTGAGACCACATTTAGAGTATTGTGTTCAGTTCTGGTCACCTCTTTATAGGAAGGATGCAGAAGCTATGGAGAGGGTGCAGTGGAGATTTACCAGGATGTTGCCTGGATTGGGAAACAAGTCTTATGAGGCAAGGTTAGCAGAGCTGGGACTTTTCTCTTTGGAGTGTAGAACGATGAGAGGAGACTTGATAGAGATAGGGTGGAGAGCAAGCACCTGTTTTCCAGGGGAGGATCAGCAAACACCAGAGGACATGAGTGCCAAGTAAAGGGAGAGAGGTTTAGGGGAGACGTCAGGGATAATTTTTTTTACACAGAGAGTTGTGGGTGCTGGGAATACTTTGCCAGGGATGGTGGTGGAGGCTAAAACATTGGGGTCATTTAAGAGATCCTTAGACACATGGATGGAGAAAAACTGGAGGGTGTTGGAACCAAGGGGTTAAGTAATCATAGAAAATATGCCTATGTAGGAGTCACGTGATGGAGTAGTGGCCGGTCAGGGAACTCCAGCCCTCGCCGGGAAAGTTTAAAAAAAATACACTAAACACAAAGGCACAAGAATAAAAATTAAAACAAAGTGAAAGTAAAGGTGGGAAGAAAATGGCAGCGAAGAAAGAAAAGTCGAAAGCAACAGGAAGAAGAGAAGAAGTAAGAACGTCGGAAGAAGAAGGTGAAGGCCTTACCTGTCCGAGGAGGCCTGCTGCGGAGAGAGAAGCCCGCTCCCTAAGGTCAGTGGAAGTCCCGAGCTTGGGACTACAAAAATGCCTCGCGGAGCCAAGTAAAAGTGTGCAATCGCGCATGACAAAAAAAACACTGACGGGAGGGGGGAACAACTGAGGAGTCGATGTCCACAGCTGAGAGTGACAGCTGCAACACAGCAACAGGAAGAGAACACAGAAAACAACGAGAACAAGAAAGAAGAGAGTAAAAAGAAAACAAGGAAACAACAGATGACCAACCCAGAGGAAGAAGAAGAAGAACATAGAGAAATGGAAGAAGAAGGGAAAGGCAAGACAATGGATATATATTTTTTTAAAGAATATATGGAATCAGTAAAAGAATGGCAATTACAAGAATTTAGTGAAATAAAAAGAAGAATTAAAAGTGCAGAAGAAAAAATGAATAGATTAGAGATGGTCATGTCAGATATAGGAAAAAGAGTGGACAAGGTGGAAGAACGAGAAACAGCCGTAGAAATGGAAGAAGAGGACTTAAAAAAGAAATTAGAAGAATCTAATAAAAAAGTTAAAGAGACACAAGAGCTGTTAGCTCAGAAGATAGATATAATGGAAAATTATAATAGAAGAAAAAATATAAAGATAGTGGGCCTTAAGGAAGATGAAGAAGGCAAGAATATGAGAGAATTTATAAAAGATTGGATCCCCAGGGTCCTAGGAAGACCAGAATTACAGGAAGAGATGGAAATAGAAAGGGCACATAGAACATTAGCCCCGAAACCACAGCCACAACAAAATCCAAGATCCATTTTAGTAAAATTCTTAAGATATAAAACAAGAGAAAATATATTAGAGAAAGCAATGAAGAAAATAAGAGAAGACAAAAAGCCACTGGAAATCAAAGGTCAAAAATTTTTTTCTATCCAGACATAAGTTTTGAACTCCTGAAGAAGAAAAAGGAGTTTAATACAGCAAGAGCGATCCTAAGGAAAAAAGGATCTAAATTTATGCTAAAGTACCCAGTGGTACTTAAAATCGTTATTCCAGGGCAGCAAAACAGACTATTCTCGGATCCAGAGGAAGCATGAAAATTTGCAGAACAACTACAAAACAGGCAGAGAGATGAAGACATGTAACGAGAGTAAAAATGACCACGAACTATATGTATGTATGTATATGGGTATGTATATATATATATATATATATTCTCTTGTGTCTTGGTGTGAGCTTGCAGGCGCCTCAGATTGAAGAGACTGCCATCCGTGCGGTATGTGTACATGAGTGTATCCGTATTTAAAGGAAAATATATAGAGTATAGATAAGAATTAATAAGGGAATGAAAGGGAAGAGAGGAAGTAAGGAGGGAATTAAGAGAGTGACCTTTGTTATATATGAAAATTGAAATCTTTTCTGGGGGGGGGGCTGGGTGGGGAGGAGTTACGGTCACTGCAAAATCAGTTGACGCTTGCGAGTGAATTCGCAAATCCAAATGGAGATGGGAGATGTGGTTGCCCGACAAGGGATAAAGGGCAACTCAGGAAGGGGAGGGGATAGTGATGTTAAAGAAATTTTAGATAGGAGAATAAGGGAAATATTTGATGTTTTAGAAATGTTGTCTTATAAAGTGTTCAAAACAAGAAAGCAGAAATGGATAAGAAGGAAAGGTGATGATGAGGAAACGGAAAGGGAAGATAAACAAAGTATGGAATGGCTATGTTGAACTATATGACTTTAAATATTAATGGAGTACATAACCAAATCAAAAGGAAGAAACTGCTAAATTTACTGAAAAAAGAAAAAAATTGATATAGCATTTGTGCAAGAAACACATTTAACTGAATTGGAGCACAAGAAATTAAAGAGAGATTGGGTAGGACATGTAACAGCAGCGTCGAATAATTCAAAAGCAAGAGGAGTAGCTATATTAATCAGTAAAAATGTACCAATTAAAATAGAAGAGGAAATAATAGATCCAGCAGGGAGATATGTAATGATAAAATGCCAGATATATTCGGAGTTTTGGAATTTACTCAATGTATATTCACCTAATGAAGAAGATCAAAAATTTATGCAAGATATTTTTTTGAAGATAGCAGACACGCAAGGGAACATACTAATAGGAGAGGATTTCAACCTTAATTTGGATTCAAACATGGATAAAACTGGGAAAAAATTAACAGAAAGAAGAAAGTAACCAAATTTATAATTAAATCGATGCAAGAAATGCAACTTTTGGATACATGGAGGAAACAAAACCCAAATGAAAAGGAATATTCATATTATTCGGGTAGACATAAAACATACTCAAGAATAGACCTATTCCTGTTATCAGCACGTATGCAAGATAGAGTAAGAAAAACAGAATATAAAGCTAGAATACTATCGGACCATTCACCCTTAATATTGACAGTAAAGCTAGAGGACATCCCTCCAAGAATGTATAGATGGAGATTAAACCCCATGTTACTTAAAAGGCAGGATTTTAGAGAATTAATTGAAAGACAAATTAAAATGCAGTTTGAAATAAATACGGAATAAGTGAAAGATAAGTTTATACTATGGGATGCAACGAAAGCATTCATTAGAGGGCAAATAATAAGTTATGTAACCAAGATGAAGAAGGACTATAATCAGGAAACAGAGCAGTTGGAAACGGAAATAGTAAATATAGAAAAAGAAGAGAATTGGCAGATAAAAAAATAAAATATGAAACACTACAAACATATAAGGTGGAGAAGAACTTAATGAAGACAAAACAGAAATATTATGAACTAGGGGAAAAAACGCACAAAATTCTAGCATGGCAGCTTAAGACAGAACAAACTAAGAGAATGGCATTGGCATCAAGGAAAAAAGATAAACAAATCACATATAATCCAATGGAGATTAATGAAAACTTCAGATAATTGTACGAACAATTATACCAAACTGAAAACGATGGGAAAGAAGACAAAATAGATGAATTTTTAACTAAAATTGATCTACAGAAATTACAAATAGAGGAACAAAATAAATTAACAGAACCATTTGAAATACTAGAGATACAAGAGATAATAAAAAAACTACCAAATAATAAAACACCAGGAGAGGATGGATTCCCAATAGAATTCTATAAAACATTTAAAGATTTATTAATTCCTCCCCTCCTGGAAGTAATCAACCAGATTGATAAAACACAAAGCTTACCAGATTCATGCAAAACAGCAATAATTACAGTAATACCAAAGACAGGGAAAGATCCACTCGCA
Source organism: Narcine bancroftii (assembly GCF_036971445.1). Lineage (NCBI taxonomy): Eukaryota > Metazoa > Chordata > Chondrichthyes > Torpediniformes > Narcinidae > Narcine > Narcine bancroftii. Next base: position 230,687,095 of record NC_091474.1, on the reverse strand, counting down.
CCAGCGTCATATAGACCAATATCATTACTTAACACAGATTATAAGATAATAGCTAAACTATTAGCAAACAGATTAGCCGACTATGTACCTAAAATAGTAAATCTAGACCAAATTTTTTTATTAAAAAAAGACGAACAATAGACAATATTTGTAAATTTATTAACTTAATTCATGCAGTAGAAGGGAATAAAGCTCCAACAGTAGCAGTTGCTTTAGACACAGAGAAGGCCTTTGACAGAGTAGAATGGAATTATTTATTCAAAGTATTGCAAAAATTCAGTTTACCAGAGAAGTATATTAATTGGATTAAAGCATTATATAAGGGGCCATTGGCGAAAGTGACAGTAAATGGATATATATCAAAGCAATTTAACTGAAGCAGATCGACAAGGCAGGGATGCCCACTATCACCCTATTGTTCGCGTTAGCTATAGAACCACTAGCAGTATTAATAAGAACAGAAAATAAAATAAAAGGGATAAAAATAAAAGTCAAGGAATATAAAATCAGTTTATTTGCAGATGACGTTATAGTATACTTAACAGAACCAGAACTATCAATAAAAGAATTACATAAGAAATTGAAGGAATATGGAGAAGTGTCGGGTTACACGATTAACACAAAGAAAAGTGAAGCAATGCCAATGAATAATGCGGATTTCTCAAAATTTAAGAAAGAATCACCATTCAGATGGCAAATGCAAGCAATACAATACCTAAGTATACAAATAAATAAAAACCTCGGCCATCTATATAAACTCAATTATTATCCACTAATGAAAAAATTACAGGACGACTTAGAGCACTGGAAAGACTTACCACCAACACTAATAGGAAGGATAAACTGTATTAAAATGAACATTTTCCCAAGGATAAAATACCTATTTCAGGCATTGACGGAGAAATTCTTCAAGGAGTTAAAGAAAATAATAAGGAAATTTTTATGGAAAGGGGGGAAACCGAGGATAGCACTAGATAAATTAACAGAACGGTATAAACAAGGAGGCTTACAACTGCCAAACTTAAAAAATTATTATAGAGCCGCACAATTAAGATACCTATCAGATTTTTATCAAACAAGGGAAAAGCCAGATTGGACTAGATTAGAACTAGATAAAACAGGGGAGATGATACCTGAACATATATTATATAAATGGGATGAAAAATTGGTACAACGTAGGAATTCTCCAGTATTACAACATCTGCTCAATATTTGGAAGAAGATTCATGTAGAAAGGAATAAAACAAATTACCAATTACCAAAACTAATACTGACGCAAAATCTGCTAATCCCTTTTACAATAGATAACCTTTCCTTTAGAGAATGGGAGTAAAAAGGGATCAAAAGAATAGAAAATTGCTTTTCAGGAAATAAATTACTATCCTTTGAACAAATGAAGGATAAATATAATATAACTCAAGATACAGTGTTGGCATATTACCAATTGAGATCCTACTTGAAGGACAAATTAGGAAGCAGTCTGAGGTTACCAGAGGGAAGTAATTTTGAATATGTGATTACAGACACAATTATAATCAAAAGATTTATAACAAATATGTATATTAAACTGCAAGAAAAGGAGAATGAGGAAACAAATGGTAAAACTAAACAAAAATGGAAACAAGATTTAAACATAAAGATAAAGAATGAAACATGGGAGAAGTTATGCTCTGGAAGGATGAGAAATACAATAAACACGAGGTTACGTATGATACAATATAACTGGATACACAGGCTATACATTACACCTCAAAAGTTAAATAACTGGGACCCAACAGTATCTGACAGATGTTTTCGTTGTAAAAAAGAAATGGGAACAACAATTCATGCAATCTGTACATGTGAGAAAGTGAAAAAATTTTGGGAAGATCTAAACCAGATATTAAATAAAATCACAGAAAGCAATATACCAAAAAACCCAGAGATCTTCCTCCTAAGTAACATAAAAAACAAAGAATTTGGACTTGATTTGGATGTTGCACAAAAAAGATTTGTTAGGATAGCCCTAGCCGTAGCAAAAAAATGTATTATGTCAGCCTGGAAATTGGAAGATCATTTGAGAATACAACAATGGTATATAGAAATGAATAAATGTATTCCATTAGAAAAAATAACATATAATTTAAGAAATAATATTGAAATATTTGAACAAATATGGGAGCCATACATGAAACACAATAGAGAAAACCTACCGGGGACATCTACCACCTAAAATGACAGAAGGAGAAGGAAATGAAAAGAATTGACTCAGTGGAATTTCTTGTTTATTTTTATTGAGTGACAACATTGTTTGATGGGTTTAATGTATCTTAGATTCTGTACTTTAAATGAATGGGAAGGGAGGTAGGGAGGGTGGGATGGGAGGGGGGAGGGGGGGGGAGAAAATGACACTGTATATATTTGAAAAGAAAAATGTATGTATCTTGGTCAATGTGGTTTATGGTGTGAAAAATAAAAATAAAAAAAAAATAAAAGAAAAGGCCGGCTACATTGTGCATTGCCACATGAATTGTTTTGACTGGTTGTCTCCATTTCATCTGTAACACTGTATATGACACTGAAGTACTTCACTGGCAGATTCCCATATTGGACACCACTTGCTGTTGGTTCGGAAAGTGAAGCGAGTTCAGACTATGGATTACGTGAAACGTGGGTCTCTATCCATGACTTAAATGTCCAAGCAGAACCATTGTCCAATGATAATATAAACAACACGTTGTATGTGAAGGATAGATAACTATCATGTACACAATGGATCTGAGTTGGATAGGAAAATGAAGTGGGACCCAATAGTATTATCTCTGATTGTCGCTCTGCATTAACCGAGCATTAGTCCCGATGGGTCCATTGATTTCAATTGGAAGAAAAAGATGTTGAGAAAGGGGTTAAGTACAACTTAATTGCCTTTTAATTTGATTTAATTGAGTTAGTTTAAATTTGTTTAAATCATGTGGGAGTGCTTTTTGAATTTTAATTTTTAAATTTAAGAAAATGCATGTTTTCCTGTGTTAACCTTCTTTCTTAATGTGAAATGACGATATAAGATCAGTTTAATTCCAATGTGTTGGAACGTGATGCTCCAGGCAATCCAAGGTACCATACTATCTATAGATAACCGTTTGCATAAATATATATATTGTAGATTTTCTTTTTATAAGGGGTGGTGAATGGGATAGGGAGGGAATATAACCATGTAACGAACAAAACTCTTTTCAATTTAAATATTCATTGTATTGTATAACGATTTACTATTTACATGTATGGAAAACTTTTAAAATATTAAAAGGGATTTTTTTCTTTCAAAAAAAATGCCTATGTACTATTCATTATGTATTCATTAATCCAGTACTATTTAACAATCTACTATTTACTTCAATTATACTGTTTAAGGGAAGTAGGTATGCAATTAAATAACAGACACAGTATGTAGAAAGTTGGCTGATTATAGTACGTGTAGAATTTGCTGCCTCCAAATACAAAAGAGAGAAAATGTATAAACCAATTTAGTAGGAATGCTAAGTAATAAGAAGGTGTTGAGTAGAACAGAAGAAAATGGCCAGACGAGAACAAATAAATAATTAGAAATATCTGGGGCATGAATTGATTTCTGATCAAGACAACAGGATGTTCTGGCCTTGAGGATGAAGGTGGGAGGTCTATACCCTAGATAAATGCAGAGCAAGAAATTGCTGGAGATAATTCTTATGCAAGGAATCTAGCAAAGAAAGCCAACTCTTGGTCAATGTAATAAGGTTGATCTATATAAACAGAAGAGACTGGAAAATAGGGGTCAGTCTTGGGGAATAGCTCACTGTGCAGGTGACCTATGAACTAACGACTGAACCAGAGCTCTGTTAAGCTTTATACTTGTGCTGTGTAATAAACTGATTGTGAAACCGAATACCTTCTCCTATCACTTCATTCAACGACCACGCTGGACTCAGACGACACATAGACTAAATTGAGGGTAGGGTAAAGCCAGAGTCCGACAAAGGTTACGGGGTAGGGAGGGTTTAGTACTTTTTTAGGGAGGAATATATGAGTCAACATTGAGGGCCGAAGGGCTTGTACTATGTTCTATTGTTCTATGTTCTGTGTACTGTGGAGAGCATTCTGACTGGTTGCATCGCTGTCTTGGATGAAGGTGCCAATGCATAGGACAGGAAGAGGCTATAGAGAACTCGCCCAGCATCACCGCAGGCATCAGTTTTCACTCCTTCGTGGACATCTACAAGAGGTTGTGTCTCAAGAAAGCATCCTCTATCCTCAAAGACCTTCACCATGCCCTCTTCACTCTGCTACCCTTTCTATCTGTCCAAATGTCTTTGAAGATCATTCTTAATTTCTCAACCAAGGGATGAATCATTTAAAATTTAAAATTTTCCACTTCCTCACCTTGTTATCACTAATCTAGGTTTTTTTTTGTACATCAGTCTTTATCCCCTACAGGAGACATCATCTGCTGATCTTCATCGAACCCACTGGTTTTCAATCTTTTTCTTTCCACTCACAAACCACTTTAAGTAATCCCTCTGCCATCGGTGCTCTGTGATTAGTAAGGGGTTGCATAAGGTGGTACGTGAGTGGAAAGGGAAGGTTGAGAATCACTGCTCTAGACCCAATTGTTACTAAATATTTTCCTTGAGAGAAAATTGTGCTTGGCCCATTTTCTTTGGAGTTCTGAAACCGTGCACATTACGAGGCAATTAGGTACGATTAGAACAGTGGTTTACAAACTTTTTCTTTCCACTCACAACACCTTAAGCAATCCTTTATGGATGGCATAAGGAATACTTAATATGGTATGTGAGTGAAAATAAAAAAAATTGAAAACCGCTGATTGAACCCTATCAATGTATCCTTCCGTTCCTCTCTCATTCTCCTTCGTATGCAGATTTTTAAATTCTGAATTTTGAGATACAGCACAGTAACAGGCCCTTCCAGTCCAGAAGCCTGCATCACCCAAGTACACTCATGTGACCAATTAACATAACAACCCTGTACATCTTTGGAGCGTGGGAGGAAACTGGAGCACCCGGAAGAAACCCATAAAAACTCTTTACAGAGAGTGCTGGATTCGAATCCGGGCTACTGGTGCTGTAATAGGATTGTGCTAACTTCCATGTTAACTAAACTACCCCTTTGTATAGATCTATCCTTATTTGCTCTGCCGCTGGTGTTCCTTTCCTCTTTATTTAAATTTAATCATACCAATGATATGAACACAACTGGTTAGACCAATACTATATTTATAGCCAATCCCAGATTTCATCAATGTCCTTGAGAAACAATGCATTAGATATAATGATTTCAACCACAAAACAGGGCAGTGACAAGGTGACTGTGGTTCTTAAGTTCCAAACATCAGGCACCAACCAATTGGAACCTTAGAACCATAGAACACTACAGCACAGAAATAGGCCTCTTTGGCCTTTCTAGTCTGTGCAGTTCATTTATTTTTGCCTTATCCATAGCCTTCCATACCTCTTCCATCCATGTACCTCTCCAAATTCCTCTTGAATGTTAAAATTAAGCCCACTTCAAATGGCAGCTCATTCCACACTCCCACCACTCACTGTGTGAAGAGGTTTCCCCTCATGTTCCCCTTAAACCTTTCTCCTTTCATTCTTAACCCATGTCCTCTGGTTTGTAGCTCACCTACCCTCAGTGGAAAAATCTATCTACATTTACTCCATCTCTCCCCCTCAAAATTTTAAATACTTCTAATAAATCTCTCCTCATTCTTCTACACTCCACAGAATAAAGTCCTAACCTGTTTAGCCTTTCCCTATAACTCAGTTTCCAAAGTCCAGGCAACATCCTAGTAAATCTTCTCTGCCCTCTTTTCATATCTTTCCTTTAGTTCGGTAATCAAAACTGCACACAATACTCCAAATTTGGCCTCATCATTGTCTTACAAAACTTTTCCATAACATCCCAGCTCCTAAACTTAATACATTGATTTATGGAGGCCAATATAACAAAAGCTCTCTTTGGTGTGGCATGGTTGGCCTAACAGATGGCTCAACGCCTTAACAGAGCTAGCAACTGGGGATTGAATCCCACAATGTCTGTAAAGAGTTTGTAAGTTCTCCCGGAGTCTGCATGGGTTTTCCCCAGGGGCTCCGATTTCCTCCCACCATTCAAAACGTACTGGGGATGTAGTTTAATCAGGTGTAAATTAGGTGGCATGGACTCATTGGCTGAAATGGCCTGTTACCATGCTGCATGCCTAAATTTAAATTTAACCCTATCCACACGTGATGCCACTTTCGGTGAATTCTGCATCTGTATTCCCAGATCCCTTTGTTCTACTGTAATTCTCAGTGCCCTTCCATTTACCGTGTATGTTCTTTCTTGGTTTGTCCTTCTAAAATGCAACACCTCACACTTGTCTGCAATAAATCCATTTGTCATTTTTCCATCCATTTTTCCAGCTGGCCCAGATCCCTCTTCAAGCTTTGAAATTCTTCTTTGCTGTCCAAAATACCTCCAATCTTAGTGTTATCTGCAACCTTGCTGATCCAATTTATCACATTATCATCCAGATCATTGATATAGATGGCACTGATCCCTGAGGCATGTCCTGGGTTAACTTGTACCCCTCACTTTGTTCGTTTTAGATTGGTCACAGTGTTTGAGCTACCGAAAGAAAACAGACACACACACCGAGAGCACTTCAGTTTATACAAATTTTTATTACTAAATCTAAAGCTGAATTCAAACTACAAGATGCAAACCCTTCCGAATTATACTTATCAACGCCTGGACTGGTCCCAACTGCCGAAGCGAGGCAACGACTGCACACTTGTAGTAGGTTGTCTGGGCACCGGTAGCAGCTTCTCTACCTCCCCCGACCAGGACGTTGGTTGGAGTCTATAAGTTCTTCTTGCTGAGAGATGTTGCCACCTCTCGGAGAGTCTCAAACTTCAGCAGTGGGACCATGGCTTATATTGCCCAATAATTGTTTACTCATAGCTTATCTCTTTGAATAAATGATTTAATTATCTTCAAGGGTAGACTGGATAGTTACATGGAGAGGAGAGGACTGGAGGGGTATGGACCGGGTGCTGGTCAGTGGGACTAAGAGGGTGGGAATTTGTTACGGCATGGACTAGTAGGGCTGAACTGGCCTGTTCTGTGCTGTAAGTGGTTATATGGTTGTAGGGTAAGGACTCCTGACAGTCTGTGACCAACCATCTCTGGGCCTCATGGTGGAAATTAGATTATGTCTTCTGATGCAACTGCAACCCTTCTTGCATAAGCTGGTCTAAATCCTCCATTAAAGAGGAACACCACTAATTAGAGGCCTCCTGTCTGAGAAGTAATCATCTACTACTACTCTTTGGCTTCTCTCATCCAGCCATGTTAAATCCAGTTCATTACTTCACCATGAATACCTAGTGTCTGAACTTTCCTGACTAACCTCTCATGTGGGATCTTGTCAAAAGCCTTACTAAAGTCCATGTTGTCAATATCCACAGCCTTTCCTTCCTCAACTTTCTTGGTTACCTTCTCAAAAAACTCTATAAGGTTGGTTAAACACGACCTACCACGCACAAAGCCAATTGACTATCCCTAATCATTTTCGAATATGCAAATAAATGTATATCCAATCTCTTAGAACACCTTCCAATAATTTATCTACTATTGACGTCAGGCTGACCGGCCTATCATTTCCAGGGTTACTTTTGGAGTCTTTTTTTAAACAATGGAACAACATGAGCTAACACTCCAATCCGCCAGCACCACATCTGTGGCTAAGGACATTTCTGCTAGAGCCCCTACAATTCCTTCGCTAGCCTCCTCAAGGATGGAGGGAATATCTTGTCAGGCCATGAGGATTTATTCACCCTATTTGCAGCAAGCACATCCTCCTCTTTAATCTGTATAGGTTCCATGACCTCACTGCTTGTTTTTCTTACGTCCCATGACACGTGGTTGTTTCCTGAGTAAAATAGTGATGAAAATAAACTATTTAAGATCTCCCCCATCACTTTTGGCTCCTTATAAAACTGCCCATTCTGATTGTCAAGGAGACCAATTTAGTCCTTTACAATTATTTTGGTCTTAATATACTTGCAGAAACCCTAAGGATTTTCCTTCACATTGTCTGTCAAAGCAACCTCATGTCTTCTTTTCGCCTTCCTGATATCTTGATGTTTTTCTTGGATTTTTTACACTCCACAAGTACCTCATTTGCTCTATGTTTTCTATACCTGCTGATAACCTCTCTCTTCTTCCAAACCTGATCCCCAATTTCCCTTGAAAACCAAGCTTCCCTATGCCTGCTCACCTTGCCCTTATTCCTGACAGGCACATACAAACTCTGTACTCTCAATTTGAAGGGCTTTGAAGGTCCTCCACTAACCTCGCATATACTTGCCTGAAAACAAGTTATCCCAAATCCACACATTCTAGATCCTTTCTCATTTCCTCAAAATGAGCCTTTCTCCAATTTAGAATCTCTTTGATTAGAAGATAAAATAATACTTACATCTTTAGAAAAAATAAATTGTGCCATGATCGGGCATGGATCTAAAGTGATCCTAAATATGGTTGAAAAAAGTTCTAAAAGTGTCAGCTGAATATTTTTGCAAATTAGGGCAAGTCCAAAACAAAGAGGCATCAAATATTTTACATTGATCACAGAGTGAACTAATATCAGAATAAATTGGTTTAAGTTTGACTTTGGAGAAATGTGGCACTTTGAATTGAATAAGACTCTGTCTCACACACAATCAGGCCCAAAATTGAAGTCCATTCTTCCTCGGAGAAAGAGATATGCAGATCATTCTCTAATTCAGTTGTAAACAAATTGCTTTTATCATATAAAGCAGATATCACGCCTTTATGAGTAAATTCTAACTCGAAGAGTTCATCGATAAATTTGAGCCAGGAAGAGTAGTAAGTGTTAGACTGAACAAAATGTCGAATTTGTTAGTATCTGAAATGATTCTATTTGATAGGTTAAATATCGTCCCCAATTGTTGAAGAGATATAAAATGCTGTTGTACAAGAAGATCTTTAAAGCTATTAATACCGAGAAAATTCCATTCTTGAAAACCGGCATCTAAAAGAGCTGGTTGAAATAAATAATTAGATATTATAGGACATGTAACTATAAATCCCTGTAAGTCTGAAAAATTTTCTGAATTGATTCCAGATCTTCAATCTATGTGTCATTATTAAGTTCTTTTGAATAGGGTTAGGTAAAGATGACCCCAGTGCTGCCCATAGGGAGGTAATTCTGAGGGACTTCAACTCCATCTCAATTCAGTTAGGATTATTCATCTGTCTTTTCACAATGCAACAAAAGTAATACATTTCTTATATTTATGGCCCAGTAGTAAAATGGGAAATTAGGTAGGGCCAATCCTCTATTATTTCTAGTCTTCTGAAGATACCTTTTATTCAATCTAGATTTCTTGTTTTGCCATATATCTGACATAATAATTGATTCAAAATTGTCAAAAAAGGACTTAGGAATAAATATCAGCAGTGATTGAAAGAAGTATAAAAACTTGGGTAGAATATTCATTTTAACTGAATTAATATAACCAATCAGAGTCATTGAGAGTGGTGACCATATCCTATAAGAATTTATTTGGTTTGGTTGACTAAAAGTGCAAAGTTTTCTTTAAATTTTAATATTTTTTTTAGTTATGATAAATGCCTAAGTATTTAAATTGTTCATTCACTATTTTGAATGGATATCTGAATAAAGTTCTGATGCACCCTTCAGTGGTAGTAATTCGGTCTTTTGAAGATTGATCTTATAACCAGCAAACCTTGAGAAAGTAATAACAGTATATTTGGTATGGATAACTCGGCATTGAAAATGAACAATAAAAGGTCATCCGCATAAAGAAATAACCCATGTTCAGTAGTTCCTCCAAACCAGTGGCTCTCAAAATTTTTCTTTCCACCCACATACCACCTTAAGCAATCCCTTACTTATCACAGAGCACCAATGGCATTGGGAATACAGTGGAAAACGGGCTAATGAGGACTTTTTACCCGCTGTCATCAATTGGAAATACAAACATTCAGCACATATTTAAATCCTTTATGAATCGCCATACCTGTTTTGTGGAGTTAATTAATTCAACCACCAACATACCCATATTACCTTAGCTAATTAGAACATTAAAGCACCATACAGGCCCTTCGGCCCTTGATGTTGAGCTGACCTAAATATTCTTACAAGAAAAACCAATATGTGCGGTCTTGCAATCCTCTATTTTCCTTTCATCCACGTGCCTGTCAAAGAGTCTCTTAAAATGCCCCTAATGTCCCAGCCTCCACCACCATGGTGAGGCATTCCAGGCACCCACAATTCTTTGTGTAAAAAACTTACCCCTGATGTCTTCCCTAAACTTTCCTCCCTTCACTTTGTAGCTATGTCCCATGGTGTTTGCTACCCCTGCCTTGGGTCAAAATGTGTTGGATTAACCTTATCTATGCCTCTTAGAATCTCATAGACCTTTATTGCCTCATCTTACCCTTCTTTCTCACAAGAATTATTTTCCAATCCAGGAAACATACTGGTAAATCTCCCCTGCACACTCTCTATAGCTTTCACATCATTCCTATAATGAGATGACCAATATGTGTGGTCTTGCCAGAGATTTGTAGAGTTGCAAAGTGGCCCCTCAACTCTTGAACTCAGTCCTTCTATTAATGAAACCCAACATCTCATAGGCCTTCTTAACTATCCTATCAACCTGCGCGGCAAACTTGAGAGGTGTATGGATTGGACCCCAAGGTCCGTTTGTTCCTCTGCACTTCTAAGTATCCGACAATTAATTCTTGACTCAGCCTTGTGATTTAACCTTCCAAAATGCATCAACTCACCCTGTAGTGTGGATTGTGTAGGATCAGGTGGCCTCTCCTTCTGGAACCTAGTGGGAGAATGGATTGTAGGATAATGTGGCCTTCCTGTCTGGAATCTGGTGGGAATATCGATTATGGAGAGTTATTAGACCTTTCTGGCTGGAGTCTAGTTGGATGTCACCTCACCTGCCAATCAAGGGTTAGATCTGCCCACAGGTGAAGCTGATGCATGATTGGTCCTCACAGATCATGTGGATAGGTCTTGCATTGAAAAAGCCGAGCATATGCAGTCTCTGCTCCCTCTCTCTTTTTGTCTGGGGCTGCTTCACCACATCTCACCACATATAATTCCCAGGATTATTTTTGAAGTCTTTTTTAAACATTGGAACAATGTAAGATACCCGCCAATCCTCGGGAAACACACCTGTGCCTAAGGACATTTTAAATATTTCTGCCAGAGACCCTGTAATTTCTACACTAGCCTCTCTCAAGATCTGAGGGAATATCTTGTCAGGCCCTGGGGATTTACTGTTATGAGCCCAAAGGACCCCAAAACCCAGCAGCAATAGATATTCACCACAACAAATGGTTACTTAAACAAAAGTTGTTTTTAACTATTTTAAAAATGAAAACTTGAACTTGTATATTATTATTAACTTGCTTAACCTAACCTAACTCCCCTTCTAATTCGAAGCATACGTGTGTGTAATGTGTGTGTAAGTTCAGAAAAAATCTTTGGTTCACAGTCCAATCTCACTTCTCATTCTTCCAAGTTCACTGGTTGCAGGCAATTCTTATACTGTGCTCAGAATTTAACATGTATAAAGTTCACATGGTTTTGGTGCTCAAATGGTAAATGGTTACTGCTCAGGAAGGTTCTTGTCGGTTTTCAGAGAGAGATTTGTTGTTCCAGGACATCCACAACTGATGTACTTCCATCAGTCACCTCAGTGTCTTGCTGATTAAACTTACCCCGTCAGGGTTCTCCAGATGATAACCTCTTTCTTTCAGGTTACCACAGAGTTCCTTTCAGTTTCACCTATTCCAAGTGAAACATTTTCCACTCTGGAGCTTTTATTTCAGTTCCAGCAAGCTTCTGCTGCTTGTCACAGCTCTCTCTCTCTCTCTCTCTCTCTCTCTCTCTCTCTCTCTCTCTTACTCTCTCTCTCTCTCTCTCACACACACACACACACACACACACACACACACCACACACACACACACACACACACACACACACACACACACACACTCTGACCCTCAGTCAGAGACTGCTTTCTCCCTCTCCTTGCAAAAACCACCTGACCTTCTCCATCAAACAAAAGGAGTCAATCTTCTGGTTCATCTGTCGTTTTTAGGGACTCTGAGCACTCTTCAAAACTCTGGCAAAAGGTATCAGCAGACAGATATCTCTGCTGTTGTTTTAAACAATAGTCTGTCATTCTATAATTTCAGTTCAATTAACACCTACTTGTGAAGTCTCCATAGGCATTCTTCCAAAGTTTCTGCAAAGTCACTGACTGTGGATATACTCTCCAGTATTTCAAAGAAGATCTGTTGTAAAGTGTTTGTATGTAACCTACTTTAACAAACCTTTCTCAATTTATCTCCCAAAAATATTTCTATATTTTCTGTCACAGCTCCGTACAAAGCTGACCACTCTGATCTTCAAGGGGACCAATTTTGTCCCTTACTATCCTTTTGCTCTTAGTATACCTGTAGAAACCCTTAGGATTTTCCTTCACATTGTCTGTCAAAGCAACCTCATGTCTTCTTTTAGCCTTACTTTCTTGATGTTTCTCTTGGATTTTTTACACTCCGTAAGTACCTCATTTGCTCTATAATTTTTATACCTGCTGTACACCTCTCTCTTCTTCCAAACCAGATCCCAAATTTCCCTTGAAAATCAAGCTTCCCGATGACTGCTAACCTTGCCTTTATTCCTGATAGGAACATACAAACTCTGTAGTCTCAATTATTCACCTTTGAAAGTCCTCCACTTACCTTGCACATCCTTGCCTGAAAACAAGTTAACCCAATCCACGCTTTCTAGATCTTTTCTCATTTCCTCAAAATGAGCCTTTCTCCAATTTAGAATCTCAACCTGAGGCCCAGACCTATCCTTCTCCATAATTAACTTGAAACTAATGACATTATGTTCTCCGGACCCAAAATTTTACATTACACATACTTCTGTCACCTGTCCTCTCTTGTTTCCTAAATGGAGATCGAATATCTCCTCAATAAGGCTGCACCCTTTTCAATCTTATTGATATCCGTCCTGTAGATAAGTGACCAAAACTTTATACAATATTCCAATTTTGTCTTTACCAATGTTTTATACAACTTTAACATCTCAAAACCTTTGAGTTATGAAGGCCAATATGCTAAGATTTCTCCTTTTACAACCCTGTGTTGCCATTTTCAAGGAATGATGTATCTGTATTCCCAGGTCCTTCTGTTCCCCCCCCACACTCCACAGTTCACAACCTTTTACAATGCAAGTCCTACCTTGGTTTGTCCTTCAAAAGTGCAACACCTCTCTCTTGTCTGCATTAAATTCCATCTGCCATTTTTCAGCCCTTTTTCCAGCTGGTTCCGATCCCTCTGCAAGCTTTGAAAACTTTCCTCACTGTCTACAAAACCGCCATTCTCTGTGTCATCCACAACTTGCTGATCCAATTTACCACATGAGATTTTCAGATTTCAGATTCCTGATTTATTGTCAGAGTACATACAGGACATCACATACAAGCGTAAGATTATCATCCAAGTTGATGACATCGGTGACAAACAACAATGTAGCTGGAGTTTTTGTGGACATTTTCAATGTCTCGCTACTATGGACAAAAGGACATGCAGTATTCCAGGGTTCCAGAAGAGAAATAAAAGGTGCCTGGTGATAGTTTCATCCACTGTGCTGAAGAGCTTTGAGATCTTGGTTGTGGACCAGATCAACTCCTGTGTCAGGAGTTCAATCATCATATCATGGCAGATACCATCTTGCTGGCCCTCCATTCCGCGTCAGGTCACCTGGACCACGGGTACACCTACAGTGGGACAAAGACACTTTTTTCCTTTATTCGTCTCTGCGCTCCACAGTTTCCAATTCACAATCAAACAATTCATGTGTGATTAAAGTACACATTCCAGATTTTATTTAAGATTATTTGTATACATTTTGTTTTGACTATGTAGAAATCACAGCACTTTTTATACATAGTTCCCCTCATTCCAGCGCACCCTAATGTTTGGCACATTTGACCTCACAGGTGTTTGTGAGTCATCGGGTATGTTTAATTGCTTCATTGGTCCAGGTATAAGTGAGCTGGGCTTGCTTCGAAGCTTTTGATCATATTTAGAAACTGTAGTTGCCATTTTTCTACGAGCTGTGCCAATGAAAGTCAAGGATGCCGTTATGAGGCTGAAAAACAAGAATAAAACAGTAAGAGAAATTACCCAAACCTTAGGATGACCAAAATCAACAGTTTGGAACATCATTAAGAAGAAAGAGCGGACTGGTGAACTCAGCAATCGCAAAGGGACTGGAAGGCCAAGGAAGAATTCTCATCATAATGAAGAAAAATCCCCAAACACCTGTCCGATAGATCAGAAACACTCTTCGGGAGGCAGGTGTGGATCTGTCAATGACGACTGTCTGCAGAAGACTTCTTGAACAGAGATACAGAGGCTACGCTGCAAGATGCAAACCATTGGTTAGCCACAGAAACAGAATGGCCAGATTACAGTTTTCCAAGAGGTATTTAAAAGACCCTGCAGAATTCTGGATAAAAGATCTTGTGGATAGATGAGACCAAGATGAACTTGTATCAGAGTGATGGCAAGATCAAAGTGTGGAGGCGTAAAGGAACTGTCCAAAATACAAAGCATCCCACCTTTGCCATGGTTTGCATCTTGCAATGCCATCTCTGTATCTCTGAAGTCTTAATTATCAACAGGGTGAGAGGAGATCAGAGACTCGGAGAAAATAGGAGCCAATGAAGGCCCTTCAGCCCTCCTACCCTGAACCTCCAATCATATGTCTTCAGTCCCCTACTCTTGCTTTCTCTCCATACCACTTGATCCCTCTAGCCAGCAGGGCCACATCCAACTCCCTGTTGAATATGTCTAATGAAATGGCCTCTATAACGCTCTGTGGTGGGAAGTTCCACAAGTTTACAATTCTCTGAGGGTAGATGTTGCTCTTCATCTCAGGACTAAATGACATCCTTAGATTGTGACTCCTTGTTCTGGACTTTCCTAACATCAGGAACATTCTTCCTGCATCTAGTCCTGTCAGAATTTTCTAAGACCGTAAGACGTAGGAATAGAATTAAGCCATTCAGCCCATCGAATCCACCCTGCCATTCCATCATGGGTGATTTACTCTTCTTTTCAGCCCCATTCTCCTTCCTTCTCCCTGTATTCCTTGATACCTTCCTGATCAAGAATCTCTTTCTCCCAAATGAAAGTCATTGAGGAGGATGGTGGCGATAACTTTCTCCACATCCTGGCAGCAAGAAGAACCCTTTGTATTAGTAACAGTTAGACTGAGAACACAGAACACAGGCCCACGTGTCTGTGTCGAACATGCCGTCCAATCAAACTAAAACTCTGTGGCTTGCACCTGATAGGTATCTCTCCGTCTCCTTCATATTCATAAGACTTTTTCCGCACACATCTCCCTTGTCCTCACCCTAAACACATGTCCTCCAGCATGTTACTTTTTTTTCCCCTGGGGAAAAGATTGGACTGTCTGCCCCATCAGGACACTTTCTATCCCCTCAGCCTCCCACGCACCAGAGAAAACAACCCTCTCTTCCTCTAACTCATTCCCCTCTTAACCAGGCCACATACGGGCAAACCTCTTCTGTACCCTCTCCAAACCAACATTTGTTTCCCTTCCTGAAGATGGTCCTGACGCTGGTGTCTCCAAGGTCACCCGGCGTGCCCAAATTTGGACACTGAGCTTGGGGGTTTGTGACTGAACTTTTCCAGCAGTGAGTTTTTAGAATTTGGATAGGGATCCTGTCTACTCCCAAGGCTTTGTTCTGCGAAGCTCACAGCTGGTTTCAACAGATGGAATTGCACACGTTCTGTGGGTGTGGTGGCAAAATTACAGGGGGCTGTATTGTTTGTGTCTCACCCATGTGTAAAATGCCACAAAGGAATGTAGCAGAAGAAGGGTGGAGTCCACTTTTATACAGGGCTGTTTCCACTTTAACTTCCACTGATGAATACCTTGCAACTGATAAAATACTCAGTCTACCCTGACTCATGCTGTTTGCTTAAGTTTTGAATTTTGGAGATACAGAGTCATCCAGCAGGGAAACAGACCCTTTGGCCCATCATTGACCAAGCTGATCCTTAACCACCCACTCACACTATTCTCCTTTCATTTTCCTTCCATCTGCACCATCTCCCCACCACCTCCCCCCCCACTCCACTGGCCTCAGGTTCTACCCCGCGGCTGTATCTTCGAGGCAACCTTCAGTGACCCATTTAGCGACTAGCCTGCTTGTCCTTGGGATGTTGTAGGACATGGGGGATCCCAGATAGTCAGAAAGAGAGTGTGCAAATCCCATGCAGACAGTCGCAGAAGCCAGGATTGAACCCAGTTTTCTGGTGCCATGAGATATCAGCTCTATTTACTCTCTCACTTCGCTACCAATTAAAATTATTCAAAGCCACAAATTTTCGGTTGCTATTTAAATGCACCATTGGAACCCTGGAACTCTACAACACAGGGTCTGTCTGTTATTCTATTATTCTGCCTCGTCCCTACACCCCTCCATACCGCTCCCAAGCATGTACCTATCCATCTTTTTCCTGAATGTCAAAATGCATTCACCACTTTGGCTGGCAGCTCGTCCCACGCTCTCACCACTGTGCGTGAATGATTCCCCCGAAACATCTCACCTTTCACCCATGTCCTCTAGTTTTAAACTCTGTCTACCCCTTATAATTTTGTACACCTCAATCAAATCTCCCCTCATTCTTCTATGCGCCAGAGATAAAGTTCTAACCTGCTTAATCTTCCCCTGTAACTCACTTACTCAAGTCCTGGCAAAAGCCCTAGTAAATCTTCTCTGGTGAAGATGATGAAACTAGACGGCAATCTGACTCATCTCCCACTGGGAGCATCTTAATTAATTATGTGTTGAAATATCAAGATGAATTCTCTTCTTTAAGTTCACGGCAGTTTGGTTTTCACTGGGTGAGAGTTTATTATGCAGGGGGCACCTCGTCTGCCTGATGCGTGGGTGTGAAGGCATGCTGCTGCTCAGAGACCTTCATCTGGATATGGTGAAAGCAAAGATGACATTTGGAGCTTTTTGTGATGTAGCTCCAGTCACAGATGAAAATCACTGCGAAGTGGGCATTGGAGGTGGGGCAGAATATTACTGAGGGAATTAATGAATGAAGTTTATTGTCATATACATAAGTACAATGTACAGACGCAATGGAAGTCTTGCTGGTGCTTCCCAGGAACAGGCAACACTTAAGAAGTGAGAAAGAAAAGGGAAGAAATATTCATCGGAGACACGTGAGAGACCGCAGATGCTGGAGGGAGTCATCATCAGAAGGAGAAAAGAAGAATGGTTGATGTTTTGGGGTTGGAGCCCTTCATTAAGATGGAAACATTTGCAGTTGGACAAGGAAACGATGCTACTGAGTGCCCCAGCGAGGCAGCCATCTCCACCGATGAGGGCAAATTAGGCACCCGTAAACATCGCAATGGTCATGAAGGCCAGCTCAGGGTTTTATCCCCATTTATTTAATGGCCTCCTCTTGATACAGTCATATTTGTGGAACTCGAACATACACTGTGAAACAAAGCACACTGTCCTCAAGCTGCAGAAAGATAAACATTATCACAACTCACTGCCTTTCCTGTCACAATGAAATAATAAGCTGACCAATCCACTGATCCTAAGGAGGAGTTAATGGAAGGCAAACAATTGTCTAAAAATGATTTTGCACAATCATTCTCTTGCCCAACCCCATTTTGAATTCGCATTGAGTGGTGGCATTGGTGTAAAGGTGAAAGATTTATAGAGGATTGACTAATTCCCTGAGACACACCTTTAATCAATCCCTGGTATAATCTCAGAGCACGCTAGACCACAAGTCCAGAGGACCAAATAGCTGGGACTGTGCCTGCACTGGGCAAGTCACTTTTCTTGAAGCTTCATTAGCCTTGAGTAAAATACCATGTCAGCTCCAACCGATACAAGCAGCCCCATACCATCTGGAGGAAATGTGTGCACGTCATTTCCAGAGCTCCTGATGTTTGGCGAATTTGTGAGTGGCATTATTTTGTTCAATTTTGGCTAAGGGCTGCATTTTTGGATGTATGCTTTGAATTGCAGTGGGGATTCTTAAAAGGGTCGAGTGCATTTGGAAGGGGAGACAACAAATGAAGTGGGAATGTTGTTAAAGACAGAGCTAACGGAGAGGCATTGAGAGAAGAGAGTGGAGTAGCATAAGGTAGAACTGAAAGAAGCAAAAGAACAGAGTGGATGGGCAGCAGACTTTGAGATGAGCTGGTTTTCAGGGCAAGATGGCAAAGGAGCAGAGAACAGGAGACAAAGGGTCATCAAAGGATCTGACGGGCAATCAGATTGTCCACTTCCACTCAGTAGAACCTCAACTAATGACGTTCCCCAATTGCTGACAAAGATCAATGAGACAAGATCATCGCAGAGGATTTCAAGCTCTAACTAGAACCATACCCAGATTTCTTTTGGGAAACTTTTTAGCACAGTTTGCCAATGCTTCATCAATCTCTTATTGACATTCCTTTCAGGAATTCCCTTGAGAATACACAAGGAAAGCGACTTTGAGCTGCCCCCCCCCCCCACCCGCAATACCATCTTTCTAAATGGGCTTCTGCCCTGTTTCTTGGAGTTCCTGATGAAGGGTTATGAGCTGAAATGTTGGCTGTCTGCTGCCTTCCGTGGATACTGCCTGTCCTGATGAGCTCCACCAGCATTTTGTGTGTTGCTCCAGATTTCGAACATCTGCAGACCGTGGTTGAAGTAAAAACTCAATGCTGGAGAAACTTGATAGGTCAAACAGTGCATTTTGTGTAGCAAAGATAAGGTATGGATCAAAGTTTGTTGAGGGGCTCAAGCCCAAAACGTTGGTTATGCACCTTTATCTTTGATACATATAGTACACTGTTTGACCTGCCAAGTTTCCCCAGTGTTGTGTTGTTACTTCAACCACTGTGCCTTTCGTGTTTTACATCTGCAGAATTTTGTGATGGTGTGTACCTTATTGCCACTTGAATGTTTGGTGAAGGGTATTTTGCCAGACTTTTCCTGGGCTTCAATGAGGAATAGATAGATAGAAGAGTACTTATCACTGCAGTGACAGGAATAGCAATGATGGGGGTGGACTCTTTCCTAACTTGGGAACTGAGAATAATTTTCTACTGCAAGAAACTGCGGAGAGTTGCGAATGCAGCTCAGACTATTCCCCCTCCCCTCCGCCTACATTTCCTGCTGCTTTAGAGAAGCACCCAACATATTACAGCACTCAACCTACATCAGCCATATTCTCTTCTCCCTCCTCTACTAGGTACAAGGGCAATTTCTTTCTTCTCACACCAGTAAATTAATGCTGCCGTTGCTCTGTTCTCAGTGATCTCTCTCTGCAAAACTGCACACTGCACTGAGTTTTTAACTGCTGCACTATGTAAGGATTGACTAACTAGACCGTGACAAAACTAGATATTCTCACTGTACTTTGGTGTGTGAATGAACTCTGGAAATTATCCATGAAAATCACAACTTGTGATGACATCTGCAATTCCCTGACAGAATGCTGTCTGTCTTAACCAGTTCTCTCCATGCATTCTGTGGTACCTCCAGATATCACTGTAGGCAAATTCCTTCTAATCCAGTGGTTCTCAATCTTTATCGTTCCACTCACACACCACTTTAAGTAATCCCTATGCCATCGGTGCTCTGTGATTAGTAAGGGATTACTTAAGGTGGTATGTGCGTGGAAAGATAAAGTTTGAAAACCACTGTTTTAATCGTCCCTAATTGACTTGGAAGGTTGAAAATCACTGCTCTAGACCCATTTGTTGACCCATTTGTTGAGGTCACCTTTGTTGACCTCACCAAAGCCTTCGACACCGTGAGCAGGAAAGGGCTTTGGCAAATACTAGAGCGCATCGGATGTCCCCCAAAGTTCCTCAACATGATTATCCAACTGCACGAAAACCAACAAGGTCGGGTCAGATACAGCAATGAGCTCTCTGAACCCTTCTCCATTAACAATGGCGTGAAGCAAGGCTGTGTTCTCGCACCAACCCTCTTTTCAATCTTCTTCAGCATGATGCTGAACCAAGCCATGAAAGACCCCAACAATGAAGACGCTGTTTACATCCGGTACCGCACGGATGGCAGTCTCTTCAATCTGAGGCGCCTGCAAGCTCACACCAAGACACAAGAGAAACTTGTCCGTGAACTACTCTTTGCAGATGATGCCGCTTTAGTTGCCCATTCAGAGCCAGCTCTTCAGCGCTTGACGTCCTGCTTTGCGGAAACTGCCAAAATGTTTGGCCTGGAAGTCAGCCTGAAGAAAACTGAGGTCCTCCATCAGCCAGCTCCCCACCATGACTACCAGCCCCCCCACATCTCCATCGGGCACACAAAACTCAAAACGGTCAACCAGTTTACCTATCTCGGCTGCACCATTTCATCAGATGCAAGGATCGACAATGAGATAGACAACAGACTCGCCAAGGCAAATAGCGTCTTTGGAAGACTACACAAAAGAGTCTGGAAAAACAACCAACTGAAAAACCTCACAAAGATAAGCGTATACAGAGCCGTTGTCATACCCACACTCCTGTTCGGCTCCGAATCATGGGTCCTCTACCGGCACCACCTACGGCTCCTAGAACGCTTCCACCAGCGTTGTCTCCGCTCCATCCTCAACATCCATTGGAGCGCTCACACCCCTAACGTCGAGGTACTCAAGATGGCAGAGGTCGACAGCATCGAGTCCACGCTGCTGAAGATCCAGCTGCGCTGGATGGGTCACGTCTCCAGAATGGAGGACCATCGCCTTCCCAAGATCGTATTATATGGCGAGCTCTCCACTGGCCACCGTGACAGAGGTGCACCAAAGAAAAGGTACAAGGACTACCTAAAGAAATCTCTTGGTGCCTGCCACATTGACCACCGCCAGTGGGCTGATAACGCCTCAAACCGTGCATCTTGGCGCCTCACAGTTTGGCGGGCAGCAGCCTCCTTTGAAGAAGACCGCAGAGCCCACCTCACTGACAAAAGGCAAAGGAGGAAAAACCCAACACCCAACCCCAACCAACCAATTTTCCCTTGCAACCGCTGCAATCGTGTCTGCCTGTCCCGCATCGGACTGGTCAGCCACAAACGAGCCTGCAGCTGACGTGGACTTTTTACCCCCTCCATAAATCTTCGTCCGCGAAGCCAAGCCAAAGAGACCCATTTGTTTCTGAAATATTTTGCCTGACAAAATTGTCATTGCCCATTTCCTTTGGAGTTATGAAACCATGCACATAACGAGCCAATGAGGTATGATTAAAACAATAGTTTTCAAACTTTTTCTTTCCACCCACATACCACCTTAAGCAATCCCTTATTAATCAAGAGCACCGATGGCATACCTGAAGCTGTCTGGTTCAGCACTTCCAATTTATGTTAATTAACCATCCACTCAAGATTATGGTTCAAAACAAGATTTACGAAGGTGTGCAGCTTATTCATTCTCTTAGTGCTGTCTCCCAATCCATACAAGAACCCGCTCTAATGAGAATAAGGGAGAAGTGAGCAGAGAGATGAGGGAGGCAGATTGTGAATGGAAGCATATTTTGCTTTTAAATGGAAAGGCCATTTGTTCAATGAGCAGAGAATATGTTCTCCTGCTGAAGAGTAGATGAAGTGTTAGATGTTTAACTCTTGACAGCTGACAGAATGTGCCAGTAAGTTGCTATTTGTCATATATATTAATGATCTGGAGGTTTTGTGGTAAATTGGATTAGTAAATATGTAGATGATACTAAAATAGGGGGAATTGTGGATGATAAAGAGGGTTTTCAAAGATTGCAGAGGGATTTAAACTGCTTAGAGGAGAGGGCGGAAAGATGGCAGATGGAGTTTAAAGTTGATAAGTGTGAGGTGCTTCGTTTTGGAAAGAATAATCAAAGCATGACATATGTGGTAAATGGGAGGGCATTGAAGAATGCAGTGGAGCAGAAAGATCTAGAAATAACAGTGCATTGTTCCCTGAAGGTAGGAGCGCATGTGGATAGGGTGGTGAAGAAAGCCTTTAGTAGGCTTGCCTATATAAATCAGTGCATAGAATCTAGGAGTTGGGAAGTAATAATGAAACTGTACAAGGCAATGGTGAGGCCAAATTTAGAGTAATGTGTGCAGTTCTGGTCACCGATTTATAGGAAGGATATTAACAAGATGCAGAGAGTGCAGAGAAGATTTACAAAAATGTTGCCTGGGTTTCAGCATCTGGAATACAAGGAAAGATCGAGCAAATTAGGTCTTTATTCCTTGGAACATCGAAGGCTGAGAGGGGATTTGATAGAGGTGTTTTAGATAATGAGAAGGATAGATAGAGTTGATGTGGAAAGGCTTTTCCCATTGAGAGTAGGAGAGATGGATCCAAGAAGTCATGGGTTGAGAGTTGACGGGCAAAGGTTTAGGAATAACGTGAGGGGGAACTTCTTTACTCAGAGAGTGGTTACTGTGTGGAATGGGCTTCCGGGAGTCAGGGTCAATTTTGTCATTTAAGAAAGTGTTGGATAAGTATATGGATAGGAGGGGGATGGAGGGATATGGGCAGAGTGGGATTAGAGGAGGGTACTTGGATCAGTGCAGACTAGAAGTGTCAAATTCGCCTGTTTCCATGCTGCAATTGTTATACGGTTATATGGTTATGTTCAGTAGGATTGGTCAGAGGCTGAGAATGGCCAAGATTCTAGAAGCTCCAATATTTTATGCATGAAGGTATTTTCTCTGAATATGCAGCACAGCACAGAATGGGCCCTTCAACAACATTGTGCCGACCTAATCCAACCTACTCCACATCTCTCTGAGCCTTCCCTCCCTCATGACCCATAATCCTCCATTTTTCTTACATCCATGTGCCTAACCAAGATCCCCTTGATTGCCCCTATTGTACTAGCCTCCACCGCCACACCCGGCTATGCATTCCGGGCATCCACCACTCCCTGTGTAAAAAAAAACGTTGACATCTCCCTTAAAACTTTCCTCCACTCTCTTTAAACAGATATCCTCTGTTATAGAACATTGTCCCCCATGGTAAGTGGTGCTGGCTGTCCACCTTATCTATGTGTGATCTTGTACACATCCATTAAGTCACCTCAGTCGCTCCAAATAGAAAAGCCTTGACTCGCTCAAACTTTCCTCGTGAGATATGTCCTCCAATCCAGCACCATCCCAGTAAAAATCCTCGGTACCCCACAGGTTTTTATTGCTTCTGTGGAAGTCATTGAACTTTGTTTAGGACTTTGGAATTTAAGCAGCATTTAGCACAGGCCATTGTTCTTAACTCTGGTCATCAGTATAGAATGGGCGTTGTCATATCAGCGCTCGGGTATGAATTGCAAAAGGCAAATATAACTAGTGTGGGGCAAGCAGTTCTTGTGTCCCTGACATTTATTGGCTAAAAACTGTATCCAGAGTGCAAAAAAAGTGTGGATTCATAATAGTAAGGGGAAATCTGTTTGAACTGATAGGTACTTGTGCTCACCCGGGTCTTTCACATACTCTACCTGAGTGGCTGCAGCAAGTAAGAATTCTGTTGTATCTATAGATTGTATATGACAATAAACTCTCTTATTTCCCAAAGACCCAGTTGGTAAAGGAAGCAAACAGCTGAACTATTTAGTGTGGAAAATCCCACGCTTGACAGTAGTGGTCCAAACGACCTCAGGAATATGAATCTAAAGAACTGACATGTC
Source organism: Narcine bancroftii (assembly GCF_036971445.1). Classification (NCBI taxonomy): domain Eukaryota; kingdom Metazoa; phylum Chordata; class Chondrichthyes; order Torpediniformes; family Narcinidae; genus Narcine; species Narcine bancroftii. Next base: position 230,663,262 of record NC_091474.1, on the reverse strand, counting down.
CCTCTGGGCCAGGGAGCAGAAAGCAGATGGGACCTTCAATTCCTGGGGGTAAACAAGGATGCTGGGGTCTTGTGCAATTCTTACGAGTGCTGGAAAAACTCAGCAGGCTTCCTGGTGTAGCATTACTTCATGCTTGGAAAAACCTGCCAGCTCTTCACAGCCTCATTTCATTTGGAAGGATTGATTACTTGGATAATAGTGGTGTGGGCCAATTAAGGTTGACGGGATTGTGAAAGGAAGGGGTGGGGGCTGCAGAGCGCATCGAAATAATCAAAGGCTTGTTGATCCAAACCAAGGTTTTTATTAACTAAAAGACTGGAACATATCACATGTAGGTCGACCAGTCCAGAATGACCTGGTCTGGCAAGGAGCCACCCTTTAAGACCTGTCAGTAGGTGTGGCTATGCTCTCAGCCAATCACAGTCATCCTTCACTACAATCTATACATGTACACATTGGTGATAGAATCTATGCAAACCAACTTTGAAGGATTCCCTTGGAGAAAGTTGTAATAATAATCTCTCTCTGAATTGACACCAAGATCATTTGACCAAATTGCTCCACTCTGAGAAATAAAGCAAACAATAAATCTATAAACAAAATTGCATTGCATAGAAGTAGGAAGAAGGCCTTGGAGTAAAAAAACAATTAACAGAGCAACTACCAGCCAGGCTACATTGGTTTATCTCCACAGCATGTACACAGGTCGAAGAGGTCAAGCCTACTGGCTCTCAGCTTGACAACCTTTTGCAGGAGCACATTTGAAAGTGTCTTGTCTGGCCTCAACATTAGACCACCAGCAATAGAAATTCACCAAGACAATGGTATCTTCAAAACAAGAATTTTTATTACTTAACCCCACTATGCACAAGTGTGTGTGTGTGTGTGGGGTGGGGGGCAAAACCATTACAATTTAAGCTTCATTCTGAAGAGATGATTTTAAAGTTCAGCCCGTTTTGTTTTGGAACTCAGTTTCTTTCAATTGTTGCTCAACAGCAATTATGAAGCAGGTGTGAGGCATCAGACTTCTCAACTCATGAGATTCCTGTTGAGTAATTTTCAGACAATTCTTTATGCATACAAATGTTTTCCCTCTCTTGCATGGAGGTTATAGTACCTGTGTCCTCTGCGCGATAATTTCACCAACCTAGGCAAGGATTACATGAAGTGCCCATGTAAACATTTTCTGCTCTTCAGCCACTGTGTAAAAGTGCCAAATGACTAAGCAGACTTTATGACTTCCAAAATGGTTTCTCTCTGAGTGCAATTGTGTGTCTGTGTGTGACCCTATCCACCCATAAAATAACTTTACTAAAATTATATATTTTATAACTAAAGATTAATAATAAAACAATTCTGTCACAGTATGGTAGCTGCAAAATATTGGACTGGAAATCTGTACAGAGGATCATCAAAATGGCCAAGACCACTAGGGTCTCTCTTTTCTCTATTGATGACATTTTCCGGCAGCTTTGCTTAAACTGGGTTCAGAGAATAATAGAAGACCCTTTCTATCCAACAAAGCCAGTCTGTCAGCTGTGTTCTGTGTCAATTTTAATCAAATGGAGATTTTAATTCCATTCACCTGGAAAAACCCAATGGTTTGAAATGCTCAGGCAGTCGATCTGAGGGGAATTGATATCGAGGTAATTTTCTCAGAAAGAAAAGCTAAAAGTGGAACTAAATTTAAGGTGGAGTAAAACTGAGTGAAGTTAGAATGAATCAGCTATTTTATTTAATTGAACAAGAAAACCTGCAGATGCCGGGAGTGGTGCGTTGAGGTAGCAACATGCAAGCTCAAACACAAAAGACTATTACAACTGGCTTTATTCTAGTAAACATCTGACCAGTTCAAGCCTTGGTGGCTCCCCGTGTGACTGGCTCAGGAGATGCCGGCTCAAGTTGAAATTCAAGTCAGCTGATTGACAGGCGGAGTCAGCCCCTTAGGTGGGGTTCCTGCAGGTACAGAGATCACTCCCTGCAGTAGGCTGATGGTCGTATCACCACATTCACCCACTTCTTAATATTAAATCCTTGGGGGGGGGGGGGTGTGTAAAATGGTTCCAGGTTGTATTTACAGGTTCAGGTGGTCTGGTGGCCATTGGAGTCTCTGGGACCGTCACAGGGTTGACTCCTGGTCAAAGGTCGGTGAGGGTGTGGTTGTCTGACGTTTGGCTGGGTCTAGCATAGCTGTGGTGGGCTTCAGTGTGGGCAGTGTGGTGCCTATCTGCATGTCAGTCCGGAAGTGGGTGTGGTCCGCTAGGAGTGGGGCTCTCTGCAGGGGTGGAGGGAGGAGGTCAGCCCCCGAATCCTGGGTGGGCAAAGGGTGGGGAGGTTGGGCCGTGTAGTCGTGATGGTGGTGGTGCCAGATCCCTGGTCGAGACGGTGACCTCACGGCCACTGGGGTACCTGATAAAGGCGTAGTTCTCATTGGCGTGGAGGAGGAGCACCTGCTCGACCAGCGGGTCAGCCTTATGGATCCGCACATATTTGCGGAGGAGCACCAATCCTGGAGATGTGGACCAAGTTGGGACGGAGACACCAGTTGCCAATTTACTGGGGAATGAGAAAAGGTGCTCATGAACGGTGTGATTTGTAGCCGTGCACAGGAGTGACCAAATAGCATGGAATCCCTTGGGGAGGGCCTCTTGCCAGTGGTCAATGGACCAACCTTTGAACTTTAGGGCCAGGAAGACTGCCTTCCAGATCACTCCATTTTCACGCTCCACCTGCCTGCAGCTCCTCAGGTTGTAACAAGTCATGTGACTAGCTGCAATGCCTTGCACTACCAGGTACTGGCGCAGCTCCTCACTCATGAAGCTGGACCCCCGATCACTGTGGGTGAATACCAGGTATCCGAACATGGTGAAGATCTATGTCAGTGCCTTGATAACGGTGGGTGTGGAGGTGACCGGGCAAGGGATGTTGAAGGGAAAATGGGAGTGTTTATCTCAGATTGCACAGTGGTGCAGGTCCGGGACAGGGCTTGGGAGAAATCTTTGAACTTCCCCGGTCTGTGCTGGATGTCGTAGCTAAATGTGGCCAGCTCGACTCCAGCACAAGATCTTATTGTTCTTGAGCTTGCTCTTATGGGTGGCGCTGAACAGGAAAACCACTGCGCATTGGTCAGTGAGGAGCGTGAACCTCCTGCCTGCCAGTGGCGGACTATTTCGATGATTGCTTGGGCCTCCTTTTCAATGGTGGAGTGCCCGAGCTCGGAACCATGGAGGGTCCTGGAGAAGAAGGCCACAGGTCGGCCCCCTCGGTTGAGGGTGGTCACAAGGGCAACATCAGAGACATCACAGTCCACCTGGAATGGGGTGTCCTCGTCCATGGCAGCATCGTGGCGTCAGCGATGTCCTGCCTGATGTGAGCGAAAGCTGCTCGCGCCTCAGGGGGGAGGGTAAAGCTGGTGGCTTGAGCCAGCGGGCGGACCTTGTCTGAAAAACAGGGGACCCACTGGGAGTAGTAAGAGAAGAGCCCCAGGCACCTGTGGAGGGCCTTGAGGGTGTGGGGGAGGGGCAGTTCCATTAGTGGATGCATGCATTCTGGGTCAGGACTAATGATACCATGTTCCACGATGTACCCCAGGATGGTGAGGCGGGTGTACACGTTGTAAGTGAGATTCAGTTCCTTGGCCGTCCGAGAAATCTCTCCAGGTTGTCATCGTGGTCCTGCTGGTCATGGCTGCAGATGGTGACATTGTCCAAGTTCGGGAAGTTTACTCTCAGGTTGTGCTGGTCTACCATGCAGTCCATCTCCCACTGAAAAACAGAGACCTGTTAGTGAACCCAAAGGGAATTCAATGGAACCGGTGGAGGTGCCCATCTGCCACAAAGGTGAAATATGATTTTTCCCAGGCGTGGATAGAGTGCTGGTGGTAGGCCAACTTTAGGACAATCATTAAGAAGACTTTATAGTGGGCTATCTCATTGACCATGTCAGCTATTCGGGGTAGGGGGTAGGCATCAAGTTGGGTGTTCTGGTTTATGGTCTGGCTATAATCGATGACCATCCTCGGTTTGCTACTCCCCTTTACCACTAGGAGTTAGGCTCTCCAGGGACTGGTGCTGGGCTCTCCGTTACCTTCCGCCAGAAGCCGCCTCACTTCTGCCTTACTGAAGGCCTGGTCAGCCACGCAATAACGCCTGCTCTTGGCAGCTATGGGCTTGCAATCTGACGTAAGGTAGTTGAAGAGGGAGGGAGGTGTTGCCTGTAGCGTGGAGGGGCCGCAGGTGGATTGGGAGCATTCGCTAGGCTGGGCGCTGTGGAGTGTGAGCAGGGGGAGGGGCCCACCGAAGGCGAGGGTAAGGCTTTGGAGGTGGCAATGGAAGTCCAGCCCAAAGAGGACTGGGGCACACAGCTGGGGCATGACCAGGAGCCTGAACCCTTGGTATGTTCCACCCCTCTGTCAATTGCACTGAGCAATGCTCGAGGGCTGTGATGGAGCGGTCCTGGGCTGTAAAAGCGTTGAAAAAGTTCATGGGATAGATTTTGAGCTTTCGTGTCTGGGCTACATTTGGGTGCACAAAGCTTTCAGTACTACAGCTATTGAACAGGCATTTTGTTACCTTCCCATTGACAGCGATATACATCATTAGCGTCCGAGTCAGTGGGGAATATCACTTTTTAAGGTAATGGATGCTAGGACCATCTTGGGGTCTGAATCGCTGCTCCCCGATGGATGTGAGTAGTGGCCAGCGGCTTCCTTCCAGGGCATGGCGTGAGTCGGGTGGGCGATCGGGTATGTGCCCATTTTGACCACATCGGCTCATCGATGCGGTGCGGACATTGTGGCAGTCAAGGCCTGGGTGGCCCAAGATGGCAGCACCCAGTGGACGTCAGTGTGGTTGGGTGACCTGACTGGCAGTGAAGCTGAAGATGATGTCTTTGGTGTGGGCAGAAGTGACATCTTTGGTGTGGGAATAAGTCATCTGGAGGAGGATGGTGGTACCCGGGGTGAGCACACTGCAGCGGTGTGGATCAGTGGCCGGGCCGGAAGTGATGTTGATGGTGAGGTTGGAAGTGGTGAGGCGAGTAATACTGTCGCCTGGTCCTCGCACATGGCGGAATTCGGGAGGGCTCCCAGCTGGTCACTGCGGGTCTGGAAAGGCACACCTAAGTGAAGTGGCCTTTCTTACTGCATTGGGAGTAATGCGAGTTCCTCACTGGGCGACCTTTGCAGGATTGCCTGTCTGACCTACACTGGGACCCACAGTACTTACAGGGGTGAGCTGCACCGGCAGTTGCAATCGTCTCCTCCACGTAGGACCCTTCAGTGATGGTGGTTGTTTGCATCTGCCAGGCTGGGGGTTGGGGGAGTCGGGCATCGAAGACCTCTGCGTGATAAGCTGCAGCCTCCAGGAGCGGACTACCTCCATTGTCCTGGTAAGTGAGGCAATGTTTTCCTCCAGCAGCTTCTGTTGGGCGCTTCCTGAGTGCAGTTCTTGCACACAGGCATCCTGGATCAGTTGCTCCACTTCTCCTTCGGTCACCCCAGTCTTGGCCAGGCATGGGCAGGCTAGCTCATACAGGACCCCCAGTTAGGGATCTGCCGTCTCACCTGGCTGCTGGGACCTGATGCTGAGCAGGTAACGGGCGTAGAACACGTTTGTTGGGGGCTTGTACATACTCTCCAGGATGTATCTATTGCAGGCTCATAGTTTGTGCAGTCCTCAATGGCCTGGAGAGTGCTTGGTGGGGAGCACCATGAGTTGTTTCTGGTTTGTGTTGATTACCTCAGCCTGTGTCGGGATGATTGCCTCAACCGTGTGCTTCCAGATCTCGAAATGTGCCTGGGCTTCCGGGTGTTGGGGGTCAATCTCCAGGCTCCCGATTGTCAGAAACTTCTCCATGGTCTCTCTTTAAATTTTACTGGAATAAATTGTGGTGCATTGAGGTAGCAGCAAGCAAGTACAAACTCGAAAGACTGTACAACAGGCTTTATTCCACTAAAAGTCTGAACATCACTTCGAGCTTTGGTGGCTTCCCGTGTAACTGGCTCAGGAGGGGCTGGCTCAGGTTTATATTTAGGTCAACTGATTGTCAGCCGGCCAGGTGGAGCCAGCCCCTCAGGCAGTCTATTCAGGTTGGCTGATTGACAGGCGGCCAGGTGGAGTCAACACCTTTTGTGGTCTTCCTGCAGGTATGGAGATCGCCCCCTGCAGTAGGCTGGTGGTTGTATCACCACACTGGGGTCAAGTACAATAAACAAACACACTGGAGAAACTCAGCAGGTCGCATGGGATTCATAGGGAGTTAAGGGTAGTCAACATTTCTGGCCTGGGCTCTCCGTCAGCTACGTTTGTGAAGTGCACAAGGGATATATATGAAATTGCTTGATGATTACGACGACGAATAAGATTAAAGTCGATGAAGGAGGCAGCTGTGCATAAGCCTGAGGTTACATTGAAAGCAACAGTGAGTTTAGGGTGAAACTGAATTCGAGTGACAGAGGATGAGGGGCAACCTGATAGAGAGGTACAAGATGATGAGAGGCATTGATCATGTGGATGGCCAGAGGCTTTTAGCCAGGGCTGAAATGGCTAACATCAGGGGCATAGTTTTAAGGTGCTTGGGGATGTAAGAGAGTGGTGGTTGCGTGGAATGCGCTGCTGGCGATGGTGGTGGAAGCACGTACAATAGGGATCTATTTAGAGACTATTTGGTACATGGAGTTGAGAAAAATGGTGGGCAATGGAGCAGAGAAATTCTACCAATTGTTAGAGGAGGTTATTAGCTTGGCACAACACTGTGGGCTGAAGGGCCTGTAACTGTGCTAAGGATTTCTATGTCCTGGAGCAGTGTTTGAAGTTGGGACTAAATTAAATTGATGCTTAACTCATAAGCCTATTTGAAATGACCCTGCCTCGATTGTCCTCCTTTCTTCATTCCCCTACACAGATGGGAGACACTTTACCATCCCCTCAGTCTCTTACTCAAAAGGGGGCTTTGTTTAATAACTGTGCGCAGGTCAGCTCAGTGATCAATGATATTCCCTTAGTGGTCAAAATGAGGAGACTCATCTTGGGCAATGATATGGCTATGACATGCCACCCAACTCTGTAAAAGCCGTTTGGGCAGGTACAAGGTATTAGTGAGGAGCCTGATGGAATGCACGCCACTTATCTGGAGAACTGCAACTCCAACTGCACTTGAACTCAACATCCAAGGAGGAAGCAGCTTGCTTGTTAGGCTACCCAACGTTCGTCCCCAACGTTTATCCCCCCTCTCTCCACCGCCTGCACACTTTGGATGCCATTTGTATCCTTGACAAAATGTGTGGTGGTCACCTTTCAATGCTATTCCAAAAGTATTTGCCAGCATGTAACCTCTTCCCACAAAAAAGGGTAAGGGTAGTGGGCCCTGGGAACATCAACACACGGAGGTTCCCTCCAATTCATGCAGCTCCAGCAACTTGGGTTCGAATCTAGCGCTGTCTGTTCTCCCCATGACCATTTGGGTTTCGTCCGGGCTCTCAACGTACCAAAAACTTTCAAAAGGTTCCTTTTATTGTCACATAATAATATATTAGAAATGTAATATATCTGCTATACGTTAACTTTCATCTCCCGTAAGGCAAGCAAAAAGTTGCCATGAGCGTTGCCTGCTGCTCTGCATAGACAACAGCTTAGCCTTACTATTATTCCCTAAGTTCTGGTCAAGAAGCAACAAACTCTAGGCCTCTGTGTCCTCCTCTGCAACTGGATCCTTGACTTTCTCATCGGAAGATCACAGTCAGTACGAGTTGGAAATAACATCTTCTCCTCACTCATTATCAACACAGGCGCACCCCAAGGATGTGTGCTTAGCCCACTGCTCTACTCATTATACACCCACGACTGTGTGGCCAGACGCAATTCCAAGCCATCTACAAATTTTCCGATAACACCACAGTTGTCGACAGAATCACAAATGGCAATGAGGTGGGAGATGGATCAGCTCGTTGAATGGTGTAGAGACAACAACATTGTGTTCAACATCGGCAAAACCAAGGAAATGATTGTGGACTTCAGAAGGAAGTCAGGGGAACCTGGCCCAGTCCCCGTCAAGGGTTCAGTAGTGGAGAGGGTCAAGACCTTCAAATTCCTGGGTGTCAACATCTCCGAGGATCTGTCCTAACATCCTCCACGCTGATGCAATTACAAAAAAGGCTCGCTAGTAGCTATACCTGGTGAAGTGTTTGAGGAGATTCGGTATGTCACAAAAGATTCTCGTAAACTTCTATAGGTGAACCATGGAAGCATTCTGGCGGGTTGCATCACTGCCTGGTATAGAGGTGCCAACTCTCAGGACAAGTATAAACTCCAAAGGGTTTTTAACTTGGACTGCGACATCACAGGCACCAGACTTCACATCTACATGAGGCAGTGTCTCTATCCAAAAAAAAAACCTCACCACCCAGGCTACGGCCTTTTCACTGCTACCTTTGGGGAAAAAGGAACAGGAGCCTAAAAGTGAGCACTCAGTGGCCACAAGGACAGGTTCTTCCCCGCTGCCGTCAGATTCCTGAATCATCAATGAACCTTACTTTTCATGCAGTATTATTCTCATTTTCATTTTTTTTATAGTCCCGTTGTAGGATGGTTATAATATGAATGTTTGGACTGTGATGCTGCCACAAAACACTGAATCTCATGATTTGTTCATGATAATAAATCCTGATTCTGGTGCCCCTAACAATTGGAGAAAGAGAAGCAAAAGATGATCTCTTCAGAGACACTGAGTGTCCGTAGATTCGCCTCCAGCGCTCCTGTAGCCTCTACAGTGGTAAATACTTCAGTTCAAGCCATCAGCAAGCCAGATCCAATCATATGATCAAGTAGCTTACAAGCTTACAGGCCGTCTTGCTCTCAAATCCAAATTCTGATCTCTGGTCTCCATGAGCCCGTCTCTTGCAGCCCACAGCCTGTGTGAGTCCTTTGACCTCAAGTTGGCAAACATCTGCAGCCTGTGTGGGACCTTCAGCTGCTGAGCCCTTCTCAGGTCCGCTGCTGTGGTCACAGTCCTGTAGGGTGGACTCAGTGTTGGGCGAGGGGTGTACTCTCCTTTTCTGGGGCCCTGCATTGGTCCGCTGCTCCCCCCAGACTCTGCAACCCCTTGTGGTCTCCCGCCCAGCACAGGAACAACCATCTTGTGCACAAACCCCAAGGTGTCAGGATTAAAAAAAAACAGGCCATTAGTTCCTGTATAGCATGATGACATTAGGACCCTGAAGAGTAGTGGTGTGTCTCTGCTCCCTACCTTCCTGGGTCCACACCAGCATCTGGGCTGCCGTTCCAGCAGCTCAGCAGTTCCGCCATATTTTCGGGACACATAGTGGGGCAAGCTCCTGGGGTGGAAGTGCCTGTTACCAAGCTCCATCTCTAAATTTAAAAAAACCTTCTGTTACTCAAATTATTCTGTTCCTCTTTTTGCAACTGGATCTTAAGCTTTTTCTTTCCACTCGCATATCACCTTAAGGAATCCCTTACTAATCACAGAGCACCGATGGCATAGGGATTCCTTAAAGTGATATGCGAGTGGAAAGAAAAAGTTTGAGAGTCACTGGTCTAATTCCTTAGCAGCAGTCCCCCAATCAGTAAGGATTGGTAATATCACCTCCTTCTTGCTGACCACCAGCACACGGGCACCTCAAGGCTGCCCGTTTAGTCCATTACTCTATACCTGTGACTGTGTAGCCAAGTCTGGCTTTAACCAAATCTATAAATTTGCCGATTACATGACCGTTGTTAGTCGAATAATGGGCAATGATGAGTCAGGGTAGAGGTTGGAAATTGAGAATCTGGTTGTGTGGTGCCAGAACAGCTATCTTGATCTCAACCTCAACAGGACCATGTAGCCTATTGTGGACTTTAGGGAGGGGAAGCTGAAGGACCATGCACCTGTCTGCATTGGTGGGGTCAAGGTGGATAGGGTTAGTGCCCTCAAGTTCCTGGGTCCTCATATCAGAAGACCTCTCCTTGAGCACACCCACCCCTTCACTTTCGAAGGAGTTTGAGGAGATCTGCTATGCTCTGCGGAATACTCTATTAAAATTCTACAGGGGTCATGTGTAAATCTTGCTGACTGGTTGCTTCGTGGCCTAGCTTTGCAACTCAAAAGCACAGGAATGCAGAAGACTGCAGAGAGTGGCAGACCTATCCAAGTCCGTCACAGGCACAGACCTCCCATCCAGTGATGACATTTACATGAGGCACTGCCTCCAGAAAGCATCCATCATGAAGGACTCCCATCACACAGGCATTGTTCTCTTCTTACTGCTTCCTTCAAGCAGATGGTACAGAATCTGAAGTCTGTAAACTTGAGGATCGAGAATTGATTTTTTTTCACCATTAGCTATTAGGCTCTTGAACCTCCCTGTGCTATCCATAAAAACATAGAACATTACAGCACAGAAAACAGGCCCTTTGGCCCTTCTTCTGCCTCATCCCACTCTCCTGCACCATCCATAGCCCTTCATATCCCTCCCATCCATATTCCTGTCCAAATTTTTCTTAAATGTTAAAATTAAGCCCACATTAACCACTTCAGCTGGCAGCTCATTCCACACTCCCACCACTCTTTATGTGAAGAAGTTCCCCCTAATATTCTCCCCTTTCATCTTTAACCCATATCCTCTAGGCGGAGTCTTTCTGTTGTGCCTTTGCCAGTGCCATGAAGTTCACTCCGCTCAAAAGCGCATGGATACTTTGTGGACAGTGCGTCGGCCACTACATTGTCCTTGTTGGAAATATGTCTTACATCTGTGGTGTTCTCTGAGATGTAAGACAGGTGTTGTTGCTGGCAGGGTGACCAGGCATCTAAGATCTTAGCCAAGGCGAAAGTCAGGGGCTTGTGATCTGTGAAAGCTGTGAAGGACCTGCCCTCTAGGAAGTACCTGAAGTGACGGATGGCCAAGTACAGCACCAGTAGCTCTCTATTGAAAGTGCTGAACTTCAATTCCAGAGGTCGCAGGTGTTTGCTGCATAAAGCTAGTAGCCAGCAACTTCCTTCGATCTACTGCTCCAGAACTCCGCTGATCGTTTTTCCTGAGCCATCCACAGTCAGGGCCGTTGGAGCATCTGACCTGGGATATGCCAGGGTTGACTCCTCGTCCAAGGTGATGTCCTTCGCCTTGCCTGCTATCCGGGCAATCAAGGGCCGCACGATCCTGGCAGCTGAGGGGATGAATCTGTCATAGAAATTGATCATCCCCATGAACTCCTGTAGTCCCTTGGTTGTGTTGGGTCTGGGTGAACTTCCGGATGTCCTCCACTTTACTCCTTCCCTGGTTATCCTGTGGCCCAGGTGGTTAATGACCTCCAATCCAAACTGGCATTTGGCTGGGTTGATCGTCAGGCTAAACTCGCTCATTCGGGTGTAGAGGGTACGGAGGTGCATCATATGCTCCTGTTAGTTCCTGCTCGTCACCAGGATGTTGTCCAGGTACAAGAAGGTGCCGTCCAGGTCTTGGCCCACTGTGTCCATGAGTTGCTGGAAGGTCTGTGCAGCGTTCCTTCGCCTGACCGGCCTTCAGAGGAATTCGAAGAGGCAGATGGGGTGATGGTGACGGTCTTGAGGATATCATCTGGGTGTACCGGGAGCTGATGATGTCCCTGCAAGAAGTCCACCTTGGAGAAGATCCTGGATGTATGGTAGGGGGTACCAATCCGGTGTTGTGGCCTCATTGAGCTGGCAGTAGTCGCCACATTGTCTCCAGCCCCCAGTTGCTTTGGGTACCATGTGCAGGGGAGAAGCCCACGGGCTGTCTGACCGCCGTACGATGCTGAGCTCCTCCAGCTTCTCGAATTCCTTCTTCACCCGTGGAGCTCCTCCGGAGGAAGGCGTCTTGCCCTTGCGTGGAATGACGGGCTCTGGTTCAGGATGTGGTGCTGTACTCCATGTCAGGGCATCACCGTGGTGAATTGGTTGGGGGGGGGGGGGGGGGATGATCACTGCGGGGAACTCGGCCAGGACCCTGGCATAGTCATTGTCTGATCTCTGTACAGAGTCCAGGTGGAGTGCTGGGAGCCTGGCGTCTTTGAGGGGAAGGTTTGAAAAGTCTTGGCGTGGACCAATCTTCTTCCCTTGAGGCTGTGGGGGCACAGGAAGTCTGCCCCGAGGAGCAGCTGTTCCACTGTAACCAACATGAACACCCACGAGAAGAGGCTGCCTGCCAACTGCGGGTACCATAGCATTGTGGACAACCTTCATCAAAGGAACTGCTGCTTTAACAGCGTGATTCACCCCTGGGTTGTCAAGGGCAAATGCATGTGGAATTTACCAGTGATGTTCATAATTCAAAAAGGAATTGTACTATAAATGGATAAAATTTGATATGAAGGAGCCCAACTTAATATTTTTAGTTCTTGACAAGTAACTACATATGGAAGTTAGTTGCATGAATTTCCAGAAGGCATTTTGATAACATTTCTCAGATGTTAAATGTGATGTTCAAAGGATTGAACACAAACTATTGACTTTACTACCAAATGGACCCAAGGAAGAGAGGGTGGGCGTTCCTGACATGGATCTGACAAGTGGGGATCTTGCAAGCAAAGATGGGGCCAGGACAGCACAGCATATTTATAAACAATTATTATGATGGATTGGATTGGAAAGCTACCGTATGCATCAAAGTATGCCTGTGTTACAGAGAAACTGCCTCAAGGTAGATGGAAATATTACATTAAAAGGTCATTGTCATAGCGTTGGAAAATGGACTTCATATTGGTAAGTGTGAAACCTGAAATCTGAACACAAACAGAACTACATATTTAAAGGTGAACATTGGACTTTTGAAGGTCTAATCCAGTCACGTACCTCTTTAAGTCATCCCTATGCCGTAGGTGCTCTGTGATTAGTAAAGGATTAATCTAGGTGGTAGAGACAAGTGATGTCCCACTCACCTAGGGAAAGTGCATCGCCTCTCCTTTCTCGGTGTAGTGATCACCGCTTGCCCACTGTCCGGCTTGCCAGGCAGGAGGTCACTGCAAATGGCCTCTCCTCCATGACTGCATCTTCTTGTCAGTGTCTCCTATTTTCACGAGTTTTCTATGTCATGGCGTGACAAAGTGTCTGGCAGTATAACTGGGTGGGTAGGCTGGCCTCTTTAGCCTTGGTTGGCACAGAAGGAAACCTGATTTCAAACCTGGGCAAAAGATGTCAGGCCATCCATCTTGGAGGATGCTCCAACATAACACCTACGACCCAAGGACCTGGCTATCACCGTCCCAGATAACTGAAGATTTTAGAGAATTAAAGTTTAGACAATCAGAGTTGTACTGTATATACATTTTACAGATTAAGTCTGTCGGGGGGGGGGGTCTCCTTTGCTCAGTGAACGACTTGGTAACGGTTGGGGTGCTGCCTTAGCACCTGAGCATCTTATGAGGTTGGCCTGTCATCACTGGTTATAGTTCATCGGGGGGGGGGGGGGGGGGAGAAGGAACAGGTGAGGGGATAAAGAAGTGTGGTGCTGATGCCTCGTGAGTGATAACAGTAGCCAGAGGTTGAGAATGGTCAGCTGCAGGCTCAGGGGCCCCTAAGGTAGCAGTGGGGGGGGGGGGAGTGTCTGTTAGTGGTCAGTGGTGATCGGAGGGGCACCTGATGGTGCCAGATCCCGGATCGAGACCATGTCCTCGCGCCCATCAGGGAAGACAACGTAAGCATACCGTAGGCCCCTCTGGCATACTTTCAAAGCAGGACTGGCCATGGGGAGATAAGCCAGGCAGGTAGCATGGTCTCTGATGCATACTTCCTCAGGAAAGCAAACATCCGTTCATGAGGTTTTCTGTTAGTGGCTGTACATAAAAGTGACCAGATGGAGTGGAGCGCGTCTGGGAGGACTTCTTGTGATTGGGAGACAGGGAGGCCCTGTGACCAGTGCTAGGAGGATGGTTTCCCAGACAATGGCATTCTACCTTTCCATGCCCATTCCCTCTAGGGTTTTAGCTGAAGGTCTAGCTCGTGGCAATGCCCCTGGCCAGCAGGTTCTGTCGCAGCTCATCTCTCATGAATGAGGTCCTCCGGTCGCTGTGGATGAAGCCGGGGTACCCAAAGAGCGTGAAGATATTGTGGAGGGCCTTGATAACTGTGGCTATGGTCATGTTCAGGAAGGGGATGGCGAAAGGGAACCGTGAATATTTGTTGATGATTATAAGCAAGTAGACATTCTGATTGGAGAGGGAAAGGACCCTTTGAAATCAATGCTTAGGCATTGAGAGTAGCTTTGATCAGGTGCACCTTGTCCTGTCGGTAGAATTGCGATTTGCATTCGGCGCAGACCTGGCAGCTTTTAGTCATTGAGCGGACTTCTTCAACAGTGTATGGTAGGTTCTGAACTTTGCAAAAATTAAAAACTTAATCACTCCGTGGTGACAAAGATTATTATGTAGGGTTTTCAGTCTGTCCATTGGACACTGGCACAAGTCCCATAGGATAGACCATCCAGGGGCTCGTTAAGTTTGCCTGGCCAGTCAAAGATGTCATAGTGGTAAGTGGATAATTCGATTCTCTACCTGAGGATCTTATCATTCTTGATTTTGCACCTCTGCTTATTATTAAAAACCTTGCTGATCCATGAGGAGGGTGAATCTTTTTCACGTGAGGTTGTGCCTCCAGTGGCATAATGCATCCACAATGGCCTGGGCCTCCTTTTTGATGGAGGAGTGGTGAATTTCAGCGGCTTGGAGGGTGTGAGAGAAGAAGGCGACGGGTCTGCCCGCTTGGTTGATTGTGGCAGCTAGGGCAAAGTCAGATGCAGCCGAGAATGGCTAGTGGTGCTGTCCAGAACACACATTTGTCCTTGTTATAAGTAAGGTTCAGACATTTTTCTGCCTGGATAAATTTACGGAGTTTTATATCGTGATCTTGCAGGTCGTGGCTGCAGATGGTCACATTATCAAGGTATGGGAAAGAAGCCTGCAGCTTATAGTGGTCTACCATGTGGTCTATCTCCCGCTGGAGAACGGAGACCTTGTTGGTGACACCAAAAGGGAAGCGATAGAGGAGGCCATCCTCCTCGAATGTGGAATAATGATGGTTCTCTTGGCGGATCGAGAGCTGATAGTATGCCGACTTCAGATCATTTGTGGAGAATACCCAATATTGTGCAATCTGGTTGACCTTATCAGATATGAAGGGAAGGGGGTATTCATCGAGCTGCATGTACTTGTTGATGGTCTGGCTATGAACTATGACCATCCTATTCTTTTCCCCTTTTATCCCAACCAGCTGGGCCCTTCAAGGGCTATTGCTGGTCTCAATGATGCCAATAAATGCTGAACCTCTGACTTAATGAAGGCCTTGTTCATGGCATAGTACCATCTGCTCCTGGTGGCCACTGGCTTGCTGTTGGGGGTGAGGTTGGCAGACAGTGGGGAGAGATCAACCTTGAGGGTCAAGAGGCCACAGTCTATCTGTGAATTGTTCATTGTAAATGGTGAGGGGGAGATGGGGCCCGTCAAATTCAGTGTAACTTTCTGAAGTTGGCACTGGAAGCCCAGCCCCAGTAGTAAGGGGGCACAGAGTGGTGGCATGACGAGTAGCCTGAAATGTTTTTGTAAACTATGTCTCCAATGGTCAGGGTCACTACGCTGGACCCACGGATGGCTGCCGTATGTGATCTGGACGCGAGTGATATCTTGTGTTTGGCAGGCGTACCTTGAGGGATCATTGCTTAGTGGTATCAGGGTGAATAAAACTTTCTGTACTCCCAGTATCAAATAAACAGTTCATAATACGCTTTTTACTTGGACGTCCATCATGGACCTGGTGAGTTTGAATGGTCCCTCTTGGTTCAGAATGATGGAGGCCAGTATAGATTCACTGTTTGAGTCCAATGGGTGCTCACGATACCAAGATGATTGCCCTGGCTTTTCCCCTGTGGTGTTGTATGCATCTGCCACACGGTCCAAAATGGTGTCCCCCATAACTCGCACATGGTGTTGCTGGTTTGCAGAGGAGATGGCACCGATCGCAGAGGAGATGGAGTAGCGATTGTCCGCACGCAGCACTGCTAAATTTCGCGGATGGTTTGGACTAGCAGACTTTGGCATAGTGTCCCTTTTTTCTGCTTCTAGCACATACTGCCTCCTTGGCAGGACAGCATTTCCAGGGGTGCTTACCCTGCACGCAGAAGTAACAGTTGGGGTGATCACCCAGAAAGACGGCCAAGATCAGGTCACTAGAAGAGTGGGACGATGTCGGCGACCAGTCGCTCATGGTGCAGACAAACCCCCATCCCAAGATAGTGCACCCACAGCGGCCAAGTAATCATCCAAGTTTTGGAGGGCCATCTCCAGTGTTTCTGTCAGCTCAAACATCCTCTGTAGATCAAGTACCTTTTGTTCTAGAAGCTTTAGTCTTATGTACCTGGAGCAGATACCAGCCACGTTAGCATCGTCGATGAGGTTCTCAGCAATCTGAGCGGCTGACCTGGCCTTCTAGCTGCATGCTCTGCAGAAGTTCCGGAGGGCCCGCAGGTACTCAGCGCTTGACTCACCAGGTTGCTGCTTTCTGGTGGCCAGGAAGTGCCTGGCATAGACGTCATTTACCTTCTTACAATACTGGGCCTTTTGTATCTCCATGGCCTCCGTGTATGAGTTGGTGTTGCTGATCATTGGGAATACCTGGGGTCCGACTCGCGAGAAGAGTAGCCTCAGTCAGTTTGCAACCATAAACATCCATGGCCACCACCAGGAAGTCCTCGAAACAGCGTGGCCAGAGTTTGAACGTGTTCAGGGAGACAGAAGATCGAGGGTCGATGTTGAGCTTCTCAGGTTTCAGATACTTTTCCATCTTTCTTGAAAATTTATAGTTAATAAAATTGATGCACCATCAATAATCACAAAAGAATTTGATAGATATTTAATTTTAATTTTGGCCTTATAGCCTTAATATTACTAAAAAAAAAATAACATTTGATCCTGTGGGATTCATTCCAAAAAATTACCTACCCCTAACCAAAATTGTCTAACTTTAGGGCATTTCCAAGTTGAATGCAAAAAAATTCCAACCTCAGATCTACTTCTAAATTATAAATCTGATACGGCAGGATTTAATCTATTTAATTTTTGTGGAGTCAAATATAATTGAACTAAAAATTATATTGGACCATCCTGTATCTTACATTTATAATTTTACTGTTTATTTAATAACTCCATCCAATCCTTTTCATTTATTTGTGCCTGTAAATCAACTTCCCATCTTAATCTTGATTTATGCACCCCAATTTTGGGGTAGTGTTACAAATCAGTAATTCTAATTCTCTTTGATTAGATAACATCAAACTAGGAGTTATTTTGTCAGATAAAAAAGCCTTAACTTGATCATAACAAAAGTAAAGGTACATTAAATTTTTTCGTCAATTGTTCAAATGTTATAAATTTCCTATCAGATTGAATTTGTGTTCATTGCTTCTTAGCAGTTTCTAGGAAATATATTGCAATATTATGGAGGTCAGAAATAGACTTAGGAATGGAAAGATGGCACGCAGAACTTTGCAGCTGTATACCATTAGAGAAGATTACATAATCTGCAAGATAAATATGTATTTTGGAAAATATGGCACACATATTTTGAAAATTTTGGTTTGCATATTTAATAGGCTCTCTGAAGACTTCACTTCCTGGTAACCTCCAATGGATTTTATAGTATAAATGTTTTATTTTCTTGGCATTTGATGCATGATCAATTGCACAAAAACTGAATTAATCGAAACAGAGGGCTTTTATTTCCAAGAGATGGAAAGCATCCCCGTGTTGGTCGCTCACACTGACCTTTACTCGAACTGGGGGCAGGCTTGTGGCATGACAGCCTTTATGCGGGAGAAAGGGGAGGAGTCAAGAGCCGGCCAGTGAAAGCAGGGTCACTAGACAAGGTCATGAATTTACATAAAATGAATATATATAATAGTAGTTTCACCACAGCATTCTCCAGTTTTCCTCTTACTGTTTTTCTTCTTTTTTCTAGTGGTTGGGGGGGGGAGGGGAGGTGGGAGTGTGGGTTATGGGAGAGGGGAGGTAGGAGGGTGGGTTGGAACCAGGGGAGGTGGGAGATTGGGTTGGTGGAGTGGGATTATATATACCACATATATAATTTTTTGAAATCATTTCTGGAATTGAATGTAATATAAGTATTACTGTGGTATAAAATGTATAAATAAAATATTTTTTTAAAAATCACAAAAGACTGAAGTGGTGAGACTGATAATCTTTTATTAACTATAGACTGGAACAGCCGTCAACCTCATTGATGGATCAAGGCAGAGTAAAATGGGGAGCATGCAAAGGGCTATGGGTAGGATTGGTCTCTGGAGGTGCGCCCAGCAGTGATCTGCATGGTGTTATTTAACAGTGACTGCTTTCCCATTAAACTGGTTCCTGCATGGGTCCCAGCAATGCCTGCCTGTTTGTAGGCTTTATGGAACAATCCATGCTGCAAGCCTGCATAGGCTAGACCCCCTCAACTCTTCCTCTGGTATATAGACAACTGCCTTGTGAACCCATGATGAGCTTGTCAGCTTCATCCACTTTGGATCCGACTTCCACTCCAATCTCAAACTCACCTGGTCCAACTCCGATAACACTCTCCCCTTCCTGGATCTCTCTGTCTCCATCTTGGGAGACCAGCTTTCCACTGACATATACTATAAACCCTCCAACTCCCACAATAACCTGAACTACACTTCCTCACACCCTGCCCCCTGCAGGGATTCCATCCTCTTCTCTCAATTTCTCCTTCCCAACTGTATCTTTTCCCTAGATGGGGTCTTCCAATCCAGAGCTTCTGAAATGTCTGTCTTCTTCCACAAATGTGGCTTCCCCTCCACCACTATCAACTCAGCCCTCACCTGCATCTCCTCTATTTCCCGCTCATCTGCCCTGGTCCCTCTGCCCCCAGATGCAACCAACATAGAATCCCCCTCATCCTCACCTAGCACCCCACCAGCCTCCGCATCCAACACATCATCCACCAGAAATTCCGGCACTTGCTATAGACACATCTTTCCCACTCCTCCTCTCTTGACCTTCTACAGGGACTGCTCCCTCATGCACTCATCCCTCTCCACTCATTGCATCTCTGGCACCTTCCCCTGTACCTGCAGGAGAACCAACATGCGCCCACACCTCCTCCCTCACCACGGTTCGGGGCCCCAAATAGGTCTTCCAGGTTCACCAACACTTCACCTGTACATCCAGAGGACTTATTTAGAGCATCTGGTGCACCCTTTGTTGCATTCTCTACATCGCAGAGACTGGTGGTAGATTAGAGGTCTCCTCGCTCAGCACCTCCCGGTGGCCAACAACTTCAATTCTGGGTCAATTTCCCTCACTCACATGGCCTTGTGTACTGTCCCACCCTGACCACCCGCAGATTGGAGGAACACCTTATTTTTCATCTGGGCACCCTCCAGCCAGATAGCATGAACATTGACTTCATTGCTTTCCATTAAACCTGCTCACCTTTTCTTCCCCTCCCCCCCCCCAAGTTCTTCTATCCCCTCCCTCCCTTCTCCACCTATCACCTCCTGCCCTACCACCCCCTTCCCCCTCCCACTTTTTTATTCTGATGCTCCCGGCATTTTCTCATACTTTGATGAAGGGCTCAAGCCCGAAACGTTGGTTCTGTGTCTTTACCTTTGCTACATAAAGGACACTGTTTGACTGTGGCCCTTCACCTTATTTATGCACCTCATGATTTATAAACTTCTATAAGGTCACCTCTCAGCCTTCCACGCTCCCCATTCACAGACTCTAATAAATGAATCCAACATGATTTTGGTTTTATAAAAACTGTTCGACTTGGATTTTGGCTGATAATTAACTTTTCTGTGTTCATAAGACCTAGGAACAGAAATAGGCCATTCAGCCCATCAAGTCTGCCCTGCATTCAATCATGAGCTGATCCACTTCCTCACTCAACCCCTCTGCCCAGCCTTCTCCCCACAACCTTTGATGCCCTGGCTAATCAAGAACCTAGCAATCTCTGCCTTAAATACACCCAATGACCTAGCTTCCGCAACCACCAGTGGCAACAAATTCCAGAGATTCACCATCCTCTGGCTCAAGAAATTCCTCTTTTAAGTTCTGAGTAGACGCCCTTCAATCCTGAAGTTATGCTTTCTTATCCCGGACTCTCCTTTCTACGTCTACTCTGTTCATGCCTTTCAACGTTTAAAATGTTTCAGTGAGATCCACTTTCATTCTCCGAAATTCTAAGGAGGACATGCCAAAGAGCTCCTCATATGATAACCCTTTCATTCCCAGAATTATTCCTGCTCGGAAGGTTTATGACCAGCTTGATTTTTGTAATGTTAGGTCTGCTTTGTTCATGAATGAGTGAGACAAACACCAGACTGAGTCGAAATCAGGGTTCTTTGTTCTTTATTACCGGATTGTAACACTTGCGACTAACCATGTTAGTCGGAGAATGCATTCTGCCGTTATCAGCAAAATGATGATTTTTTATACCCTTGGATATGTGCTTAGAACATCATCATATCATTACTTGTCCAATGACTAAAACTGTTGCTATCCTTTCCCTGCTAGCTTCCTGCCTCTCAATCCATCAATGTCTCTCTTATCTTGTAAGTACAAGGATGCATTCACATCTTGTTACAGCCCTGCACATTCCCATCTCATGATGTTTTACCTAACAGGAGTACAAGGACACCTCCCCTTCTTGTTACAGCCCTGTACAGGGTAACTCCTTACACATTCCCATCTCATGATGTTTTACCTTACAGTAATGACAGATGTAAAGCTACCTTGCCTGTAGTTTACTGCTTCCTGTCTCTCACCAATTTTGGAATTTGTTATTTTCTAATCTAAAGGACCTTTCCCTAAATCTCGATAGCCAAGAAAGTCTGCAGATGCCAGGGCCGAGTACCATACATAAATGTGCTGGAGAAACTCAGCAGGTCATAGAAGTAAAGGGTAGCCAATATTTCAAGCCTAGCCCCTTTGTCAAGGTTAAGACTTGCTTGTTTAACTCTTCCCTAAATCCTAGAAGCTTTTAAATATGAAAATCGACACATCAAGTGTCTCACTGACCATTTGTTTTAATCCCCTGGGATGAAGTCCATCAGGACCCAGAGACTTTTCAGCCTGTGCTTCAGTGATTTCCTCAATGACCCTGCAGTGGTGATTGTAATTTTCTGACGTTCTCCCACTCTTCCAATCCCTGATTTACTGCCTGTAGCACGTCGAATGACTCAAAGACTTGTTGACTCAAACCAAGGATTTTATTAGCAAAAGACTGGAAAGTATTACATCGAGGTCGACCAGTCCAGACTGACCAGGATCTGGTGAGGAGCAGCCCTTTATGACCTGCCAGCAGGCGTGGCTACGGCTCTCAGCCAATCACTACTACGATATGTAAATATATACATTGGTGATAGTATCCTGCTACTTTGATCCCTCAGACTGAAGGCAGTACATTGGAACCCTGATGCTCATTTATCTGTCCGCTGCAATGGTGTGGATCTCCCAGTGGCCATCAATTTAGTCTCCATTTTCCTGTTAGCCCACAATTTTTTCATCAAAAAGAATTGTGAATGATATGAAATTAATTTTCAAAGTTGCTCAGCTGCTTCATATCTTAATTATATTTTCTGTTGTTTGCTGTCTAGGTGTTTGGTGGCCTAGTTTGGATCCTTGTGGCTTCAGCTCGAGTTTCATTCCCCGGCGATCAGGGCTGGGTAATGTTTGTCTCAGTCTTCTGCTTTGTTATAACTACGTTGCTCTTCATACTGTACTTGGCTGGAGTTCAGAAGAGTTCGTCAGCATGGACTGCGGTGGTAAGTCTACAACTGACTAGCTCAGTATTATCACACAACCCGAATCTGCTGAAAGATTTCACCTTTATAATTTTACTCATATATAATTTTCCATTTGTGTTCCTCAGTGAAGGAGAAATGTTTTCACTTCAAGGAATTATGATGTGGTAACAAAGAGGCCGACAGTATCAGGCCTTAATGACTTCCATCCTGTGGCACTGACCTCTACCATTATATAATGCATTAAGCTTTTGGTGATGGAATGCATCAAAGCAAACCTCCCAGAGACAGTGGACCCATTCAATTTGCCTATAGACAGAATTGCTCAACTAATGATGCTATAGCCTTGTCCGTCCACTCCATTCTGACCCAACTGGAGAATGACACCTTGTATGCCAGGCTGCTGTTCATCAACTTCAGCTTGGTGTTTAATACTATCCTTCCCCAAGCTGTCCTCACTGCGTCTCCACACCCCTCTCTGTAACTAGATTCTGGACCTCCTAACAGAGAGACCACAGTCTGTCCAGGTGGGAAGCAGACTGAGCCCCGGTGCCCATCAGGGCTGTGTGCTCAGCCCACTCCTGTTCACGCTACTGACCTAAGAATGTAAATCCAGCTCCAGCTCCAACAGACTCATCAAGTTTGCAGATGACAGGACAGTCGTTGGCCTCATCAGCAACAATGATGAGTCAAACTACTGAGAAAAATTGGAACAGCAATGTGAGTCTCAACATGGGCTAGACAAAGTAGATGATTGTGGGCTTCGGAAAGACCAGAGATGATCATTCTCCACGACACCTTAATAGCTCAGTAGTGGAGAGAGTAGAGTGAATCAAGTTCCTCAGGGTCTACTTAAGAAGTGACCTATCCTGGTCACACAACAGAAGCAGAAGAGAGGATCGCTGGTGTCTCTCTCTCTCTCCCCCGCCCCCACCCCCCCCTCCCCCAATCAATGTCCTCTACTGGGATTGTTGTTTGAAGAGGGCTTTCAAAATCATTGAGAATCCCTTCCACCCGGCACAAAGCTTCTTTCAGCTGCTCCTGTCGAGAAAGAGATATAAAACTATAAGAGCCTGAAACACCCAGGCTGAAAAACAAATTCTTCCCACAGGCAGTGAGACTGCTAAACCACTGAATGAACTGCTCATACAAATCCTCTGCGATTCCTCTATTTATTAAACAATATTTATTTTACATATGTATAATTTGTCTGTATGTGTGTTTGTATATTTTGCACTGAGGACTGGAGAACACTGTTTCATCGGGTTGTACTTGTACAATTGAATGACAATACACTAGAACTTGATTGTAGAGCAGGGGTGGCCAAACTTGCTTAACATAAGAGCCGCATACCATAAACTCCAGATGTTTGAGAGCTGTAGCTATCACGCGATCGCAAGCCACACCCACTAACACTATCGTTAGCCCCTTCCAGCTGGCCATAATACCCGAATGTAAAGCCGCCTAAAATGCCCGAATGCGGCTGTCGGGAGGCTACCTGAAAGCGAAGAACCCGTCCCCGAGGTATACTTACTCAAATTATTTTCCGCTTCCGAGCGCTCCCCCTAGACACCTGAAAGCAGCAGCCTGAAAGCAGCTAGCCGCTTTCAGGTGCCTAGCAGGGGGTGGGCTGATGACAATCAGCCAGTGACCCAACTCCCCGTGCCTGACAGCCCCCCTAGCGCGGGACATCAGGACTGGGGTGGCCGGCGCGAGACTACGGGGCTGGAGCGGCCAATGTGGAGGTTGCCCACCCCTGGTACAGTTTTGTTGGGGAAAGTATTTTCCAGTCCTTGTCTTGCAAATCATCCATTTGCTGATACGCTGCAGATAGTGAAGAAGCCCTGTTTCAAAGGGAGCAATTTCGCAAAATATTTCTTTTTAATCAAGTTTACACACCATACGTTCCCCCGAGGCATCTGAAAGCAGCAAGGCAAAGTGGCTAGCAGCTTTCAGGTGCCTAGCAGCAGGCAAGCTTTTGACAGTCAGCTGGCGACCTGCTGACAGCCACCCTCCTCAATGGTGACAGCCACCTTCCCCGCTGTGGATGCCTACCCTCCCCGCTGTGGACGCCTTCCCTCCCCGCTGCGGACGCCTACCCTCCCCGCTGCGGACGCCTACCCTCCCCGCTGCGGACGCCTACCCTCCCTGCTGTGGACACCTACCCTCCCCTCTGCGGATACCTACCCTCCCCGCTGACAGCCACCCTCCCTGCTGCGGACACCTACCCTCCCCGCAAGCCGCACATTACATGTCAAAGAGCCGCATGTGGTTTGCTAGCCGTGGTTTGGCCACCCCTGTAGAGGTTTCACTGTTGTAAGCTACATGTCCTCGGATTTAGATGTTTCAAAGTGATAAGGAGGGAGATAAAAGAAGGGGGCGGGGGGAGGAGATGCATTGCTGATCAGGAATAGTATCACAGTTGCAGAAAGGGAGGATGTTGTGGTTAATTGACTACTGGATTGAAGTCAGCAATAGGAAAGGAGTGATCATTCTTATGGGAATTGTCAATAGGCCAGCAAAGAGCCACTGGGGCAGAGAGGAGCAGACAAGTAGACAGATTTTGGAAAGGTGCAAAAATAACAGGGTTGGTGTCATAGGAGGCTTCAACTTCCCTGACACTGACTGCAGCCCCTTAACGCAAAAGGGCTAGATGTGGCTGAAATTTGTCAGGTGTGTCCAAGAAGGATTCCGGACACAGTATGTGGAAAGGATGACTGGAGGAGAGGCCATACTGGATCTAGTACCGGGCAGTGAACGTGGTCAGGTGACAGAGCTCTCGGTGGGGAAGCATTTGGGTGACATTGACCATGACTCCCTGATGATGGACAAGGATATGAGTAAATTGGGAACAAATGTTTTAAATTTTAAATACCATTTACATCACAGTAAATGCCAATTCCGTCCGTGTAACTGCCTAATTACACCCAAACCAACCTTTGAAGGGTGGGAGAGCCGGGGAAAACAATATATGAGAATAGAATCTAGAATCGAATAGTAAACACAGAAACATCAATATATTGCAATAGATAATACAATGGATAACATTGTAATATATTGATCAATATTCTCCCTTTCTTCTCAATTTGGAATATTCAAAAAATAGAAAAAAATACTGTTAAAAGCCCATCCTAACCTACCAAAATAAACAAAAAAAATAACAACAACAAAAAAAAAGGCTGGGCAACCTAAACTGAGACTTCACTACAACAGATCAATGCAAACTATTTATCTGGTCCTTGCTGTTACGGGACCAGAGGATCCCAAAACCCAGCAGCAATAGATATTCACCAAGACAAATGGTTACTTAAACAAAAGTTGCTTTTAATTATCTTTAAAGATGAAAACAGGGTCAAACTCTAACTTATTACTATTAACTGACAACCTAACTTAACTCTCTTCCAATTCTAAGTGAACGTGTATGTAATGTGTGAGTAAGTTTAGGAAAGTTCTTCGGTTCACAGTCTACTCCCATTTCTCACTCCTCCAAATTCACTGGTTGCGGGCTATAGAATTTAACATTTATGAAGTTCATCAGGCCTTGGTGCTTGAAAGGTAAATGGTTACCACTCAGGAAGGTTCTTGCCAGTTTTCAGAGAGAGAGAGAGAGATTTGTTGTTCTTGGACGCAAACTGATTCCTTTTAATCAGCCACGTCAGTGTCTTGCTGAAGGAACTTGTCCCATCAGGGTTTTTCAGATGATAACCTCTTTCTTTCAGATCACCACAGAGTTCCTTTTTGTTTCACTTATTTCAAGTGAAACATTAGGCAGCCAGTCCTCTCCTCTTCTATGGACCACAAAGGCTTTCACCAGGCTGAAATAAGAACTCACAGCCTGTCTTCCAAATGGGGTTTTCCACAAGCTTGTCAGCTTGTCCTGTTCCAGTCCCAGCTGCTGTTGCTAATTATAGAACTGTATAACTGAATTTTCCCTCCCAGAGAAAAGCCCGTTGGACCCCCTCTGCTTGCAAAACCGCATGCCCCTCTTAGAATAACAAACTGCACTCAGACAGCCTGCAACTCCGAACATAATCCTCCAAGTTCTTTCATCTGTTGATTTTCAAAACAACAATCCATTAATGAAGTCTCTTGGGCACTCCCCAAAGTTTTTGCAAAGGCACTCGGAGCTGGGCTGTCTGGCTTGAGCAGAGCTCCAGTATTTTAAATGAGATCTGTTTTGAAGTGTTTGTATGTGACCTACACTAAAAAATCTGCTACAATTTATCTTCTTTAAAACACAATATAAAATACAACATAATCTATCACACTTGCCAATAAAAAACAACAGAAATCCAGAACAGCCTGGAAGGTAACGTCAAAATACAAATTAACATATGAAAATAGGATGCCAAGTCTCTTCAAGTCTCTAAACTTAAACATGACATAATTTGAAGTACTGGGAAGGGTTGTGGCTATCATGTGACAGCACTGCCCCCTACCTAGTCGGAGGACACACCAGCTGCTAAATCAAGGTTTGGTTCTGCCCCTCCCATTAGTGCATACCTTGCTGTTGAATCCATGTAAATTACCTGGACTGCACTCTCCAGCCTGCCTGTACTTGATCTTGGGCCATTGGTTGTTGTAATTAGATTAACCCTCCTGCCTCCGAGCCATTAGATCCCTGTAAATGACATGGGTTTGTCCCTCCAGCACTATAAAGGTGCCATGTGCTCTTTATTCTCTCTTTTGGCCAGCTTGGGACCACCCTGCTTCACTCCAGGCCTAGAAATGTGGAAGGGTGCTGGAGAAACTGTTGGTAAGATGTGCACTGTTAAAAGGGTTGGGAGCATTTAATTAGTGTCCCTTGTAGCATAGAGCCGTGCCTGCACTGAGTCGAGGGGTGGTGGGGCATGGTAGTGATGTGTGTGTGTGTGTGTGTGTGTGTGTGTGTGTGTGTGTGTGTTTTGTTCCCACATTATTTTCCCCATGTTCATTATTAATTGTCTGCTATTTTCCATGGCTGCTGGAGACTGTATGTGTGTGTGAGCATGCGCTGCATCATTTACCATTTCCCACTCTTGCCTTCTGTAAATAAAATCCTTCCCCATATAAACCGTGTGCCGAATCCTTGCCTTCGAGATTAACAAACCTGTTTCCTCACTCACAACAATTGGCACTGCAAGAGCAGGATCAATTGTTCTAAGTGAAGTTTCATCCCACAGGTTGAGAACCAGACTGAGATTACGTTTATTCTGAAGAGATGGAGAGGAACCAGCATAATCTAAATGAACTTAAACGCACAGTTTGCAAGGGGATGAATATTCACTGCGGGCAATGAGGGAAAACTGATAAAACCTAGGAATGGCAGAAACACACATAGAGTAAGCGATCAGATCAAGGTAACTCCATGTTCCCCCACCCCTTGACCTGTGCGGACACGGCTCTAACTAACTGGCTTTGGGACTCACTCCAACCTAGTCAAGAGGGAGAACAAAGGAAAGCATGGTCCTTTATAATCCTGCAGCAGGTATTGGGAGGCCATTCACTCAGGGACAGGCTGGGCCCCATTGGCTGCTGTGACAAATGGCTCGAAGCCAAGTGTAGCGGGGGTCAGCCCAGGTGATTCACCCGGGCCAATTCGGTGAAGGTCAGGACTAAGTCCAGCCACGCTGCCTGGAGGCCAGTACCTGGTCATTTGTATGGGTGAATCACGAGGGTCACTTTGATGACTCGGGGCAAGTCCGGCCTTCATTGGCATGCAATATCTCCTCCAAATAGGAGCCCGGCAGTGCTATCATGTGGCGTCCACAATCTCGCCATTACATTTGAGAGAGCCATTGCATCAAAGGAGGTGAGTTAGGATCTTTCCATTTAAATAAAATAGCTCTTCTGGCCAACGGTGTAGTAAAGGCTACAAACCGATGTGCAGAATTGGGAACTCAACTCACCTCGGAAACTATAATTCCAAAAATAGCAGTCAATGTGTTAGGTTGCAATCTAAAGCTCAGTATAATTGACAAAGTCTTGAAAATATTTGTCCGAAACTTCTCCAATAAAGAGCAAGGCCAAAACCTGGCCTCAGTGGAGGTAGTGGAAGATTGGAGAATGGCAAATTTAAATTTTAAATGTAGACATACAGCACAGTAACAGGCCCTTTCGGCCTATGAGGCCATGGTGCCCAATTACACCCAACTAACTTACAACCCACAGTACGATTGAATAGTGGGAGGAAACCCGAGGCTCTGATAGCTCAGTGGTTGAGGCTCTGGTAGCTCAGGGGCCACGAGTTAATTCCTCGCTGGAGTCTCATTTCTGTGAGGCGCGCTGGACAAAGTTAAAGAATTTCATGTATGTTACATTCTAACTGTATGTAATATTACATGACAATAATGTTACCTTTCACAAGGAGGAAACCCGCACAGACATGGAGAGAAGGTACAAACTCCCTTCAAATAGTGCGGGATTTGAACCCCTGTCCCGATCGCTGGTGCTGTAATAACGTTGGGCAAACTGTTACACCAACTTTGCCACCAAATGTGGTCGCCTTGTTTCAAAAAAAAGGTAACAGGAAGAATTCTGAAAGAGTGGTGGGTATTGGAGAGGATTTATGAGCATTAGAGAGGCATCGTTTTCCAAAGGATAGACATCATGGCTTTGTGAAGGATAGGTCAAGCCTCAGGAATTTTATTGAGCTTCTTGAGGTAGTGACAAAAAAATTGATGAAGGCAATGTGGTAGAAAGTGATGCATATGGACTTAAGACAAGGCGTTTGACAAGGTTTCCTTGAGGCATGACTATATGGATTCAGAAATGGTTTGCCTGCAGAGGGTAGTATTAGATGGAATGTACTCTGCCTGCAGGTTTGTGACTAGTGGAGTTTAGCTGCAATCTGTTCTGGGACCTTTCCTCTTTATGATTTTTATAAACGGCCTGGATGAAAAAATGGAGGGATCGGTCAGTAAGCTTGCAGATGACACAAAGGTTGGAGGTTTTGTTGATAACCTGGAAGGTTGTTGTAGATTTCCAACATGATACAGAATTGCGTGGAGAAGTGGCAGTTGGAGCTCAATCTGGATAAGTGTGATATTATGCATTTTGAAAGGTCAAACTTGAAGGTGGAGAACATTATTAACGGAAGGATTCTTAACAGTCTGGGAGCTTGGAGTCTAAATTCATAGTTCTCTCAAGGTTGCCATGCAGATTGAAGGATAGTTAAGAAGGCTTAAAGAAGTCTGACTCCCAACTAAATATTACGCGATGGAATACGGAAGTGCAGAATTGTATTGCCCTGGAGAAAATCATGTACAATTTAAGGAGAAAATATGACACATTCGTTGGCGTATGGCAGCCTAATCTGCAATGTATAGGTACACAGATATAGTTACACCCATTCTAAATAGAAGAAAGGTAAACAAATAAACTAACAGTGGAATGATTGAGATAAATGAAGTGGGTCATGGTGCATGTGACGCGCTCTTGTTTCGTATTTTACTTTATGTTACTTTGGGTTTATATTTGGTTCCTTCAAGGTTGGTCATTCTATTGATTTCTGGTTCTTTATATCTATTTAATTTACATAATCTTTTCCTTGTATGGGAGGGAAGGGAGAGTGTATGGGCGGTGGGGGGGGGGTGGATAATAGACTTTGAATGTAATATATCACAGTTGAGAAAGGTCGTATTGTTATTTTGGAGTCTTGGAAAACCATATATAAAATATTCCAAGAAAAAGGCTTATGGTATGCTGGCCTTCATTAGCCAGGGAATGGGGTTCAAGGGCTATGAGGTAATGCTGCAACTATATAAAACTCTGGTTTGACCATGCTTGAAATATTGTGTTCAGTTCTGGTTACCTCATTACAGGAAGGTGATGGAGAGGGTGCAGAGGAGATTTACCAGGATGCTGTTCAGATTGAAAAATGTGACTTATGGGGCAAGAAGTAGGGATTTTCTCTTTGGAGCAAAGAAGGATGAGAGATGACCCAATGGAGGTCTATAAGATTATGAGAGACATAGATTGGATGAACAGCCAGCACCTTTTCCCCAGGACGATAGTAGCAAATCTATAAGGTGAGGAGAGGAATGTTTAGAGGAGAAGGTAAGGGTAAATTATTTTTTTACACAGAATGTACGGATGCCTGGAATGCATTGCTGGGTGAGGTAGTGGGGGCTGGTTCAATAGGAATGGAGGAATAGGTTTATATAGATCACCACTATATTGTGGGCCTATTATGTTCAATGCTTTATGTTTCAGTCCAGCAGTGCAGAATGTGCTCACTA
The DNA here is from genome assembly GCF_036971445.1 of Narcine bancroftii. Taxonomy (NCBI): domain Eukaryota; kingdom Metazoa; phylum Chordata; class Chondrichthyes; order Torpediniformes; family Narcinidae; genus Narcine; species Narcine bancroftii. Next base: position 230,633,280 of record NC_091474.1, on the reverse strand, counting down.
AAAAGATCATTATGAACATCAGCACTAACCATTGAACACAATTAATGATTAAAGGAGGTAAATAAGAAATGATATAAGATTTCAGAAATAAATGAACATGCTGTGGGTCCAATTTCAAAAGCCTCTCCTCACCCGAGACTCAATGGGTGAGATAACCTTCCACTGATTAATAACAACCTCACAGATGCTGGAACTGCTGCCTTTGTACCATTAAAACTGAGTGGTTGTTCGCAGGCCTTCTTCTCATCAACCAAGTTTCTCTTCTAGCTGACCAACCAGCCTTGACCCACTCTAATTTGCCTATTGGCCAAACAGAACCACAGCAGATGCCATCTCCTTGCCTCTTCGCTTGGCCCTGTGGCACCTGGGTGCCAAGGACGTGTATCTTAGACTGCAGTTCATAGACTACAGCTTTGCCTCCGATACTATAGTCCCTAACAAATTCATTCTTGAACATAAGTCCTCAGGGCCCACTCAACATCTCCCACCACCCCCCTCCCCTGCATCTTCATCTTTAACAGACCGATCAGTGGAGATGAGAAACAACAGTTCCTCCAAGGTACAGGTGCTCCAGAAGGGTGCTTACTCAATCCCTTATTCTACTCCCTCTGAGCATAAGGTGGTGTGTGAGTGGAAACAAAACCACAGTGGTAGGCCAGAGATTAAATAATGATGAGCTGGAAAGCAGGAAAGAAATTGAACATCTGGGGCTTGGTGCCAAGATTACAACCTCTCCCTCTCAACGCCAGTAAGCTGAAGGAGATGATCATTGACTTTGGGAGAGTCCACACTCATGAATGGAAAGAATGGATAAGCATCAAGTTATTAGGAGTAAATATCTCCAATGTCCTGACATGGGACATCGATGTATCAATCAAGAAAGCCACTCGGAAGTTCGACATGGCCTCCCGTCCTTCAACCACTTCTACTGCTACACTGTCGAAAGCAGCCTATAGCAATATATGGGATCTGCTTTTCTCAAGAACAGCGAAAGGTAGTGAATGCAGCTCAGAAAAAAACAAGGACGTCTCTCCCCTCCATGGACTCCATCCACATCTTCCTCTGCCTAAGAAAGACATTCTATCAGGAAGAAGGCTGAGGAGTGTGAAAGCGTCTCCCAACTGTTTCCTCAAGACAGCAGGCTTCTGAGTGAACTCCGCAGTGCTCTCATGCTGCCCTTGCTTGGTTTTGTTTCATTATAATTCCTTACTTTTGAGGCAACACAGTTGGTGAAGCAGTTAGCTGTGCCACGCCTTTGCAGGGCCAGAGATTGAGATTGGGCATCAAATCCCGCACTGTAAGAATTTTGTACGTTTAGCCCATGTCAATGTGTCCCGAGGGCTTCAGTCTCCTCCCACGCTTTAAATCCCACACGTTAATTTAATTGGACTCGTGGACCCAACAGGCCTGTTACCGTGCTGGTAAGTGTGATGCACTTTAGTGACGGTGAGCAGACACAAGATTCAAAGACCGAACAACAGGCTTTATTCAGTCTCTGCTGTGGCTAGCTGTGCCCTGCTCCCGAGTGACTGACTCGAAAGGGGCTGGATGTGGCTTATATCCAGGGCGGATGATTGGCAGCCAACCGGGTGGGGGTTTGGTCCATTCAGGTCAACTGATTGACAGCTGGCCAGGTGTTTCTGCCCTCCAGTGCTCTTTCTGCAGGTACAGTGGTTGCCCCCTGCAGTAGGCTAGTGGTGTATCACCACAGTAAGTATATTTTACACATTATTCTGTAAATTAAGCGCTTTACACGGCTGCATGTGATACTAAAGACATCCTGCTGTCCTGCTCACAGAAGAACCCTTCTCACTCTGTTAGGTGACAAATAAGCATAAACTCATTATTCACTTTTGGAAGTGGTTAATGAGGGTCAGTACATTCTGATGAAAGATCTTTGACCTGAAACATTAATGGTTTATCTTCTCATGGATGCTGGGGTTTTCTTGCATTTTCAGTTTTTATTTCTGGGCTTAACCCTGGGGGTGGGGGTGGGGGGGTGTTTAATTCCTTGGCTGGTATTGAGGTGTTTCACTTGTGGATAATTAATGTTCAGCCCTTCCTCTCTTTGGACTTCTTAGTAAACCAAGCCTTTGAGGCAACTGACTGTCAAATGATGCCTTTCTCATTCCCTGTTTCTTTTTTTCTTTTCCAGGATGTTTTCTACCACTTCATTGCAGCTGTGTTTTATTTAAGTATTGCTGTTTTGGAGGCCAGTGACACAAGGTACATTCTATTCCAAGAAACACAAAAGTATTACAGAATCAACATTGCTGCCACAGTAAGTAGCCATGCGCTTGCTATAATATTAGAATGACAGAGGTGTGAATTCTATATATTTTTAACTTTTTAAAAAAATTAGACATACTGTACAGTAACGGCCCTTCCAGCCTACAAACCCATGCCACTGTGACAGAATATATAGAGGTGTTTGGGAGATAAATTGGGAAAGGTTTGTTAGAACAGGTCACACACAAACACATTAAAACACAGAATTTTGCAGGAGCTTTTGCAAGAGAGCTCAGACTCATGATGGACTGTCATTTGCAAAAGGCAACAAATGTAACAACAGGCAGTAGCAGCTTTGTCTGGAAAAGAGCATTCACTGTCTGGAAGGTCATGTGATCTTTACAGGCAGAGAGCAGAAAAGAAAAGGCTTTGCTCTCAGAGAGGAGGGAGTGAGAGAGAGAGAGGGGAGAGGCACAGACATCGGTTCAAGAGGGACAAAAGAGAATGTGAGAAGTGCCTTCACGTTCACAAAATATGCTTGAGACAAAAGTTGAGAACAAAGAACATTTATTTACATTTACAACATTGCAAGGTTGGGTACTCTCCCCCTACCTCGGGAAAGTACACCGAGGGCAGGAAGCTTCTTTGTTTTTATACATTTTTCAATTCACCTCCCCTTACATTTTTCTTACATTTATCCTTCTTGGATTGGTTTGGCACTTTTCCCTATTCGCCTGACTTTTGACTGACTCCGACTTTCTCCTATCCCGTACTTACACCTCCTTTCCCCACCCCCTATTAAACAAGCTCTTTGTGTGTGTACGTGCATATTTCTTAAATTCCTCTATCTTTTTTACTCTGTTCTGCTGTTTTTCTTGCGCCATTTTACACAAAGAACATTTCAGCTTTTTTCTTGCTTTTTCTTTCTACCTTCTATAACTGTTTCAGAACTCCTAACATTAAAATAATAACTGTTTCTAAACTCCTGCAATTAAAATAATAACCATTTCTAAACTCCTTCAATTAAAATAATAACTGTTTCTAAACTCCTACAAGAGGACTGGCTGTCTGGTGTTTCTCTTGGAATAGGAGAAATAGAAAGGAACTCTGTGATGACCCGAAACAAGAAAAACTCTCTCTCTGAAACCAACAATAACCCTTCTGAGTGGTAACCATTTACCTGTTAAGCACCAAAGCCTGTTGAACTTTATTAATGTTAACTTCTGTGCACAGTACAAGAATTGCCTGCAACCAGTGAAATTGGACTGTGAACCAAAAAACCTTGCTGAACTTGCACACACCTTACACACTCCTGCGCTTAACATTAGGGGGGGGGGGGGGGGGGTTAAGTAGGTTAAGTGAGTCAATAGAGATAAGTTAAAGTTTGATTCTATTTTCATGTTCAAAGATAATTAAAAGCAACTTTTGTTTAAGTAACCCTTTGTCGTGGTGCATTTTGTTGCTGCTTGGTTTTAGGGTCCTCTGGACATAGTACCACACAAACACCCCAATTAATCTACAACCCCCACACATTTTGAATGGTGGGAGGAAACTGAAATGCCCAGAGAAAATCCATGCAGACATGGAAAAAACCTACAAACTCCTTACAGACAGAACTGATTTTGAACCTTGGTTGCTGATACTGTGAAGGTGCTGGCTGTCCACCCTATCCAAGCCTCTTATAATTGTATATATCTTTATTAAGCCACCTCGCATCCTCCAAAGCCCTAGCTCTGTCAACATTGCTTCATCTGACATGTTCTCCCATCCAGGCAACATCCTAATAAATTTGTAGCTCTATAAATCTCCAGTGAGACCACACTTTATTGTGGTCAGTTCTTGTCACCCCATTTTACTGGGAAGACATGACAGCAATGGAGAGGGTGTAGAGGAGATTTACTAGGAAGTTGTCTTGATTGGAAAATATGTCTTATGAGGCAAGATTAGAGGAAATAGGGCATTTCACTTTGGAATGGAAGGATGAGCGGTGACTTAATAGAGATGTACAAGATTATGAGAGACATAAATGTTACAAACTAATGATCCTTTTAAATTTTGTTTGGGACTAAAGAGACTTTATTAGCACTAACACAGGAAAAGCAATGGAAAATTCACCAGAAAATGGTCAATTCAAAATAATAGTTTTTATTAAATTAATAATAACATAACATTTCTTACTCATCTCTAAACTTAACTCTAAATTTAACCACACTATTTGCAAATGTAAATGTGTGTGTGTGTGTGTGTGTGTGTGTGTGTGTGTGTGTGTGTGTGTGTGTGTATAATAAAGTCCCAACATCTAAAAAGTCAATTTTTAAAACTTCACCATCATTTTAGTCTTGCTTGAAGGTCTTAAATGTTCAGTTCAGAAATAATTTAAAGTGTTTTTAAACATCATATCTTCAGGCCTCTTTACTCACAATTCTTTTGATGAGTTGTCCTTAAGATATATTCTTCAAGCAGAAATGACCATCTTCTGAGCCACCAACGTACCTCCTATGAAAAGGAGAATACAATTCCTGCCTTCCCAGGATCAAATCTTCTTCTTTTGAATGAAGACTTTGGAATCTGTTTTTCAAATGATGAGACTGTCCTCTTTATCTTCAAGATAATTAGAACTAGGCCTCTCTTGAAACCTACTTTTCTTAGAAGTAACACATAACAGCCCCTATTCTGGTTACTCTAATTCAACCCTATCTTCCAACTCCTATGTGTGCCACAAGGTTTTGACTTCTGTAAACTGATCCAGAAATGTCTGAATTTGTTTATATATTTCTCAAAATCATGTGGCAGTTACATCTGGCCTTTTTCAAAACCACTCCATATCCATATCAACCTCTGGCCTCATCTCTGTTCAAGAGGCTTAAGTGGTTTGGTTTAAAAACGGATGACTTCCTTCAGCAGTTCTTATTGAGTACTGAGATACTTCAGTTTTTAATAAAGCAAGCACTCCATTGTTGTTGAATAATTAAGACCCCTTCAGATCCATTAGCTCTGTCTTTCTAGACGCTGCGACTCTGCGAATGAACTCTCTTCTCTGAGTACAATGGTTCTCAGTAAATGTACTGTGACCTGTGTGTGTAACCCTGTAAAAAAACCCACAACTAATCTAACACATATTTATAAGAAATATTGCTTAACATTAGTCTAAATATTACTATTAACACAGAACCATTACATAGATAAAATAGACAGTCGGCACCTTTTTTTCCCAGGGCAGGAGTAGCAAACACCAGTGGGCATCTGTCCAAAGTGAAGGGAGGGAAGTTTAGGAAAGACATTAAGGCTGTATTTTTTTTCATATAGAGTTGTGGGTGCCCAAAATACATCACCAGGGGTGGTAGTGGAGGTTGGAACAGGCATATTGATGAAAGGAAAATAGAGGGTTAAGAGGTTGGGGGGGATTTTTTTTGTATATAAGTTGGCACAATATCATGGGATGAAGGGCCTTACTGCACTGTAATGTTCTATGTTCTAAATCTATGTTTTAAATCTCCCCTGCCCTCTCTCTAAAGCATCTACAGTACATCCTTTTCCTTATTTTCCTTCCTTTTCTTGATCAGAGCCTCAATATCTCTGGTCCTCCACAGTACCCTTTCACTCTGGACACAGACGGGAGACTGCAGATGCTGGAGCGTTCCAACCAGAAGCATTGACTGTTCTTTATCTCCCACTGATCCTCCCTGAGTTCCTCCAGCAGATTGTCCGACATGCTCGATAGGCAGATGAAATCCAGCTTCCTAAGTGCAACTGGTTAACTTTGGCTTATAGATTGTACTGTGAACTAACCAGATACTGCGACATGTTGGGGATTAATGCAGGCATTGGCATGTTATGCTGGACTCAGCTGCCCATGGCAAACTTCTGGGCTTTCTGTAAGCTTTCCTGAGTTAAAGATATTCAAGAATATACTTGGTGTAGAATGGACACACATTTATACAAAACAACGCATAATTATTCTGAGACAATCTTCCTTATTGAGATATTATTTTCTTGTAAAACATTCTTTTATTTCAGGTGTTTGCATTTGCGGCAACTTTACTTTACACAGTTCATGCGATATGGTCAATAGTGAGATGGAAGTCCTCCTCCTGAACGAGAAGACGAATAACACTTGCTATTAGAAGATTTTTCCTCCTTCCTAAAACTGCTGATTTGTCTTTATTTTACACTTATCTTTTATGCAATATTATTTACAGTGTGTATGTATAACCACGAAAGATTACAGTAGAACTGTAATGAAAGTGTTCAGTTTCAGCAAGTTCCCTATTCCTTGCCATCTCAATAAAGCAGCGGCAGGAATCGAGACTTCTTGCATGGAGTTTTTAAAACGATTTCCCATTCATTCTATCCGTTTTTGTGTGCATGAGATTTCTTAACCGTGAGCATGGAAGAATTTTTCTGTGCACCTCAGATAATGGAAGTCGGTGTTGTTACAAGAGCATATGGGCTAAGTTACAGAACTAGAATGTAAAGACTGAGAGTATTTTTACATTACAGCAAGTAACTATAAATAAGTTCTAAAATGATAAAGCTTGCATTAATAATGGCCAAGCACCACTTAAAAAAACAGTACACTCCAGCAGTCTTCAATAGGGCAGCCAGCATCTGCTGGCAGTGAAACAGAGGCAATGCTGTGGGCCATTGGAAGTGGCTTCATCCTATCTGGTTCACCAACGGCCTTCAGGGAAGAAGGGGTCACTGCTTTCACCTGGTCAAGCATAAACACAGTGCGAAACCATCCAGAATGATCTCTGAAATGGTCTTGGTTACCCCCAGGTTCTGGGAAATTAGGAATGGATGGCAAATGCCTGTATTCTATTGTAACAGCACTGATTTATAACAGCTTACAAACAAATAAAGAATACACTCACTTGTTTCTTCCACCACGCCATGAAGTTGACTCACTTTATTAATTACTCTGCACAAAAATGCATTATTTTTCTTCCCAAACACTGCCCAGCCAAACCCCTCTGACCTTCTCGTTGGATCACCGCCACACGAGTGATCCTGATGCTATCACTCTGCTCCTCCTACAACTGCCCCCTCCTCAGCCTCCAAGCCATGCAAGGAGGTGACTGATTGGAACTGTCCCACTCTGTAATGGTCTGGAGGGCTGACAGTGTGGCCTGATCACGTACCATAGTGCAAGATAGGCGATGCATGGTCCGACTGGCCAGGGTGTGACCGGTCCTCTGATTCCAGCTCTGACGCAGAAAATGGACCGCCAGCTTCAATCTATCAATGGAGACCATGTCGGCTTTCCTATTCCTGTCAATTACAAAAGTATTCTGGTGGTGTCGTGAGAGCTGAAAAGGACCATTATAAATGGGCTGAAGTGGTTTGGCAACAGCATCATGCCTGAGGAATACACAAGTACCGTGTTATAAATCATCCGACACATTCCCAAAGACAATCAACATAACTAGCCAGAACATAGAGTGTTGCGCTTAGACTTGGATTCACAGACTCACTTGGCAAGGTTAACGTAGTGCCATATACTAGCTCTGCAGCTGAACATGCCAGATCTGCCTTAACAGCAGTATTCACACCAAGGAGAACCGTGGGCAAACGTTCACTCCACTACCTACTGTTAATGGTGCCTCCAATTGTTGATGGAAACGCTCAGCGAGGCCGTTGGACTGCAGATGGTGTAATGAAAAAATGGGTAGTGCCCAGAAGATCAGTGAGAGCTCGGAACAACTCCGACTCGAACTGAGTCCACTGTAATAGTGACCGGAATACCGAAATATTGAATCCAACGATCCATGAAAACCCTAGTGATTGTATTCGCAGAGGTGTCAGTGATAGGAATGGTCTCCTGCCACTTGGTTGTCTGGTCTCCACAAGTGAGCAGATAAGTATATCCCCGAGAGAGTGGAAGCTGTAGCATAGCTAGCGGGAATGTAGGTGTCCACTGCGTCCGACACCACCCCCTTGCTGTGGTCTGACGCTGACACTACACTTTCCCCCCCACTCTAGTCCGATGCCAAAACCCACACCCCAAGCTCCGGTCCTGCAACACCACCCAACAATCTACCCCCCCCCCCCCCGCGTTCCAGTCTGATGCCAACACCACCCACTCGCTCCGGTCCAAAGTCCGACACCAACACCACCACCCCCCACTCTGGTCTGACACCGACAACACCTCCACTCCTCACTCTGGTCTGGCGCCAACACCACTGACCCTGCTCCGGTCTGACGCCGACACCACCCCACCCCCGTGCTCTGCTCTGGTCCAATGCAGCTGATATCTCCCACACCCCCAACTCCAGTCTGACAACAAAACCCACCCCCAGTTCCAGTCTGATGCCGCCAACATAACCCCACCCCCAGTCCAGTCTGATGCCGACACTACCTTACTGCTCCGGTCCGATGCCCCGACTCCCACCCGCTCTGTGGTCACCGAAAGGTCAGTGCAGCCCGCCATTCAACCATCTGGCACGTGTTGTTGTGGTGCCTTTTTAATGTGCTCGATCCCCTTAACTTTAGAACTTGGCTACACCCCTGGATGGAAGTGGACCTACTGAGTCTAGGTGCACGTGCTGGAAACGGGAATCCGGAACAACAAAATCCCCCAGCTTGGACTTTGTGTGTCTGAAAACTTTAGAGCATTGACACGGCAAGCAGGTCCTTGCCCATAATCCAACATCCTGTTTAACATGAGGCCAGGTAAAATGCTCTGTAACTAGTTTGATTGATGCTCTTCTACCAGGATGCGATAGATTGTGAAGAGACTCAAAAATCTCCTGCCTCTTAGCTGCAGGCACAAAAAGCCTTGGCCTTCATGTGGAAAAATTACATACTAACTTTTCACCCGATTCACCCAGGGTCACATCTTGAAGATGGAGACCAGAATTGATCTTAGTGATACTGGATTAGATCAGGATTGATGTGCTATGCACGAGCCATGGTGGTGAAATTGTATGTAAGGCGTCAATGTCGCGCCTGGTCAGGGCATTGGCCACGGCATTCACTTCTCCTCAGATATGCTGTATGCCCGATGAGAATTGTAAAATTAAGTCTAAATGCAGAATCTCTCTGGGTAAGTGAGATGTGCCCTTGTGCTCTCAGTATGTGTAAGAGGTTGTTGGTCTGTATAAATGGTGAAAGGATGACCTTCCAATAAATAGTGGAAATGTTTCACTGCAAGATAGATGACCAAGAGTTCTTGACCAAACGTACTGTACTTTGTCTGAGCCAGTGACAGATTGGCTGAAAAATAATGCCAGAGGTTCCCATTGCCCACAAATTTGTTCTGACACTGCTCCCACAGCACTGACAGACACATCTGTGGTAAGAGAGAGCACGGCGTTGGACTTCTGATGTACAAGCATCGTGACATTAGCAAACGCTGTCTTCACACCGTTGAAAGCCCACATGGCATCATCTCTCAAAGTTCATGGTCTTTTGGACATGGACCTATCAGATCCTTTCAGTTGTGCAGTAAGGGGGTATTAGAGATGTTTCAGCATTCAGCGATTAAAAAAATCATGTCTAAAAATCATCTCAATTGGCCAAACGTGATGGGTGTAGGAAATTCTCAAATCTCTCATACTTTCAATTCATTGGGAAAACTACCATGTTATATCCCAAAAATATAAGATCAGTTGCACCAAAAATGCATTTTCTGGCATTGCTAAACTCATCAAGCTTCTGAAGTAAAGAGATAAGGTGGTGCTTGTATTTTATCCACATTTGCGACTAGAATATCATGGATGTAAACAAACACAAAATCGAAGGTGGCGAGGACGTGGTCCAATAACAGCTGGAATGTCTGAGCTGCATTCCATAGATTGAAGAGCATTTGCAGGAATTCAAATGTGCCAAAAGGGGTCTTTACTGCCAGCATTGCGACATCCGAAGCCTCAAATTGAATCTGAAAGTAAGCAAGTACTAGATCTACTTTTGAAAATATATGTTTGCCATGGAGGTTTGCTGAGAAATCTTGTAAATTGGAAGTTTTGTATTGGTCAGGCATGGTAAAATAGTTCAGGGCACAATAATCACAAGGCCACCAATTCCCAGGAGATTTTTTGGAACCATATGCAATGGTGAAGCCCAGCAACTGTCAGATCTGTGGACTATGCCTAACTCTTACATGTGATCAAATTCCGATTTCACTATTTTAAGATGGTCTGGGGGTAATCTGTGAACTCGTGTTGCAATGGGAGGACCCCAAGTCTCTATATTACTGCATGTTTAATGTCTGTGTGATGATGCAATGGGGTCACTAGGTAGGGGAAACCCTTGAACAAGGCTCAGAAAGCCAGGTTGAAGGCTGGTCAGGTAGCTGACGACATTGGAGGGACGATAAATGCAGCTCACTTGTACACAAGAGCTGTGGTCCACGATGCAGCAATTTTTCAAATCCACCAAAGAAAAATGTAACAAGAAATCTACTCCCAAAATGGAATTTGCCATGTTTGAACCGTGAAAACCTACCGAAAAGGATTCTTGAGACTGAACTCCAACATGAGTGACCTCTGGCCATATATTTGAAGATGAGAATCATTCACGGCTGAAAGAACACATGACATATTGGGGTGTCTGCGTCCCTCTGTGGTTGGAGGGTCCACTGAAACCTCTGCACCAGATTCAACAAGAAACTGAACTCCTGAGAGACGGTCCTTGAGGAAAAGATGGTGGCTGACATGCCCATGGGCAGCAATTGCCTCGACTGTTAGGCTTGGTCACTTCCTGGCTGCCATTTGCAGCAGTTGCAAGATGGCTGACAGGACCAGGCAGCAGCACGAAATGCTTCCAACAAATACGCCATCCGTCACCTCTACCATGTCTTTGACTACCACGATTCTAACCAGGTTGACGGAGGGAATTCTGTTGCCTGCCCAAAGCCTGGACCTACATAGTCAGTTTGCTGCTCCAAAACAGTTATCTTTGATTAATGATGCGCAGTAAGCAGGTCATTCCAGTTCCATTCGCTCCTGCTGATTAAGGGAAAAAGCCAATCCTTCTGTCACTTCCGAGGTGGTGATCCCGATGCTATCACTCTGCTCCACTTGCACTATATTTAAAGGAAGATTACATTTTAGAAACGCAGCATGGTAACAGGCCCTTTCGGCCCAGGAATCTGAACTGTCCAACTACACTCAATTATCCTACAACTCTGGTATGTTTCGAACGGTGGGAGGAATCCCACGCAGACATGGGGAGAACATACAGGCAGCACAGGATTCGAACCATGGTCCCAATCGCTGGCGCTGTAAAGGCGGTGCGCCAACCACCACGCCAACCACGCCGCCCATTGGTAATGCTCTCTTTCTTCTGTATCAGAACTGGTTGTATCTACCTGCAATGAATTTTGCTCAGATTTCCCTTTTCTACTTTAATGGCCTGGCCTGCTGAGCATAACCTATAGCCTTGCTATTAACCATGCATGACAGGGGCAGAACATGATTCCAATTGCTCCTCCAACGTCTACATTAAATCAAATGGTCTCGCCCTATCAGAGGTATTCCCTTTGCTCTACCCATGCCTTCCCATATTGTCTGAATTGAAAATTAAGCTGTTGTATCTCTTTCTTAGTTCTGATTAAGGATCTGGAATTTAAAACTATTTCTCCTTACTCAGATGGTGCCACTTTATTTACTGATGCCATTAAACTCTCTCTTTTTCTGTCACTTTGCTTATTTCTACATTACTTTTAACTTTTTTCTTTAAAACCTAGAACTTTTGTCTCACCTGAGCCACAATGTTCATGACCTTTTTTAGTTTGAAGTCCTATCTACAACCTGAATTGCCTTGTTACGTACCGTCTGTTCCAATGCATTCAAAGGTTTCTCATTCACTTGGTTGTATCTTTGGAAGGGGGTAGCGGGTTGTGGGTTAGTGGCATTGGAGAAGGGTGAGGGATTAGGGTTTTGGGGTTGGTGATGGGTCACTGATTGGGTATCGAAAGGAGAAGAGAGAGGGACTGTAGTACACTTTGATTGGATTGGAGGGAGGAGATCATGATTGGTGAGCTCCAGGTAAAAACTGAATTGAGGGATAGTTTGTTTTTAACCAGTAGGGTATGGACCTGAAGCCAGTATTCAGATTGTCTTCATAGTTAGAGCTAAACCCGTCTCGAACCCCTCACAACCAGGGGTCATCTCACCCAACTTCTAAACAGTTTGTCAGGTATCTCAAATCTCTTCTATTCCCATGCACACCTATCTGACCTCTGTCTTCTTCACTCATTGTGAACCCAAACACAGACCGGAAGAACACCATAGTCAACAATCCAAAGGTGTAGCTTCACAGAACAAGCCCTTCATTGGGACTCGTAGATGCTGGATGACCAAGTTAGTTCCATTTGCCTAAGTTTAGCCCATATCCCTCTAAACCATTCCTATTCATATTTCTCTCTGTGTCTCTTAAATCTGATAAATATGCACACCTCTGCCACTTCCCCCAGCAGCCCATTCCATTCACCCATCACACTCTGTGTGAAAATCGTGCCCCCCACCCCCCCAGATCCCTTTTACGTCTTCCTCCCCTCAAATTAAACCTAAAGCTGATAAAACTCAGCAAATGCCATACATCAAATTGATAAATGCAAGGAACAAGGAATTGAAAGTCACTAAATATCATATAGCATCAGTACTCAAAGCCCCTCATGCTGTTTTACCTCTGAACTCACTCTAACATTAACAAGATTATTTCTGGAGGTGAATAATTTTACAGTTGTGATCTATGAGCAGAGATAACAACTCCAAGTCCATCTGATGAAGATTGCATTGTGCAATTCAGCCTCTTTCTGGAGAGGTACCATTTGGCTACTTTGTGGAATGAAATTTCTAAGAACAACGCCATCAGAACCATGGTAAGTTATCAACCTGCAGAGATGCTATAAAGCCAGATAATGGACATTATCTAAATGTTTCGGTATTATTTGTATCCTGCTTTAATAAATGTTCATCATCTTCTGCCCTAAACATGGGAATCGATAATGATTTGGAATGATGAGGGGAAATTGCAACACTATTCCTAACATTGACCCTTGAGTAGAATCACTACCCATGTGACAGGTGAACTCTAATAACATGAAAACCCCCAGATTCCAGCACCCATGTTAAGTGAATTTGCCGGTTGCTTGAGTTTATGTGTCCATGATTGGCAAATTAACGCTAACTAATTACTAGGGGGCACCATTTTTAAACATTCGTATTTTTTACCTATTTATCTTCCACGATATTTTTTGCCGGTTGCTTGAATTCTGGATAACGGGGATTTCATTGCATATAAACATCCAAGAGCTGACATTTCTGTCAATAGTATTGAACGTTCATTGCCTTTCCATTTAGGCATGGATCTTTATTTCAATTCCTCTAAATTGTAGCAGGTTTGCCCTCTTTCTTTAACAGATATGGATTCTCCCCGACTGTCATTGAGAAAGCCTGCACCCGTATCTCTGCCATTTCTCATAGTTCTTCCCATGCTGCATCTCTCCCTATGCAGAGCACGGACAGAGTCCCTCTGGTCCTCACTTTCTACCCCATTAGCCTCCACGTTCAACAAATACCTCCGACACTCATGCCAATATCAGTCACGATCCCACCACCAGCTACATCTCCCCCTTCCTGTCTCTATCAGTGTTTTGCAGGGATAGTTACATATATGTAGGAAAAATGGAGGCTATGGGCTGTGAGGGGGAGAAGGGTTAGATTGATCAATGAGAAGGTTTATAAAGATCGGCACAATATCGTGCTGTACTGATCTCTGTTTTCTCTGTGTAGCAAGTAAGAATTTCAGTGTATAGTCCTATCAGAGAATTTGTACCTTATTTCTGATCTCTACCACACACCCTCAGTAGTTTTGTCCTCTGAGTGCAGCTGTGACATTCTCCCTGATTGCCAATGCTATGGTGCCATCTCTTTTTCCCCCTTCTCTATCCTGACTAAATCAATCAATCCCAGGATTGTTGAGCTGCCAAATTTTTAAATTAAATTTAAATATTTAAAAAAAAAATAGATAATACAGCACAGTAACAGGCCTTTCCAGCCCACGAGACCATGCTACCTAATTACACCCAATTGACCTACAACCCCCTGTCCTCTGTCTTCTTCGTTCCCCGTGTCTGTGTGGGTTTCCTCTGGGTGCTCCAGTTTCCTCCCACCCTTTAAATCATAAGGGGGGTTCAAGGTTACTTGGGTATAATAGACATAAGAAAGAAAACTAAGCACAGATTCCATACATAGGAGCAACATCAAGATTAATCGGGGAAGAGTTTTGATCTATTTCATTGGAGAACCAAGATTTTGCTTCCTGAATACTTTTCGATGTATTTTGTGGATTTTGGGCTGTTGAACACAAAAATTGCTTAATTGTTCCTACCACATACCGCCTTTTAGATAGAACTTATTTTTGTGATTTCCTGTCATATTTTAAGCCAAGCATTCAAACTATTAAGTGCAACTTGTCATTGAACATTCATTTTCTGCATTCGCACTGGGACTTCCCGGCTGGGCTTGGTGCAGTTAGTTGCGAACACAGTGAAAGTTTTCACCAGGACATTGTGACCATGGGAAAAGCAATAGTTAAACTTGAAAGTCAGCAGACACCTATGCACTGTGTTAAAGCAGAATCAGGGCAACTGGAATCTGTCAATGGTGGCTGATTATTCTTGGACACTGACATGAGAGGCATCAGATGCTGGGTACAAATGAAAATCAGTGGCAAAAGATTTTTAGGTCAGTTGAATGAATGTAATGTGTCAGCGTCATTATGTGATTAAACATACTAAATTCAATAAAAGTTAAAGTTTCTCCAACTTCCTATGTGATGCAGCAAATCTGAAATTATCTTTGTGTTTGGCTTTCATAACCCCCAAATTTTTCCAGGCAGCAAACCTTTTGAAGAATCTGCCAATGAAGCCAACATTCATTGCCCTTATGAAGCTGGTGAATTATACTCCTGGATTTCCTACAAATTGAACACAAAGTGAAAAAGTCTTGCATTGGGCTGGAGAACAACGGTTTGCATTTGAAAAGAACTTTTACTGTTGGGATGTAGGTTAATGGCGCCTTACAAGTGTAATCAAATGGAATTCTGCAATCAACTTTAAGGTGGGCAACGAGGGATAGACGGACAGGGATGCTTAGGGAAAGGATTAGAGAGCTTCTTGGACAATTGAAGGCATGGCTATCAACAGCGCCATACACAAAAATAAAGTCCATTGGGGTGTAGTTTGGAGAGGGGAGTGGAGAGGAAATTCCATTGGGGGCATTTGGGGAAGGGAGTGGAGCAGGAAGTCCTTTGGGGGTGGGAAAGAAAGTGGAGAGGAGGGTCCATTTTGGGGGGTTGGGGAGGGGAGTGGAGAGGAAATTCCATGGGGGGGGTTGGAGAGAGGGGAGTGGAGAGGAAGTTCCATGGGGTTGGAGAGGAAAGTGCAGAGGGGAGAATTGACTGTGAGGATGGAGAGTGGAGAAAGAGGTCCAAAAGAGAAGTGGAGAGAAGATAAGAGTGGGAAGTGGAGAGAAGAAGAGAATCCATTGGGGGAGTGGCGTGTAATTGGGAGATAAGGGTTTCAATGGCCAGAATCGGCCTCTACCATGTTGTAATTAAAATTTAAAGATTAAAAACATTTAAGTTGAGTGATGTGGATTGGCTGGATAGTCATAAACTTTCCCCGAGGCATATTTAGCATAGATAAGCATTATGGTCAGTATGGTTGAGTTCAAGTTTCAAGATTATTTTATTGTCATATAATAAAACTTTAGCTCTTTCACACTTGCCAGTGATCCCAGGAATCGAACACCAATTGGCCTTTAAAGTGAGAAGCGAGAAAGCAAAATTTGCTCAACGACGGCATCAGATGACATAATCTCATGCCGGGGATTGTCAGCCTCGACTTAAGATCAGGCAAGTGTGAAATAGGCAATTGCATTGCAGGCACTTCCTATTAAAGGTAGAACAGACCAAACCCCAGGGATAAACCCCTTGCAAGTGGGAAAACGTTCAGTGTCCTGGTTAGGAGTGGTCTAGTGTGAAGGGCCAAACCCCATTCCTATCCCGGGACACTGAACGGCCGATTTATTGGGATGCAAGTGTGATAGGGGCTTGTGTCATTTCCTCAAAACAACTCAATCATGTTTATGAGTCAGGGCCTTCCCCACACAATGCCTTTCCAAATATCTGGATCAAACAACGAGAAGCTCATTGGATCAGGAGAGAAATGGTCAGCTCGCCGCGTGCCGACACAGGAAACGGCATCAAACATGGCGATCGAGCAAGCAGCAGGCGGGATGAGACACCCGCTCCCACAGGCCGCAGTAATAGCGGTCGAATCAACCAATTATTGCCAGCAGATCGTAGGGGGTCCAATCTGGGCCCATGGATCTGTGATAGCCAATCAGCAGCCCTGCTCAAGCTACGCCCTGGTGGTGACGTGGCCGGCTGCCTATAAAAGGCAGAACTGTAGCCCAATAAAGTCAGTGTCGATTGCAGTCACTTTGTGTGCGAGTCTTCTTTTTTCAATCTCGAGTTATAACCGTAGCGTCCCTGCGACAAGTTGACTTTTTTGGTTAGGAACCATTCTCAAGGCTCAAATGTTTTTACATTAATCTTCTCCAATAATTTCTTTAAATATTTATTAATTAATTTTCCAAAATTCCCTGGATTGGTGTAAGTTTAATTAAACTGGAAAAAAAAGGCAAGTATGACTCCTTTTGTTTAAAATGGAGTCTGCCTTATTCGAAAAAGAAAAGACCAAACTACAGTCCAGTTAACATCTGTCATGAGGAACATGTTTCCACAGAGCCCCAAACAACATCCCATCCCCCTGTCAATTCTCACCTTTCCTCTCTCCTGTGTCCCATCCATATCCAATAACAGACCTTCTATGTGTTGGTCTGTACACCTTCCCCTATCCATCCTTCCCTCCCTCTCCTTTTAATTCAGACACCTGCCGGTTTCTTACTCACACCTTGAGGAAAGGCTCTGGCCTGAAACACAGGATGCCGCAGGTGCTCTGTGATTAGTTACGGTGATGTGTGCATGGAAAGCAAAAGGTTGAGAACCACTGCTCTAAACCTTTCCTATCCATGTATCTGTTGAAATATCTTTCGAATGTTGCAATTGTCCCAGTCCTTCCCATTTCCTCTGGCAGCTCTGTAAGGCACTACCAGTAACCACAAGCTGTGGAAACGATAGGCTTTAATACACAGAAGAACCTTGCTGGCCCGGATCCCAGGATAGGAATGGCGGCAAGGAAAGATGGCTCGACCTTCATGGCCCAGGACCACGGGGGAAGAGTCATAGGGTATGAGTCATCTGTGGGCGTGCCAGCTCCACAGGCAATGATAACTATTTACAGTGGAGGAAACATATCACCACAAGCTCCACCCTCTGTGTGGAAAAAAAAACCCTTGGGTTCTTCTTAAATTAGTGGTTCTCAACCTTTTTTTTCCATTCATATACCACCTAAGTAATCACTTACTAACCATAGGTGCTCTGTGGTTACTAAGGGATTACTTAAAATGATATGTGAGTGGAAAGAAAAAAATTGAGAACCACTGGTTTAAATCTTTCCCCTCTCACCTTAAATCTGTGCTCTTTAGTTTTAGACTCCCCTAGCCTGGGAAAATTAGGCAATGACTATTTACCTTCATGGTGTTATAGATGTCCACGAGATCATTCCTCAGCCTCCTACACTCCAGGGAGAAAAGCCCAAGCTGATCCAACTTCTCCTTTGACTCCAGTCCCAGCATACCGTGCCCGTTAAAGGTTGTTGTGGAAAACGAGCCTTGTGGTGTGAGAGCTTGCAGATTATTGCTGGTTGATTTGCTGGTGAACAGAAAATAGAAAGTTGGCAAGAATGGATCTTTTTCTGGTTGGCAAGATGCAATGAGTTGTGCATCTTACAGACAATTACGGGGAAAGATTAGACAAATTAAGACTTTATTCCCCAGAGCTTAGAAGAATAAGGGGAGAATTTTTAGAGCTATGCAAAATCTTAAGGGGTATAGACAGAGTAAAAGCAAGTCGGCTTTTTCCACTGAGGGGAGGTGAGATATAAACCAGAGGACGTGGGTTAAGAGTGAAAGGGAAAATGTTTAGGGGGAGTGTGGTGGGATTGTGGAATGATTGTGGAATGAGCTGCCAGCTGAAATGGTGAAAGCTGGATCAATTTTTACATTTAAGAAAAATTTGGACAGGTACATGGATGGGAGAGGTATGGAGGACTATGGACTGGGTGTAGGTGAATGGGTCCAGGCAGAGGATGGGAGAGGTATGGAGGTCTATGGACTGGGTGTAGGTGAGTGGGACCAGGCAGAGGAT
This sequence comes from Narcine bancroftii, assembly GCF_036971445.1. Classification (NCBI taxonomy): domain Eukaryota; kingdom Metazoa; phylum Chordata; class Chondrichthyes; order Torpediniformes; family Narcinidae; genus Narcine; species Narcine bancroftii. The sequence continues at coordinate 230,614,770 of NC_091474.1, read as the reverse complement.
GGGAGAAGTATGGATGGCTATGGACTGGGTGTAGGTGAATGGGTCCAGGCAGAGGGTGGGAGAGGTATGGAGGTCTATGACCTGGGTGTAGGTGAGTGGGACCAGGCAGAGGATGGGAGAAGTATGGATGGCTATGGACTGGGTGTAGGTGAATGGGTCCAGGCAGAATAGTTCAGCATTGACTAGAAGGGCTGAAGGGCCTGTTTTCTGTGCTATAATGTTCTATGGTTCTATGGCTCTAATGTTATCATCATGAAGGGAAGTGAAAACAAACATGAGGTTATGATTCAGTTATGGGGAAAGGGCAAGGCCACACCTGAAGACTGCAAACAGTATTGCTTGCCTGATATTAAGGATGCCAATTGTTGAAGCAGTTCAGGGAAGATTTACTGGATTAATAACTGGAACAGGAGGTGTATCTGAGGGAACAAGTTTAGACAGGCTCAGCTGGAACCAGTAGAGTTTGACACACCAAGCGATGAATTGATAGATCCTGCGGTCTCTGTGGGACAGATGGGTGAATTGGGAAGAAGTAATTGAGTGAACATCACACCCCAACAAAGCTGTTGCCAACGTCAAGGTGGAGTACAAACTTGCTCCAGAATCTTCTCTGCTTTCCATCAAAACACGTTCCTCATGTTTGTTTTGGAGACATACAGCAAAACAGCCCCTTCCCAGCCATGAGCCCGTGTTGCCCAATTACACACAATTGACCTGCAGCTCTGGTACTTTTTGAAGGGTAGGAGGAAACCGGAGCACACAGAGGAAACCCTCGCAGACCTAGGAAGAACCTACAAACTCCTTACTGACAGCATGGGATTCGAACCCCGGTCCTGATCATTGATGCAGTAACAGCGTTGCACTAACCACTTGGCGAACAGTGCCGCCCTGTTCTGGAACTGTTCTGGATTTAGAACCGAAGTAGATGATTATGATCTTGATTTAAAAATTTTTTTTAACCTATAAGCCAGGAATTCTTGACCACCTTTAAATGCTTCCTTCTTTTCTATCCTGCAGTGATCTTTGCAAAAGTTTCACTTTAAATCAGATTTAAATTATACTAAGGTTTCTCGTTACAGAAACTTCAGCATAAGGTCAATAATGTTAAAAAGGCTTTTGTGGCATCAGCGTAGATCAGGATCTTTCGGGCGAAAGGACCCAGTTTTATTCTGCTCAAGTAACAGGCCCTTCTGACCCACAAACCCGTGCGACCAATTAACCTACTAACCCCGTACGTCATTGGAACTTGGGAGGAAGCCAGAGCAACCGGAGGAAACCCACGCAGACCTGGGGAGAATGTACAAACTCCTTACAGACAACGCCAGATTTGAACCCTATGACAGCGCTGCACTAACCATGCCGGCCGAAGGTCAGCTGAAGAGATTTTTTTAAAAATCCAGTGGTGATTTACCTCTCATCTCTGTGCATCGGATTGAGGTGGGGGAGATTTAAAGAGGATCTAAGGTGCAACAAGGTGTGGCGTATTTACAGTGAGCTGCCAGAGGAAGTGGTAGGGGTGGGTACAATTATGAGGTTGAAATAATACTGGGACCGGTACATGGACAGGAAGCGGTGGAGGTACACGGCTCAAGTGCAGGCAACTGTGGTGAGCTCAAGTGGGCAACTTGATTGGCACGGACAACTTGGTCTAAAGGTTCTATTTCCGCACTTCTTAGCACTATGACTCAAGCTGATCCCCCAAATAATAATATTTTTATAATTATCATTATTTTAATACAGTGCTACAGATTTCTATGTCCTATTTTCATAAAATCATCAGACCACGCAGTCATTGTTGGGACTGAGGGCTGATAAATCTCCAGGGCCTGATGGGCTGCATCCTAGGGTGCTTAAAGAGGTGGCTATGGAAATTGTGGAGGCACTGGTCGACATTTTCCAAAGTTCCATAGATTCCGGGGAGGTCCCTGAGGATTGGAGAGTGGCTGATGTGGTGCCGCTTTTTAAGAAAGGAGGGAGGGAGAAAACGGGAAATTATAGACCGGTCAGCCTGACGTCAGTGGTGGGGAAGATATTGGAGTCCATCATAAAAGGAGAAATAGCAGAACACTTAGTCAGTAATAATAGTATAAGGGCTAGTCAGCATGGATTGTCATGCTTGACTAACCTTCTGGAGTTTTTTGAGGATGTGACAAAGAGGGTGGACTCGGGAGAGCCAGTGGATGTGGTGTATTTGGACTTCCAGAAGGCCTTTGATAAGGTACCGCATGGGAGTCTAGTGGGCAAGATCAGGGAGCATGGTATTGGAGGTAAGGTGCTGACATGGATAGGAAATTGGTTAAGAGATAGGAAACGAAGGGTTGGAGTGAATGGGTCTTTTTCAGAATGGCAGGATGTGACGAGTGGAGTGCCTCAGGGATCGGTGTTGGGTCCTCAGTTGTTTGTAATTTATGTTAATGATTTGGATGAGGGGATTATAAATAACATGAGCAAATTTGCAGATGACACTAAACTGGGTGGCGGTGTGGGGTGTGGGGAGGATGTAAGGAAAATGCAGAGGGACTTACTTGGACAGGCTGGAGGAGTGGGCGACTAAATGGAAGATGAATTTCAATGTGAACAAATGTGAGGTTATTCATTTTGGGGGAAGTAATAGGAAAGCTGAGTATTATTTAAATGGAGACAAGCTAGGGAGTGGGGAAGTGCAAATGGATCCACCGGTCACTGAAGGCTAGCATGCAGGTTCAGAAAGCTGTGAAGAAGGCAAATGGAATGTTGGCTTTCATAAAGAGAGGATTGGAGTATAGGAACAGAGACACCCTTCTGCAGTTATACAGGGCCCTGGTGAGACCCCACCTGGAGTATTGCGTCCAATTCTGGTCTCCAAACTTGAGGAAGGACATTCTAGCTATAGAGGGTGTGCAGCGCAGATTTACAAGGTTAGTTCCAGGGATGGCAGGGTTGTCATATACAGCAAGGCTAGAAAAACTGGACTTGTATCCATTGGAGTTTAGAAGGATGAGGGGGGACATGATTGAGGTATATAAAATCATCAGGGGGATAGACAAGGTGAAGTCTGATTACTTGTTCCCAATGATGGGGGAGACGAGGACTAGAGGGCATAGTTTAAGAATACAGGGTAGGCCCTTTAGGATGGAGATGAGAAAGCATTTTTTTTACCCAGAGAAGTGTGAATCTGTGGAATGCTCTGCCACAGAGGGTGGTAGAGGCGGATTCGCTGACTATGTTCAAAAGATAGTTAGATAAGACTCTTGTGGGTAACGGAGTTAAGGGTTATGGGGATAAGGCTGGAAAGGGGTACTGATGGTAATGATCAGCCATGATCTAAAATGGCGGTGCTGGCCCGACGGGCCAAATGGCCTACTCCAGCTCCTATTGTCTATTGTCTATTGTCATTCTGGCCCAGCATGTGCTGAGATTTAACATTAAAGATTACCCTTTTAGTGTTTCTCATCTTTGTATTCTTTACAAATCTAATGTCCCTTTTCACCACGTGGCTTTCAAAGGCGACAGGTTGACCTTCAAGCAGTTTAGGAATTGAGTTCTCAATTTTGCCACTCCTTCAATAGAAAAAGTATTGATTACTTACTCAACATGACTAATTGCCCCACCCAAACTCATAAAAATAATCTCAAAAACGTGTTTAATTTTGCTGTGTCAAAATCAGAAACTCTTATCAAAGGGCAATGTATCATTCTTCTCCCTTCTCCTAAGTTTTGACACTGTTTACTCTGGACAATAAAGATTTTGGTTCCTGAACACTTTAGGGTGCATTTTATAGATTCTGGGCTGCTGATCATGAACATTATCTTAAACTTTTCCTGTCACGTTCCATTATTTTTTAGCTGCAAATAGTAGGTCTTACTCGTTGCTCTCTGCTGTGATCTCGTGGTACCTCGTGTAGGCCTTCAAGCAGTGTAGCCACTTGTCAAATTTCACGGAGGCTTCTGGGTCTTTGGGGTCGATCTCCAGCTTCTCCAACCGAATCGCCTTCTCCATGGTGCTTAAAATTTAAGATCAATAAATTGTAGTGCAATCAATGACCACTCACAGACATGAAATAAGGGCCAAAGGCTTTATGGATCTAAAGATCCAAGCCTGCCTCAGCATGATGCTGGCTCAAGACCAAGGGCAGGAAGGAGACTAGGGCTCTCGGCCTTTATTAGGGGTTAGGGTGAGGGACCACCGGTTCTGTGGGTGGGCCAGCCTGCCCGGCTCAGAGGGGAACATGCCCACAATACCATATTCCACCACATGAGCTATAACCTTATATCTCTGATTTCCCAGTCATATTTTAAGTCTGTTTCAAGCAGACAAAACCATGAAGCGGAACATGTCTTTAAAAATTCATTTTCTGCATTCGCATTTAAAGTTTTCAATTTAAATTAAGACGTACAGGCCATTTTAGCCCATGTCACCCAATTGCACCTGATAGACCTACACCCTAAATATTTTTTTGAAGGGTGGGAGGGAACCGGAGTCCCCGGGGAAAGCCTATGCAGACACAGGGAGAATGTACAAGCTCCTTACCCACAGCGAGGGATTCGAACTTCAGTCCCAATCACTGGCGCTAACTGCCATGCCAACCATGCTGACTGATCTTGGACGTCTTGCCTGCTGATCTTGGTGCAGTCAGTGACGAACATGGTGAAAGGTTTCACCAGGACATTGCAATGATGTAAAAGTGATGTCAGAGCAACTGGAATCCATCAATGCTGGCCGACTATTGTTGAACGAGAGGCATCATTTTTAGGTCATTTGAACTAATGCAATGTGTGAACATTATTATGGGACTAAACATGCTAAATTCAATAAAAGTTAATTTAATGTTTCTCTAAATTCCTACATGATAAAGAAAATCTGAAATTATCTTTGTGTTCAGCTTGAAGTTGTCTATCATGATCCACAATTATTTTTCAGGAAGCAAAACTTTTGAGAGTTAGCAGGTTCAGTGAAAATATGGTCCCTATACTTTTAACTTTCCCCAGTAGTTGTGGACATCAAGGCAGAGACAGAGGGAAGGAAAGGGGGTTGTGTATTGTAGATTGTGGAGTTTTACAGCACAGAAACATGTCCTTTTGGCCAACTGGTCCAAGCTGACAATGTTGTCCACCTCAGTTGGTAGAGGAACGGAAGAAGAGATGTTGGTGAGGAAATTGTTGGCAGTTTTCTTCATCTTTAATCTACATGTAGGATTAGAATAGGACTTAATGCAATTTGCCTATCGTCACAATCGCTCAACGGCAGACGCAATATCGCTGGCTCTCCACTTAGCCCTGGATCACCTTGAATACAGCAATTCATACATATGGCTGCTCTTCATAGACTACAGATTGGCCTTCAACACCATTATTCCCCCAGTGCTGGTCAAGAAGCTATAAACTCTGGGCTTTGTACCCCACACTGCAACTGGATCCTTGACTTCCTCATCAGAAAACCACAGTCAGTACGAATTGGAAACAACATCACCTCCTCACTGATCACCAACACAGGCGTACCCCCTGCTCTACTCATTGGACACCCACGACCATGTGGCCAGGCACAATTCCAATCCTATTTACAAGTTTGCTGATGACATCACAGTTGTCAGCAGAATCACAAATAGCAACGAGGAAGCGAACAGGAGGGAGATAGATCACCTCGTTTGATGGTGGAACGGCAACAACCTTGCGCTCAACATCAGCAAAACCAAGGAGGTGATTGTAGGCTTCAGGACGAAGTCAGGGGAACACATCCCAGTCCTCGTCAAGAGCTCAGTAGTGGAGAGGGTCAAGAACTTCAAATTCCTGGGTGTCAACATCTGTCCTTGAGCCTCCATGTTGATGAAATCACAAAGAATGCTCGTCAGCGGCTCGACCTCAGGAGATTCAGTATCTCACCGAAGACTCTTGTAAAATTCTGGCTGGTCACATCACTATTTGATATGGAGGTGCCAACTCCCAGGACATGAATAAACTCCAGAGGGTTGTTAACTCGGCCTGCGATATCACAGGCAACAGACCCCCACCATCCTGTCATGCCTCTTCACTCTGCTACCATCAGGAAAAAGGTACAGGAGCCTAAAGACGAGCACAGGGACAGCTTCTTCCCTGCTGCCATCAGATTCATGAACCATCGATGAACCAAAGACACTGCCTTACTTTCCGTGCACTAATATTTTAAATTTTTTTACATGAATGATGGTTATAATATGAATGTTTGCTCTGTGATGCTGTCGCTGAGAGTTGTTCCTGACAATAAATTCTTATTCTGAAATGGATTATTGTCGGTATGGCCTTGGATCCAGGGGTCTGTTCTGTGCGGCATCTCCCTGTGACTCTCCATGAGTTTGAAATATGCCAGCTGTTAACTACAGTATCCATTTAAATATGGATAAGAGATATCCAACAAAAGGGCAACACAGTTAGTGTAGCGGTTAGCACAACGCTATTGCAACGCCAGAGACCCAGGTTCGCATCCACTGCTGTCTGTAAGGCCTTTCCAAAAGTGCGGGGTGGAGTTTGAAGGAGAAATATACTGTTAGGCTGTGCAAGCAACTGTTGCCGTGTCTGCGAGGGTTTCCTCCAGGTGCTCCAGTTTCCTCACACGTTCCAAAGCCGCACAGGGTTTGCATTTCATGAGTCAGATGGGTGTATTTGGGTAGAACAGGCTCATGGGTTGGAAGAGCCTTGTTACCATGCTGTATCTCCTAAAATAATATATAATTCCGCAGTCAGTAGTTGTTTCCAAAGCACCAGTCAATCAAAATTCTGGAATGTTTTCCTAAGCAATATTGTCTGCTCGTAATGTTGCAGCTTACCTGCATACAGTCAAGGTAAACCAATGTTAGCTCGATCAGCCCAAGAATTTCTTTTAGCAGCAGATGAATGGATACATGTTGCTGGTGCTAATGGTGGTGCGGGGGGGGGGAGGGGGTCTTGGTGGTGTGAGTGAAGGACGTGGAAGCTAATGAGACCAACTCCAAACCTCAGGTGCCAAAAATGAATTTTATTATTCATGCATTATTTATTGTACCGAGATCGAATGATAAACTTTGCTTCACATGATATCCAGGCAAGTCAAACTATACGTTATACAATAGTTGGGGGAACAACAAGAAGCTCTCACTCAATGTCACCAAAACCAACGAGCTGATTGTTGACTTTGGAAAGGGAAAAGCAGAGAGTGGATGATCAATTGATCATTGGGGGTTTGAAAGAGAAATGTCTAGGATACAGTCCGAGGGCAACACAGGCGAGACCTTCCCTACCTTCGAGAACATCTACAGGGAGCGCCGCCTTCAGAGACCAGCAGCAATCATCAAGGATCCACACCACCCAGCGCCCGCTCTGTTCTCGCTGCTGCCATCAGGAAAGAGGTGTAGGTGCCACAAAACTCGCACCGCCGGGTTCAGGACCAGCTGCTACCCCTCCACCACTTAACCTCTCAATGACAAACTCAATCAGGAACTCATTTAATTTTAAATGACATACAGCACAGTAACAGGCCATCTTGGCCCACAAGGCCATGCCGCCCAATTTATACCCAATTAACCTACAGCCCCGATACGTTTTGAATGGTGGGTGGAAACCGGAGCGCCGGGGAAAACACACGCAGACACGGGGAGAACGCACAGCGTGGAATTCGAGCCCAAATCCCGATCGCTGGTGCTGTAAAGGTGTTGAGCAAATTGCTACGCCAACCACAGCTAACCCAGGACTCTTCCTTTTGCACTTTATTGTTTTTGCCCTCTCTTTATTGCAGTCAGTTTATTTACTTGTCTCTGTTGACTTGTATGCATTGTGTGCAGTTTTTTTGAAATACCAATAAGTGGTAATTCTGCCTCAGCTGCAGCAAAAACGAATCTCAAGGATTGTATGTGATGTCATGTATGTACTCTCACAATATGCTGTCTCGATGCTGCTGAAGATCCAGCTGCGCTGGGTGGGTCACGTCTCCAGAATGGAGGACCATCGCCTTCCCAAGATCCTGTTATATGGCGAGCTCTCCACTGGCCACCGTGACAGAGGTGCACCAAAGAAGAGGTACAAGGACTGCCTAAAGAAATCTCTTGGTGCCTGCCACATTGACCACCGCCAGTGGGCTGATCTCGCCTCAAACCGTGCATCTTGGCGCCTCACAGTTTGGCGGGCAGCAACCTCCTTTGAAGAAGACCGCAGAGCCCACCTCACTGACAAAAGGCAAAGGAGGAAAAACCCAACACCCAACCCCAACCAACCAATTTTCCATTGCAACCGCTGCAACCGTGTCTGCCTGTCCCGCATCGGACTTGTCAGCCACAAACGAGCCTGCAGCTGACGTGGACTTTTACCCCCTCCATAAATCTTCGTCCGCGAAGCCAAGCCAAAGAAGACTCTGACAATAAATCTGAAATCTGAACAATAAAGGACCAGAGGGATATTGTTACAAGAAAACAAAAGTGCAGGGTTTAGTGTCGTAAGACACAAGTGCGGGATATAGTTTGAAGGAGAATTGTACTGTTAGGCTGTGCAAGCAACTGTTGCCATGTCTGCGTGGGTTTCCTCCAGGTGCTCCAGTTTCCTCACACGCTCCAAAGCCGTACAGGGTTTGGAAGAGAAAGAGAAACCGTTGCCAACATTTTACTATAAATTTAATTTTTTTTGCAGTTCAAAACCTGCATAATATGGCAGAAAAGTTCCAACACATTCATCCGCGTAATTATGAATAATTGTAGCCAAATACAATAATTTAGTCTTGCCAAATCTGACCTCTAATTAAAGTGATTGAATCTACTGAAATAATCGCTGTCTTCCCAATTACTTTCAAACCCAGAGCCTGGTAGATTTATGTGCAACAAAATGCTTTAAAATGTTGTTGTTACTTGGTAAATTGAGCTTTTGTTCTTTTTGCGCCTGTAAGAAGGTTAAAGCTAACCTGTCAGGCAGCTGCCAGAGAACTCACTGCACTCAATAAAATGTGACAAATAAACTTAAATTTAGGCTGTTCTGCAGCTCTATAAACCTCTGGATAGACCACACTTGGAATATTGTGTTCAGTTCTGGTGGCCTCATTGCAGGAAGAACATAAATGTTTTGGAGAGGCTGCAGAGGAGATTTACCAGGATGTTGCCTGCATTCGAGAACATTCCTAATGAGGCAAGGTTGACAGAGCTAGGGCTTTTCTCATTCACAAGATCACAAGATAAAGGAACAGAAGTAGGCCAATCGGCCCATTGGGTCTACTCCACAAATCCACCCTGAGCTAAACTGTACACTCATCTAATTCCAATTTCCAGCCTTTTCCCCATGTCCCTTGATATCTTGGCTAATTAGATACCTATCAAAACTCCCTCTTAAACCCCCCCCCCCCCGTGATCTGGTCTCCATAGCAATGAATTCCACAAATCCACAACCCTCTGGCTAAAGAAATTTCTCCTCATCTCTGTTTTAAATGGGTACCTTCTAATTCTAAGACTGTGCCCTCCTGTCCTGGATTCACCCACCAAGGGAAACATCTTATTCACATCTACTCTGTCCAATCCTTTCAGCATTCAGTATGTTTCTAGGAGATTCCCTCTCATTCTTCTATTCTCCAATGAGCTGATAAAAGTTCCTCATACGTTAGTCCTTGCATTCCAGGAATCATCCTGGTAAATCTTCTCTGAACTCTCTCCAAAATCATTACATCTCTTCTATGATAAGGAGCCCAAAACTACACACAAATGAGGTCTCACCATTACCCCATGGAGCCTCATCAACACCTCTTTACTTTTATACATTATATTCCTCTTAAAACTAATGCCAACATAGTTGGTATAGTCTTTCTTTATTACTGATCCAACCTGCTGGTTAACCTTTAGGGGTATCCTGCATGAGGAACCACCCCCCCCCCCAAGTCCCTTTGCACTTCTGAATTTTGAATTTTCTCCCCATTTGTGTAATAATCTGCCTGCTTATTTCCCTTCCAAAATGTACAACCATACATTTCTCAACATTGTATCTCATCTGTCATTTCTTTGCCCACTCGCCTAAGCTGTCCGAGTCTCTCTGCAACCTTGCGGTTTCTTCAATACTTCCTACTCCCCCACCTATCTAGGTGTCATCTGCAAACTTTGTCACAAAACCATTCACTCCATAATCTAAATCATCGATATACTTTGTAAAAAGAAGTGGCCCCCAACACCGACCTCGGGTCGGAACTGCGCTGTAATGTTCTATGGGGCTGGAATAATAGGGGCTATTAAGACACCCTTAGACAGGCACATGGTGAAAAGAGAAATGAAAGTTTAGTGAGGTAGGGAAGGCTTATATGGGTAGGTACAAATGGGTCAGCACAACATCGTGGGCCAAAGGGTCTGTACTGTGCTATAACATCAATGTTCTATGTTATAAATTGTAACCAATTTGAAGAAGCTTAGTTTCCCTAAAATACCACAAGATGATGAAAGTGTTTCTTGATTCTGTGTCCCTCACTGTTTCAGATTGAGCATTTCAGAATTAATATCCTCTGCATATAACCACATAACCATTACAGCACGGAAACAGGCCAGTTTGGCCCTTCTAGTCTATGCCAAACATTGTCTCCCACCTAGTCCCATTGACCTGCACCCAGCCTATAACCCTCCATACTTCTCTCGTCCATATACCTATACAATTTTTCCTTAAATATTAAAATCGAGCCCGCATCTACCACTTTGGGAGGAAGCTCATTCCACACTCCCACCACCCCCTGAGTGAAGATAATCCCCCTCATGCTTCCCCTATACTTTTCACCCTTCGATTTCAATCCATAAAATGTACACATTTTCTGATGATCTGCAGCTTGCAGCCTTCGAATGATTCCTTATTCAGGATCAAGCTTTTCTTAGAGGGAAGTCTGCAGATGCTGGGCTTGTCGTGCCATGCGCAAAAGTGCTGGAGAAACTCAGCAGTGCTTCACGCATCACCAACTGAGGCTACCCGCAAATTGGAGGAACAACATCTAATATATTGTCTGTCCAACCAGACGGCATTAACATCGACTTCTGCAGTTTCTATTATATACTTCCCTTGAGTCTCTCTCTTTCCCTTTACCCCTGTCTCTTTGCCTTCAGCTCCCCACCCTCTTCCTTTCCCTCTTCATTCTGAGAGATATCCTCTCCCCTATTATTTCTAAGCTTTTTTCATAGAAACCAGAAACATAGAAGATAGGAGCAGGAGTAGGTCATTCGACCCTTCGAGCCTGCTCCGCCATTCAACGAGATCATGGCTGATCTTAAAGTTCAGTACCCCGTCCCCGCCTTCTCTCCGTAACCTTTAATACCCTTATACTGAAGAAATAGATCTAATTTCCTCTTAAATATATTTAATGAACCTGCCTCTACTGCCCTCTGTGGCAATGAATTCCACAGATTCACCACCCTCTGGGTAAAGAAATTCCTCCTCATCTCGATCCTAAATGGTTTGCCTATTATCCTCAAACCATGGCCCCGGGTTCTGGATTTTCCCATCATTGTGTCCAGTCCTGCCAGAATTTTATAGGTCTCTATGAGATCCCCTCTCAATCTTCTAAACTCCAGCGAGTACAATCCCAATTTGTGCAATCTTTCCTCATAAGTCATTCCTGCCATTCCAGGTATCAGCCTGGTGAATCGTCTCTGCACTCCCTCCATTGCAAGAACATCCTTCCTTAGATAAGGTGACCAAAACTGCACACAATACTCCAGGTGGGGTCTCACCAAGGCCCTGTACAGCTGCAGTAAGGTATTCTTGTTCCTATACTCAAACCCTCTTGATATGAAGGCCAACATACCATTTGCCTTTTTAACCGCCTGCTGTACCTGCATGCTCGCCTTCAGTGACTGGTGTACAAGTACCCCTAGGTCTCTCTGCATTTCCCCATCTCTTCAACCCTCTCTCCCATGTCCACCTATGAATTCTTACCAGCCTGTGCTCCTCCCCCTGCCCCCTCCTCTCTCCTCTCCTCCTTCCCCCACTGTTTGCTCATACCTTGACGAAGGGTTCAAGGCTGAGTCGTTGGTTGCCCTTGACTTCCAATAGATGTTGCATGGCCTTCTCCAGCTCTTTTGTGTATTGCAAGCTTTTGTTACAGTGTTTTTACAAAGCATCTCATAGATTTGATGACCTTCATCTGTCTAAATACCTTTTAAAAGGTACAATTGTCCCCATTTCTGCTTCTTCCTCTATGCCCACCACCCTGTGTCTAACAAAGTGTCACTTAGATCCCTTTTAAATCTTTCCCCTCTCATGCTAAACACATGATTCCCTTATTTTGGAGAAAGCACCACGACTATTTACCTTTTCTATGTCCCTCGTGATTTTATGAATTTCCGTTACTATATAAAATCGTTGCTCTCTTTCCACTGGGTGTTGCTTGAGCTGCCCAGTGGAGCCAAGTTCGAGATGTGCAGGCTGAGTTGCAGGTGGAGTAGGATGTGCTTGGTGGGTGGGTGGGGCAGTGGCCTGGGAGGGGCCATGCTCCTGTTACCACTTTCCCATGGCTTCTGTGCACAGCTGCTGAAGAGAGCCAGGGTTCGCAAAGAAAAAAAAACACAGAGATGCTGGAGGAACTCAGCTGGTCTTGCAGCGCCCATGGGAGGCAAAGATATATTACCGATATTTTGGGCCTGAGCCCTTCCTCAAGATATAAGCAAAATGCAGGCAGGTGTCCGAAAAGACACTAGGAAGGATGGGAGGAGGAGGAGGAGAGCAGACCAACAGCCTAAAGGTGTGAATTGGTTATGATAAGAGGAAAGGTAAGAACTGATTTTGGCTCTGTGAAAGTAGACAAGAGAAAAGGGATGGGAGAAGGAGAGTGTGAAGGGGGAGAGAGAGAGAGAGAGAGAGAGAGAGAGAGAGAGAGAGAGAGAGAGAGTGAGAGAGAACTAGAGGAAAGGAGATAGGGACAAGATAGGGTGGAGGTGGGTTAATGGAAACCGGAGAAATCAATGTTAATGCCTTCTGGTTGGAGGGTTCCCAAAAGGAAGATGAGGTGTTGTTCCTCCAATTTGCAGATGGTCTCAGTCTGGCAGTGCATGAGATAATGGACAGGCATGTCAGCAAGGGAATGGGACAGGGAATTGAAATGGGTAGCCACTAGGAGATCCACGTTATTGCAGTGGACACGATGCTCAGTGATGCAATATATTTCTAATTATTTCTTTGTTCTCATCTGGCCATATTCTTCTGTTCTACTCAACACTCAACACTCAACACCTCCTTCTGTCTTAGCCTTCTTACTGAGTTAGTTTCCATTCTCTTTGTTTCTGACAGTCTCTGTGAGGAATCTCTTTGTTCTTGTCTGGCCATCGTCTCTTGTGCTCATCAACACCTCCTTTTGCCTTAACCTTCCTACTAAATTGTTTCATACATATTCTCTCTTTTGTATTTTGGGAGCAGGCAATTCTAAACCTACTGTAACCAGCCAACTTTGCTACATACTGTGGCTGCCCCTTACTTACATTACTCTTTCCCTTCACCATGAGGTAAATATTAAATTGTTACATAGTACTGGATTCATGTATACAAACTGAATAGTCTTCTTTCTTTGGCTTGGCTTCGCGGACGAAGATTTATGGAGGGGTAATGTCCACGTCAGCTGCAAGCTCGTTTGTGCTGACAAGTCCGATGCGGGACAGGCAGACATGGTTGCAGTGGTTGCAAGGGAAAATTGGTGGGTTGGGGTTGGGTGTTGGGTTTTTCCTCCTTTGTCTTTTGTCAGTGAGGTGGGCTCTGCTGTCTTCTTCAAAGGAGGTTGCTGCCCGCCGAACTGTGAGGCGCCAAGATGCATGGTTTGAGGCGATATCAGCCCACTGGCAGTGGTCAATGTGGCAGGCACCAAGAGATTTCTTTAGGCAGTCCTTGTACCTCTTCTTTGGTGCACCTCTGTCTCGGTGGTACATAAGCATATATTCTACATATTTTCTATGATTAATTAGCCCCTATATTCCAACACTATCCACATTTACTCTGTCTGTCCCTTTTAAAATCTTATACACCTCTATCAAGTCCTCCCTCAATCTTCTACACTCCAGAGAAAAAAACCCTAGTTTGCACAACCTTTCCCTGTAACTCAAACCTTGAAATCCTGTCAACATTCTCGTGAACCTTCTCTGCACTCTCTCTGTTTTGTTTATATCTTTCCTATAATTTGGTGACCAAAACTGTACACATTACTCCAAATTTGGCCTCACCAATGCCTTGTACAATTTCATCATAACCTCCCTACTCTTGAATTCAATACTCCGATTTATGAAGGCCAACATTCCAAATGCCATCTTCACCACACCATCTACCTGAGTATCAGCCTTGAGGGTACTATTTACCATCACTCCTAAATCCCTTTGTTGCTCTGCACATCTCAATAGCCTACCATTTAATGCATATGACCTATTTAGATTTGCCTTTCCAAAATGTAACACCTCACACTTATCTGTATTAAATTCCATCAGCCATTTCTCAGTCCACACCTCCAGCCTTCCTAAAGCACCTTTTAATGTACGGTAATCTTCCTCACTGTCCACAACACCACCAATCTTTGTATCATCTGCAAACTTGTTCATCCAATTCTTCACCCCTACTTCCAGATCGTTACTATATATATACAAACAATAGTGGACCCAGGACCGATCCCTGAGGAACTCCACTAGTCACCGGCCTCCAATTGGACAAACAATTTTCTGCCACTACTCTCTGACACCTCCCATCCAACCATTGCTGAATCCATTTCACTACCTCCTTATTTATACCTAATGCCTCCACCTTTTTTCCTAACCTCCTGTGGGGAACTTTGTCAAAAGCTTTACTAAAGTCTAAATAGACAACATCCACAGCTTTCCCTTCATTGACCTTTTTTGTAACCCCCTCGAAGAACTAAATCAGGTTTGTCAAGCATGATCTACCCCTGACAAAACCATGCTGATTACTCCCTAGCAATCCCTGTATCTCCAAATATTTGTAAATACCATCCCTCAGAACACTTTCCATCAACTTACCCACCACAGACGTCATACTCACAGGCCTAAAATTCCCAGGTTTACATTTGGACCCTTTCTTAAACAGCGGAACCACATGCGCCACCCTTCAATCCTTTGGCACTACCCCCGTGACCAATGACATCCTAAATATCTCTGTTAATGGCATATCTGTCCACAAGCCTCCCTGAGTGTTCTTGGGAATATTTTGTCCGGTCCCGGAGATTTATCCACCTTTATCTTTTTCAACACAGCCATCACTACCTCCTCGGTTATCCTTTTATCCTTCAATGCCTCCCCACTATTTTTCTTTACTTCAACTTGTGAGAAACAGAAGTACCTTCACAGAAATTGCTCGAGACAAAAATTGAGAACAAAGAACATTTATTATACAACAATGCAAAGTTGGGTGCTTCCCCTTACCCTGGGAATACACACACATACTGGGGCTCACCCAACTTTTATACAGTTCATTTCAGTGTAGAGGTACCCTCCCCCCGCCTAACATTCTTCTGCCTCCTGGATAAGTTTGGCATTAGGCAATCCTGTCTGCCTACGTGCTGTTTCTGTGAACTTGGAGGACCAGGGGGTATCCTGTCTGTGTCCCATCATGTCATTGTCCTTATTCACACCTTCCCGACTCTCAAGGCTTACTAACTTCTTATATGCAGAACTTGCTAATTCTGTCTAAGGCTAGAAGACCTTTATCTTATTCAAACTAACTTTACTTCTACCCTTATCCTATTCATACTGGCTTTATTCATTACACATATTTTCATATTAGTTTTACTCATCTCTCACAATCCTCACTTTCCTTTTAGCTACGCTTCGTGAATTCTCAACTGGAATGTATTACTTGCAAACTTGGTCTTTTTCCCAGCGAGTCAGTAAACGAACTGCAGTCTCAGCATCATCAGACAGAATTTTGGAAACATACATCCTTTGGGTTATAGTGATCTGACGAGGGGTCCGTTGAATTAAATACTGCACACAAGTCTTTAGGACGGGGAGCACCATAATGGCCAGAATAGCGAGTCCAGCTGGTATAAGGGCAGTGGGTATCAGACTCCAGTTACCAATGAAAAGTCTAGTCCATCCCACACCGGACCAAGGTTGCCAAGTCTGAATCTGGGCATGGGAAGATTTTTGAACTCTTGAAGAAGTGTCTTTAACCGCCTGACCGTTGTGAGCATTGTCATTAACCAGTCTTTCACAAACGCTGCCTTCAGCAGCCAACGAGGAATCGAGAGCCAGGCGGTTTTGTTGAACTGTGGCTCGTATCTGTCGTCTTTCTTCAGGCAGAAAGTCCCTTTAAATATTTGGATATGTACTGGTCGTTAGCCTCAGGGATAGGGGTATTAATGTGGAATCCCATGTAAGGAAGACCAAACATCAGGGCCATCACTGTCTGTTCGGTGATGATCTCCAAGGCTGGAGACTGATTAAACGATTTAAATGCCAAGCAGCTGTGGTGTTCTGGAGCAGCTTACGTCATTTACAACTGGAACTCCCCTTACAGTCGTGGTTCTTAACATTCCAAATGTCTGTAAAGGATGATTTACAGGAGACCAAGTTGGGGAGGGGTGTTTCTTGTCACTTAACCTGTGAGTTGCAGCTTGTCTGCGAACATTTAGCATAAGTATCATTGAACCTGTGAGTTGCAGCCTGTCTGTGAACATTAGCATATGTATTCACTCTATCTGCTACATGTACAATCCTGACTAACATTCTGTCTGTCACTGTCCCACCATCTTCTTTGTGCTTTCTCTTTAAAACTCCTCTTTTTAATATCTGTAGAGGCCGGAATACAAACCAAGTCTACTCCTCTAGGGCCGTTCTGTTCCCCTGGTCCATGTTGGGATCCTATATTAACCCATACTAAATAAGGTAGCCCACTATGACTATACTCTATACCTGCGCCCTGTCTGCATTCTAAAGGTAAATAATTGTCACCTCTGCTGCCCCTATTCCAGGAGGACTTAATACATTGTGAGCAATTTGGTGATTTCCCAAAATTGGGAACCAACAAGTAAACAAAACAGCAAATGGTAAAAACAACATTACAGCACTTTTTCCCGGCGTAGTGTAACTTTCAGATCAGAATGATGAAGGACAGCACGCCAGGTGGAGGGTAGATTATCAATGTCTTTAGTCCGTGGATCAGCAGCTCGTTTAATTCGTTGGATGTGGCTCCATCCCTTTTCTTTTGTTCGCACGGCAGTGTCTGTAATCAAAAGTACACAATAGGGGCCATCCCAGACAGGTTTTAGTTGGTGATCTTGCCATGCTTTTACATATACCCAATCACCAGGTTTAATAGAATGAATAGGATACTCCAGGGGTGGGTTTTGAGCTAATAAACCCTTCCGTTTTAATTCGTATAGAGAGGCAGAAAGTCCCTTTAAATATTTGGATATGTACTGGTCGTTAGCCTCAGGGATAGGGGTATTAATGTGGAATCCCATGTAAGGAAGACCAAACATCATTTCATATGGTGAGACAGCAAGATCCTTACAAGGGGCTGTCCGAGTCCTGATTAAAGCTAACGGTAAGCATTTAATCCAGGAGAGACCAGTTTCCTCATGAAGTCGAGTGAGCTGATTTTTCAAGGTCTGATTCATTTGTTCAACAAGGCCTGAGCTCTGGGGGTGCCATGGGGTATGTAGCTGCCAATCTATTCCCAGTATTTTAAACACACCCTGGAGTACCTGAGAGGTAAAATGTGTACCTTGATCTGAGTCATTGGTTTGAATCATACCATATCGTGGAATCACAGACTCCAGTAGTATCCTGATAACGGTGCTGGCACGATCATTAGGGGTCGGGAAAGCCTCAACCCATCGTGTGAAATGATCTACCATCACCAGGAGGTATTTGTAAATCCCTATCTTAGGTAATTCTGTAAAGTCAATTTGTATCCGTTGAAACGGGCGTACAGCTATATCGCGACCGCCAGGCATTACCTGGTGCATAACTTTCTTATTTACTCTCTGACAGATTGGACAACCCCGAGTACTTTGCTTGGCTATAGTGTATATTCCCGAGCAATGAAAATACCGTACAAAAGTATCCACAAGTGCCTGTGTTGCCCAGTGTGTCTGCCGGTGGAGCTGATCAGTAATTTGCCGAGCCAAGGCTTTGTTCAGCACTTGACGTCCTTCTGCCGTCCACCACAACCCATCAGCAGTTTGACGCATTCCCTGGTCTTTCATGTAAACCTCCTCTTCCCGTAAAAAGTTGGGAGTCTTTTGAACCTCATATGGGGTGTGGGCAGTAACATCTGCATGTCTATCTTCTCCGTGAGCGCAGCCTGTTTGGCAGCTGCATCTACCTGTCTGTTCCCCTGTGCTTCAGGACTGTCACCACTTTGATGGCCCCGTACATGAACTACAGCTATTTCCTCAGGTAATGTAAGAGCATCTAGAGATTGGACAATTAAGTTTTCATGGATCTACTTTTGTCCTTTCCCAGTTATCATTCCCCACTCTTTCCAAATCTTCCCAAAGATGTGCACTACACTAAAAGCGTACTTTGAGTCTGTGTAGATCGTGCCCACCTTGCTCTCTAGACCCCGGAGAGTTCTACAGAGGGCATACAATTCACAAGATTGTGCTGACCAATGACCAGGAAGGCGAACGGCTTCAATCACTACTCCTTCCTTCCCATCCATTACACTAGACCCGCTATAACGAGTGCCATCAATGCAACGGGAAGATTCATCAATAAGCCACCTTTCACCCTCCTGTAAAGATCATCGCTTATATCCTCTCTAATTTTAGTCTGTAAATCAATTACCTCTAAACATACATGCTCTAAATTATTTATGGTATTGTCAGAATTTGGAGAATCCAAGAAAGCTGCTGGATTGTGTTCTTTATTCGTAATCAGGGACAAATCATCCCTATCCATTAGGATCGCTACATATTTCAAAATTCTAGAGTCTGTAAGCCACCTTCCAGCACATTGTAAGAGAATATTGCGGACTGTGTGAGGAGTGTGAACTATCATCGGGACACCAAATGTAATCTTTCGTCCTTCCTCAACTAAAATAGCAGTGGCTGCGATGGCTTGCACACATTCTGGCCAACCACGCAAACAGGGTCTAAAAGTTTTGACAGAAAAGCAACTGGCTGTCTACAGCCTGCCCTCTCTTGTGTTAGTACTCCGGTGGCCACACCGTCTGGTTTCTGGACAGGCAAAATTGGAGTATTAAAAGGTGACATACAAGGTTCGAGTATACCATCTTTCACCAACTGGTCAATTACTGGCTGCAGCCCCTTTCGGCCAGCCATCGGAATTGGATACTGCTTTCGTCTAATTACTTGCTCAGGATCTTTTAAAGTAACTTGCAAGGGAGGAATATCTAACACTCCTCTATTGCCTCTTTTTGCCCATACTCCAGGATTTATTAGTTCCCGATCCTCCTCGGTTAATACATACAATTGAACCCCGATACCTGATTCCTGTGGTCTGGTGCCGATAGCCAATTGGTCCTGTAAATCTCATCCTAACAAACAAACTCCAGCTTGGGGAACCAGTAGAATGTCCTCCGTTACTATCTTTTCTCCCATTTGTATTCTTACATCTCTTAATACAGGGACTGTAAAGTGTCTTCCTCCTACTCCCGAAACTATCACTGTCCCCTCTATCCTAACACCCTCGGGTGGTTGTAAAATTCTGGCTGCCCCAGAATCTACTAAAAAGGTCATCTTGTCACTGTGGGGTTCTATGCTTAAATTTACCAATGGTTCTCCGTGCAGCCCCACGGTGTGTATTGACTGAGAACCGTGACCCCCCTATTCATAATCTGCTTCCATCAGTGCGTAAGATCGTGTCTCCCTGGCTCGCATTAGGCATTCTCTCTTAAAATGTCCCTCCTTTTTACAATGGTAGCAAACTAATGCTCCTGTTTCCCAATTCCTACCTGGATTACCATGAGGTCCTGGGAATGGTCGTTGTCCCCGGAATTCCCCTCTACTCTTGCCCCTGCTCTGGTCTCTACTCTCCCACTCCCGGAGCTCCTCCCAATGTCCAGGAGCTGGCACACAGCCCCTATCCTTTTCTTGCTGTCCCTCCACGACTTCCTTGACTGCCTGCATCAAAATCTTAGCCTTTCCTTTCTGTTTATTTGGCATTCTCTCTTAAAATTACGCACCTCCGTACTAGTCAGGGGCACATTTACGAAACCGAGACCCCCCTCCCACGGGAACTTCCCGTAAAGGTCTCATCCAGTTAATTTCTGGCTTATCCTCTCCTTTATAATGTCTAGGTTCCTGCTCTCCGGGAAATGAATCAAAGGGTTCTGCCCTTCCCTCCCGGAGGGTCTCACACTGTTCTGAATCAAAGTCTCCTCCCTCTCTTGTCAATAGAGGTGGTAATCTAGTACTTTGTGAACAGGTCATCATACCACCCCTACTTTCTTCAGCTGTGGGGTAGGAGGGGAAGGTGAAGAAGGGTAGAGCATAGGAGAGAGGGGAAAGATAGCAGCCGGCATAGGAGGAGCATAAGGTGGAGGAAGGGATTGTAACACATCCCATCCTTGTGTTTCAGGGACAAAAGGTTCCTCATCCTTCTTGTTCTTACATTCCTTTTCATTCAAAACCAGTTGATCAACCGATCCACTGAGCCAGCAGGCTACGCTGCATATTCTCTGCTCTCAATATTATCTCTTTGATTTTGATAGAGCCAGATGTTCAATGCCTGACACATCCAGTCCTCATCGGATCCGAATTTTGGCCAATATACCGAATTCCCTTTTATCGGGTTTTTAACCCATTCCAGACAGCAATACCTGACCATGGTCTGTTTGTCTTTCCCGCGGTTCTCCCTGCACCCCAATCAGATAGCATTAATCCTAATGGACTTTTCTTAGTTATCTGATCATCCCATCCTTCCTTAGGACTATTTCCCTTGCTACTCACACCTCCCATACTAACAGGTAAGTAAAATTCCTCTTACCGGGATACAGTAGCTATTCCTAGCGCGCTTCCTTAACGTCCTCCCGTCGTTTGTTCTCAATGCCTCTTCTTGGATATCACTCGCTTCATCCACTGACCAGTCACCCGTCGTCCGGGAGTCCAACTGAATCAGCCGGGGTGCACCTACCCTCGTCGTCGAGCACTCTGTCAGTGGAGGGAGTGGGATCCCGGACAAGCCCCCATTTGTGAGAAACAGAAGGACCTTCACAGAATTTGCTCGAGACAAAAATTGAGAACAAAGAACATTTATTATACAACAATGCAAAGTTGGGTGCTTCCCCTTACCCTGGGAATACACACATACACTGGGGCTCACCCAACTTTTATACAGTTCATTTCAGTGTAGAGGTACCCCAACCCTCAATATGCAGAACTTGCTAATTCTGTCTAAGGCTTACTAATTACATATGCAGAACTTGCTGACTCTCTCTATAAGGCTAGAAGACCCTTATCTCATTCACTAACTTTACTTCCTACATTCTATTATCTACCCTTATCCTATTCATACTGGCTTTATTCATTACACATATTTTCATATTCGTTTTACTCATCTCTCACAAACTGGTTCAATAGTTTTTTTCCCTTGTGAAATACCGAGGCAAAGAAATCATTCAAAATTTCCCCCATTTCCCCTGACTTCTCTCTCAGCCGACCCTCGCTATCTACAAGTGGTCCAATTTTATCCTTCAATAATCTTTTACTTTTAATGTACCTATAGAAACCCTTTGGATTTATTTTTACTCTGTCTGCCAAAGCCTCTTCGTGCCTTTTTTTGGCCTTTCTAATTTCTTTCTTAAGATTCCTTCTACACTCCTTGTAGTCCTCATTCAAACTCTCAGCTCCCTGCTCTTTATAGCTCTTGTACACCTCCCTTTTTCTCCTAACCAAATTTCCAATATTCCGTGAAAACCAAGCCTCCCTAGGACTTCCAGCCTTTCCTTTGATCCTCACTGGGACATATCTACTCTGTACTCTCAAAATTTCTTTTTTGAATATCCTCCATTTTTCATTTACATCCTTACCTGAAAATATCCTGTCCCACTCAATACTCCCCAAATCCCTTCTTATTCCTTCGAAATTTGCTCTTCTCCAATCCAGAACCTCAACTTTAGGCCCCTCCTTGCTCTTCCCTAAAACTACCCGAAAACTAACAGAGTTATGATCACTAGACCCAATTTGTTCTCCAACATTAATGTCCGATACCTGACCTAGCTCATTCCCTAACAGGAGATCTAGTATTACACCGTCCCGAGTCGGTTCTTCTACTAATTGATTTAGAAAACAATCTTGAACACATTTAACAAACTCTAGCCCATCCAGCCCTCTAACTGTATGGGTGTCCCAATCAATGTGAGGGAAGTTAAAATCTCCCATGATCTCTACCTTATGATTCTCACACATATACGTTATCTCCCTACAAATTTGTTCTTCTAATTTTCTTGGCCCATTTGGTGGTCTGTAAGACACCCCTATTAGCACCCTCATGCCTCCTTCACCCCTCAATTCCACCCAAACAGCCTCACTGGACGATCCCTCCAGACCATCCTGCCACCTCACGGCAGTAATGTCCTCCTTAACAAGCAGAGCAACTCCTCTCCCTTTTTTACCCCCTGATCTAACACATCTAAAACAAATGTATCCTGGAATATTAAGTTGCCAGTCCTGCCCCTCCTGTAGCCAGGCCTCACTAATTGCCACAATATCATGACCCCAAGTATCTGTCCATGCTCTAAGCTCATCTACCTTGTTCACTATGCTTCTTGCATTAAAATATATGCATTTCAGAGAATGACCCTCACCCATATTCTCTTTTCTACCTTTTACCCTAATCTCCATCCTACCTTTGTTATCGTTATTATTCCTATCTAGGTGGCCATGCTCCCTTGACACTGCTCTCACACTCTGTTCCCCACCCCCCTGCCAAACTAGTTTAAATCTTCCCCCACAGCTCTAGTAAATCTGCTTGACAGCACATTGGTCCCCCTCCAGTTCAAGTGGAGTCCGTCCCTTTTGTACAGGTCTGACCTTCCCCAGAAGAGATCCCAATGATCCAGAGATCTTATCCCTTGCCCCCTGCACCATCTCTTTAGCCACACATTCATCCTCCACATCCTCCTATTTCTACCCTCACTAGCGCGTGGAACCGGCAGCAATCCAGAGATTACTACCCTTGGAGGTCCTGTTTTTTAACTTCCTACCTAATTCCACATAATCCTGTTTCAGGACCTCATCCCCACTTCTAACTAAGTCATTGGTCCCCACATGGACCACGACTTCTGGCTGATCTCCTTCCCTTTGCAGAATGCTATGTACTCGATCAGAGATATCCCTGACCCTGGCACCAGGGTGGCAACAGACCAACCTGGATCCCCGATCTTGTCCCACAAAACTTCTATCTGTCCCTCTGACTAATGAGTCCCCAACTACAAGTATCCTGTTCTTATCCCTCCTTCCCTTCTGAGCCTCAGGGGCAGCCCCCGTGCCAGAGACCTGACCCCCACGACTCATCCCTGTTAGGCTGTTCCCCCCAGCAGTATCCAATGCCGAATACATGTTGCTGAGTGGCCCTTCCACAGGGGTACTCTGCACAGGCACTCTCCCTCCTTTCCTCACAGTCACCCAATTCCATGACTCCTGCCTCCTAGGGGTGACTGTCTCCCTGTAACTCTTCTCTATCACTGCCTCTGCTTCCCTTATGATCCTCAGTTCATCCAATTACATCTCAAGCTCCCTAACACGGTCACTCATTATATGCAATTGGATGTACCTTTTGCAGGTGTAGTCATCTGATTTCCCACATCCCACAACTGGAGCACTTAACTACCCCAACTGACTCCATTTCCTCCTTTCTTACTATAAATATGTTATTTCAAAGCTACCTTTTCACACAAGGAGCTCCTTCTTAGCCCCTGCTTACCGAAGTCCCTCGAGCCAAAGTCCCAAGTCCCCACTCCTTCACTGGGCCACTCACTCACTGCGCCGCTCCTCGCTGTCCGCTCCCTCCCTTTCTACTCCTTTTATTAGCCCTTACCAATTAACCCCAATTAACTCCTCTCACACGACACCAGGCGTGGACTCACTGCCTCCTCCGACCCCGAGTCCGACCTCTCTTCCTCCTGTTGTTCGCTCCCTCCCTTCTGTTGCTCCCCCCCTCCCGTTGTTCACTCCCTCCCTTCTTCCCATCGCTTGCACCAGCCTTCCCTTCCACCATTCGCTTCCTCTGTCGCATGCTGTCTCCCACGGTGCTTTGAGGGGAGTGCTGGGCCTCGATGATCAGGCTCATCGAACAAAGCCTGATCATCGAGGCCCAGCACTTCCCTCAAAGCACTCTGGGAGAAAGGGAGGGAGGGAATGAGCGATGGGGCTCCCAAGCAAATTGAATGAGGCACGGGGGGGGGGGGCGGGTGGCAATAACTGAGCAGCCTGAGCCTCATTCAATCTGTTCAGGGAGCTTTGCTCGTCGAACAAAACCTGATCATCGAGGCCCAGCGCTCCCCTCAAAGCACTATGGGAGAGAGCAAGCTGTACTGACAATAACCACACCAGCAGTGCGAGTATAAGACAGCTTTAATAAACTAATATGTACACTAAGAGGTCTTGTCTCTCTGCAAGATGAACCTCGAAGGCTAGACTGTAGCTCTGGACTGCTTTATATACAAGGTCGCCGGGATGACCCCTGGTGGCCTAGTGGTGTAATTACATATCACCACATTCCCCCCCCCTTAAAAAATTGTTATTCCCTGCCCCCCCTCCCCCCACCCCGTCCTCCTTCCCTTGTTTGTAAGTTCATAAGTCCAAAATTTTTTGTGGCTTCCGTTGCCTTCTGGACCTCCTCAGTAGTGGTATAGGGGTGGGGAGTGTAGTCTCCCTTTTGGCTTTTCTTGGTGGAGATGTGGGAGTGAGAAGTACTAGATGGCCATGTGGCCGTGTGGGCTGGGATCCTCTTGTATGGGATTAGGTCCTGCCATCAAGTCTAGGGTGTTGATATTTTGTGGGGCGGGCGTACCCAGGGTCCTGATTTCCAGGGTGGATGGTCTAGACCTCTGGGGTGACTCGATGGACGACTGTTCTAGTGACTGCCGCTGCGCTCCTTGTTGATCCGTAGACATCTGTGTTTCCTCCGTGTTGTTCACACATCCGGCCGGCGCGAGATCCCTGGTGGCCACCGAGTCTTCTCTTCCATCTGGGAATGTGATGAAGGCGTACTGAGGGTTCGTGTGCCTCAACTCCACTTGATCCACCAGCGGGTCCGCTTTGTGGGGTCTGCAGTGCTTCCGGAGGAGAACAGGTCCCGGTGTCATCATCCATTTAGACAGCACTGTGCCCGTCGTGGCTTTCCTTGTGAAAGAAAAGATACGGTCATGTGGGGTCATGTTAGTGGCAGTACACAACAAAGAACATATAGACTAAATTGAGGGTAGGGTAAAGCCAGAGTCTGACACCCTGCAAAACTGTTTTACCTCAAAACTGTTTTAACAGGATCCGGTACTCACTCGGGCATGTGGGGAGGGCAAGGCAGTTGACTAACCCCTGGTCAATAAAACTTCCAGTGCTTCCACTATCTATTAAGCAATTTACCCTCACATCATTAATTTTGATGCACACAGTGGCGTCAGATAAATTGTATGGACTTGCCTGATTCATGTGTAGGGAAGCAAGTCTGGCGTGTCCTTTGTGTCCTTCCATCCGATAGCATCATATTCATTTCTTGAAGACTCCAAGATGGCCGGCTGCACATGGCATTCTTCTCCTGTTTGTCTGTGGAGAAAGAAGAGCTTTCCTGCCTCTCATTAGCATGAGAATGGGCCTTGTCTGTGGCCTTGGGGCTTCTGCAGACTTTTGCATAATGCCCACGTTTTCCACAGTTGGAACAAGACATTTTCTCTGGCAGGACAGAGAGCTCTGGGGTGCTTTCTTTGTCCACAGAAAAAGCACTTGGGACCCTCAAGGTCTGCTGCTACTGCTGTGAATTCCTGTGAGGCAGCATACTTTTCTTTTCGTGGGGCTAGAGAGTCCAGCAGTGTGACGTTTGTCCCAGTCCCAGGGTCCTGTGAGTACTCCTCCAATTCTTCCCTGGTGCTTTCTAAAGCTTCTGCAATAGTCTCTGCCTCATCTAGCGCCATCATTCCTTTCTCCAGAAATCAATGTCTCATCTCAGTAGACTGTATGCCCACAACAATTCTGTCCCTAATAAGGTCCTCCGCATACTCCTGAGTTGATATTGCTTTAAACTTGCAGTCCCTCGCCAAGTCTTTCAGAGAGAGTATAAAGTCTCTGGCAGACTCCCCTACTTGTTGTGACCTGGTCATGAGCCTGTACCGACCGGGAGTGGAGTTAACTATGCCCCTTACTGTAATACCTTTGTAAAGTGCTCATTGTCTCTTGGTAGGACCTGGCAACCTGTATAATGGAGTAAGGGTGGTCACCCAGCTGGGCTAACAGCAGCATTAATAGTTCTTTATCCAATGTCTTAGCACCCTCCACGTAATTCAGAAAGCATCTCTGCCAATGGCTGAAGTGTGTGCCGGCTCCGGGATTTCTGGGGTTGAGCTCCAGCCTGTCTGGTGGCAGCACATGGCTAAGCCGCAGTCTCTGGTCCCTTAGGTGTAGGAAGGTTGGACCCTGGGGTAGTGGGAGCTGCTGGTAGAGCCTCTATGGAGCTTGTGTGTGCTGGAGGTGTAACCTGGGTGCTTAGGGCTGTTGGTTGAGTGTCTGGCTTTGGGACATTTGCAGCAGGCTTAGGGGGGAGAGAGAGAGAGAGAGAGAGAGAGAGAGAGAGAGAGACGGCACCAAAATGGACCAGGGGTGGTCTTTGAGGCAATGTTTTGGGGGGGAAAAAGGGGGTCCTATATGCCATCAAATATGGTAGATATTTTTAATCACACAAATTCCTTAAGAACAAATTTTTTATCATGCATCACAATTTTATTTTCTGGCAGAGATTTGTGAATTTTTTTTTAGAGTTTATTTTCATTGCGAAACCCTGTAATGTGGAGTTGTATGACAGCCTTTGGGGTGAGTTTACAAATGATTAAAGTGGTCTTTTACTTGATTTCTCTCAGATACTGCAAAATGTTCTGTCTCAGTCAATCCTGAGTTCAGGCACTCTCTGTGCGGAGTTGACATGATCATATAGGTTTCTCAGGTACTCCAGGTTCCTCTGACATCCCTAAGATGAACATGATGATAGAGTAATTGGCCACTGTAAAATGGCCCATCGAGTGAAGTTAAGTGACGGAGTGTGCAGGGTACTGAATGTAGGAAAATATAAACTGAGATTAGCATCAGGTCCTTGTAAATGAGAACTTAATGGTCAGGCAGACTCAATGGGCTTGTTTCCTATGACACATGGACAGAGAGAACAGGAGGCAGGAACTGTTTATCAATTAAATGTTATGTGATCTTGTAGAGCTCATTGAAAGAACCAAAGACTTGTTGATCCAAACCAAGGCTTTTATTAGCAAAAGACAGGAGCTCTTCACAGGTGGCCGACCAGTCCGGAATGATCCGACCTGGCTAGGGACACAACCCTTTAAGGCCCAGACAATAGGTGTGGCTTAGCTCTCAGCCAATCGCTGTAATCACAGTCTAGATACAGTAACTATATACACTATGTACATTGGTGATAGATCTGTACTATCACAGATCTGAAGTTCTGGACTCAGATTTCTTGGAAGGACAGCAGTCTTGATCAAATAAAAATTAACATGACAACGCACAGGAAAAGCAATTTGTAAATTTATGTAGAAACTGCAAACTCTGTCAACAGCCAAATGAAAACACAACATCCTGCAGACAAGGAGTCACGTCTTTGTCTATATATAAAGCCCGAACAATGGCAGCTGTAAATTTTGCCAGATCTGGTAGATCAAATATCAAGATATCAACTCTGCTGACCAACTTTATTGCCCAGTCCAACATCATTCAGGATCATCATTTTCTGATCTTACAACCATGCATGTTCAGTGGAGTGGTGAGGCATTCAACAATTTTAAACGCCCCAAGAATTTTTCGGCCAGGTTTCTGACATCAGCATGAAAGGGGGTTATCTATCATCTCTGGACACTTGAAGAAAATCTCTATGAATCGAAAACTCATGCAAGAGTTTTGAATAGGCATTCCTAAATTTGGATTTGATAAAGCATTCAGACTATGAAACCAAAAAAAAAACCATGGAACACCACAGCATGAAACAGGGCATTTGGCCCATCTAGTCCATGCCAACCTATGATTCTGCCAAGACCCATTGACATAGCCCTCCATACACCTCCCATCCATGTACCTATCCAATCTCATTAAGTTGGAAATCGAACCCACATCCACCATTCAGGCTGGCAGCTCATTCCACACTCTCACCACCCTCTGTGTGAAGATGACCCCCCCCCCATTTCACCTTTCACCCTTAATCCATGACCTTTGGCTCTCGTCTCACCCAGCCTCAGTGGAAAAAGCCTGCTTGCATTTACCCTAACTATACCCTCACAATTCTCTATACCTCTCTTAACTATCCCCTCATTCTCCGACACTCAAGGGAATAAAGACCGAGCCTATTAAATCTTTCCCTGTAACTCAGCTCCTCATCCTGGCAACATCCTTGTAACATTGGCTGCCTTTTCTACCCTGGGATGGTGTGTGACCTGTTGGGCTCCTCCAGCAATTCTTTGAAACAAGAAACTCTGCAGGCACTGTGATTGGCGCAAATACACAAAAGCGCTGGAGAAACTTGGGAAAGAGCTTATTTTCAAAATGTTGGTTTTATATCTTTACCTCCCCTGGACTCTGCAGGACCCGCTGAGTTTCTCCAGCAGTTCTTTGTCTTCTCAAGATTCCCGCATCCCTGACTTTGGTTCAGAAAGCTTCCCAATGGTAAAAAGGCCACCTAGGTGTTGTATGAGCTGTAGTTCTAGCCACCTCCTGCAGAAATGGTTTCTAGGATGAGTGGCCAAAATAACCTGTTGGAGGAGCCTTGTGGTCGAGCACAGTACTTTCTTGGATTTACAGATCCATCCGGAAGTGATAATATTCTGTGCACCAAATTCATTATGAATCCCAGCAAATGGCTGTGAATTTGAGTTAATTGCAAGAGATTTGAGCACAAAGCCTCGACCCAAACCAGGTGTTGAAAAAGAAAATCGGCAGATGCCGGGGTCCAGTGGAGTGCTGGAGAAACTGAATGGGTCCTCGCGGCATCCAGAGGAAGTAATCAGGCCCAAAACATTGGTTGTCTTTTACTTCCTCTGGATGCCGCATGACCTGCTGAGTTTCTCCAGCACTTTTGTGTCCGGTTTTGAAGCAGGTGCCCTCTTCTCAAAGGAGATATCCTTCAATATTGTCCTGTAAAAAAACTTTGTTTTGCATCCTACCCATCTAAGTACAGGCTGAACTAATATTCTGCCTAGCACCATCGACCTGCACTCACTAGCCTTCCATACCCCTCGTGTCCATGTACCTGCCCAATTTTAGAAAATAAACACATGAGCAGCTCATTTCAACGCTCCCATCACTCTCTGCATGAAGAAGCTCCCCCACCCCCCCCCCCCCCCGGTTGTTCCCCCAAACATTTGACCTTTTACCCTTACACATGCCCTCTCGTTCCTGTCTCACTTAACCTCAATAAACATCTGCTTGCATTTGCTCTGGGTATATCCCTCATAATAATGGATACCTCTATCAAATCTACCCCCCTCCCCCATTCTCCCAGGCTCCAGAGAATAAAGTCCTTACCTATTTAACCTTTCCCTGTAACTCAGTTCCTCACATCCTGGCAACATCCTAGTAAATTTTGATCCTAACTTTCCTGTCGGTACTTGACCAAACCTGCACACAATACTCCAAAGACGCTGATTCATTGTCAGAGAACACGCGACAACAAACGCAAACCTGAGATTCTTCTTCCTGTGGGCTTGGCAGGATTACGACTCATTGGTCGTGCAAAAAACCCAGACTCAAAGTACACAAGCAAATAAATAAATAAATCCAAACAAACTGACTGTGCAATACAGAGAGGGAAAAAGATAGTCAAAGTGCTAAATTAAGAGTCCTTAAATGAGGCCCTGATTGAGTTTGTCGTTGAGGAGGAGCAACTGTTCCTGGACCTGGTGGTGCGAGTCTTGTGGCACCGACACCTCTTTCCTGATGGAAGCAGCGAGAACAGAGCATGTGCTGGGTGGTGGGGATCCTTGATAATCACTGCTGCTCTCCGATGGCAGTGTTCCCTGTAGTTGTTCTTGAGGGTGGGGAAGGTTATCTTGGACTGTGCCCACTACCTTTTGCAGGAATTTCCGCTCAGGGGTATTGGTTTCCCCACAGTACACCGTGATGTAGCCGGTCAGCATACTTTTGACCAGAGTTTCTAATGTTATATCAAACCTCCACAAACTCCCTTGAAAAACTGCCCTTGAATCTGGAGGTGCATGTTTTCTATCACGTATTTTCTGCCTGGTGGGAGGTGGGGGAGTAGAGAGTGTGAATAAGAATATTAAACAGAGACCCAGTCTGAATCTCAGTGGTTGTAAAAAAAAATCACAAAGTTCTGTGTTCAAGGGCAACCTGAGAGACTGAGAGTGCCCAGGCCTTATTTATTCCCCAATTCTCATCAGTACTCATTAGCAATATTTAATTAAGAAACACTAAGAAATATTGGACTAATTTTGTTTTGTGAAGGCAATATAAGAGTTTATCATGCTGAGAAAATTATCCACCAAGATAGTCACCAAGGAGCTGTAAATAACACATTGTAGATAGACAACAACTCCCAGAAGTCTAGCGAACTGGCACGGGTCGTCACAACGTCACGACGTGGTGCACATGGTTCAGTGCTTTAAAAGAATATGCGCGAGATTTGAGTAAATGAGTTACCTGAAACTGTGTGCCGTCATTTCTCATTCATCAGCCACCACTACAACTGGTGTCCCCTACGAGTCCAAAATGAGCTTTTGGACCATATGGACACTGCAGTTGTTGCAGTTAAGCTACTGCCCTTCTGGACGGTGGAACCAGAGCTGTGGTTTTGACAGGCTGAGGCACAGTTTCACCTCAGGAAGATCGAGGTGGATGCAACTCGCTATTATCACCTTGTTAGGGCCTTGGACCAAGCCACTGCCATGAGAGTTGGTGACATACTGAGCGATCCACCGGAGCCTGGGGAGCTCAAGTACGACACTCTAAAAGCACTCCTGCTGTGAATTTATTGCATCTCCCGCGGAGAGAGGGCCGCCAGACTGTTACACATGGAGGAGTTGGGTGACTGCGTCCCATCCGAACTAATGGACGACATGGCACCCAGCCAACGGCCAAATACGTTATTCGAACAGCTCTTCCTGGAGAGGATGCCAGAAGACATTAGGCTCTTATTATCGCAGAGTTCTTTTGAATACCCTTGGGCAGTAGCTGCAGAGGCAGACATCCTGTAGCTGGCAAAAAAAGAAACACACCGAAAAGGTCTTCAGACAATGACACGGCATCACAGCTGTCCGCACCCAGCACCTCCGTTGTTGACAAAACTGCCCCCATTGAACAATCAGCAGGCTGACGCAAGGGTTGACCTCCCAAAAAACTACCAGGTGATAGTGCCAGTTCTGGGGGGTGGGGGTGGGCGGTGTAGCAGCGCTAAAGATAGATAGACTACAACTCCCAGAAGTCTCACAAACCGGCACGTGGCACGCGTGGTTCAATGTTTTAGAAGAATACGCACATAACTCGAGTAAACAAGTCCTGATTTACTGCAACTATGTGTGTCGTTATTTTGCGTTCATCAGCCACCACTGCATTTTCAGTGGCCACCACACACTTTCCTTCATAAATAAAGGAGAAAGGCTGAGGGGTATTGCCTACAATGGTAAATAAATGAGGCCCACCCCTAAGTACTTTCCAGTTTCTCTTTTAGAAGCACAAAATCTCAGACTGAAAAATAGTGCAGTAAAACCCCTGGTGTCCTGAATTCAAGCAACTGACAGTCTCAAGCAACTGGAAAAAATAAATAAATCGGAGAATAAATAAATAAATAGATAGATAAATAGATAGGACTAAAATAATAGGTAAAAAAATATGCAAGTTTAAAATTACAAAAGTAAGTGTTCTCTAAAGTAACACAGAAGATGGTGAAAATGGGAGCAAATATTCAGCCAGCGGAGGGCCTTGGTCGTTCTTTGCTCATAGCAGCTGTTTGAATGAAGTTGTGTGAAACAGCAATGACGTCGTGCAGGATGAAGAGATGGTTGATGCCGCTCGCTGTTGGGGGACTCTCTTAAAATGTCTCCTTATCCTTGCCTTGTAAGAGTCGCCCCAGTCAGAAGCTTTATCTGTAAACTTGGGGGATGGGAGGGGTTATTTACCTATAATGTTGTTTGACTTTTGAGTGGCTCCACAGAGGGGAATGAACCTGCAGATGCAGCGACGGTTAAATGTTTTCAAAGAATGACACTGAAATTAAAGTAAAATGATTTAAGGCTTATATATTCATGCAAGTGAAGTTTGTTCAGTGTAAGTAAGTACAATGTAGTAGTTTTGTCTTTTAAACTGTTTATGCAGGTGTATGTAGGGCATTGCAAGTCTCAAGCAACCGGAAAATACACTTACTCGGCATCTACCAATTTCCCCATAGGTCCCACATACCAGGGATTTTATTGCATCTTATTAGCACAGCTATTGGTAAAACCAATTCTCTTCAATTGCATGCATGTGGGTCATGTACAGTTTAAATGAAAGGTTGTCAGGGTCAGGGCTAAGCAGCTTCTATTCCACCTCTATAGGTTTGGTCATGGGTGATGTGGCTGGCAGATTCTACCCCAGGTGGGGCAGAAGGTGCTTGACAAGGCAGGCAGATGGGTCCTTTGGAAGACATGTGCTCCTACCATTAAAATGGGTGTTGGTGTATTCCAGAGGAACGTTCTCAATGCTATTGTCAATGGGATTCTGGGGTTCACGTGTCGGTCAAAATATTGCACTCTCTCAAGGGGGCTTTGAGAACACCCTTCTAATTTTCTTTCTTCTGTCCTCCTGGTCATGAGAGGGCTCAAAATGGAGAGCCTGTTTTGGGAGTGGGCATGCATGTGACATGACTTGCCCATTGCATATTGAGAAAGGCCTGAGGGACTTAGTGGGTCAGGCAGCATCTGTGAACATAGAACATTATGACACAGTACAGGCCCTTTGGCCCATGATATTGTGCTGACTTACATAAACCCACTCCACAACAATAGAATCTTTCCCTACCTCTCATCCATAACACTCTATTCTACATCCATGTGCCTACATATGTCTTTTGAATGTCCCTATTGTACCAGCCTCCACCACCACGCTTGGCAACAGACTCCCATTACTCTCTGAGTAAAAATCTTACATCTGGCATTTCCCCTAAACTTACCTCCACTCACCTTAAACAGACGTCCTGTGGTATTTGCCATTGTTGCCCTGGGAAAACTAAGTCTCTCATAATATTGTAGACCTCTATTAAGTCACCTCTCATCCTTCATCGCTCCAAAGAGAAAAGTTCTTGCTCTGTCAATCCTCCTTCATGTGACATGGTCTTCTATCCAGGCAACATTGTGGTAGATCTCCACTGCATCCTCTCCAAAGCACCTACATCCTTCCTATAATGAGAAATGGATAGTCAAGGTTTCAGGTTGAGAGCCTTTATCGGGACAGTGCAAACTAAGTTGATGCTGAAGATGTTGGCATAGAGGAGAATTGTGGTATTTGTCTACTTATTCTTTGAATGAACTTTAAGGTTTTATTTGTGATGTTAGAGCCATAGATTTGGACAGTATGGAGAGGCCCTTTGGCCCTTCTTGTCTATGCTGACTGTGTTGGCATTTGGGGCTAGTCCCATTTGCCTACATTTGGTCCATCTGAACCCTTCCAATCCATATACTTGACCAATTGTCTTTTCAAGTGGCATAGAAGTGGCAGTTAGCTATATTTCAACAACTGGCTGCACAGTTAGTTTAGCGGTTAGCGCAATGCTGTTACAAGGCCAGCGACCCAAGTTCGAATCCGGTGCTGTCTGTAAGGAGTTTGTACATATTTGCGTGGGTTTCCTCCCGGTGCTCCCATACTCTAAAATGTGAGGGAGTTGCAGATTAATTGGGTGCAATTGGGTGGCACGGGTGCAGGGGCTGGGAAAGCCTTTTACCATGGTGCTGCATGTCTAAATTTTAAATTAAAAAAAAACTGCGTTAAATAACGTTGGTGAGACTGCACTTGGAGTAGTGTGTATTTCTGGTTTCCACGCTAAGGAAGGATGTGATGAAGCTTAACCTTAAACCTATGTCCTTTGGTTACCGATTCCCCTACTCTATTCTCCCAGTCTATTCATCTCATGGTTTTGTACACCTCTATGGAATCACCCCTCATCCTGCTGTACTCCAAGGAATAAAGCCCCAGCCTCCTCTCCCTGTAGCTCAAGATCCTGAGTCTCGGCAACAGCCTTGTAAATCTTCTCCACACCCTCTCCAGCTTGATAACATCTTTCCTGTAGCACCGTGACCAAAACTGAACAGTACTCTAAATGGGGCCTCGCCAACATCTTATTCAACTGCAACATGACCTCCCTCAATGCCCTGACTGATGAAGGTCAATTTGCTGAAAGCCTTTAGACCAATGAGATAGACAACAGACTCGCCAAAGCAAATAGCGCCTTTGGAAGACTACACAAAAGAGTCTGGAAAAACAACCAACTGAAAAACCTCACAAAGATAAGCGTATACAGAGCCATTGTCATACCCACACTCCTATTCGGCTCCGAATCATGGGTCCTCTACCGGCATCACCTACGGCTCCTAGAACGCTTCCACCAGCGTTGTCTCCGCTCCATCCTCAACATCCATTGGAGCGCTTTCATCCCTAACGTCGAAGTACTCGAGATGGCAGAGGTCGACAGCATCGAGTCCACGCTGCTGAAGATCCAGCTGCGCTGGGTGGGTCACGTCTTCAGAATGGAGGACCATCGCCTTCCCAAGATCGTGTTATATGGCGAGCTCTCCACTGGCCACCGTGACAGAGGTGCACCAAAGAAAAGGTACAAGGACTGCCTAAAGAAATCTCTTGGTGCCTGCCACATTGACCACCGCCAGTGGGCTGATATTGCCTCAAACCGTGCATCTTGGCGCCTCACAGTTTGGCGGGCAGCAACCTCCTTTGAAGAAGACCGCAGAGCCCACCTCACTGACAAAAGGCAAAGGAGGAAAAACCCAACACCCAACCCCAACCAACCAATTTTCCCCTGCAGCCGCTGCAACCGTGTCTGCCTGTCCCGCATCGGACTTGTCAGCCACAAACGAGCCTGCAGCTGACGTGGACTTTTACCCCCTCCATAAATCTTCGTCCGCGAAGCCAAGCCAAAGAAAGAATGTTCTACAACACCCCACCCCCCACCCCCATCCCATACCTCTACTATGCTACCCATGTTAGAACTCTAAAAAGAGTGGTAGAGAAATAGTTATAGGGGATTCTATAGTAAGGAGAACAGACAGGAGCTTCTGTGGTCGCAAAAGGGACTCCTGGATGGTGTGTTGCCTCCCAGGTGCAAGGGTCACGGATGTCTCTGAACAGCTACAGGACATTCAGAAAGGGGAGGGTGGACAGCCAGCTGTTGTGGTCCATATTGGAAGAAAGTGGGATGAGGTCCTACAAGCTGAATTTAGGGAGATAGGAGATAAATTAAGGAGTAGGACCTCAAAAGTAATAATCTTAGAATTATTACTGATGCCACAAGCTCGTCCGAGTAGAAATAGCAGGATAGTGAGAATGAATATGTGGCTTGAACAGTGGTGCAGGAGGGAGGGTTTCAGATTCTTGAGGCATTGGAACCGGTTCTGGGGCAGGTGGGACCAGTACAAATCGGACGGTTCACATCTGAGCAGGGCCAGGATCAATGTCCTAGGGAGACCGTTTGTTAGTGGTGTTGGGAAAGGTTTAATCTAATGGGGCAGGGGGATGGGAACCTACAAAGAAAGAATGAGGAAGGTGGTACAGTGACCAAAGCTAGAGTTAGGAAAGAGAAGAAGAAAAATAGAGGGAGGAAAAGTCAAAACCAAAAGATGCAGAGACGACTAGATTCTAAAAGGACAATGAGCTTTATCTGAATGCCCATAGAATTAGAAACAAGGTTAGTGAACTTGAGGTGCAAATCAGTCCCCAGGCAGATGATTTAGTGCCATCATAGAAACATGGTTACAAGGTGAGCATGATTGGGAATTAAATATTCAAGGGTATCAGGTAGTACAAAAAGATAGACAGGAAGGTAAAGGTGGTGGGGTGGCGCTCTTAATCAAGGAGGAGATCAGGACAATAGTGAGAGACGATATAAGGAGCAGAATGTTCAGTCCATCTGGGTAGAGATTAAGAATAGTAAAGGGGAAAAAATCACAGGTGTGAGTTGTCTATGGCCCACCAAATAACAGTAGCATAGTGGCACAGGCAATTGACCGAGAGATAGCTGAGGCATGTAAGAACGGAACGGCATTTGTCATGGGGGACCCTAACTTCCACTTACATTGGGAAAATCAAGTTGGTTGAGGGAGTCTGGAGGATAACTTCATAGAATGCATCTGTGATAGCTTTCTTCAACAACATGTTAAGGAAGCAACAAGGGAAAATGCTATTTTAGATCTAGTAATGTGTAATGAGATGGGTAAAATGAACGATCTAGTAGTTAGGGTCCCTTGTGGAAAGAGCGATCATAGTATGATTGAATTTATCATACAGATGGAAGTTGCAATTGTTAGATCTAAAACTAGTGTATTTTGCTTGAACGGGGAGACTACAACAGGATGAGGGAGGAATTGGCCAGGATTGGCTGGGACCCCATGCTATTTGGCAGAACAGTTGAGTTACAATGGAAGACTTTCAAAGAGATTTTTCACTGTGCTCAACAAAAATACATTCCAGTTTAAAAATAAGGGCAGAAGAGAGGGAAGAGTCAGCCTCGATTAACTAAAGAAATAAAGGAAAGTATAAAATTAAAAACTTGTGTATAAAGTCACCAAGAGTAGTAGGAAACTGAAGGATTTGGAAAACAAAAAGGCAACAAAGGACAACTAAATGAGAAATAGGGAAAGGTAAGAAAGTAAATGAGCACAAAGTATAAAAACAGAGAGCAAAAAATGTTATATAAAACGGAAGAGGGTGGCTAGAGTCAACATGGATCCCTTGGAAGATGAGAAAAGGAGATTGATATAGAGTAATGAGGAAATAGCCGAGGCGTTGAATAGATATTTTGCGTCAGTCTTCACAGTGGAAGACACGTCCAGCATGCCAAAGGGTGGTTGGTGATAAGGATGCGAAGGGAGGTGAGGGCCTCGATAAAATAATTGTTACAAAAGAGAGAGTGATGAGCAAACTAATGGGACTGAAAGTGGACAAATCCCCTGGTCCTGATGGGATACATCCCAGGGTACTGAGGGAAATGGCAGGAGTTATAGTCGACGCGTTGGCAGTCATTTACCAAAATTCTCTGGATTCTGGGCAAGTCCTGGCATATTGGAAGACAGGAAATGTCACGCTGCTTTTTAAAAAAGGATGTAGGCAGAAGATGGGTAACTATTGACCAGTCTGTAGTCGGGAAAATGCTTGAAGCTGTCATTAAGGATGAAATTGTGTTACGAGCCCAGAGGACCCCAAAACCCAGCAGCAATAGATATTCACCATGACGAATGTTTCTTACACAAAAGTTGCTTTTAATTATCTTTAACAGGATCACACTTTTACTTATCACTATTAACTTAACTAACCTAACTTAACCCCTTCTAATTCTAAGCACATGTGTAGGTGATGTGTGTGCGTGTGTGTAAGTTCAGAAAAGTTCTTTCATTCACATTCCAATCTCACTTCTCACTCCTCCAAGTTCATTGGTTGCAGGCAATTTTTATACTGTGCACAGAATTTAACATACATGAATTTCACCAGGCTTTGGTGCTTGAAAGGTAAATGGTTACGGCTCAGGAAGGTTCATGTCAGTTTTCAGAGAGAGATTTGTTGTTCCAGGAGATGAACTGATCCCTTTTAATCAGCCACGCCAGAGTCTTGCTGAAGAAACTTGCCCCATCAGGGTTTTCCAGATGATAACCTCTTTCTTTTAGGTCACCACAAAGTTCTTTTTGTTTCACTTATTTCAAGTGAAACATTACGCAGCCTGTTCTTTCCTCTGGCATGAACCACAAGGGCTTTGACCAGGCTGAACTTAGCAGTCACAACCCGTCTTCCAAATGGGGTTTTTCCACAAGCTTGCCAGCCCAGGCCCAGCTGCTGACTGCAGCCCTGCAGAGCTGAATTTTTTTCTCTCTCTCTCAGAGAAAAAAGCTGTTCAACTCTCTCTCTGCTGACAAAAAAAACACATGACTCTCTTAGAACAGCAAGCTGCATTCCCAGACAGCCTGCCGCTGTGAACTACTCCTCCGATCTCTTTCATCTGTTGCTTTTCAAAACAGCAATCCCTTAGTGAAGTCTCTTGGGCACTCCCCAAAGTTTTTGCAAAGGCCCCTAGGAGCTGCCCTGTCCGGCTTGAGCAGAGCACCAGCATTTTAAATGAGGTCTGTTATGAAGTGTTTGTATGTGACTTACACTAAAAAACCTGCCCCAATTTAGCTCCCAAAAACATATCTATATACAATACAAACACAACATAATATGTCACGATAGCGAGACATTTAGAACGAAGGGGTTCCATCAGGCAGATGCACCATGGATTCCGAAAGGGCAGGTCTTGTTTCACAAATTTGCTGGAGGTTTTTGAAGATATAATGGGTGCAGTAGATAGAGGGGAACAGGTTGATGTTATATATTTGGATTTCCAGAAGGCGTTTGATGAGGTGTTGTGCAAGAGACTTATCAATAAGATTCAGGTGAATGGTATCGGGGGAAGTATATTGGCATGGTTTAGGATTAGCTAACTGAGTTGGGAATACTGGGAGTTTTTCTGATTGTCAGTCAGTGGTAAGTGGGGGGCCACAGGGGTCGGTGCTGGGGCCGCAGCTGTTCATCATTTACCTTGATGATTTGGAAGAGGGGACAGAGTGTAGTGTAGCCAAGTTTGTGTTTTTGCAGGAATTATAGAAGTACAGATGATTATTTAAATGGTGAAAGACTGCATGGTGTCGTGCAGAAGGACTTGGGAGGGCTTGTGCGTGAATTGCAAAAAGTTGGGTTGCAGGTAGAACAGGTTATTAAGAAGGCAAATGAAATGTTGGTCTTCATCGCTAGAGGAATTAAATTCAAGAGCAGGGAGGTCACGCTGCAATTGTAATGTGGGGATATTTAGAGGTCATGTGGCCCAACTCATCTGTGCTAACCTAGCTGACATGGCAGGCCAGTCCCAGTTATCTGCATTTGGCCCAAATCCTTATATCCACATATCTGTCCAAATATCCTTTGAATGTCTTCGTTCTACCCACTTCTATAGTTTTTCTGGCTGTTCGCTCCAGATATGGACCATCATTTGGGTGAAAAAGTTGCCCTTCAGGTTCCTTTTAAATCTCTCCCCTCTTACCTTTAAGCCATCAAGTTCCAGAATCACTTATCCATGTCCTATAAGATTTTATACACCCCCGCCCCTCACAAGGTAACTCCTTGGCCTCCTGTTCTCTTTGGCTTGGCTTCGCGGACGAAAATTTATGGAG
Source organism: Narcine bancroftii (assembly GCF_036971445.1). NCBI lineage: Eukaryota > Metazoa > Chordata > Chondrichthyes > Torpediniformes > Narcinidae > Narcine > Narcine bancroftii. Next base: position 230,575,267 of record NC_091474.1, on the reverse strand, counting down.
GGGGCAAATGTCCACGTCAGCTGCAGGCTCGTTTGTGGCTGACAAGTCCGATGCGGGACAGGCAGACACGGTTGCAGCGGCTGCAGGGGAAAATTGGTGGGTTGGGGTTGGGTGTTGGGTTTTTCCTCCTTTGTCTTTTGTCAGTGAGGTGGGCTCTGCGGTCTTCTTCAAAGGAGGTTGCTTCGCGCCGAACTGTGACGCGCCAAGATGCACAGTTGGAGGCGATATCAGCCCACTGGCGGTGGTCAATGTGGCAGGCACCAAGAGATTTATTTAGGCAGTCCTTGTATCTCTTCTTTGGTGCACCTCTGTCTCGGTGGCCAGTGGAGAGCTCGCCATATAACACGATCTTGGGAAGGCGATGGTCCTCCATTCTGGAGATGTGACCTACCCAGCGCAGATGGATCTTCAGCAGCGTGGATTCGATGCTGTCGGCCTCTGCCATCTCGAGTACTTCGATGTTGGAGATGAAGTTGCTCCAATGAATGTTGAGGATGGAGTGGAGACAACGCTGGTGGAAGCGTTCTAGGAGCCGTAGGTGATGCCGGTAGAGGACCCATGATTCGGAGCCGAACAGGAGTGTGGGTATGACAATGGCTCTGTATACGCTAATGTTTGTGAGGTTTTTCAGTTGGTTGTTTTTCCAGACTCTTTTGTGTAGTCTTCCAAAGGCGCTATTTGCCTTGGCAAGTCTGTTGTCTATCTCGTTGTCGATCCTTGGATCCGATGAAATGGTGCAGCCGAGATAGGTAAACTGGTTGACCGTTTTGAGTTTTGTGTGCCCGATGGAGATGTGGGGGTGCTGGTAGTCATGGTGGGGAGCTGGCTGATAGAGGACCTCAGTTTTCTTCAGGCTGACTTCCAGGCCAAACATTTTGGCAGTTTCCGCAAAACAGGACGTCAAGCGGTGAAGAGTTGGCTCTGAATGGGCAACTAAAGCGGCATCGTCTGCAAAGAGTAGTTCACGGACAAGTTGCTTTTGTGTCTTGGTGTGAGCTTGCAGGCACCTCAGATTGAAGAGACTGCCATCCGTGTGGTACCGGATGTAAACAGCATCTTCATTTTTGAGGTCTTTCATGGCTTGTTTCAGCATCATGCTGAAGAAGATTGAAAAGAGGGTTGGTGCGAGAATGCAGCCTTGCTTCACGCCATTGTTAATGGAGAAGGGTTCAGAGAACTCATTGCTGTATCTGACCCGACCTTGTTGGTTTTCGTGCAGTTGGATAACCATGTTGAGGAACTTTGGGGGGCATCCGAGGCGCTCTAGTATTTGCCAAAGCCCTTTCCTGCTCACGGTGTTGAGGGCTTTGTTGAGTTCAACAAAGGTGATGTAGAGTTGTAGAGTCCTTGGTTTTGTTCTCTGCACTTTTCTTGGAGCTGTCTGAGGGCAAAGACCATGTCAGTAGTTCCTCTGTTTGCGCGAAAGCCGCACTGTGATTCTGGGAGAACATTTTCGGCGACACTAGGTATTATTCTATTTAGGAGAATCCTAGCGAAGATTTTGCCTGCAATGGAGAGCAGCGTGATTCCCCTGTAGTTTGAGCAGTCTGATTTCTCGCCTTTGTTTTTGTACAGGGTGATGAACGAAGGTCCTGAGGCAGCTTTCCTTGGTCCCAGCAGAGCTTGAAAAACTCATGCAGTTTGGCATGCAGAGTTTTGCCGCCAGCCTTCCAGACCTTTGTGGGGGGGGGGGGGGGGTGGGCGGGATTCCATCCATATCTGCTGCTTTGCCACTTTTCAGTTGTTCAATTGCCTTATATGTCTCTTCCCGGGTGAGGACCTCATCCAGCTCTAGCCTTAGGGGCTGTTGAGGGAGCTGGAGCAGGGCGGATTCTTGGACTGAGCGGTTGGCACTGAAAAGAGATTGGAAGTGTTCTGACCATCGGTTGAGGATGGATATCTTATCGCTCAGGAGGACTTTGCCGTCTGAGCTGCGCAGCGCGCTTTGGACCTGGGGTGAGAGGCCGTACACAGCCTTTAGAGCCTCGTAAAAACCCCTGAAGTCGCCAATGTCTGCGCTGAGCTGGGTTCGTTTGGCGAGGCTAGTCCACCACTCATTTTGGATCTCCCGGAGTTTGTGCTGAAGATGACTGCATGCGTGACGGAAGGCTTGTTTCTTCTCTGGCCAGGACGGCTTTGCAAGGTGAGCCTGGTGGGCAGCTCACTTCTTTGCCGCAGCTCCTGGATTTCCTGGTTGTTTTCGTCGAACCAGTCCTTGTTTTTCCTGGAGGAGAAGCCCAGTATCTCTTCACTGGATTGCAGTCTGGTACTCTTCATTTGATCCCACAGGGTTTCAGGGGATGAGTCCGTGAGGCGGGTTGCATCGTCGAGCTTTGCTTTGAGGTTTGCCTGGAAGTTTCCTCTCACTTCGTCTGACTGCAGGTTTCCAACATTGAACATCTTTCTGGGGGCTTTACTGTTCCTGGACTTTGGCTTGAAGTGAAGGTTGAGCTTGCAGCGAACCAGCTGGTGGTCAGTGTGGCATTCCGCGCTAGGCATGACCCTGGTGTGGAGCACATCTTGTTTGTCACTTTCTCGCACCAGGACGTAGTTCAGGAGGTGCCAGTGTTTGGATCGGGGATGCATCCAGGTGGTCTTAAGGCTGTCCCTCTGCTGAAAAAGGGTGTTTGTAATGACAAGTCGCTGTTCTGCGCTGAGCTCCAACAGGAGGCACCCATTGTCGTTGCACTTGCCGACACCATGCTTGCCCAGGATTCCTAGCCAGGTTTCTGAGTATTTGCCAACGTGAGCGTTGAAGTCGCCAAGGATGACAACCTTGTCAGCCGTAGGGGTGCATTGAATGAGGTGTACTTCAGGGGGAAATGTCCCAGCCTTTCCAACAACTCCACATAAGCCCCTATTGCCCTGGCAACTGCCCTCTTGATTATTGACTTCCCTCCAACAAATAGACAGAGGTCAGAAGTTTGCATCTGGAGCTCGGATTTGCCGATAGTTTGGACTGAAGGCCTAATGGCTGCGAAGGCTGTTGAGGCGCTGGAGGCGAATCCAGGGATGCTCAGTGACTCTGGGTGCGGATCTATTTTGCTTTGCTTTCTCTGAATGTAAGGGTGGTGGGCAATTTCTGCTGATGGTAAATCCTTGTCTGCCTTATGGGTAGACTAAAGGAAGTTTGATGTAACATCACATAATTTGGTAGGATTAGCTAGATGCATGCCCCAGAATAGGTGGGCTGTTATTGAACATAGAACAGTAGAGCATTGGCACAATTTGTCTGTGCCGAACATTCTGCTCAAAGTTGAGCTAAAACTCAGCGGCTCGCAAATGATCCAAGGAAGGAACAGCGCCTCATATTCCATCTGGGCAACCTCCAGCTGGATGGTTTCTTTTAGCCCCCTCCTGTTAGGTCTGCTTTGTTCGAGAATGAGTGAGTCAGACACCAGATTGAGTCGAAATCAAGGTTCTTTATTACTGGATTGTAACACTTGCAACTAACAGTGTTAGTTGGAGAAGGCGCATTCTCCCGATATCACCAAGTGGTGTTTTTTTTTATACCTCAGGACACGCACTTAGTAAATTATCATACCATTACATTGTCCAATGAATAAGCTGTTGCTACCCTTCTCTGTTAGTCTGCTGCACATCATCTTGTTATTGCCACACTTATCTTGAGTGTACAAGGTCACACCTGCATCCTGTTACTCCTTAGTACTGGGTGACTCCTTCTCCGGTCCCAACTCATGATGTTTTTACCTTACAATCCCTCCTTTGTCCTCTTTAGAGGACAATCTTGCCCTGACTATGCTACCACCGCGTTACATTAGTTCGCCTATTATTGCCAAGCTCTATACGGGTTCAGTTCACAGGGTTTTTCGGCTGGTGGGCGAGGGCTCCCCCCAACCCTCTTTAGCGTATACCCCCTATCCGTTTCCCCGATCCCATTGCCCGTTTACAAGTTTCCTCCCCGTTTTCCCCCAAGCAAATAACTGGCTATCCCTTCTAAGCATTTGTAATTAGTTAAGATAAAAGTTAACATTTGTGCTACAATCTATTTTATAATATTTGTTCTACAATCTATTTTATAATCCCTCCTCCCTGTCGCATTCTCCATCAGACTCCGGATCGATCTCAGCATTTTTTGACGCCTCCTGTGACGTGAGATAGTCCCGCTCCGTAGCTTGTAGAGCTTGATATTTTGGAGGCAGCTCATCGCGGTTGGCAAAGGCTCTCTCAATGGTCCTCGTGACCAGCGTTCGAATGCATGGAATACAACAACAGCCACAAGTGATAAAAATGGATACAGAAATGAACAATCCTAGGAAAAGTTGTCCCAACATTGTGCCCCATTTCCCAAACACTCCATGTAACCAGGACAAAACAGGGTTAGAGACTCCAGATTGGGCTTTTAATTCCTTCGCCAATGCCTTAAGTTTTGTCAGCCCCTTAGTGAGTGACCCATCTGGCCCTGTATTATTAGAGATAGAAGTGCAGCATAGATCTCCAAACATGGCACACACTCCACCTTTTTCGGCCAGGACCATATCAATTGCTGTCCTATTCTGAAGCGTCATAAGGGAAGTTTCTGACAGTTGTTGGTGTACTGGCTCAACAACGTCCCTGGTCAAATTTGTAAGGCGCTGGACATTATAGTGAATTAGGTTGATCCTATTTACGTTTTTATTTGCTGTGATGGGAAAGATTGCACTAAATATAGGAAAGTTTTCAAACCCAGCTGCAATCTCATCAGCTAGTTTAAATTCGTCCGGTATATTCCGGGCTTGGCCAATTGCATCAATCCACACCCCGTCAGGGTTCCTTCCTTCTGGACCCAGGAGTCCAACACTCCTTCTTCTTCTCCACATCCAACCCCCTGTGTGGTGTAGATCTAGGGCATCCTCGTCCCCCTCCTGCCTTTCCACAATCAGGACTGGCGCATTAAGTGTTACTAAAGCACACCGACCATTCCAGTTAGAGGGGAGCCAGTTATACAGCACTCTACCTCCGCAAAACCACCAAATATCTGCCCTAGCCTGGGTCAATCGGGTAGCATTTCTGCTGCCCGTGAGATCAACATGAGTCCTGCACGAGTCACTGGGTAGCCAACCCATGTGGAAAGCGTGTGCCACTGTGTTGTTATTGGCAAAGCAAGTAACATTACTTATGCCCGTGGATCTAAAGATAGGGGGGGTCACATTGGCCGGAGCTGTGGGAAACGCCTGTTCCCATGTCAGACACCTATTCAGTGGGTTAGACTCTGACATTAGGTTCAAGGTGCAGTCCATAGCATCTGTCTCCTCAAAAATCGATCTGCTCATCCGTAACGTTGGCCTTCCCCGGGCACAGATCCAGCAGTTTCCATACCTTGCCTGATCTGCATATTTACCCATCTGTTCTATCCAGGAGTTTGTCTCATCTATACCTGTCTCAATTGCTATCTTCTCTCCCCTGGACAGCTTCTTACTATCAAATTTTCGCACTACCTCCTCTGTAGAAGTGGGTTTGGGTATGTCCTTTGTGTAGGTTTGTAAGTCAAACCTCACCACTCCCCAAGGGTCTTTTCCACTTACAGACACTCCAATCATTAGGTAGAGGAGATCTCCGACTCCAGGTTCTCTCCCTGTGTCCCCCTCGCATGTCTTAGAGCTCCATCCCTTCATATTCCACGGGTTGTTCAGCCCCGCTTTTACTGCCAAAATCAGGGGATTTTTGCCTTTCATAGTATGGGTAACGGCACCACGTATCAGGGAGACCTTAGTGAAAAAATTATAAAGGGGTCTGCTGGACCCTTTGTTAAGGGGCTTTCTTATCCATCTAGTGTTGGGTCCTGTCCACCACCAAACCTCACCCCAGGACGGACATACATGTAGGCCCCACTCTGGATATCCTCTCTGAAAGTTACACATGTAAACATCATATCCTCTCCAGGACGCCTCATTCCTACCACATGCTATTACACTGCATAGATCGAACTGGAAGGTGCTATCCTTGTCTTTATTTATCTTCAGAATAACTTTGGCCCCGCATGGATCCGAACTACACTGTTGGTTTGTTTGCAACCCATCAACAGGAATGCCCATAGGGCCCTCGGCATTGTCCACATGAGTCTCATCATATTTTCCAGTACTCGCTACTTGTTGTTTTGCCTTGGAGCAAAAGGCAAAATGATGCCAATTATTAGCCCCTGGTTTGTCAATTCTTACCGACCTATCTGTCACGGCGGTAACAGTGTATGGTCCAGTCCATCTAATTTCAGTCCAATGTACCTTCCCTGGTTTACGGATATACACCAGGTCTCCCTCCTTCACTGGAACTCCTTCAGTGTCCGGGTTCTCCTTATTTGCATTCGCCACCTGTTGTGAAACTGATCCGGACACAGCTTTTGCAGTCTTTGGTCGTCGCCCTTGTTCACCAGGCAGGCATCTCTGAGTACTCTTTTTGTCATCTCAAGGTCTCTAATGTCCGCTGTGGTATTCCACCACGGCGAATTTGGGAAATAAATTCTTAAGTTTTCAAGTGTACAGACATTATCATACCTACCGGACATTTATAAGCGAGTCTTATACAATGGAGACCAATAAGCCTGAACCTTCATTTTCTTTCAAAGCCCAACCTTCACATGGGAGATTTTTCCTCTTAATAACCAGTTTAGGGCAGAAAACTCAGGTCCCCAATTGTTCTTAGACCACCTTCTCACTCTATTGGACTTTGCAATGTCACAATAAAGACTTTTTAAACTCTAGTAGTTTGTCGGCGAAGCACTTATCAAATGTCACTAAAACACCTTAAGGACTTTTATAGTTTTGTCTGTAAACACTTACGTGTTACAATCCTGGCAGGTGACGACCTTCAATTATGATCGTCTAATTTGTCCGATCTCCAGTTCTTACTGACAATCATAAAGATTTTAAGAGAGAGAATTTTGTTAAAACAGGCTTCTCTGGACCTTTTTGTCAGCCGGCTGAGATGATTGTCAAGAAAAACAGAAACCGTCGTTTAGTGTCCACTCACCCATCACGTTGGGGTCACCAAATTGTTAGGTCTGCTTTGTTCGAGAATGAGTGAGTCAGACACCAGACTGAGTCGAAATCAAGGTTCTTTATTACTGGATTGTAACACTTGCAACTAACAGTGTTAGTTGGAGAAGGCGCATTCTCCCGATATCACCAAGTGGTGTTTTTTTTATACCTCAGGACATGCACTTAGTAAATTATCATACCATTACATTGTCCAATGAATAAGCTGTTGCTACCCTTCTCTGTTAGTCTGCTGCACATCATCTTGTTATTGCCACACTTATCTTGAGCATACAAGGTCACACCTGCATCCTGTTACTCCTTAGTACTGGGTGACTCCTTCTGTCCCAACTCATGATGTTTTTACCTTACACTCCCCACCCCAAAACTTCTTTTAAAATACTTTATTTTCCCACAAAAATATATTCATGCAGTCTTTAAACTTTAATACATTCAAATATATATTAAATGTTTCCCCCCCTCCCGATCTTTCCCTTTGTCCCCTTTCCTCTAGCTCTGACATTCTCTTTACTCTCTGACTCCTTTCACAGAGCTAAAAACAACCCCCTCCCCAATCTATTCTCCCATTTCCTCTCTCCTGCCCTCTGATCATATCCAACTCGCATCTTTTGTCTGTTGGTCTGTACTATTGCCCCTCCCATTCCTCCCTTTTCACCCGTCTTTTAATATAGACGCCTGCCTGCTTGAGGAAGGGCTCAGGCCTTTAGCTCCCATGGATGCTGCGAGACCTGATGAGTTGCTCCAGCATTTCTGTGTTTTTACTACAATCACAGCGTCTGCAGACTTCCGTGTTTCACCCCAAATTCCCTTTTTTCCTGCTTGTTCATGAGTCTATCCAGAAGCCTCTTAAGCGCTACTGTTGTATATGCTTCCACCATGACTTCAGGCTGCCCATTCCTGGCACCTGTCACTCCCTGTGTTTCAAATTTACTCCACACATCTCCACTAAATTTCATCCTCTCACATTAAGTAAGAGCCGTCTTGTTTATCATTCCCTCTCATAATTTTATAAACATCTGGCAGGTCTGCCCTCGGCCTCCAACACTCCAGAGAAAACAGCCCAAGTGTCTCCAGTCTCTCTCCATACCCTCTAATTCAGGAGGCATCCTGGTCTACAAACCTCTTCTCCAGCCTTTCCACATCCTTCCTGTAATGGGTGACCAGCACTGCACAAGATAATTTGCCATCCGAGGAAAGGCCGAAATGATCCAGGCCTGTATCCGCTGGGACTCGGAAAACAGTGGGTGGAACAGTTAGTGTACTGGTTAGAGCAACGCTATTACAGGGTCAGTGACCCAGGTTAGAATGTGGAGCTGATTGTAAGGAGTTTGCATGTTCTCCCCATGACCTCCGTGAGCTTTCCATGGGTGCTTTGGTTTCCTTCCACCTTCCAAAAACGTATGGGATTGCAAAATTAATTGGGTGTAATTGGGTGACATGGGCTTCAGTAGAAGAAATCAGCTTCTACTGTGTTGTACATAAGCTTTAAATATTTAAGTTAATTGAAACATATTATTGGTGGGGGGGGGAGCTTGATAGGAAGAAAGAGGATAGGATATTTTATTGGAGAACCATGGAATGGCACGGTCAGTGTAGCAGCCAGTGCAGCGGTGTCTGTATGGAGTTTGCATGTTTTCCCCATGACTGGGTGGGTTTTCATCTGGGTGCTCAGGTTTCCTCCTACCATTCAGTTGTAGGTCAATTGGGTGTAATTGGGCAGAATGGGCTCGTGGGCCAGAAGGGCCAGTTACCATGCTGCATGTCTAAAAAAAGTTTCAAGTTCAAATTTATTATCATCTGGCTGTACATGTACAACCAGATAAAACTGTTGTTAAAAATAAGGCATCACCCAATTAAATGGAGAGAAGGTGATTTTTTTTTTACTGAACTCAGGGGATTGTGTCTTTGTGATTTTAAACCTCAAAGTGTGAAAGAAGCAAACCCTTTGCATGTTTTTCAGAGGTCAGATGAATTTTTGACAGCGAGTGGGTGAAAAAGGTTACTGCGGAGGGATGGGAATGCAGAGCTGAGATTGCGATGAGGTCAATCAAGTGTTATTAAGTACTGGGACAACCTCAAGGAGTCTGCAGTTGCTCCGCTGTTCAGAGGAAGCTCACGAGGATGATTCCTAGGAGGAAGCTGTTTTAACTTGTGAATTTACACATACAGGCCCTTCTGGCCCACAAGCCCGTGCTGCCCAATTACACCCAATTGACCCACAAATCCTGTACATTTTTTGAAGGGCGGGAGGAAACCAGAGCACCCAGAGGAAGCCCACGTAGACACAGGGAGAACGTACAAACTCCTTACAGACAGGACCGGATTTGAACCCGGATCACTGGCGCTGTAACCACGTTGCGCTAACCTCGCCACTAACCATGCCACCTGTTGTTTTATGAGGAAAGGTAGGCTCTGGGTTCACAAGAATTCAAAAGAATGAAAGGAAGACTTGAGGAGGAATATTTTCACCGAGGGTGCAGTTGAAACCTGAGGAGTTGCTGGAGGCCAATGTGCTCATAGTTTCAGATGAGGACTTGGGATATTGGGGCACAGAGCCTGCAGGCCAAAAAGAGCAAAATAGGATTTGCATAGCTAATGGTTGGCATGGGTATGATGGGCATTGATCATCCTTGAGGTGTATACTGTCCTCAACTGCTAGGAGAGGACTTTATGGGCTTTCACCCCCAATTTGTAATATTTTTGTTTTGACCTCTTTATGGTCTTTTCTATACTATATGTTTGTAGCATATTGTACTTCAGTTTTTTGTTTGTTAGAGCCCGATTTTGTTCTTCAGAGCCGGATTTTTGAAAGTCTCTCTCTAAATAGGTGATTTCCTGTTCCAATTTTTCCACCTCCCTCATGCATTCATTTTTGACTGCTTTAGTGTATTTAATTATTTGACCTCTCAGATACGCCTTGAGGGTGGTCCAGAGGAGAAATTTATCCAGAGTAGAGGTGCAGTTGGTCTCACAGAACTTGTCTTTTTGTGTTCTAACATAGCCACAAAACTGGCTTCTTAAACAGCAACGTATTAAGGCACCATCTTGCTTATCTGGCATTTCTATGATTAATGTCAAAGGTGAATGGTCTGACAGAAGCTTTGCTGATCCTATCCTCTATGTGGGCTGAAGCCAGAAATAAATCTGTCCTAGAGTAGGAGTCATGTTGCCTCGAGTAGAAGGAGTAATCCCTCTCCCTTTGGTGTTTCGCCTCCTTAAGTTATCAAATTCAGCTCTTTCATAAAATCAATGGTAGTCTTTGCTTCCTTTGTCTTTGCTATTTCTTTCATTGACTTGTCCAGGACAGAATCCAGGCAAAAGTTAAAGTCCACCCCTCCCCACTAGAATATTTTCTCTTCCCTCTGCCACTTTCAAGGAGGCATCTTGTATATATGTTCATCATCAAGATCAGAGACATATACATTCACTAGGGTCCAGGACTCTGAATATATGTGACAGTGCACCATTACAAATCTCCCTGCTTTGTCAGTGACTTCACTGTCCACTCTTTGTGGAACACTTTTTCCTATCAAGATTGCCACACCCCTTGCCCTAGAACCAAATGAGGAGGCTATTTACCTGACCCACCCATCCCCTTTTTAACTTTTGGCGTTCCCACTCCCACAGATTCTCCCAGTTTCTTCCTTCCTAAATGTGTTTCCTGGAGGAAGGCCAGATCTGCCCCCAATTTCTTTTTGAGCAAGACCCTTTTCCTCTTCACTGTCCATTCAGACCATTTATGTTAAAACTTATATATTTGATATTTTTGGCCATTGCCCCAGTGACTCTTCCCAAGTCTATGTTAACCCCACACCCTGACTGCCCCATGTCCAATGTCCACCCAATCTTTTTCCTTTAGCCAGGCACTCCAGTCGACCGAGTCCACGACAACTCCTAGAAAGGAGAAATAATAAAAGGGACAGAAAGGACAAAAAAGAGAAAAAGAACAGCATAACATACAGTAAAAAACTATCAAATTCACATATATTCCCCATCTATACCTCACTTCCTCAAATCCTCCCTCCCCTCCTTCCTCTGGTGACTTCACCGTCCAAAACATCACCATCCCCTCCTCACCACAGGCTGTGCAGTTTGCACACATCTGCCTCCCGCACCACTCCATCATCACCCCTCGAGCTCCCATGGACCATTTTCCTTTTTACAAATTCTCCCACCAATATATTTCTGAAACAAATAGTTAAACCTGCAATTATTATTATCATATAGCTATTATTTACAGTACATTCCTACGTACGACAAAATATTGACATCACCCATTTGGGACTTACTCCTTTCAAACCAGCAATCACTTTACAATCTGTTGGGCCTCTTTGACCACCGACAGGAACTTTCACTCGTCCCCCTGTCATTACAATTTTTAGAGTTACCAGGTATCTGACGACACATTTATACTCTTTCTGTTGGGCCATTCTTTTCATTGGTTGTCTGGTGTAATGCCTGTTGAAAGAACCAAAGACTTGTTGATCCAAACCAAGGCTTTTATTAACTAAAAGACTGGAGCATATCACAAGTAGGTCGACCAGTCCAGAATGACCTGGTCTGGCTAGGAGCAATCCTTTAAGACCTGCCAGTAGGTGTGGCTACACTTTCAGCCAATTACAGTCATCCCACACTACCATCTGTACATATGTACATATACACATTGGGGGTAGAATCTGTACTATCATATCTGGGTAGAATAACACCTTATTCCCCTTCAGTTCTATTGCCACCCCTCCACTTCGCTTTTGCCCCGACAATTGCTGCACTTAAAATTTTCTCTCAGTTCTGGTGACATAGGAGCTTCACCAGTACTGAGCATGTCCTTTGTCTGGGGCTGGGCGCGGGAAGGAAGACCGATGGGCCCTCTCTAACTCCACAGATTCTCCCTTCCTAAAACCTCTGGTAGCTAGCATTGAAAGAATGCCACCCTTCTTTGCCTTCCTGCAATTCCAAAATTTTTATGGTGTTCCTCCGGCTATGATTTTTCAGAGTGTCTATTCTCTGCCAGAGGCATCCCCTTTTTGACCCCACGCGGTAACTTTCTTCTCCAATTCATTTATTCTGTCCTCATTATTCCTCAACTTCAGACACCCTTTCTGTCAGTCCATTTGGGGCATTTTCCTATATCCGTCCATTTTATTATAAAGTTCCCCTGGTTTTTTCACTTAAATCTCTGGCCAGTCTCTCCTCCATCCTTCCCACAGCCTTTAGGATGTCATGTAGTAAGGGTTCTGTGAGGGTTCTGTGCCCTCTTCCCCTCTTGCTGATGCCATCTTTCCTCCCTCATGCCTCCTGGCTCTTCCCTGCTCTCTCCTCCTGATGACATTTCTGGCCTTCTCATCTCTTCCCTCCTCATTGGATTCTCTACTGGAGCCATCTGTCATCACAGAGCTGAGGTCTCCCACATACTGCCTGAAGTCTCTCCTGCCACCCATCGTGTTCCGCTCCTGGGCGCTCTTTTCTTGCTGTCCTCAGACCTCACCGGGGGCCCCTCACCCCCTGATGACCGGTTGGAAACCACGTCACCTCTCCTACCCGGGACAGTCTAATCTCTTGCTGCCCTCCCAGGTGAGTGCTGGTCAGATTCTGCGGGTCACATCTCCTGAACTTTGGGCCTGAAATGGGTGTCGCCATCTTGGGCTCCATGAGACGGGCGAGATCGGGTGCGACTTTCTTTCACTGGCTGATTTTATTTGACTGCTGTTTTTCCTTTCCATTTTTGTCAGGTATTTTTAATGTTTGTACTTTCTTTTTTTTAAACTGTTTTTGGCTTTCTGGGTTTTGGAGCTCGAGGTTTTGGAACCCTCCTCATCATGTGACCCCAAAGTGGCCATTCCTGAAACAGCCAAGGTTCTGTATCAGAAATTGTTCAATTCAGTATCAAGTCCTAAGGTTGTAATGTGCCTTGGGTCAAGATGAGATGCTTTCCCTCAAGCGTAAACTGGAATTTGTTGGGTCATTGCGTGAGGCAGAGAAGTCCCAGCGAGAGATTAGGATGAAGAATTAAAATAACGGACAACTCGGCTCAGAGCCACTCATGCCGGTTAAATGAAGGCCATCTGTGGCATTTAATGTTGCTGTCACCTGTACCAAGATGCAGTGATAGAGGCTGTTTGGAGAGCAGACCAGTAGACACCTGTACTTCTCTCTTTAACACTGTACCTGCACTTTTGTCTCATGGGACACTTCTGTTTTATTGTAATTATCTTTTGACTCTTCCACTACTTGCTGTGTAGGTTGGCTGAGTTGGGCAGAAGGGCCTGTTTCTATGCTATATAAAGCTCGCTCTCTCTTCCTCGTCTCTTTCTCTCTCTCTCTCCCCCCCTCCTTTCTTTCTCTCAGTATCTTACAATGCAACCAAATTTGCAGTTAATCACACTAACAGCAATATTCATAATATTAAAGATGTTTTAATATTACATCACATCATGTTGAATTGTTTGAATAATGAACACAGCAATGAATGAAAGAGGTAATTTGCAGATGTATAATTAACTGAGTTTTTACGATCTTAAATATGTTATTTTCATTATTGTTATTTAAACAAATAGATTTTGCATCTCAGTTGAATTCAGTAAAGGTTGGAAACTTTCCATAAGGATCGACATAATTTAATGATAGTGAGTAGGTTTATCTGAAACTGGTGGGGTGGTAAGTGAGGACACGGAGAATCCCGACCCCACTGTGTGTGGGAGCAGAGGGGTCCAGAGAAGATTTTCAGACAATATGCAGGTGAAGGCTGCGTTTTGGTGGTCGCAAAGGGGATGCCATGTTGTCCCCACCTGCCACCCCAGCCTCGTCATCCAGCATATCATCCTCTGCCATTTCCGCCACCTGTTATGTGACCCAACCACCAGACACATCTTCCCTGCTCCTCCCTTCTCCCCCTTCCGCAGTGACTGCTCCGTCTGCGACTCCCTCATCCGTTTCTCCCTTCCCACCAATCGCCTCCTTGGCGCCTACCCCTTTATCCACTGGAGATGCTCCACTTACACCCATACCACCTCCCTTACCACCATTTGGGATCCCAAACACTTCACTTGTGAATCTGCAAGTGGCATCTACTGCATCCGGTGCTTCCATTGCGGTCTCCTCTGCATTGGGGGGACTGGGCGTTGACTGGGGATCACTTCGTTGAGTGCCTTGGCTCTGTCCACCACAATAGCAGGGCTCTCCCAGTGGCCATCCATTTCAATGTCCTGTCCCAATCCCTTGCTGACATGTCCGTCCATGATCTTGAGGACTGCCAGACTGAGACCACCCTCAGGTTGGAGAAAAACACCTCCTATTCCATCTGGTTTCTGTTAATTACCCCAAACCCCACCCCTTAATCTTTCCCTATATCTCCTTTCCTCTAATTCAAGCACCTACCTGTTCTCTATTCATACCTTAAAGAAGGGCTCCGTTCCGAAATGTCAGTAACCTATCTTTACCGCCTATGAAAGCTGAGTTCCTTCAGCATTTCTGACTTCTCTACAATCACAGCTTCTGCAGACTTCCTTGGTTCTCAACCTTTTTCTTTCCACTCACATACCACTCAAAATATTCTCTATGCCATTGGTGCTCTGTGATTAGTAAGGTCGGGTCAGATACAGCAATGAGCTCTCTGAACCCTTCTCCATTAACAATGGCGTGAAGCAAGGCTGTGTTCTCGCACCAACCCTCTTTTCAATCTTCTTCAGCATGATGCTGAACCAAGCCATGAAAGACCCCAACAATGAAGACGCTGTTTACATCCGGTACCGCACGGATGGCAGTCTCTTCAATCTGAGGCGCCTGCAAGCTCACACCAAGACACAAGAGAAACTTGTCCGTGAACTACTCTTTGCAGATGATGCCGCTTTAGTTGCCCATTCAGAGCCAGCTCTTCAGCGCTTGACGTCCTGCTTTGCGGAAAGTGCCAAAATGTTTGGCCTGGAAGTCAGCCTGAAGAAAACTGAGGTCCTCCATCAGCCAGCTCCCCACCATGACTACCAGCCCCCCCACATCTCCATCGGGCACACAAAACTCAAAACGGTCAACCAGTTTACCTATCTCGGCTGCACCATTTCATCAGATGCAAGGATCGACAATGAGATAGACAACAGACTCGCCAAGGCAAATAGCGCCTTTGGAAGACTACACAAAAGAGTCTGGAAAAACAACCAACTGAAAAACCTCACAAAGATAAGCGTATACAGAGCCGTTGTCATACCCACACTCCTGTTCGGCTCCGAATCATGGGTCCTCTACCGGCACCACCTACGGCTCCTAGAACGCTTCCACCAGCGTTGTCTCCGCTCCATCCTCAACATCCATTGGAGCGCTCACACCCCTAACGTCGAGGTACTCGAGATGGCAGAGGTCGACAGCATCGAGTCCACGCTGCTGAAGATCCAGCTGCGCTGGATGGGTCACGTCTCCAGAATGGAGGACCATCGCCTTCCCAAGATCGTATTATATGGCGAGCTCTCCACTGGCCACCGTGACAGAGGTGCACCAAAGAAAAGGTACAAGGACTGCCTAAAGAAATCTCTTGGTGCCTGCCACATTGACCACCGCCAGTGGGCTGATAACGCCTCAAACCGTGCATCTTGGCGCCTCACAGTTTGGCGGGCAGCAGCCTCCTTTGAAGAAGACCGCAGAGCCCACCTCACTGACAAAAGGCAAAGGAGGAAAAACCCAACACCCAACCCCAACCAACCAATTTTCCCCTGCAGCCGCTGCAACCGTGTCTGCCTGTCCCGCATCGGACTGGTCAGCCACAAACGAGCCTGCAGCTGACGTGGACTTTTTACCCCCTCCATAAATCTTCGTCCGCGAAGCCAAGCCAAATAAAGAAGACTTAAAGTGGAATGTGGGTGGAAAGAAAAAGTTTGAAAACCACTGTTTTAATTGTCCCTCATTGACTTATTATGTGCACGGTTTCAGAACTCCAAAGGAAATGGGCCAATGACAATTTTTCTCAAGCAAAATATTTCAGTAACAATTGGGTCTAGAGCAGTGATTCTCAACCTTCCCTTCCCACCTTAAGCAATCCCTTACTAATCACAGAGCACCAATGGCGTAGAGATCACTTAAAGTGGGACGCGAGTGGAAAGAAAAAGGTTGAGAACCTCTGCACTATCGACTCTATGTTAATCTTCTGAGTAAATACGGATGCAAAAAAATCCATTTAAGATCTCCCTCTCATTCCATTCCATGCATAGATGACTGCTCTGATCTTCAACAGAACTAATTTTGTCCCTTGCTCTCCTTTTGCTTCCCTTTTGTATATCTATAGAAGCCCTTGGGATTTTCCTTCACCTTGTACGCCAGAGCCACAATTTCCATTGCTCTTTTTTGTACTCTTATTGAATGTTAGTGATCCACTAATCCTCTGGGAGGATACAAAGATGATCGTCTATGGCCCAGCAATGTCTTCTCTCGTTTCTTCTTGTAACCTGTTTGGCTCTGGCGATGTACTTATCCAAATATTCTGAAGAAGCTCAAACTCTCTGCCAGCTGCTTGCTGACTTGGGCAGAGCTGTTCCCGTACCAAGCTGTGATACATCCAGACAGGATACTTTCTGTGGCAAAGAGAGCTGGGTTAGCGACATTCGCTGTTTATTCTTATCTGTCCTGTTCTGTTTGCCACCATTCATATTGTAAGCACAGATTCATTCACCAGGGGTCACTGCAGTCAGCAGGAAATTTTAATTCCGGAAATACAAAGGAGATATATGGATATCTATCAGGTGCAAAAAAGCACAGTTTGGGTTTTAATTGGACATCATGTTCAGCACAGCCGAAGGGCCTGTTCCTGCATTCTATCCTAGGATGTGAAGTCCGAGGTGGAGCTGTTCTTCAAACTTACAATTGTTCCTTGATGGAACTGTGTGAAGATTGCAGTTGGAGGAGAACTTAAAGTAGCAGGCAACTGAATGCTCGGGATTGCTCCAACAGATTAAATGGGGGTGTTCTGCAGCACCATTAGTTTTCCTGTGTTTGGACTCCCAGCGTGGAATACGCACATTGCAGGCAACCAATACAAACAGTGAACTGGAAGAAGTGAAAGTAATTCATCGCTTCACCTTGGAACAAGTGCTATGGATATTGGGCCAGAAAGCATTGTTCAGGCCGAAGATCCAATGAGCTGTGGTCTTATTGAAAGTTGGAGCAGGCCTGAAGATCCAAATGGCCACCTGCTGCTCCTATTCCTTACATTCTAACTTGTGGACAAGAATCACAGGACATTGTTCAGATGCGCTGGTCTCCACCCTATAACTTCGTGCTCCACTGTGCCAGAAGCATGAACTGTACAACTCACAGGAAATCACTGATTTTTTCTATGCTTTATTTTTATTTGGAATTAAATTATACAGCAAACAATTTGCGGAGATCTGAGATCCAATTTATCAGGAAAAGAGATTGAAAAGATCCTGGTGAACTACCAGACATTCACAAGTCACAAATTAACTAGTTGATCACTGGCTGTGCGTATAGAGAATACAGCTGCAAACCTCTTGCCTCTACCGCATAGTGTCCCCAAATTCTCTACGGAGTTTTGCTTGCCCAACATGTTTATATTTCTTTCTTCTTGAGCACAGTTTACAGTGACCAGTCATTGGAAGTTCTGCTTTGGCCCACAGGAAGAAGAATCTCAAGGTTGTATGTGATATCATTCATGTACTCTGACAATAAATGTGAACTTTGTTGGCAGTTACACACCAAATTATTTGTAGCAGTTGAAGTATTATGGGAACATCTGAATGTTGGGCAAACAAAACTCCGTGGAGATTTTGGGGACAGCATGCGGTAGAAGCAAGAGGTTTGCAGCTGTATTCTATATACGCACAGTCAGTGATCAACTAGTTAATCACTCCCCATCTTGTGATCCGTGGATTCATTAAAGGTAGTTTGCAGTAAATAAAGGAACGCCCATGCTGGTCTGTGGATGAAACAAATGTGAGAATAATGATAATGCAAATCTGTATGGATATAAAACTTAAACAGATACTGATTTTCTCCTAATGAAACACAGAACTCACAAATTTGATTCTTTCACTTCTACGTAATTCTGTGTGAAACTGACTGAAATTTTGGTGGTTTTTTTGTGGAATTTCCATTCCAAAGCTATGGAAATGACACAGGAGAGTTAGGGACAAGCTCAATATTTAAAATCAATGTTAATGATTTTAACTCCAGCTTTGTAACTCATCCACTTTTCATTTCTCTTCTCTTCATTGCAGTCAAAATTTTTTGATGGAATTAGATCATGAAAATCTGTAGACACTGCAGTTGAAGTAAAAACACAAAGCTGGGGAAACTCAGCATTTCAAGCAATAGACAATAGGTGCTGGAGTAGGCCATTCAGCCCGTCGAACCAGCACTGTCATTCATTTAGATCATGGCTGATCTTCCACTATCAGTACCCTTTATATAGCAGTGTCCTTTATATGGCAAAGGTAAAAATACATAACCGACGTTGTGGACTGAGCTCTTCATCAAAGTATGGGGAAAATGTAGGCAGGCGTCCGAACAAAAGAGTAAGGGGAGGCATAGTCGCAAAGGAAGGAGGTAACAGGTGGAGAAAGGAGGGAGGGGTCAGCAGCGATCAAGGGGAGCAGGGATGGCTGGGTGATTAAGTGGGAAGGGGGGAAGGAATCGAGGAGGGGCAAGAAGTGGGAGGAGAGGAGGTTAGCAGAAACGGGAGAAGTCGATGTTAATACCATCTGGCTGGAAAGTGCCCAGCTGGAAAATCAGGTGTTGTTCCTCCAATTCATGGGTGGTCTTGGTGCGACAGTTCATAAAGCCATAGACAGACATGTGAGAGTGGGAATATATTACAGAATGGAAATATTTGGCTACTGGGAGTTTCTGTCACTGATGTGTATGGAGCGAAGCATAGTGATCTCCCAGTCTCTCCGATGTAGATAGGTAGATGGAACTGAGAAAAATGGAGGGTTAAGCAGTAGGGAAATTATAGGCAGTTGTTAGACTAGGTTATTAGGTCGGCACAATCTTCAGTACTGTGCTGAAGATTTCTGTTCTAATGGCCTAGAGTTTCCAGAATTAGCTCATGAATGCAAGGTTCCTGTGTATGTCTTCTCCCCTTATTTGCCTGCGCTTCCACCTACGGCATACTGATTGATGACATCACTGGCTGGTATGGAGGCGCCAACGCTCGGGACAAGAATAAACTCCAGAGGGTTGTTAACTGCATCAGACTTCACTCCATCAAGGTGGTGGTTTAAGAAAGCAGCCTCTATCCTCAAGGACCCCCACCACCTAGGCCATCTTCACTCTGCTACCAATGGGGTAAAAAGGTACAGGAGCCCGTAGACGAGCACTCGGCGGCACAGGGTCAGCTTCTTCCCCGCTACCATCAGATTCCTGATGAACCACAGCCACTGCCTTATTTGATCTTTTCTTGCACATTTTTTCTTTATTTTGCAAGGTGGTTTTTAGAAATGTTTGCCCCGTGACGTTGCCACAAAACAACAAATTTTGTGACTTGTTCCTGACAATAAATCCTGATTCTGATTCTAATTCATCAGCGCCAAGGGTTCTCTGTAATTTCTCGTATCTTACCATTCATTAGGTTTACCCTGTTTTGACGTCCTCTCACCGTGCACAAGCTCACATATTTCAGGATCAAATTCCATCTGCCCATTGCTCTCCTCATCCTCCCACTCAATAATATTGCTCTGTAGCTGGAGACCTTTGTCCTCATAATCAACAAAAGTCCCAATTTTTGTGGCCGTTTCAGTTCTAATTGCAGATGAGACGTTAACCTCTTGCACCCTCGCCTCTCCACCTTCCACTCTCTCTGCCTCCACCCCAACCTTGTCATCAAATCCACAGTGACGGTGCTGCCACTGTGGAGTGGTGGTTCTTGCAGAGGTCAGACTCCAGCTCCAGGGACCCGAACTCCCAGATTCCTCAGCGCATCAACGCTTTTAAGAGACCTTTCATTAACTCTGCACTTTCTTCTCCATCTCACAAAGGAGAATCCCATTTTCCAGATGAGGGAAGGAGGAAGCAACTTCAGGGGAAGTTCCCTGGTCTTGCAGAGATCGTCAAGGAAGTGATGCTGTCGCTCTCATCTGTGATTTGCCTGGTTTCTGAATCTGGCTCATGACTATGAGCACAGACTTACATGTGTGAAACACAAAACTCTCCAGATGCTGTGATTGCAGAACACACACTGAAATGCTGGAAGAATGCCGGCCAGCAGCAATGGAAATTCACCGAGGCAGTGTTATTGATTTTCTTTTAAAACATTATATTTATTAATAATAACTAATAATATAATACATCAAATCAAAACCAATTATGTGTAAATGTGTTTGTGTGTGATACCCATTACAGCTTAGACACAATTCTGGAAAGTCATTCCAAAGTTCAGTTTTAGAAATCTATTGTCGAAATGCAGACTTTTAAACTGATGCACAGAAGTAATCACAAAGGAGGTGGGAGAGACTGTGACCGGACTGGTGAAAACACACGAATCCTCGCCGAGTTTCTTCCAGAGAAATATCCTTTCATACGAACAGCTGTCACAACTCCCCTTTTCCTTGCGTAGGGGAAGCAAAATATGTGACTTCCCTGATGCTATCAAAACCCAGGTACAGGTCAATCAAAGTGACCCTTTCCTTTAGTCATGGTGGGGTTCAATAATTCCCTTGACGGAGAATCAGCCGAATTGCCCATTAACACACAGAGTCATTCCTGCTCCGTGTTCTATGAGATGGCTGCTGGTCATAAAAATTAATGTTCCTTCAGTTTTCTACAGACATGACCAACGTGTCCCTGTAAAAAGACCCCAGTGTCCTTTCTCCTCTCCAAAGTAGTGAATTTGGGTACAGCCTGTACTAGCTGATGTCATCCAGTCTCTCCAAAACTGTGAATGGTTGCAGCCTGTACTAGCCCTTAAAGCGATACACCAAATGAAAGTGGAGCTTGTACTAAGCAACTATAGGAGACAAGGATAAATTGCTGACATTTTTCAGGCCTGGGCCTTTCTTCAAGGAATAAGCCAGAAGCAGGAAATCTCAGAAAGGCTCAGAATTCAGACCAACAAAAAGGTGTTAATTGAATGTGATAAGGGAGGCGGTAAGCATTTCTCATGTTTCGTGAAAGGAGATGGAAGGGAGAGACAGAGATAGGGAAAGGTGATGGGGAAGGGAAGGGAGGGGTTTAACGAAAGACAAAAAAGCCAATATTAATGCCATCCGGTGGGAGGGTGCCCAATTGGAAGATGAGGTGCTGTTCCTCCAATTTGCCTACCCCTAAGACCGCAAGAGATGCTGCATTTGTACCCACACCTCCTCCCTCGCCAACATTTCGAGCCCCAATCAGTCCTTCCAAGTGAAGCAACATTTCACTTGTGAGTCTGCAGGGGTCACCTGGTGCTCCTGCAGTGGTCTCCTCTACTGTGGGTCTGGATTCCTCCCCAACCAGCTTTGTCCGGATTTTGAGACTTTCTGAGATTTCCTAATTCTGGATTATTTTGCTTATTCCTTGAAGGGGTCAGGCCTGGAGCAGTGGCAATATCCCTTTTACATAGCTGTTAAAAGATGGTTTTCGTGCAGTTGGATAATCATGTTGAGGAACTTTGGGGGGCATCCGATACGCTCTAGTACTTGCCAAAGCCCTTTCCTGCTCACGGTGTCAAAGGCTTTGGTGAGGTCAAGAAAGGTGATGTAGAGTCCTTTGTTTTGTTCTCTGCACTTTTCTTGGAGCTGTCTGAGGGCAAAGACCATGTCAGTAGTTCCTCTGTTTGCACGAAAGCCGTACTGTGATTCTGGGAGAATATTCTCGGCGACACTAGGTATTATTCTATTTTGGAGAATCCTAGCGAAGATTTTGCCTGCAATGGAGAGCAGAGTGATTCCCCTGTAGTTTGAGCAGTCTGATTTCTCGCCTTTGTTTTTGTACAGGGTGATGATGGTGGCATCACGAAGGGCCTGAGGCAGTTTTCCTTGGTCCCAACAAAGCTTGAAAAACTCATGCAGTTTGACATGCAGAGTTTTGCCGCCAGCCTTCCAGACCTCTGGGGGGATTCCATCCATACCTGCTGCTTTGCCACTTTTCAGTTGTTCGATAGTCTTATATGTCTCATCCTGGGTGAGGACCTCATCCAGTTCTAGCCTTAGGGGCTGTTGAGGGAGCTGGATGAGGTCCTCAACATGATTATCCAACTGCACGAAAACCAACAAGGTCAGGTCAGATACAGCAATGAGCTCTCTGAACCCTTCTCCATTAACAATGGCGTGAAGCAAGGCTGTGTCCTCGCACCAACCCTCTTTTCAATCTTCTTCAACATGATGCTGAACCAAGCCATGAAAGACCTCAACAATGAAGACGCTGTTTACATCCGGTACCGCACGGATGGCAGTCTCTTCAATCTGAGGCGCCTGCAAACTCACACCAAGACACAAGAGAAACTTGTCCGTGAACTACTCTTTGCAGACGATGCCGCTTTAGTTGCCCATTCAGAGCCAGCTCTTCAGCGCTTGACGTCCTGTTTTGCGGAAAGTGCCAAAATGTTTGGCCTGGAAGTCAGCCTGAAGAAAACTGAGGTCCTCCATCAGCCAGCTCCCCACCATGACTACCAGCCCCCCCACATCTCCATCGGGCATACAAAACTCAAAACGGTCAACCAGTTTACCTATCTCGGCTGCACCATTTCATCAGATGCAAGGATCGACAACGAGATAGAAAACAGACTCGCCAAGGCAAATAGCGCCTTTGGAAGACTACACAAAAGAGTCTGGAAAAACAACCAACTGAAAAACCTCACAAAGATAAGCGTATACAGAGCCGTTGTCATACCCACACTCCTGTTCGGCTCCGAATCATGGGTCCTCTACTGGCATCACCTACGGCTCCTAGAACGCTTCCACCAGCGTTGTCTCCGCTCCATCCTCAACATTCATTGGAGCGCTTTCATCCCTAACGTCGAAGTACTCGAGATGGCAGAGGTCGACAGCATCGAGTCCACGCTGCTGAAGATCCAGCTGCGCTGGGTGGGTCACGTCTCCAGAATGGAGGACCATCGCCTTCCCAAGATCGTGTTATATGGCGAGCTCTCCACTGGCCACCGTGACAGAGGTGCACCAAAGAAGAGGTACAAGGACTGCCTAAAGAAATCTCTTGGTGCCTGCCACATTGACCACCGCCAGTAGGCTCATATCGCCTCAAACCGTGCATCTTGGCGCCTCACAGTTTGGCGGGCAGCAACCTCCTTTGAAGAAGACCGCAGAGCCCACCTCACTGACAAAAGGCAAAGGAGGAAAAACCCAACACCCAACCCCAACCAACCAATTTTCCCCTGCAACCGTGTCTGCCTGTCCCGCATCGGACTTGTCAGCCACCAACGAGCCTGCAGCTGATGTGGACATTTATCCCCTCCATAAATCTTCGTCCGCGAAGCCAAGCCAAAGAAAGAAAAAGAAAAGTGGTAATTAACCACTTCACTTATCTGTTTAAACGCAACGAATGGGGGGGGGAGGGGTGGTCATTTTTATCTCATGTATTACCTGCTAAGGGAGGTAGTACCAGAGCTAATGCATTTCGCCCTTCTTGGTTCAGTGTGAATGGCCCGACCTGGCTTTAAACACTGGTCGTTCACATGCCAATTAAGTGGGATCTCTGTGTCTCCTTCTTCTTCTTTGGCTTGGCTTCGCGGACAAAGATTTATGGAGGGGTAATGTCCACGTCAGCTGCAGGCTCATTTGTGGTTGACAAGTCCGATGCGGGACAGGCAGACACGGTTGCAGCGGTTGCAGGGGAAAATTGGTTGGTTGGGGTTAGGTGTTGTGTTTTTCCTCCTTTGTCTTTTGTCAGTGAGGTGGGCTCTGCGGTCTTCTTCAAAGGAGGTTGCTGCCCGCCGAACTGTGAGGCGCCAAGATGCACGGTTTGAGGCGATCTCAGTCCACTGGCGGTGGTCAATGTGGCAGGCACCAAGAGATTTCTTTAGGCAGTCCTTGTACCTCTTCTTTGGTGCACCTCTGTCTCGGTGGCCAGTGGAGAGCTCGCCATATAACACGATCTTGGGAAGGCGATGGTCCTCCATTCTGGAGACGTGACCTACCCAGCGCAGTTGGATCTTCAGCAGCGTGGATTCGATGCTGTCGCCCTCTGCCATCTCGAGTACTTCGATGTTGGTGATGAAGTCGCTCCAATGAATGTTGAGGATGGAGACAACGCTGGTGGAAGTGTTCTAGGAGCCATAGGTGATGCCGGTAGAGGACCCATGATTCGGAGCCGAACAGGAGTGTGGGTATGACAACGGCTATGTATACGCTAATCTTTGTGAGGTTTTTCAGTTGATTGTTTTTCCAGACTCTTTTGTGTAGTCTTCCAAAGGCACTATTTGCCTTGGCGAGTCTGTTGTCTATCTCGTTGTCGATCCTTGCATCCGATGAAATGGTGCAGCCGAGATAGGTAAACTGGTTGACCGTTTTGAGTTTTGTGTGCCCGATGGAGATGTAGGGGGGCTGGTAGTCAAGGTGGGGAGTTAGCTGATGGAGGACCTCAGTTTTCTTCAGGCTGACTTCCAGGCCAAACATTTTGGCACTTTCCGCAAAACAGGACGTCAAGCGCTGAAGAGCTGGCTCTGAATGGGCAACTAAAGCAGCATCGTCTGCAAAGAGTAGTTCACCGTCAAGTTTCTCTTGTGTCTTGGTGTGAGCTTACAGTCGCCTCAGATTGAAGAGACTGCCATCCATGCGGTACCGGAAGTAAACAGCGTCTTCATTGTTGAGGTCTTTCATGGCTTGTTTCAGCATCATGTTGAAGAAGATTGAAAAGAGTGTTGGTGCGAGAACGCAGACTTGCTTCACGCCATTGTTAATGGAGAAGGGTTCAGAGAGCTCATTGCTGTATCTGACCTGACCTTGTTGGTTTTCGTGCAGTTGGATAACCATGTTGAGGAACTTTGGGGGGCATCCGAGGCGCTCTAGTATTTGCCAAAGCCCTTTCCTGCTCACGGTGTCGAAGGCTTTGGTGAGGTCATCAAAGGTGATGTAGAGTCCTTTGTTTTGTTCTCTGCACTTTTCTTGGAGCTGCCTGAGGGCAAAGAACATGTCAGTAGTTCCTCCGTTTGCGTGAAAGCCGCACTGTGATTCTGGGAGAACATTTTTGGCGACACTAGGTATTATTCTATTTTGGAGAATCCTAGCGAAGATTTTGCTTGCAATGGAGAGCAGCGTGATTCCCCTGTAGTTTGAGCAGACTGATTTCTCGCCTTTGTTTTTGTTCAGGGTGATGATGATGGCATCACGAAGGTCCTGAGGCATCTTTCCTTGGTCCCAGCAGAGCTTGAAAAACTTGTGCAGTTTGGCATGCAGAGTTTTGCCGCCAGCCTTCCAGACCTCTGGGGGGATTCCATCCATACCTGCTGCTTTGCCACTTTTCAGTTGTTCAGTTGCCTTATATGTCTCTTCCCGGGTGAGGACCTCATCCAGCTCTAGCCTTAGGGGCTATTGAGGGAGCTGGAGCAGGGCGGATTCTTGGACTGAACGGTTGGCACTGAAAAGAGATTGGAAGTGTTCTGACCATCGGTTGAGGATGGAGATCCTCAACTGTCCTATGGACAGTGAAAAGACTGGCTGAGTTCCTCCAGCGTTTTGGCGTGTTTTTACCGACTTACTCGAGTGTTAGCAGGGAAATGTGGGCATGCAGGGAAATGTAGCATGCAAGGAAATTCATTCTGGACTGTAGTGAGATCTTTTCAAACACAAAAAAATACCTTTCTGTGGAAAAGTACAAGATCTCTGCAGCCAATTGGTGCATTCTAATGCTTATGAGGCTGTGCTGACTGTGTTTTTCTGTACCTGAAGCCATCTATATATTATATAACCTACAAATAAATCTTACGAATAATTTTAACATGTGTATACATTAGACAAGCCAATTGATGTTATCAGGTTTTCAGAGACATGAGAGAATACGGAAGGTATCCCACAGACCTCATTGAGGTATTGGCTTTTTTGTCAATATTGAGCTAGGCATTCTTGCATTGATTCATAATTATTGCCATATGTACTGAGATGCAGTGAAAAGCTTAGTTTTGCATGCTATCCAGGCATTACAAAAAGGTCAGTGCATTCAGTGCACCCAAACTGGCCTCCTCAGCATGGGTGAGACTAAACGCAGTCTTGGGGACTATATTGCAGAGCATCTACACTCTGCCCACAATGGCCATCCTGATATTCGAGCTGAAGATGGAGCAATTTATTTATAAATGGAATTCTAAATTACTGTTTATTTATAATTCACCTAATTT
Organism: Narcine bancroftii; assembly: GCF_036971445.1. Classification (NCBI taxonomy): domain Eukaryota; kingdom Metazoa; phylum Chordata; class Chondrichthyes; order Torpediniformes; family Narcinidae; genus Narcine; species Narcine bancroftii. The sequence goes on along the minus strand of NC_091474.1, from coordinate 230,549,017 downwards.
GAGACAATGAATTATGGAGTATAATAAATGAGGAAATAGGTACACAGGGGAAATTTTCAGGTAAGACACCCTTGTATCAGAATAAACTTTTTCCTTTGTTACGAACCCAGAGGACCCTAAAACCCAGCAGCAATAGAAATTCACCAAGACAAATGGTCACTTAAACAAAAGTTGCTTTGAATTATCTTTAAACATGAAAACAGGATCAACCTTTAACTTATTACTATTAACTTAACTAACCTAACTTAACCCCCTTCTAATTCTAAGCGCACCTGTATGTAATGTTCAAAAAAAGTTCTTTGTTTCACAGTTCAATCTCACTTCTCATTCCTTCAAGTTCACTGATATCAGGCAATTCTTGTACTGTGCATAGAATTTTACATTTATGAATTTCACCAGGCTTTGGTGCTTGAAAGGTAAATGGTTACCGCTCAGGAAAGTTCTTGTCAGTTTTCAGAGAGAGATTTGTTGATTGCTGGACACCCATAGCTGATTGCTTCTGATCAGCCACTTCAGTCTTGCCAAAGAAACTTTTCCCATCAGGGGTTTCCGGATGATAACCTCTTTCTTTCAGGTCACCACAGAGTTCTTTTTCTGTTTCCCTTATTTCAAGTGAAACATTACACAGCCAACCATCTCCTCTTGTATAAATCACAAGGGCTTTGACCAGGCTGAACTAAAAAAAACTCATAACCTGTCTTCCAAATGGGGTTTATCCACAAGCTTGCCAGCTTGTCCTGTTCCAGTCCCAGCTGCTATTGCTGAACTGTAGAACTAATCTCTCTATCTCTCTCTCTCTCTCTCTCTCTAGCTGCTTCCAGGTGGCTGGAATAGCTCGATGTAAAGCTGCATATTCTACCCGATTGCAGCTGTCAGGAGGCCTCCTGAAAGTGCAAAACAAGGCCCCGAGGAGTACTCACCCAACCCCATTTGGAAGATGGGTTATGAATATTTTTTAGTTCAGCCTGGTCAAAGCCCTTATGATCTATAATCTCCGCATCCGAGCAGCCCCCGAGGTACCTGAAAGCAGCAGCCTAAAAGCGGCTGCTAGGGGGCAGTCTGATGATAATCAGCCACGCCCGACTGCCCCCCTTCCTGTGTCATGACAGCCCCCCCACTGCCTGACAGCTCTCCTCCCGGCACCTGACAGGCCCCTTCCCGCTGCCTGACAGCCCTCCTCCCCACTGCCTGATAGCCCTCTTCCCTGCTGCCTGATAGTCCCCCCTCCCCGCTGCCCTGGTCCCCAGGTGTGGGACATTAGGCCTGGGGCAGCGAGCGTGGGACTTCAGGGCAGGGGCAGCTGGTACGGGACATCGGGGCAGGGCGGCCGGCGTGGGACATCAGGGCAGGGGCAGCTGGTACGGGATGTCGGGGCAGGGCGGCCGGCGTGGGACATCAGGGCAGGGGCAGCCGGTGCGGGACTACGGAGCTACATGCCGGCCGCCCCTGCCCCAAAGTCCTGCGCTGGCCGCCCTGACAGTGGGCGGGACTACGGCCACAGTCAACAGGAGCCGATGTTCGCTCCGAGGTGCCTCTCCTGCAGCCGGCCCTTTCAGGTGCCAGAACAACACCTTCAGTGCTGCCACCTGAATGCCCATTTGAACACACCCGCAGCCGCTTCTGCATTATCCTCTTGGTATTGCACTGGAACTTCAGATAAGTCCACTAGCAAAGGCTGAGTAAATGGGAAAATTAATTGCCTTTAAATCACAAAATCTATAATTGAAATCAATAACCAACATTTTCACATGGGTCAAACCAACTTTTTAATTATTTCCCAAAATATTCCTACGCCCCACTAAAATATTCTTAAGCCCCGCTGGTAGGGCACATGCTCCACCTTGAGAATCTATAATTTATACCTCCTATCCCCCACACAGAAGGTCTGAAAGCACTTAACTTCTTCCTGGAGCAAAGACCCAACCAGTCACCTTCTACCACCATCCTCCTTCACCTGGCAGAACTTATCCTCACTCAAAATAACCCCTCCTTCAACTCATCCCACTTCCTCCAAATTAAAGGAGTAGCCATGGGTTCCTGCATGGGTCTCAGCTATGCCTGCCTGTTTGTAGGCTTCGTGGAGCAATCCATGCTTCAAGCCTACACAGGCTAACCCCCCCCCCCCCAACTCTTCCTCCGGTGTATGACAACTACGTCGGGACTGCCTCATGCATCTGCGATGAGCTTGTCAGCTTCATCCACATAGTGTTCGATTTCCACCCCAATCTCAAACTCACCTGGTTCACCTCCCCTTCCTGGATCTTTCTGTCTCCATCTCAAGAGAACAACTTTATGCTGACATATACTATAAACCCTCCAACTCCCACAACTACCTGGACTACACTTTTTCACACCCTGCCCCCTCCAAGGATTCCATCCTCTTCTCTTAATTTCTCTTTCTCCACCGTATCTGTTGCCAAGATGAGGTCTTCCAGTCCAGAGCTTCTGAAATGTCCCTCATTCTAGAGTCTCCCTCATCCTCACCTACCACCCCACCAGCCTCCATGACATCTGCTGGAATTTCAGGCACTTACTACAGGACCCCACCACCAGACACATCTTTCACACTCCTCCTCCTTTGGCCTTCTGCAGGGACCGCTCCCTCCGTGATTCCCTCGTGCACTCATCCCTTCCCACCCATCTCACCCCTGGCACCTTACCCTGTGCCTGCAGGAGGTGTAACACCTGCCCCATACCTCCTCCCACACCACAGTTCAGGGTCCCAAAGAGGCCTTCCATGTTAAGCAACTCTTCACTTGTACATCCAGAGGACTTACCTACTGCATCTGGTCCACCTTCTATGGCATTCTCTACATTGCAGAGACCGGTCACAGACTGGGAGATCACTTCGCTCAGCACCTCCTCTCCATCCGCAACAATAGCAACCTCCCAGTGGCCAACCACTTCAATTCTGGGTCACACTCCCACACTCATATGTCTGTCCATGTCCTTATGTACTGTCCCACCCTGATCACCCTCAGATTGGAGAAACAACACCTTATTTTCCATCTGGGCACCCTCCAGCCAGATGCCATGAACATTGACTTCACTGCTTTCCATTAAACCTGCTCACCTTTTCTTCCTCCTCCCCCGTTTCCTGCCCTTCCATTTCTTTCACCTACACATCCCTGCCTTCCCCCTTAGTGCTGCTGTCCCCTCCCCCCTTCTCCACCTATCATTTCCTGACCTCCCACCTTCCCCTTCTTCTCTCACTCTGTTATTCTGACGCTCACCGGCATTTTCTCATACTTTGATGAAGGGCTCGAGCCCGAAATGTCGGTTCTGTATCTTTGCCTTTGCTACATAAAGGACACTGTTTGACCCTCTGAGTTTCTCCAGCACTGTGTTTTCACTTGAACCATTTATTTATTTATTTATGTGTGTGTGTGTGTGTGTGTGTGTGTGTGTGTGTGTGTGTGTGTGTGTGTGTGTGTGTGTGTGCGTGCGTGCGTGCGTGCGTGCGTGCGTGCGTGCGTGCGTGCGTGCGTGCGTGCGTGTGTGTGTGTGTGTGTGTGTGTGTGTATGAATACATGTTCTACAAATTTATTGTTTGACTATATGTGCGTAATGATTGATTATGTCCCTGTGTGTTTTGCATTGAGGACCAGGGGTGTTGTGGACAGTGAGGAAGGTTTTCAAAACTTGCAGAGGGATCTGGTCCAGCTGGAAAATGCGCTGAAAATGGCAGAAGGAATTTAATGCAGACAAGTGTGAGGTGTTGCATTTTGGAAGGACAAACCAAATAAAGACATACACGTTAATGGTAGGGCACTGAGAAGTGCGGTAGAACAGAAGGATCTGGGAATACAGATACATAATTCTCTGAAAGTGGCCTCACAGGTGGATAGGGTTGTAAAGAGAGCTTTTGGCATAATGGCCTTCATAAATCAAAGTATTGAGTTTAGGAGTTGGGATGTGATGTATTTTGTGCAGTTTTGGTCACCAACTACAAAAAAAATCAATGTTAGAAAGAGGGTAGAGAAGATTTACTAGGATGTTGCCTGAACTTCAGGAACTGGGTTGCAGGGAAAGGTTAAACAAGTTAGGACTTTAATCCCTGGAGCAGAGAAGAATGAGGGGAGATTTGATAGAGGTATTCAAAATTATGAGGGGATAGACAGAGTAAATGTAGATAGGCTTTTTCCACTGAACTACAAGCCAGACGGCATGGGTTAAGGGTGAAAGGGGAAACGTTTAAGGGGAACTTCTTCACACAGAGAGTGGTGCCAGCTGAAGTGGTGAATGCGGGCTCAATTTTAACATTTGAGAAGAATTTTGACAGGTACATGGATGGGAGAGGTATGGAGGGCTATGGACTGGGCGCAGGTCACTGGGACTACAGAAAAAAATGGTTTGGCGCAGACTGGAAAGGCTGAAGGGGCCTGTTTCTGGGCTGTAATGTTCTATGGTTCTAATGATGTTTCGTCAGCTGGTACTTGTGTAATCACATGACAATAAACTTTGGGGCAAGTTTCATCAGCGAGACCTTGAGGTGACTAATGGTGGTACCTCAGTTGTGGAAATCCTGGAACAACAAATCTCTCTCTGCAAACCCTACAGGAACCTTCCTGAGTGGTAACCATTTACCTTTCAAGCAGCAAAGCCTGGTGAACTTTATACATGTTAAATTCTGTGCACAGTATAAGAATTGCCTGCATCCAGAGAACTTGGAGAAGTGAGATTGAACTGTGAACCAAAGAACTTTTCTTAAATTGACACACACATTACATACAGGTGCACTTAGAATTAGAAGGGGGTTAAGTTGGGTTAGTTAAGTTAATAGTGATAAGTTAAAGTTTGATTCTGTTTTCATGTTTAAAGATAATTAAAAACAACTTTTGTGTAAGTAACCATTGTTGTGGTGAATATCTATTGCTGCTGGGTTTTGGGGTCCTTTGGGCTCGTAACAACTCACATATCACCTTAAGCAAACACTTACCAATCACAGAGCACCTATAGCATAGGGATTACTTAAGGTGGAATGTGAGTTTAGGGGGGCAGTTTGAAAACCACTGGTATAGATAGACTCCCTGTTTTCACACAAAATGACTCTTTGACTTCACTCTTCCATCAAGAACCTATCATTAATGCTTAAGGTCACACCTAATCTTGAACTTCATAGAATAGAAGAATCAGAATCAGAATTGATTGACATGAACGTCACGATATTTGTCGTTTTGCGGCAGCTTTGCAGTGCAAATATTGCTATAACTTATATTTTATAAATAAATAAATTAGTGCAGAAGAAGAGAAAATGAGGTAGAGTCCGTGGTTCAGAAATCTCATTGCAGAGAGGAAGACACCGTTTTTGAACCACGGGGGGCTCGTTTTCAGGCTCCTGTACCTCCTTTCTGATGGTAGCAGAACTGCTGCCGCACATGGCCTGAGTGGTGAGGGGTAGTTAAAGATAGAGGCTTCTTTCTTAAGTCACTGCCTCTTGTAGACATGAAGACTAATGTCTTCAATATGAGGGAGTTTATAAAAGAGTGGATCCCTAAGACCCTAGGATGTCCAGAACTACAGCAAGAAATGGAAATAGAAAGGGCACATAGAGCATTGGCCTCTAAACCACAACCACAACAAAAACCAAGATCTATTGTAGTAAAATTCCTAAGATATACTACAAGAGAAAAGGTACTGGAGAAGACAATGGAAAAAGTAAGAGAGGGCAACAAACCACTGGAGTATAAAGGGCAAAAAATCTTCATTTATCCAGATATAAGTTTTGAACTCCTAAAGAAGAGAAAAGAGTTCAATACAGCAAAGGCGATTTTATGGAAGAAAGGGTATAAATTTATACTAAAGCATCCAGCGGTATTGAAAATATTTATTCCAGGACAACAAAACAGACTATTCTCGGATCCAGAAGAAGCACGAAAATTTGCAGAACAATTACAAAAATAGACTGAGGGAGGAAGACGGGTAATGAGAGTTAAAATGATCACGATTGATATGTATGTGGGTAAAGACAAAAATAGACTGAGGGATGAAGACGGGTAATGAGAGTAAAAATGATCACGATTGATATGTATGTGGGTAAAGACAAAAATAGACTGAGGGAGGAAGACGGGTAATGAGAGTAAAAATGATCACGATTGATATGTATGCGGGTAAAGAGGTATAAGAGTGAATAGAGACAATGAGCATACATGAATGTATCTGTACTTAGAGGAAAATATAGATAGTATAGACAAGAATTAATAAGGAAAGGTAATGGAATAGAGAGAATAAGGAGGGAATTAAAAGAGTGACCTTTGTGACATATGAAAAGTGAAATCTTTTCTGGGGGAGGCGGGGTGGGGGGAAATAGCGGTCACTGCAAAATCAGTTGACGCTTGCGAGTGGATTCGCAAATCCAAATGGAGAGGGGAGATGTGGTTGTCCGACAAGGGATAAAGGACAACTCAGGAGGTGAAGGGGAGATTGGGGATAAATAAGATAGAAATAGGAGAATAAGGAAAATGTTGGATGTTGTAGAAATGTTGTCTTATAAAGAGTTGAAAATAAGAAAACAGAAATGGAAAAGGAGGAAAGGTAATGATGGAAAAACGGAAAGAGAAGATAAACAAAATATAAAAGGGCTACGCTGAACTATATGTCTTTAAATATTAATGGAATACATAACCAAATTAAAAAGGAAGAAACTACTAAATTTAAATGAATAAATGTATTCCATTAGAAAAAATAACATATAGGTTAAGAAATAATATTGAAATATTCGAACAAGTATAGGAGCCTTACATTAAATACAATAGCGAAAACCTACCGGGGACAAACATTACCTAAGTTGATGGAAGGAGAAGGAAAGAAAAGAATGGACTCAGTAGAATTTCTGGTGTAATTTTGTTGAATGACAATATTGTCTGACTGGCTTAATGCAACCTAGATTATATACCTAAAATGGATGGGGGGGGGTGGGGCGGTGGTTTGGGAGGAAAGGGGGGGGGGAGAAAAAGTCACTGTATATGTGTGGAAAAGAAATAGTGTATATCATGGCTAATGTGATTTATGGTGTGAAAAATAAAAAATTAAAAAAAGACTAATGTGAAGACTGGTGGCCATGATGGTGCTGGCTGAATTCACAACTCTCTGTAGTGTTTTTCCTGTCCTGTGCATTGGCACCTCCATAGCTGACTGTGACGCAACCAGACAGAATGCTCTCCATGGTCCATCTGTAGGATTTTGCAAGTGTCTTCGATGACAGACTGAATCTCCTCAAACTCCTGATGTAGTTTAGCTGCTCTGGTGAATCTTCTTCATGATTGCATCGACATGGAGGACTCAGGACAGATCTGCAGGGAATTTGAAGTTCTTAACCCTTTCCACTGCTGACCCCTCGATGAGGACTGGTTTGCGTTCTCCTGATTTCCCCCACTTTATAGCTATAAAAATCTGATCATTTTGAAAATAGTTTCAGCATTTTGAAAAAAAAAATCAACGCCTCTAATATCCAAGAGTGGGAGTGTAAGGAGAATGAAATGTGCTCAGACTCAAGGGAACCTGGTGTTAACTGAAGGCAGGGATGAGGAGGAATCACTTCTCCCAGAAAGTCGTGAATCGGTGGAATTCTCTGCCCATGGAAGCAATAGCTATTGCATATTTAAGACAGAGGGATTTTTGAAGGATAGGAAAATTAAAGATTATGGGGACGCTGAGTCCATCACCAGATCAGACTTGATACTTTGAATGGCAGGGAGCAAGCTTGATGGGCCAGATGGCTGATTCCTGTTCCCATTTCTTACGTTCTTGTGGTGTCCAGCACAGGCTTGTTGGCCCGAAGGATCTGCTCCTCTCGATGGAGTATAGGAGAATGAGGGGGGGGATCTCATCGAGACATTTCAAATATTGAAAGGTTTTGATAGAGTGAATGCGGATAAGATGTTTCCCTTGATGGGTGAATTGAGGACCAGGGGTCATAGTCTTAAAATTAGAAGTTATCCAATTAAAACAAAGAGGAGGAAGAACTTCTATAATCAGAGGGTCGTAGATCTGTGGAACTCATTACCGCGCAAAGCAGTGGAGGTCAGATCACCGGGAATAGTTAAATAAGAAATGGATAAGTATCTCATTAGTAAGGGTATCAAGGGATATGGGGAAAAGGCTGGAAATTGGAACTAGGTGTGAGCATAGTTCAGTGTATTGTAAAGTTACGGAACAGACTTGATGGGCCTAATGGCCTTTAACTTGTGAACTTGTGAACTCTGCTGTATAACTCAATGACTATGACCTAATTGTAATAGTTTAGCTGCCTGGAAACACGGCTGAAGGGAGAGTACCTGGAGAGTTTTAAAGCAGTGTGAAAAAGGGCTTAGCTGAGGAGTTCCAAAGGCCGAGAGGTTGGTGGCTCTGGTAGAGGCGTGGAGAAAGAATGGATGCACTGGAAGGTAATGGACTAAAATAGAATGTGGAGCATAGAAATCTACAGTACAGTATAGGCCCTTCAGCTCATAGTGATGTGCCGACAAAATAACCTCCTCTAACAATTGCCTAGAATTTCCCTACTGAATAACCCTCCATTTTTCTCAGTGCCATGTAGGTATCTAGTGGTCTGTTCAAAGATTGTATTGTGCCTGCCTCCTCCACTGTGCTGGCAGCTCATCCCATGCAACCACCAATCTGCTCCCCACTGCTCTACCTGCTCTACACCCCTGACTGTGTGGCCAGGCACAATTCCAATGCTATCTACACATTTGTGTAGACGGTTGTCGGCAGAATCACAAGGAGCAATGAGGAAGCGCACAGGAGGGAGACAGATCAGCTTGTGGAATGGTGTCACAACAAAAACCTTGCACTCGATGTCAGCAAATCCAAGGAGATGGTTGGTGGACTTCAGGAGGAAGTCAGGGGAACACGACAGCTTGTTTCCCTCTGCCATCAAATCCCGGAATGAACAATGATCCACAGATAATGCCTTTACTTTGACTGTTTCTTGCACTATTTTAACATTTTAATTTGGAAGGTGGTTTATATAAATGTTTGCATTGTGATACTGCTGTGAAACAACTTATTTCATGACAGATTCTGATTCCGATTCTGTGTACAAAGCTTACCTCTTACATCCCCCCCTGCTCTTACTCCCAAGCACCTTAATACTATGTCCCCTGGTGTTAGCCATTCCAGCCTTGAATAAAGCCTCTGGCCATCCACACGATCAGTGCCTCTCATTATCTCATACACCTCTATCAGGTGCCCCCCCCCTTCTTTCCCTGTTGGTTCAAAGAGAAAAAGACAAGTTCACTCAACCTACCCTCATATAAGACAAGCTCTCCAATCCAGACAGCATCCTTGTAAATCTGGACGCGTATTAGCACGACGTCTCTCGTTCAATTGAATAAAGAAGGGTGAGTGGACCATAATGAAGACCAAGACAAATTGGAGGAGCTGGAGTTCCTGCAGGGGAAGGTATCTTTTGTGCTGCCAGGACACTGATCCCAGATGGGATAAAGCATTTCAATGTTCATACACAAGGACATGCTAATCTCTGCTCAATTGGTTGTAACAGAAGTAAACAAAACAGCTCATAAATATTTACATTTTTATTAATAATGCAAAATTCAATGTAGTTACATATTTATGAACCAGGGCACATATTTGCATGCTACAAGGAATTACCTATTAATTTACATTTAGATAATGACAATTAAAATAACATAGAGCATAAAACATTACAGCACAGAACAAGCTCTTCAGCCCATGATGTTGTGCTGACCTATATTTTTAAACCTTCTCAACAAAACCCTCCTTAGCTCACACCTATAAACCTCTATTTTTCTTGCATCCATGTGTCTATCTAAGAGTCTTTTGGATATCCCTATTGTACCAGCCTCCACCACTGTCGCTGCCCATGCATGTAAAAAACTTACCCCACCCATAAACTTTCTTTCTCCCACCTTGTCCACTGGAATTTGCTGCTGTCACCCTGGGAAAATGGGCCAGGCAGTCAAAAAATCAGATTCTTTTGTTACGAGCCCAGAGGACCCCAAAACCCAGCAGCAATAGATATTCACCAAGACAAATGGTTACTTCAACAAAAGTTACTTTTAATTATCTTTAAACATGCAAACAGAATCACACTTTAACTTATCACTATTGAGTTAACTAACCTAATTTAACCACCTTTTAATTCTAATCGCACATGTATGTAATGTGTGTGTAAGTTCAGAAAAGTTCTTTGGCTCACTTCTCATTCCTCCAAGTTCACTGGTTGTAGGCAATTCTTACACTGTGCACAGAATTTAACATTTATAAAGTTCACCAGGCTTTGGTGCTTGAAAGGTAAATGGTTACCACTCAGGAAGGTTCTTGACAATTTTCAGAGAGAGATTTGTTGTTCCAGGACATCCACAACTGGTTTACTTCCATCAGCCACTTCAGTGTCTTGATGACAAAACTTGCTCCCTCAGGGTTCTCCAGATGTTAACCTCTTTCTTTCAGGCCACCACAGAGTGCCATTTTGTTTCTCTTATTTCAAGTGAAACATTAGACAGCCAGTCCTCTCCTCTTGCATGAACCATAAGGGCTTTGACCAGGCTGAACTAAGAACTCACAACCCGTCTTCCAAATGGGGTTTTTCACAAGCTTGCCAGCTTGTCCTGTTCCAGTCCAGTTGCTCCTGCTCTCTCCCTCTGAGAGAAAGCCTGTTTGACTCTCTCTGCTTGCAAAACCACATTTCCCTCCTAGAACAGGAGGTTCCCCTCCAGACAGAAGGTGGCTCCAGCAAGTTTTTTCATCTGTTGCCATTTTGTAAACGACAATCCATTAGTGAAGTCTCTTGGGCACTCTCCAAAGCTCTTGCAAAGGATGTGGCCAATATGTCTAGCATTAGCAGAGCTCCAGTATTTCAAATAAGATCTATTTTAAAGAGTTTTTACGTGACCTACACTAACAAACCTTTCCCAATTTATCTCCCAAAAACATATCTATATACTTTGTCACACTTTCATTTTTAAAATATATTCTGCCAGGACCATATCTGTGAAGCACACAATTTGATGTTTAAAGGAGATATTAGGCTGTTTCAGTCAGTACCACCAGTGCATCACACTGTGGTTAAGATATGGGCAACAACTCCGGAGGTTTTCTTCTGTCCAGCAATTCTTTGGATCCAGTCTCTCTCTGAAATCTCAGGTTCTATAAGGTGCTGGTGAGGCCTCACTGGGATAATGGGGTACAGTTTTGGGCTCCTTATTTAAGAAAGGATGTGCTGGCACTGGAAAGAGTTCAGAGAAGATTCACAAGAATTATACCTGGAAAGAAGGGATTAAGCTATGAGGAACCTTTGATGGCCCTTGGACTGTACTCCTTGGAGTTCAGAAGAATGAGAGGGAAACCTCACAGAAGTATTTCAAATGTTGAAAGGGCCGGACAGAGTAAATGTGTTAAAGTTGTTTCCCATGGAAGGAGAGTCTAGGACAAAATAATTGAAGAGAACCATTCAAAACAGAGATGGGGAGGAATTTCTTTCGCTAGAGAATGATGAACGACTGAAATATGCTGCCACATGTGGCTGTGGTGGCCACCGTTGGATATATTTAAGGCAGAGATAGTCAAGGTATCAAAGATTATGGGGAGGGGACTGGGGCTGAGTGGGAGAATTGATCAGCTCATGATGGAATGGTGGAGCAGACTCAATGGGCTGAATGGCCTGCTTCTGTTCCTGTAGGTTATGGTCTTAACTGGTGTGCAGTTAAAGAAGAAAATCTGCAGATGCTGGGGTCAAGAGCAAAGCACAACTGGAGGGCCCAGCCCCTTTCGATGCATTCTGCATGATCTGCTGAGTTTCTCCCGACAGAATGGCACCTATCTCTGTGCCAGAAAATGTTTCTGCTTTTGCGTCTGTCTCAGGGAAGGATGTATAAAGACTTTGAAAGGAGATTGTTCACTGTTAACTTATCCATTGGTGCTTTGAATGTTTTTGTGTTTTTGTTCCAGTGATATGTGAAGCTCTGTTTATCTACCATTTGATTGCTCGAAAATCCTGGTTGTTTGCTTGTTTGGCTTACTGGGGCCTCAATTCCTTTCTTTTCCCTTCAAACACCCTAAGGTCCAGTTTCTTCCACTCCTTTGAAGTGCATTTGGGCCCTGTTTCCAGAACTCTATTTAAAACTGCAAGGGCCCAGCCTCCTGTGCTCACTTTAAACTCACTGTGGCCCCATCTCCTACATTTCCTCTAAATTCACTGGGGCCCTGTGTCACGTGTCCCATTTAAACGCATTGGGTTTTGATTACTGCATCCCTTTAAACTCACCGGGTTTACTGGGAACTGTTTTATATTAATCGCTAATGATTTTAAAAAAAAGTAATTCAATAATTTAATAATTTAAAAACAAATAATTTTACAGAAATAGTATGGCAACAGGGCTCTTCCAGCCCATGAGCCTGTGCCAGCCAGATACACCCTTGAAAGTCAGCTCGCACTGTAATAAAACAAACAGCAGAACAGAGCAGAACCGAGCAGAACCAATTAAGCGTATAACAGTAATGCTGGAGTATGAATGAGGAGTACAAAGATAGTGTTTAGTAACTCATTCTTTACACTGAACCCCTCTCAAAGCATACACAACTATATATATAACCACATAACATTATACAGTATGGAAACGTGAACCTCCACTAGTTCCACCAACCCACTTCCTTGCCCATAACCCTTCAACCCCCTCACATCCATGTATTAATCTAACCTGACAGAATTGACCCTGCTGCAACTACCTCTTCCGGAAGGTCATTCCACTCAGCCACCACTCTCTGAGTGAAGAAGCATCCTCTTATATTACTCCTAAAGTTTTGCCCCCTAACCCTTAACATGACCCCTTGTACCAATCTACCCTACCCTCAGGGGAAAGAGCCTATTCACATTTACTCTATCTAATCCATTCATAATTTTAAACACCTCTATCAAATCCCCTCTCAACCTTCTACGCTCCTATGAATAAAGTCCCAGTCTACTCAATCTTTTTAGATACTGCAATCCAGGAAACATTTTCGTAAACTTTCTTTGCACCCTCACGACCTTATTTATATCCTTCCTATAATTTGGAGACAAGAACTGCACACAGTACTCCAAACTTGCCCTCACCGATGCCTTAAACAGTCTCAACATCCTATATTCTATGCCATGATTTATAAAGGCCAGCATACCAAAAGCCTTCTTCACCACCCTGTCTACATGGGAATCCATATTCAAGGAATGCTGAACCATTATTCCAAGATCCATCTGCATTCCTCAAAGGCCATCCCTTCACTGCATACATCTTATTTTGGTTATTCCTCCCTACATTAAACTCCATCTGCCACCTTTCAGCCCACCTTTCCAAACAGTCCAAATCCTTCTGTAGTCCATGAAAACCTTCTTCACTATCCACAACTCCCATTTTTATACACCGTTGAACAGGTGTCTGCGTAAGACCCTAAAAGTTTCACAAGGGTTTCACACAGCTGGTGATTCTTGTTTTTATTTTTAATCAAATATGTTCCCCTGGGGTGTCTGCAGGCAAGCTGGCAAAAACAGGATGACCTTACTTCTTTATCTATTTAGTCTTAATACATTATTTGTGGCGCTAATTACTATCTCACTATAGTACAAGGAAGGTCATGTTAGAAGGCAGTCATGTTTCCACCTATGTTACAAGGCAACTACATTCACACCCAACTCATTAGCTCTTTATTAAGCGTATTTGCTATTCTTTCACACACCCATATAACCAATTAACCTACCAGGCTTGTCCGTCCTTGGAATGTGGGAGGAAATTGGATCACCTGTGGGACTGCACAGTTAGCTTAGCAATTAGCACAAGGCTATTTCAGGGCCAGCGACCCGGGGTTGAACCCGGTGCTGTCTGTAAGGAGTTTGTACGCTCTCCCTGTATCTGCATGGGTTTCCTCCGAGTGCTCCGGTTTCCTCCCACCCTTAAAAATTGCTATATTTTGGGGGAATGGATTCATGGGCTGGAAGGGCCTGTTACCTTGCTGGATGTAAAGACTCTACAGACTACACTGGATTTGAACCCGGATTGCTGGAGCTGTAATAGTATTATTCTAACTGCTACACTAAATGTGCCGCTCTGAAGGTGTTCGATTATAGGTTGGAGTGATATCTAATAGTCTGGAAAAATCTTCTAGTCCAACCTCACAGAAGATGTGATGATGAATATACTCAGCTCCGTGCTACAGATATGTTTGTTCACTGGGTAATATCCAAGAGTCTAGAAAAACCTGCTAGACTGGCATCACAGAGACCCTATGATGAGTATAGTCAGCTTTGCGCCGTGCTGTAGCCGTGCTTTCCCACTTTGCAGCCTTGCATGCCACTTATTCCAGAGGGAGTAAAAAAAATTGGAACAGAGAGTGAACAAACTGCAGCTGCTGAAATCTAGAGTAAAAATGCAGTGAGTCGAGCAGCATCTGTGGAGACAAAGGGATGGGTGACGCTTTGGGCTCATTGGGAATGAGAGAAGAGAAGGGAAATAGCAAGTAAAAAGAGTTGAGGCAGAGATTGGTAGGTGATAGGTGGAACTAGTCAAGAAGGGTATGATGAGCAGATGGAACCAGGTGGGGCGGGGGAGTTTTGAGGTTGACTGTTGTCAGGTAGAAACAGATAAGGGAATTAAGTAAACAAATAAACAAAAGATTGCTGCAATGTTGATAGGGTAGTTAGGAAGGTATATGGTATGCTGGCCTTCATTAGTCGGGCATTTGAGTTCATGAGATTACGTCACACCTCTATAAAGTTCTGGCATGACCACAATTGGAGTACTGCGTTCAGTTCTGGCCACCTCATTACAGGAAGGATGTGGATCCTTCAGACCAGCCATTGTCAATGGGATCTCTCCTGCTCCCACCCCATGGGCCACAGGCACATTTAAGTAAAAGCCTTGTTTTCTTTTCACCTCGTGTGTGTTCCATGCTTTTTTTGTGTGTGTAGTTGGTAGGAGAGACGTACGGATGAAACCAGAACTTGACCGCTTCTCAGGGAAAGGGGCCTGTAAACTTTGAGCAGAGCCCTGGGGTAGGGAGGAAGGCCTAGACAAAAAAAGGGGAAAATGGCCGGTTTGGAGAGGGAGCCAAGGAGATTTGCCAGGACATCGCCTGAATTGGAGGAGATGTCATGTGAAGCAAGGTTCTCAGAGCAGGGGCTTTTCTCTTTGGAGCGACATAGAATAGGAGGTGTCTTAATAGAGGTTATCATGGAGTTAAATGCAGTGGACAATAGCAAATATCAGAGGGCATCTGTTTAAGGTGGGTGGAGGAAAGTTTAAGGGAGACGGCAAAGGGAAGTTTTTACTCAGAGAGTCTGAATGGATTGTGAAGGCTGGTACAATAGGGACATTGAAAAGACTCTTTGATTAGGCACATGGATGTTCTAATTTAAAAAAAAAACAGCCACAGTTCGAAAATCAAGACGTCAGGAATCCAGACCACCCAAGAATCCGAACTTCTCTAAAATTCTCGGCTTTAGAGTGTGTGCATGGGTCTGTGGAAGCGCCACAGATGCACAGCGTCAACAAGCGACCATGCGGAAGTCGCGGAAATGTAAAAAAATAATTTTTCTTGTACTTTGTATGTCGTATGAAAAAAATGTTTCGTTCATAAACTATCAAAATGCACCTGTTTATTCTCCTTAAATTTGAATTTTAAAAGTACAGCCCGAGAATCCAGAAAATCTGAACATCTGGCCCAACCCAATCCCCGAGCAGTCCGGATTTTATGACTTTTGTTGTAGAGGGCTATGGGTGTGAGGGAGGGAGGGAAAGATAAGATTGTTGAGGAATAGGTTTCATGGCCCAGCAGGACATTGTGTGCTGAATGACCTGTACTGAGCTGTGATGTTCGATGTCTCTGTTGCAGGTTCTATCACACCTACAGCCACTGTATGTTTCGCGTCACGGAGAGTAATGCGACCTCGAGAAGGATATTCAGAGAGACTCTCCGTGCACTTGGGCTTAGTTGGAACCATGGCAACAATGGCAGCATTTCTTGTCTAGAAGCAGGGATGACAGTTATGTTCCAAAGACATTTGGGCAGGCACATGGATAGGAAAGGTTCAGGGGGATAGGAGCTGTAAGAAGGCAAGTGGTCGGCAGAAACAAAATAGGCAACCATTGGCCCTTCTTATGGCTCCTATCCGGTTAGTGCGATGCTAAAACAGCGCCAGTGATCTGGGTTCGAATTTGACGCTTGTCTCTAACAGATTGAACGTTTTTCCCATGACCACATGGGTTTCCTCCGGCTGCTCCATCTTCCTCCCACGTTCCAAAGATGTATAGGGTTTGTCGGTTCACACAGGGGTATTTGGGTGGCAATGAGCGCTGCTGTGAGAATGATTCTGGCGCAAAGTCCACAGACTGTACAACAGGCTTAAACTTTGTATACACCAATTTTAGTATCTTTGCTGGCTCCACGTGTCTGGCTGTCCCCCCCGAAGGGGCCAGCTTAAGTCTTTATATGGGCTGGTGATTGACAGCTGGCAGGTGGGGCCAGCCTCCCAGGTTGCCTACCTGCAGGTACAGTGGTTGCCCCCTGCAGTAGGCCAGTAGCACAGGCCTGTTACCGTGCTGTATCTCCAAACGTAAAAAAAATTAAGAAGATGTGGGGCAGTGATTGTTTCCATGCTGGGTGAACGTACACTCTCACACTCGAAAACTGAATCACTCCATGCATAGAGGATACCACTTTGCCCATTGTGTGAAAAATGGCTGTGTAATATTTGGTTTAACTTTTAAAATCATGTGGTGCCCTGCCTGATCTTCTTGAAGGCTGCCCGCTGTTATTGACCCTCTGCTGGTTCAGCTCTGGCCGAGTTCCAGGCAGAAATTATATTTATTGAAGGAAGCAGCAGGTAGAAATCGAATCAGAGGAAGGCAATAAATATTCAGAAGGCCATCAATGCCGGGAGAAGCAGAGCTAATGCTTCAGACTGAGTTCCTTTCATTACACCTGGCGGCAAAAGTTAATTAACAAGAATTATGTAAGTACAGAGGTGGGCTGAGGGAAGGGGAGAGGGAGAGTGAAATATGGCATGTTTTAATTGAGGTGGAGGCAGGAAAGAGTAGACCTCTACCGGAACAAAGGAGCAAGGCAAGAGCAATATAAGGAGATGAAAACAGGGCCTTGAACTACGATTCTTGATCTGCAAGAAAAGGCTGGGAGAAAATTCAGCTTTGAGGTGGTTAATTATCAAGTGACTCCTGTACCTGGAGGTAAAGGCACTGGGTTCTAGTGCAGTGCATAGAAGTGCTGGAAAAACTCAGAGAAGGTCACGTATCCTCCATAGGAAGTAGAAGGCAGTCAACATTTTGGGCCTGAGCCCTCAGTCGGGAAGCTGGAAAAAACAGGGAAGGCACCCGAATAAAAATGTGTGTGGGGGGGGGGGGGAAGAAGAAGGTGGGGGAAAGAAGGAGAGGAGAGGGAGGAGGAAAGGGGAAGGGGGAGAAGAACTGGCTAACAGTTGGGAGGGCAGAGAGTGTGGAATGACCTGCCAGCTGTAGTGCTGAATATGAGCTCGATTTTGACATTTAAGAAAAATTTGGGCAGCTACATGGATGGGAGGGGAGGAGTATGGAGGGATATGGACTGGGGTACAGGATGCTGGCACAGGCTAGATCAGGGGTGGGCAACCTTTTAATTTTTAATTTCGACATATAGCGCGGTACCAGGCTGTAGAGGTTAAATGGGCGGCACGGACTCTTGGGCTGAAATGGCCTGTTACCATGCTGTTTCCTTGGGTTATACTCGTGCAATCGGATGACAATAAACTGGACTTGACTACAGGCATTGGTGGGATACAGAGGACTATGGACTGGGTGCAGGTTGATGGACTAGGCAGAATAATAGTTTATTGGCAAGGACTAGATGGGCCAAAGGGTCTCTGTCTGTTCTGTAGTTTTCTACGGTTCTATGGATGAAGGAAAAGATGCTTGAGGTGGGGGGAGAAGGCAGAGAGCTAAGAAGGGCAGCTCTCTGACAAGAGGAGGAGGGGTTGGGGAGGTGGTGGGAAGGAGACGGAGGAGTGGGGAAAGAGAGAGACTCCTGTACCTGCCTTCTTCAGGGTGAGTGCCAGTCATTGGGAGACAATTCATTGATTAGATGGGCTGGCTCTGTGCTGCAGTTTCTTTGTTTCTATATCATGTTAGTGGCTGAAGCAGGAATGAAATCTACATCCACCACTGATGAAAAAGCTTATCCCTGGCATGCAAGATTTAAAACAAAATTACAATTAACTCCGTAGAGGTAATGATGCTGTATGCCATTGACATCATGAGAGAATTGTCTGAAGAGCAGAAGGCCAAGCAACTGGAAAAAAAATAATACTGTTAAATGATGCTGTCAGGCAAATGCATTAATTAAATGTTGGAAGACAGAACATTGGAAAATATTGATTGGCTGCAATTGGCTTTATGATTGCACTACATGATAAAGCTCCTGACTTCTCAAAAACATTCAATTTACTTGCTGCATTACATGTGTGGAATGCAAAGGCAGGCGCTGTGTTTCGTGAAAAGAGATTGTAAAATTAGATTGTTGTGGAGTAAGTTTGCCTAGGTTGGCACAGCATTGTGGGCTAAAGGACCTGTACCGAGCTATAATGCTGTACGTTCTGAAATGATCTAGGCAACAACAAAGACAGCTTTAAGTGGTGGTTCCTTAAAATAACTGCAGGTGGACTGCAATGCATATGGTTAACTTGTTTCTGCACCATCTCGAAGACAGCCTCTTGGACCATCAAGATCAATCCCCTTCCCCTCAATAATTACCACTGTCACCCACTCCAATCAAGCCCTTCCAGATCCTACCATCCACCAATATGGGTGGCTCTTCGCTGCAGCCCATCCACTGTCACACGCATTTGTGATGTGGGATAGAATCTGGAGCACCAGAAAGAAGCCCACATGGTCATAGGTAGAGCACGCAAACTCCACATGGCCAGCGCCCAAGATCAGGATTGATCCCGCGAGACTGCAGGTGGGAGGCAAGCAGCTCTCCCAGCAGCTTGCTGGCCAGCGTGCAGCCTCGCATGCCTGCCCATTGCATGCGGCATGGTACCAGGAACAAGGTTGACCACCCTGCACCACACCTCTCTTCTTGCTGCCTTCCTCCAAGCTAGTGCATTAAAAGGCCACAGAGCTTTAAACCAGCCACTTCTGTAACCGTCTCCCAGATGTAAAACCATAAGCAAATAAAACCCTCACCAGGTCAAACAGTATCTGAAACATTTATTTCTTTCCACATTCGCTCCCTGATCTGCTGACTGTTTCCAGAATCTATGATGTTCAATTTACTTTCAATAAGGTCATAAATCCTGATTGAAAAGGTGATAGAACAGTATGATATGGGATCAGGCTTTTTGGCCCATTGTATCTGCATTGAATACTATGCCAAATTAAACTATACTCTTCTCCCTGCATGTGATCCATATCAATCTATTCATGACAATATCAAGAGGTCTCTTCAATGCTACCACCAGTAAACCTGGCAGCCCAGTCCAGGCACCTATCATTCTCTGTATGTTAACATTGACCCATACATCCCCCTCTCTTTCATCACATGTCCTCTCATAAAATGGAATCATACATTGTGGAAACAGAGGCTGTGCTGACCAAAATGTCCACCTTCCCCTCCCACCAACACTAGTCCCAACTGCCTGCATTTGGTCCATAAACCCATCCTATTCACTTACCCTTCCACTTTTCTCTCAAACTTTGGAATAGTATCTGCCTCAACCATCTCCTAAAGCAGCCCGTTCCATACACCTATCATCCTGTGTAAAAGAAAAGATACCCCTTATCTTTCTGTTAAATCTCTCCACCTCACCTTAAACCTATCTTGTCTATTAACCAATTCCCCTCCTCTGGGAAAAAGACTCTCTGCGGTCACCCAATCTATTCCTCTCGTGATTTTGTTCACCTTGATGAGATCACCTCTCATCCACCTGCACTTTCAAGGAATAAAGCCTTATTCTGTTCAGCCTCTCCCAATAGCTCAGACTCCCAAGTCCCGGCAACATCCTCAGAAATCTTCTCTGCACCCTCTCCAGCTGGACAACATCTTTCCTGTAGCACGGTGAAAAAAACTGAACACAGTTACTCCAACCTCTTCTAAAATTGTGATATGACCTCCTAACTTCTTTACTCAGTACACTGATGTGCCTTAACCCTAACCCTTTCTTACCACCCTGCCTACCTGTGGACCTGTAGTCCTCGATCCCTCTGCCCCACAACCCTCCCCAGATCCACACCATTCACGGCGTCGGTCCTACCCATGGTAGACATCCCAAAATGCAAAAGCTCACATTTCTCTTTTTTTTAATTCTAAAAACCAATCCTCTGCCCACCTGCCCAATCAAGATCCTGCTACAATCTTTGGTAACTGTCTTCTCTATCTACAAGATGGATGACAGACAGGTGAAGAACACTACCAGGTCACAGGCTGAGGAAAGAGACATCATCCAACAATATTTCTTTCTGTTATCAAATAAACATGAGACATTTGGAAATATTTTCTTCAATAGCAGATCAGTGTTTGTTAAATGAAAGAAACAAAAAACATGTTTCTAGTGAAATATGAAAGTCTGCAGATGCTATGATTGTAGTAAAAACACAGAAATGTTGGTGGAACTCAGCAGGTCTCGCAATGTCCATAGGAGGTAAAGACATGTAACCGATGTTTCAGACCGGACCCCTTCTTCAAGGTTATTTTAGGAAGAAAAGAAAAATGTAAAACACACTGGAACTCTTGCATTCGATCTCGAAAGAAGTCCAAAATGCTGCATATGTTGGCGTATTAGACGACCCCTGAATTTCCACCTACGATAAGGGGAGGGGATACCTTTCGGTTTTGTAGTCAGTAACAGCCTGTATTAAAATGATGGATGTATGTGGATTATATATACTCCCTGCATGCAAACTTTAAAATAAAGTATTTAAAAAAAAACTCCCTGACCTGCTGAGGATTTCCATAATTTCCTGCTATGATTTCCCCAGAGATCATTCTTTTAGAGAGGTTTCAATACTGTTATCTTTGAATTAAAAAAATCACTGAACGTATTCTTTTTCAAAAGGGTTCATTTAAATGCACAATGCATCACAATCTCTGATTTCAATTAGACCAATTAGACGCCACTCGGGGCAGCTGCTCAGCTTTCATTACAGACAACTCATTATAAAAATGTAACTCTGCACATTGATTCAAAGCACATGGGTGCTGATGCAAACAATTAACTTTGGAAAATTTATTGGAAATGCGTTCCTCCAAAAAACACGAGTTAATGTTGCAAACCGAATGTTTGATTTGGTGTTTCCCCTTCTCCTCCATCAGATCACAGAATTTGTGCTGACGTGTCTGTTCTGGTCAATAGCTCTCCTGCAGTATTTTCCCAGAGATGATTCCACATATGGGAGCTGAGATAGCCAAGGCTGGCAGCCAACAAATTATTGGCTTCAGGGTCCCTGAATCACCCTTTCTGCTGACGATAATGCTTTCATTGCCGTACAGATTGTACAATGTACATGTGCGCCAACATTCTTACTTACCGCAGCCAAACAGGTACTTTGCGGATAAAAGCTATAAAAGTAAACAAATTGAATTAAATTAAAAGGGACAATAAATACAAAAGATAGATATAAATTGTAATCCGGGTGTGTAAAAAAGAGTCACTTGCAATAGTGCAGTCAGTCCATGATTCAAGGGTCAAGGGTCTGATGGCTCTTGGGAAGAAACTTTTCTTGAACCTAGTTTTAAGGCTTCTGTACCTTCTGACTGAAGGCAGCAGTGAGAAGAGGTTGTGGCCAGGGTAATGGGGGTCCTTTACGTTGTTGTTGACCGTCTTCTTTTTTAAATTTTTTTTATTTTTCACACTAAACCATACTGACCAAAATACATACAGACATTTTTCTCTTGAATATATAGTGTCATTTTCTCCCCTTTTCCCCCCTCCCTCACCCCCCTTCCCATTTATTCAAAGTTCAATCTATAAGATACATTAAACCCATTAAACAATGTCGTCACTTAATAAAAATAAACAAGAAATTTTTATCTTTTACTTTTACATACTGAGTCAGTTCATCTCGTTGTCTTCTACTTCTGTTATTTTAGTTGGTGGAGGTCCACGGTAGGATTTCTCTATTGTGTTTCATGTATGGTTCCCATATTTGTTCGAATATTGTGATGTTATTTCTTAAATTATATGTTATTTTTTCTAATGGAATACATTTATTCATTTCTATATACCATTGTTGTATTCTCAAGTTGTCTTCTAATTTCCAGGTTGACATAATACATTTTTTTGCTACCGCTAGGGCTATCCTAACAAATCTTTTTTTGTGCTCCATCTAAATCAAGTCCAAATTCTTTGTTTTTATGTTACTTAGGAGGAAGATCTCTGGGTTTTTTGGTATATTGCTTTTTGTGATTTTATTTAATATCTGGTTTAGATATTAATTTTTTCACTTTCTCACATGCCCAAATTGCATGTACTGTTGTTCCCATTTCCTTTTTACAGCGAAAACATCTGTCTGATACTGTTGGGTCCCATTTATTTAACTTTTGGGGCGTGATATATAGCCTGTGTAACCAATTATATTGTATCATGCGTAACCTCGTGTTTATTGTATTTCTCATAGTTCCGGAGCATAGCTTTTCCCATGTTTCATTCTTTATCTTTATGTTTAGATCTTGTTCCCATTTTTGTTTGGGTTTACAGCTTGTTTCCTTGTTCTCTTTTTCTTGCAGTTTGATGTACATGTTTGTTATAAATTTTTAAATTATCATTGTGTCTGTAATCACATGTTCAAAATTGCTTCCTTCTGGTAACCTCAGACTGTTTCCCAATTTGTCCTTCAAATAGGTTTTCAGTTGGTGGTATGCAAACATTGTATCATGAGTTATATTATATTTGTCCTTCATTTGTTCAAAAGATAATTTATTTCCTGAAAAACAATTTTCTATTCTTTTGATCCCTTTTTTTCTCCCATTCTCTGAAGGAAAAGTTATTTATTGTGAAAGGGATTAGTTGATTTTGTGTCAATATTAATTTTGGTAGTTGATAATTTATTTTATTCCTTTCTATGTGAATATTCTTCCAAATGTTGAGCAGATGGTGCAATACTGGTGAATTCCTATATTGCACCAATTTTTCATCCCACTTATATAGCATATGTTCAGGTATCTTCTCCCCTATTTTATCTAGTTCTAATCTGGTCCATTTTGGTTTTTCCCTTGTTTGATAAAAATCTGATAGGTATCTTAATTGTGCTGCTCTATAATAATTCTTAAAGTTTGGTAGTTGTAAGCCTCCTTGTTTGTACCATTCTGTTAATTTATCTAGTGCTATCCTCAGTTTCCCCCCTTTCCATAAGAATTTCCTTAGTATTTTCTTTAGTTCCTTGAAGAATTTCTCTGATAGGTGTATTGGTAATGATTGAAATAGGTATTGTATCGTTGGGAAGATGTTCATTTTAATACAGTTTAACCTTCCTACCAGCATTAGTGGTAAGTCTTTCCAGTGCTCTAAGTCGTCTTGTAACTTTTTCATTAATGGCTGATAATTTAGTTTATATAGATGGCTGAGATTATTATTTAGTTGTATACCTAGGTATCGAATTGCTTGTGTTTGCCATCTAAATGGTGATTCTTTCTTAAACTTTGTGAAATCCGCATTATTCATTGGCATCGCTTCACTTTTATTTGCGTTGATCTTGTACCCCGATATTTCTCCATATTCCTTCAATTTCTTATGTAATTCTTAAATTGATATTTCTGGTTCTGTTAAGAATATTATAACGTCATCTGCAAATAGACTGATTTTATATTCCTTCTCTTTTATTTTTATCCCTCGTATTTTATTTTCTGTTCTTATCAGTTCTGCTAGTGGTTCTATAGCTAACGCGAACAGTGAGGGAGACAGTGGACATCCCTGCCTTGTTGATCTGCTTAATTTAAATTGGTTTGATATATATCCATTTACTGTCACTTTCGCCAATGGTCCCTTATATAATGCTTTAATCCAATTAATATATTTCTCTGGTAGGTTGAATTTTTGTAGTACTTTGAATAAATAATTCCATTCTACTCTGTCAAAGGGTTTCTCTGCATCTAAAGCAACCGCTACTGTTGGAGTTTTGTTTCCTTGTACTGCATGGATTAAGTTAATGAATTTACAGATATTGTCCGTTGTTCGTCTTTTTTTAATAAATCCAGTTTGGTCTAGTTTTACTATTTTTGCTTCACAGTCGGCCAATCTGTTTGCTAATAGTTTAGCTATTATCTTATAATCTGTGTTAAGTAGAGATATTAGTCAATACAATGATGGTGGTAGTGGATCTTTCCCTATCATTGGTATTACTGTAATTATTGCTGTTTTGCATGAATCTGGTATGTTTTGTGTTTTTTCAATCTGGTTCATTACTTCCAGGAGAGGAGGAATTAATAAGTCTTTAAATGTTTTATAGAATTCTATTGGGAGTCCATCCTCTCCCGGTGTTTTATTGTTCAGTAGTTTTTTTTAATATCTCCTGTATTTCTTCTATTTCAAATGGTTTTATTAATTTATTTTGCTCCTCTGTTTGTAATTTTGGTAGTTCAATTTTAGTTAAAAATTCATCTATTTTGTCTTCTTTCCCTTCGTTTTCAGTTTGATATAGTTGTTCATAGAATTCCCTGAAGTTTTCGTTGATCTCCGTTGGGTTATATGTAATTTGTTTGTCCTTTTTCCTCGATGCCAATACCGTTCTTTTAGTTTGTTCTGTCTTAAGCTGCCACGCTAGAATTTTGTGTGTTTTTTCTCCTAACTCATTATACTTCTGTTTTGTCTTCATTATGTTCTTCTCCACCTTGTATGTTTGTAGTGTTTCGTATTTTATTTTCTTGTCTGTCAATTCTCTTCTTTTAGTTGTATCTTCCTTTATTGCTAATTCTTTTTCTGTATTTGTTATTTCCCTTTCCAATTGTTCTATTTCTCGACTGTAGTCCTTCTTCATCTTAGTTACATAACTTATTACTGTCCTCTGATGAATGCTTTCATTGCATCCCATAGTATAAATTTATCTTTCACTGATTCCGTATTTATTTCAAAGTACATTTTAATTTGTCGCTCAATGAATTCTCTAAAATCCTGTCTTTTAAGTAGCATGGAGTTTAATCTCCATCTATACATTCTTGGTGGGATGTCCTCTAGCTCTATTGCCAATAACAGGGATGAGTGATCCGATAACAATCTAGCTTTATATTCGGTTTTCTTATCTCTTCCTTGAATGTGGGCTGATAACAGGAATAGGTCTATCCTTGAGTATGTTTTATGTCTACCTGAATAATATGAATATTCCTTTTCCTTTGGGTGTTGTTTCCTCCATATATCCAAAAGTTGCATTTCCTGCATCGATTTAATTATAAATTTGATTACTTTATTCTTTCTGTTAGTCTTTTTTTCTATTAGTATATTCCCTTGCGTTTCTGCGATCTTCAAAAAGATATCTTGCACAAATTTTTGATCTTCTTCATTAGGTGCGGAAACATTGAGTGAATTCCAAAATTCTGAATATATCTGACATTTTATGATTACATACCTTCCTGCTGGATCTATTATTTCCTCTTCTATTTTGATTGGTACATTTTTATTGATTAATATAGCTACTCCTCTGGCTTTTGAATTATATGATGCTGCATACATGATGCCGTATACATGTCCTATCCATTCCCTCTTTAATTTCTTGTGTTCTACTTCAGTTAGATGTGTTTCTTGCACGAATGCTGTATCAATTTTTTCTTTCTTCAGTAAATTTAACAGCTTCTTCCTTTTGATTTGGTTATGTATTCCATTAATATTTAAAGTCATATAGTTCGACATGGCCATTTCATACTTTGTTTATCTTTCCTTTCTGTTTCCTCATCACCACCTTCCCTTCTTATCCATTTCTGCTTTCTTTTTTTGAACACATTGTAAGACAACATTTCTAAAACATAAAATATTTCCACTATTCCCATATCTAAAATTCTTTTAACCCCAATAGTCCCTCCCCTCTCTGAGTTGCCCTTTGTCCCTTGTCGGGCAACCACAACTCCCCTCTTCATTTGGATTTGCAAACCCGCTCGCAAGCGTCAACTGATTTCGCAGTGACTGTTATTCTTCCCCACCCAGCCTCCCCAGAAAAGATTTTAATCTTCATATATAACAAAGCTCACTCTCTTAATTCCCTCCTTATTTCCTTTCTTCCCTTTCTTTCTCTTCTGTGTGTCTTATACTTTACCATAACATCCCAACTCCTAAACTTTCAGGGAATTATGTATCTCGATTAACAGATCCCTCTGTTCTACCACACTCCTCAGTGCCCTACCATTCACCATGTATGTCCTTTCTTGGTTCTTCCTTCCAAAATGCAACACCTCACACTTGTCTGCATTAAATTCCATCTGCCATTTTTTATCCCATTTTTCTAGCTGGTGCAAGCTTTGAAAACCTTTTTCGTCACCCATGGCTCCATTCTTAGTTTCATCTGCAAACTTGCTGATCCAATTTACCACATTATCATCTAGATTATTGATATAGATGACAAACAACAATGGTCCCATCACTGATCCCTGAGGCACACCACTAAGCACAGGCCTCCAGTCTGAGAAACAATCATCCACCACTACTGTCTGCCTTCTCCTGTCTAACCAGTGTCAAATCTAGTTCACTACTTCAGCATGAATGAACCTTCCTGACTAAACTCCCATGTTTTTTTTTTTTTCTTTGGCTTGGCTTCGCGGACGAAGATTTATGGAGGGGGTAAAAAAGTCCACGTCAGCTGCAGGCTCGTTTGTGGCTGACCAGTCCGATGCGGGACAGGCAGACACGATTGCAGCGGTTGCAAGGGAAAATTGGTTGGTTGGGGTTGGGTGTTGGGTTTTTCCTCCTTTGCCTTTTGTCAGTGAGGTGGGCTCTGCGGTCTTCTTCAAAGGAGGCTGCTGCCCGCCAAACTGTGAGGCGCCAAGATGCACGGTTTGAGGCGTTATCAGCCCACTGGCGGTGGTCAATGTGGCAGGCACCAAGAGATTTCTTTAGGCAGTCCTTGTACCTTTTCTTTGGTGCACCTCTGTCACGGTGGCCAGTGGAGAGCTCTCCATATAATACGATCTTGGGAAGGCGATGGTCCTCCATGGGACCTTGTCAAAGACCTTACTAAAGTCTATATAGACAATATCTATAGCCTTTCCTTCATCAGATTTCCTGGTAACCTTCACAAAAATCTCTATAAGTTTGGTTCGACATGACCTACCATGCACAAAGCCATGTTGATTATCACTAATCAGTCCCTTGATATCCAATCTCTTAGAACACCTTCCACTAATTTATGTACTACTGTTGTCAGGCACACAGGCCTACAATTTCCAGGGTTACTTTTGGAGCCTTTGTTAAACAACAGACAACGTGAGCTAACCTCCAATCCTCCGTCACTGAATTTTTAAGGACCTCCTATTTCAATTGTGAAGCCATGTGAGTTGCCATCCCGGGAGGGATTAAGTGATATGGCAAATTTAAATTTTGCAAATTTTAATGATAATGGATTAAATAATCAAATTAAAAGGAAAAGAGTGTTAGTTTATAGCAAGAAGATGAAGAATGACATTGCTTTCTTACAAGAAACTCAGTTAACTGAAAAAGAACATCAGAAATTGAAGAGATTGGATAGGGCATGTAGTAGCGTCTTCTTTTAATTCCAAAGCAAGAGGAGTGGCTATTCGAATACATAAAAAGTTACCTTTTACATTGGATTCAGTTTTTGCAACAGCGGGGAGAGGATTATTTGAGATCCTTTATGATGTTGGCTGCCTATTTGAAGCAGTGCCTCCCATAGACATTTGCAATGGATGGGTGATCAGAGCCTGTGATGGACTTGGCTACGTTTACTACCTCCTGCAGCTTTCTGCATCCCTGGGCAGTCGAATTCCCAAACCAGACTGTGGTGCAACCAGTCGGAATACTTTCCATAGCACACCTGTGTACTGACATGTTTAATAGTCTAATAGAGCACCGAATGACATGAAAAAATCTCCTCAGATTCCTTAGGAAGTAGAAATGTTGGAATACCTTCTTCATGGTTGCCTCAATGTGCTGGCTCCAGGTAGGTTCTTCTGAGATATGGACCCCCAGAAATTTGGCTGTGACCCTCTTTACCTCCTTCCCATCAGGTGCATAGTCACTCAGGTCTCCTTCCTAAAATCAATAATCGGCTCCTCGGTCTTGGTGAAGTTGAGAGATCTCCCAGTTCTAAATTTTTCAATTTAAATATCTTTAAAATTTAGATATCCAGCATAACAACAGGCCCTTTCAGCCCACAAGTCCATGCCTCCCAATTACATCTAATTAACCTACAACCTCGGTAGGTTTTGAACTGTGGGAAGAAACTAATGTAGACACAGGGAGAAGGTACAAACTCCTTACAGAAAGAGCCGGATTCGAACACCAGTCACTGGCGCTGTAACATTAGTTTTTGCAAAGAGTTAGTTTTCTCTTCTTCCGCACAAGGAAAACTTATGCTGTTTATAGGAGAATTGAGCCATGAGACCATGGGAATGGTGCAACAGTTAAGCTTCAGTTGACCTTACACCCCATGGTTAAAACCCCAGCATGGCAGTTGAGGGGCTGTTCAGTAAACAGTTAACCAAAGATCTCATCTGCATTTTTAAAAATCCACTTTTTCTCCACTTCTACTTTTAACAAATTGACCCATGTTCCTTCCTGCTTTTGAAAACGTTTCCTCCAGTTCATAATGTCTCCTCATTGTTCTTATCTCACATTTGTCAGCAGAAATTTCATCTGCCATCTGTCATCAGGTGCTTAAAAGTACTTCTGTAATGATGGCCACAGAATTACAGAATTGATGCAAAAGCATACTTCCCTCATTAATGTCCTTCCAAGAAGGAAAGCTGCCATCATTATCTGCTCTGGCTGATGCTTGAGAACAGGCCTAATTCCAAACCCCCCACCCCCCCCATTCTTCCCCCACCTTCCACTTGGTTGACTCTTGAATGCCCTCAGAAATAATGGAACAAGACATTCAACTGTAGCTTTAAAAACACAGAAATGCTGGAGGAACTCTGCAGGTCACTCAGCGTTCAAAGAAGGTAAAGGTGTATAACTGATGTTTCGGGCCTGAGCCTTTTTAAAGGACTGATTTAATATTGTTTTCAGCCATCTTCTCCTTGTGACCCTTGATTCCCTTTCAAATCTGGAAGCTATCTACCTCCATCTTGTCCTCCACGACAAAATAATTCCACAGATTCACCACTCTGGGTAAGAAATTCCACCTCTTCTCTGTTCTAAAGGGACAATTTTTTTATTCTGAGGCCTTGTTGTCAGGTCCCAGACTCCCCCACTACAGAAAACATCCTCTTTCAATACCTCTCGATGAATTAGCATTGATAAGAAATAGGAGCAGGAGTCGGCCATCTGGCCCGTTGACCATTCAATAAGATCATGGCTGATCTGGCCATGGTTCAACTTCACCTGGCTGTCTTTACGCCAGAAATCTTAATTCTCCTACTGGGCAACAACTCTAGGGATTCACCACCGTTTGCAAGAAATTGTTCCTCCCTGGTGGATTTTCCCTGGGGGTTCTGATTTCCTCCCACTGTTTGAAACATACCGGGTGTGTAAGTTAATTGGGTGTAAATTGGGAGGCATGGACTCGTGGGCTGAAATGGCCTGTTATCGTGCTGTATGTCTAAATTTAAATATAAATCTGTTTTAACTGATCTCCTGGCAATCCGTAACTATATCGCCCAATTCAAGACTCACCCAATGACATTTACTCTGTAAAGGCCTCTCAGAATCTTACCTTCAGTAAGATCACCCCTTATTCTTCCAAGATTCAAGTTTCTTTTTCTGTCATGTGCTAAAACAGAAAAATGTAGTATTACACAAAATTTCCTTTAGGCAGACAAAGATTCGTCTTTAGCACAAATTGCCTGGTGCCCCTCAGAGTTGGAGAAAGAGAAGCAAAGAGAGTCGTCCCAGAGTCATTGAGCGTCCATGGATTCGTCCCCAGTGACACCACAGCCTTTGCAGCCAAACAGCCTTCAGTATAAACCACCGACAATTTGAGCTCCAGATTCAAACCTCTGACACAATCAGGTAGCTCTCAGCACACCCTTGCAAGGATATAGGTCTGATTTCATTAGCTACTCATGATGAGCCAAGCCTCAAATCCAAGGAATTATCTCAGCGAATCTCCTTAGGACCATCTCCAAAGCCAGTATATCCTATTCTTAAACAAGGGGAACAAAACTGCCCTGCGTTCGAGGTATGGATTCATCAACAGCTTGTACAATTGTAATAACACTCGCCCATTCGTAAACTTCTACTATTTGACTTCCTAACCACTTGTTTCACCTGCTGGCTAACCTTCCGTGACTCATGTAGAAGGACATCTAGACCAGTGGTTCTCAACCTTTTTCTTTCCACTCCCATACCATTTTAAGTAATCCTTAGGCCATCGGTGCTCTGTGATTAGTAAGGGATTGCTTAAGGTGGTATGGGAGTGGGAAGGGAAAGTTTAGAATCACTGCTCTAGACCCAATTGTTACTGAAATATTTTGCTTGAGAAAAATTGTCATTGGCCCATTTCCTTTGGAGTTCGGAAACCGTGCACATAACGAGTCAATGAGGGATGATTAAAACAGTGGTTTTCAAACTTTTTTTTCCATTCATATACCACCTTAAGCAATCCCTTACTAATCACAGAGCACTGATGGCATAGGGAATACTTAAAGTGGTAGGTGAGTGGAAAGACAAAGGTTGAGAACCTCTGATCTAGACCCCCTTTGGTGTTTTTCAAATGTTCTTTGATAATCTGTGAGGTGAATTGGGTGGCACCAATGCTGCATTATTACATTACAAAAAAAAAGAAAAAATTTACCTGGCCCACTTGTTAACCCTATGCTATTATAGCACCAGTGACCTAGATTCAAATCTGACGCTTTCTGTGAGGAGTTTGTATGTTCTTCTTGTGGTCTATGTGGATTTTCCCCAGGTGCTCCGGTTTCCTCCCGGAAACGTACAAGGTTTTAGATTAATTTGGATATAATTGAGTTTAAATGGTTGAGTTTAATTGGCTTCTGTCATGCTATAAATAAAATTTAAAATTCACTTGGCAAAAAGATTTCTCCATTTGGATAATACCTATGGGGTTGCTAGGTTAATTGGTTATAACTGGGCGGCTTGGATTTCAATGGCAGGAATCGGCTTCTGCAGTGTTGTAAACAAATTTTAAAAAAATTAGTAGTCAAACTTGCCAAACTGCATGGCCTCACAAACTCCCATGTTAAACTCAGTTGGCCAAGTTTACATTCACTTACTCAATCTGTCTAAATCCTATTGGGGGCCTAAATATCCTCCTCACGTCATGCCTATCTATATTTGGATCATTTGCAAACATGGACACTTTCCACTCCGCCCATTCTTCCAGGTCATTAGCTTAAATCATAAATAATTGAGCATCAAGAACTAGTCATTCCACCACTTCCTTCTTTCCAGCATGAAAAATTACTCATTTATTTTCTCTCTCGCTGTATCATAACTAACCAATGGTCAATGCACGTTAACATACTTCCCCACTGCTGCAAGGTCTTACCATGTGCATTAGGCTTTTATGTTGCACTTTGTCAAGAACATTCTGGAAATCTGAATAGACATCTACAGGTTCCCTTCTATCAACACTACTGGTTGGATCCTGAAAGAACTCTAAACGTGATCAATATTGTTCATAAAACCATGCGGATTTGGTTCGATTACATTCAGCTTCACCAAATGACTAGCTATTTTTCTTTGATTAAAGGCTTATGCATCTTGCCAACAACACATTTTAAGATAACAATCCTAGTTACCTGCCCTCAGTCTTCCTTCCATCTTGAATATTGGAGACACGTTTGCAGTTTTGTACTCTGCTGGTATTTTCCAGAAAACGAGTTTTGAAAATCTCCATCCACTGGATACATCATTAACGTTAACATCTAGCTGCCTGGAAATACTCTTTCGTGAATGAAAGTCATTTTTTTCCGTAGATTTGAAAATGTTCACTTCATTTAATCTGGACTGCTATTTACATTTTGTCAGCACTTTTTTGTCAACAATCAGAAAGAAGTGCACATATAATCTATTTTAGGGTGACTGATCCAGACTCTTGAAAAATGGCTTGACTGCAAACCAATTTCAGGAATTTGAAATAAATTGCACAACTAATGGGAACTTCCATTTCAAGCTGTATTTGAATGTATACTCTTTGAAGAGATTGTTTTACTGTTAAGGCTGGCAGAGAATTCTCCCAAAGTTGGATGCCTGCTATCCATTTATCCCTGAACTCATACAACTGTTTAGAAAGAACTGAAAGTTTTGATGGAGAGCTTTCACTACAAGCAGGTAGCAAGTAATATTTTGCTGTATATGCCAATTCCTTCTGCTGTGCAGATTGAACCTGCAGAATTGCTCAACTTAGTACCTAAAATGTGAAACAACTTTTTCAAAATGACTAAACTGTGTTATCTGGTTGCATTATAATTGCAAATGGCTTGATTTGGGTTTATGTTTCCCAGAATGGATTAGGTAAGATATTGCATTATAGAACTCTGCACCTTAACGAGACAGTCGGCAGATGCTGGGGATATAAACACATTGCTGGAGAAACTCAGTAGGTCAAACAGGGCACTTTATATAGGAACGATATTCAATGTTTCAGGCTATACTCTGCCTTCACCATTTTATTCAAGTGACTGCCTACATTTTCCTCATATCCTGATGAAGGGCTCAAGCCCGAAACGTTGTCTATGTATAAAGCATGCTGTTTGACTGCATTGTGCTTTTACTTCAATCACTGTGTCTGCAGACTTGAGCACTTTGCACTGGATGCTGGGTTAAGTGCAATATACAGAAGTGCTGGGGACACTCGCTGTTGTACATTGTCTGCACTTTCTTTAGGGATGGAATTAGAAAGCTTAATTCAAAGAACTATGCTGGTTTCTGGGAAGAGAGTTGGTAACCAGAATCGAGGAGAAGAACAACGGTACACGGAGAAAGCTTCTGTCATAAGTCTGAATTATGATGATCTAAAACAGAGGAGGCTGCATATTTTATATACACATTTCTCCAAAGGGGAAAAAATGCATGAGATGGATTAATTACATAATTTTGACAGGCAGCAGAATGGGCTGAATAACCACCTTCTTTAATTTTATGGTTGCCTGAGGTCTGGGATAATGAATTCCATTGCAAAGAGATTATAGTAAATGCTTTACATAGAAATGCATTCCTCTAGCACTTTAAACAATCACAACACTCTACTTAACACTGGGTAACCTGGGTCAACACGCATCAATTATCCTCAATCTTTACCTAATGGCATTGATAATAGAAGCACCTGTCAATCATTTTGGATTCTGCTAAGAATGCATAAAATATATAAAGCATGAATAAAGTACTTTCAGTGGCTCAAAAACAGGGCAATTATGAGGTATGTATAATGGATTTCTGCAGACTAGAATGAAGGTGCCCTTAAAATAGAATGTGACATTGTTAGTCAGCAATAGGCAAATTATAAGGCAGGATGGTGGCGTAATTTTTATTTTTACATGTGACTTGGGTATACAGGCAAGGTCGCACTTAATGCCCATCTTTAACTGCCTCTTGAATTAGCACGTTGGATAATTTCAGGGACGTTAGAAGTCAGTCACATTGGTGGAGCCAGAGGACATTTGCGAACCACACAGAGCTTCGGCACGATCAGTAGCTTTTCCTTATAATTCTGGGATTTATATCATGAATTGAATTTAAAATCCTTCAGTTGCCACGGTGGGATTAAGACTCATGTCAAGTTTATTTCACAAATATGACTCAATAAAACAGAGTCCTTCGGTCCTCAGTGCAAAAAAACCCCGCAGACACACAACCAGATAGAACACACAATACACATACAGACAAAAGTACCCAGATAAATAGTCCAGACCCTATGCTCCAGACATATGTTCGGCAATCTCTCATATCTATAAGGAAATATATCTCTGCTACTTACTGCATCTGCCTTGTGGATTGAAATTTCTCCTTTGAACACTTTCTTTGATGGTGGATGCAGTGAAAAAGAATTTTGATGATAGGTGGAACATGTAAATGCTTAATTCCTCTGGCAGATACCAGAAAAATGATTTTGTATTATATTCCTAATAATAATTCAAAATTCTATGAAATTAAATAAAGAATATTTTATTTGGATTCAGGTGAAGGACAACATTCAGTGTGACACAGTTTGTGGTGCTACACTCCTCCTTGTAGAGAAATCTTCACAAAATTGAAAAACTTAATTAGTAATTATTTTCTCCTTTAAATGACAGAGGAGAGGATGAAATACTATGTTGCAAGCATTGCTGAAAGATTCTGTTCTCCAGCTTGAACCTGCAGTTTTCTTTGCAAGTTTGGGACACCTCCTTGTTCACCATATTGTGCGCTTGACATTTGCCCAGACGGACTGTTTCATGCCCTGTGCTGCTTTTACTTCACTCCAATCCAACTTCGTGTCAGGAATTTCATCTTCAGGCTCCGGCACCTTGCTCACCACACCATTTGGGGAGGCAACAACTATAGGCAAAGGGCCACATTCACTTCGAATCTCCACGACATGCAACCCCTTCCTGTCAGCTAAACCACTGTGAGTCTCCTATTGGATTGAAGGAAAGAAATGTATCAGTATGATACAACTCGCTGCACAGCTATCGCTAACATTTGAGTCTTGATGAAAGGTTCTGACCTTAAATGACAACCATTCTTTCTCTTCAGTGAAATTTTAAAAAAAATTAATTTTGACATACTGCACTGTGACACTCCCTTCTAGTCCACAAGCCCCTGCTGTGCAAATACACCTATATGACCAATTAGACTACTAACCCTGAATGTCTTTGGAACGTGGGTAGAAATCGAGGAACCTGGAAGAAATCCACACAGATCGGGGAGAACATACAAAATGCTTAAAGACAGTGCTGGATTCGAAGCTCGGTTGATGGGGATGCAATAGCGTTGTACTAACCATACGCTGCCTAAATAATCGTGTTCCTTGAGCAGGTTGCTCTTTGCATCTGATTCCAACATCTGCAGTCTCTTGTGTGTTTAGAGCTAACATTCCTCAGAGACCGCACCCTCTGTGACTCCCTTCACATCCCTTCCCAGTAATCACTCCCTTGGCACTTCCCCTGAGACCACAGGAGGTGCTGTACTTGTGCTCACACCTTCTCCCTCACCACCATTCAGGCCCCAAAAAGTCCTGCCATGAAGCGACACTTCAATTGTGAATTTGTGGGTGTCACCTCCTGCATCCGGGGCTCCCGCTGTGGCCTTCTCTACATCACATAGACTGGACATAAATGGGGAGATCACTTCGCTGAGCACCTTCGCTCTGTCTGCATCAATGACAAGGGTCTCCCAGTGGCCAATTATTTCAATTCTGCACTCCACTTCCACACCAACATACTTATCCATGGCCTCATGAACTGCCAAACCAAGGCCACCCAAAAATTGGAAGAGCAATAACTAATTTTCTGTCTGGGCACACTCTAATCAGACTCTAATCAAACATCGACTTCTCTGGTTTCTGCTAGAACACTTCCTGTTCTCCCCTATCCCTTGTCTCCTTTCCTGCAGCTCTCTACCCCCTCCCTCTCCATTCACAGAGCTATCTCCCTTCCCCTGTTTTCTCTTGTGCCCTCCCTCCCTTATTCATTGCCTGTGGGCATGTGCTCCTCCCCTTGCCCCTCTCCCCACCAGTTTATTCAGGCAGCTGCCTACATTTTGATTATACCTTGATGAAACTTTGGTTATGTAGCTTTATCTTTGCTCTATAAAATATGCTATTTGACCTGCTGAGTTTCACCAGCATTATGTTTTCACTTGCAGAAGATAATGCCGTGGCCAGATTTGGAGTATTGTGTGCAAGAGTTGAAAGAGCGCAGAGAAAATTTACAAGGATGTTGCAAGGACTTGCAGAAAGCTTACTGGGGAAGGTTGAATAGGTAGGACCGTATTCACTCGAATGTCAGAGAATGAGAGGAGATTTGATAGAGGCAAACAAAATTAAGAAGGGTAATAAATTGGTAGCAAGAAAATGTATTGCAATTACTTGAAATCAGATATATCTTTAACTATGCCAAGGTGACATGCTGAAATTCAAAGTTGTATTCCTTTGGGAAAAAATTAGAACACACAAATTTGGCACCCACACCTCAAATAATGAGATTAAATTTGTAGTGATATCCTTTCTGTCCCTCTAGCCCTTCAAAATTCTCCTCTGTATGTTTAGATTAGAACTGATGAATTGTACTGCATGACACCTCTCTCTGGAATCCAAAGATCCTTTTTTATTTTCTTTTTTTTAATATCTATAACATTTTAATTTTTAAAAAATTTTGTATATTTTTGGGGGGGGGGCGAAGGTTGGGGTGAAAACTATCATGTATGTAATCAATTTGTTCTTTTTTTTGATATCTGTATTATTATGATGGTAGTTACAACATGCATGGAATATTAAATAAATTATAAAGATGGGTAATAAACAGGGTAAATGCAGGCAGGCTTTTTCCACTGAGGTTGGATGAGACAAGGACCAGAGGATATGGGGTAAGGGTGGAAGGTAGAATGATTAAGGGGAACATTAGGGAAACTTCTTCACTCAGAGAGTGGTGAGAGTGTTGTACGAGCTGACAGTGGAAGTGGTGAAAATGGGCTCAATTTCAACATTTAAGGGCAGCTTGGATAGATACATGGATGGGAGGGTATGGAGGGCTATGGTCTGGTTGCAGGTCAATGGAACTGGGTGAAATAACAGTTTAGCATGATGGGCTGAAGGACCTGCTCTGTGCTGTGTTATAGAGATTAGAAGGTCTGCTACTGCACAACTCTGGTACCCTGTCCCCAGGGCTGTCTGGATGAAGTTCTCCCTGTGATTGTGTGGGTGCTCCGCTCTCCTCCCACATCTCTAAATTGTCCTGAGAGATGGTAAAGTGAGAAGGATAGTTTACTGGAAAACCAGTGAAGGAACTGGATTACTGTGTGTCATGGCTGAAAAGCCATGTGAGAATAAATGAAATATAAGATGAAAGGCATGGCCAAGAGGTGCAGCAACTCTCCCAGGATCATTTATGAACATGCCTATCAAGTGTCTGACACTGTATTGAAACAGGGCACAAAGAAGATTTCTACAAAGCCCTCTCATGATGGTGAATTGAGAACTCTCTATCTACTTTCTTGTGAAATACATGCCTAACTTCCTATTTACCTCCAATCTTTTTCTTCCGTGATAGGTGCAAGCTATCAGTTTAGGCCTTCCATCAGCAGAGAGATACAAAGCTAAGAGCTCAACCTGCTATGGTTCTACTTCGGATAGTTACATGGATGGGAGGGACATGGAGGGCTATAGTCTGGGTGCAGGTCAATGCAATTAGTTCAGCATGGATTAGATGGGCCAAAGGGTCTATTTCCGTTTTGTAGTGTTCTATGGTTCTAAACTTGCTTTATTTTTATACTTTTGTAAACCTCTGACATACTACTTCTTTTCTTTCTGGAATTGGGTTTGCAGGTGGCTATCACACTGGCAAGCTACCAAGCAGCGATTGGTTAGCAGAGGCCAACACACGAAAGTGTGCAGACTCTGTGGTTAAAGTAAAAACACAATGCTGGAGGAACTTAGCTGGTCAAACAATGTACTTTAAGGAGGAAAGGTAAAGATATATAGGATTTGAATTCTGAGGACGAGCATCAAAACCACAAGTGTTATATTTTCTCGGCCAATACGTATCTTTTGAAGTGCAGGTGAATTCAGAAAGTCCAGTGCTTGTGAGGTCTACAGTAGAAGTTTTAAAAGCAGGATGCCAGCAATGCAGACCACCTGAGAATGTGGACTTTATGACAACCCTCGGGGATGGGGGGAGGTGGGTGTGTGTGTGTGTTTGTGAGTGTGTGTTTGTGTGTGTATGTATGTGTTTGTGTGTGTGTGTTTGTGTGTGCGTGTGTGTTTGTGTGTGTGTGTTTGTGTGTGTGTGTTTGTGTGTGTGTGTTTGTGTGTGTATGTATGTGTTTGTGTGTGTTTGTGAGTGTGTGTTTGTGAGTGTGTGTTTGTGTGTGTGTGTTTGTGTGTGTATGTATGTGTTTGTGTGTGTGTGTGTTTGTGTGTGCGTGTGTGTTTGTGCGTGTGTGTTTGTGTGTGTGTGTTTGTGTGTGCGTGTGTGTGCGTGTGTGTTTGTGTGTGTGTTTGTATGTTCTGATAAATGAAGCATGTTGTATATGCTAATGAATAAGCTATTGAAATGTACTTGTTCATCTCCTCTTTATTTCTCCTTAAATTTGAATTTTAGGAAATGGTTCCTTTGACAATTGAAAGCTGAGTTTACTCAGTGAGTTCCAGAAAACTGCAAAATTAAATACTTTCAAATGTGAAATTCAGACTGATATAATGCATGTTTCCATCAACAGTGAGTTGTTCACACATCAAACATATGATATTCAACCAGAAAGCGATTGTTTTTAGATAGATTTTTACCTGGTTTGACAATCCTTGGAAAAGGGCTCTTGTAATATTCAAAAGATTTGTTGATCCAGTAATCTTGGCATACATGTCCTTGATTCCAATTAATTTGCATATTGTTATGATAGCTCGGTGACAATGTAGTCCATATCCTGCGGAAGATAAAAGTTATTTGCATGAAACTGTACATATGTGGATTAAAACTATTGAAACAACACACAATGCAACAGGGATAAATGATTGTCCTCTGGATTCAAAGGTTTTATGTGGATATTAAATATCTGCAAACTTTCAGCGCCGTCTGGTTCCATTTTGATCTTAAAGAAAAGCAAATTTCCTCAAAATACTGATGTATTTCAAATCCACCAAGCCAATATTAACATAAGTCACTGGATCACAATTGAAAGAATACTTTCTATTACTTAACTGGCATAAATAAACTATTCAGGAAATTAATAAACTAGGCTTTTAATTCAAGATTTATTTAATTAAATAAATTTAAATCCCTACAGCTGGCATGATAGGATTTGGATTCAGAATTCATAATCATTTGTTCCTTTCACCAGGGTTGTGTGGTGTTGAAGGCTGGATGGAAAGCAGATAATGGAAATTCAAAGAATAGTCACAGCATTTGACAGCCGAGCAGTTGGTGACAGTAGATCTGAAGGCAGTTAAGGGCCTTGTAAAGAAGCTTCAAAATACATTCATAAATAATTAAAATAAATGAGATCCATGTTATATTTTACACATTTGCAAAATATCTTCAATTTTATTTACGATATAATAATTTATAAAGGGACAAAATGATTAGCGTAGCAGTTAGTGCCAAGTGATTACTGTGCCAGCAACCTGGGTTCAAATCCAGGAGCTTGTACTTTCTCCACGTGTTCACGTGGGTTTCCTCTGGGTGCTTCCGTTTCCTCCCACATTCTAACAACGTACAGACTTAGAAGGTCAATTGGTCACACGGGTGTATTTCAGCG
Source organism: Narcine bancroftii (assembly GCF_036971445.1). Classification (NCBI taxonomy): domain Eukaryota; kingdom Metazoa; phylum Chordata; class Chondrichthyes; order Torpediniformes; family Narcinidae; genus Narcine; species Narcine bancroftii. Next base: position 230,509,512 of record NC_091474.1, on the reverse strand, counting down.
GTGTGGGCTCGTGGGTGGGAAGGGTCTTTTACCATGCTGTATCCCTAAAAATATACAATCCAGCAATATGTGAATGTTGATGAACACTCAAATAATATCTCTAGGTAGACCAGAAAATGAATTTATTTCATTTTGTGCCACAACCCTGTTCACTGAAGTCAGTCAGAGAGAGAGAGAGAGAGAGAAAAAAACAGCATAACAATATGCCCTTCAGCCCTCTGAATCTGTGCTGGCCCTCAAGCAGGGACTTACATTAATCCTACTGTAACCCTTTTTATTCAACACCCCCCCAGATTTCACAACAGACTAGCGCATCAGGGACAGTTCATAATGGGTAGTCAACTAACTAATTTGAATGTGGGAGAAAAACAGAGCACACAGAGGAAATCCATACAGTTACAGGGAGAGTTTGTAAAATCCGAACAGATAGAACAGGAAGGTGGAATTAAGGGACTTGTTTGAGGTGTTCAAAATCCTGAGCAATGTAGTTAAGGTGAAACCAGGGAGATGAGCTGTGAGGCAGCAGTTCTTAGCTGCATAGTTACCTCCCCTGCTCAAAGGATCCAGATTTATCAATTAGTGCAATGCATCTAATGAGATATACAGTAAAGCCCCTAATATTTGGTACCTCTGGGGATTGGTAGATGCTGGATAAGTGTATTTTCCGATGCTTGAGACTTACTCCAACAATGCCTAACTAATACACCTGTATTAAGAATAAATAGTTTAAAAGACAAAAATGTATTTTCCGATGCTTGAGACTTACTCCAACAATGCCTAACACCTGTATTAAGAATAAATAGTTTAAAAGACAAAAATGCTAGCCTGTACATACACTGAACAAACTTCACTTGCATGAATATATAAGCCTTAAAGCATTTTACTTTATTTTCAGTCACATTTTTTGAAAGCATTTAACTGTCGCTGCATCTCCAGGTTCCTCCCTCTCCATGGAACTGCCCGAAAGACGAACAGTAACATTACAGTTAATTAACACCCCACCCCACCAAGTTTACAAATAAAGCCTCCGACTGGGGAGAATCTTACTAAGCAGGGATAAGGAGACACTTTAAGAGAGTCATCCCAATGGTGAGTGTCATCAACCAGCTCTTCATCCATTTTATTTTAACCGAACTTTATTCAAACAGCTGCTATGAGCAAAGCACGGCCAAGGCACTCCGCTGGCTGAATATTTGCTCCCGTCCTCACCAAAGGTTTATTCATTTTAATTTTTTTTCCTTGTTTTTTTTTGTCAGTTGCTTAAGGCTGTTATTTGCTTGAATTCCAGATATCAGGGGTTTGATACCAGGGGTTTTAGCTTTTATACATTTGTCTTACCGTAGTTCTGTTTCTTCATTTTAATAGATGTTCGTTTAAATTTCGATGTTATATCCTGATAAACTGCAAGCGAGACAAAATGCATTTTGGTTGGAGTATTCACAAAACAATAATACCACTTTCTTTTCTTCACCTCATTTTTCTGACATTACAGAAATGTAAATACAAATGGCAAGAATTTGAAATCTGAAAGCTCATTGGTCATCTTATCAGAATCAGTAATGCATTAAGACAGCTTGTTGGCTCAGGACACAAAGAAGATGACTGTGGTCGACATTTTGTAATTGGAAGTCGTGATCAGCGGGGCATTACAGATCCTTGGATCTGCTTGGATCCTTAATGTCTGATATATACATTAACAATGCGGGATTGTTAGCGTAAGGCTAATACGGCACCAGTGACTGGGACCGGGGTTAGAATTTTGTGCTGTCTGTAAGGAGTTTGTACGTTCTCCCATGTCTGCCTGGGTTTTCCCCGAGCACTCTGGTTTCTTCCCACTGTTCTAAATGTACCAGGCGTTTTAAGCCAACTGGGTGTAATTTGGCAGCACAGGTTCTTGGTCTAAATGAAGAAGAAAAAGATGGAATAGCCTCTACAGATGGGGCTTAATCTAGCAGTTTGTTTATTGCTCTAGATTCCAGCAACTACAGTTACTTATGCTTCAGCTATCCGGATTTCACTCTTGGGAGGCATGATTGGCAAGCTTGAAGATGATATGAAAATTGGCAGTGTTGCTGAAGGGGATCATACTGATGAATTGGAAAGATGGACATGGCAATGCCAGATGGAATTTTCTGTATATTTCTGCATCTAAGTCCACCACCCTTTTTCAGCTTCATTTTAAGGGTTTTTAATCATATATCAAGCGTATGTCGACCCCCAAAAATCACAATGATTGATCTGCTGAGTGTTGGCTGGAGGTGATTGTTACATGAGGCTCCATCAAAACGACGAAAGTATGAAGCAAGTTTTCAGGTAAAAGTGATAGAAAAGGCCCTATCCTGCTGCTAGGAAATATGATAAATACGAGAAGTCGGTAAGAGATTGGAGGAAGAAAGAAGGGACTTTAAGAAAAACACCAAAAAGGCAATGTTTGATGAGAAGAGGCATCACTCATTGGCCAGAGTTGGAAAATCACGGTGCAGAATGGGTACGTGAACAGAGGCAAGAGGCCTACATAGTCACTCAAAATAAGTGGGCAAAGTCACACTCAGACCTCAGTAAAGATTTTGAGGCTACAGTAGGCTGGTGCAACTGTTTTTATGAACAGGAAAAATCTGGTATTATGACAAAAAACAAAAATTGCACAGAAACTACCAAAATATCTTGATCATAAAGTTGTAAATTTTCACCAGAAAACACCAGATTGCATTGGCAAATACTGGAATCATGGATGAAACCCCAATGAATTTCGACATGATAGGTGATAGAATAGTGGAATGAAAGGGTACGAAAACTGTGCAAACCAGAAGTACAGGCCATGAAAGGACCAGGTGGTGTTGTCGTGCATGGCCGACAGGACAAAGTTAAGACCCAAGTGCAAACCGAAACCTAAAATGAAATTCCCTGCAGGTAGTTTTGTACCTTTTCATGAAAAAGGATGGGTGGACAAAAATGGTGTAAAACTATGGCTAGACAATGTGTGGAACAGGTGGCTGGGCAGTTTACACAAAGAATGAAGTTTGCTGGTCTGGGATAGGTTTCGTAGACACTTAACTGAGAAGACTAAAAGTAGATTGGCACAAAACCACAGTTACAGGATGGTTATCCTGGGTGGTTTGACATCTCTATTGCAACCTCTCGATGTCTGCTTCAACAAGCCATTCAAAGACCATGTGCACGAGGAAAGGGATACATGGATGTCGAGCGCAGGAAAATTGTTTACAAATGGTGGGCCCATGTGTGCTGCATCACTTGATGTGCTGTGTGACTTTGTGGTCAAGGCATGGGACAAAGTAAAAGTAGAGACTGTAGTAAAATCGTTTAAAAAGTGTGGTATCTCTTGTGCAATTGATGACACAAAAGATTTTATTGTGGGACTTGATGACAAAACTGAACCCACTTCATCAGATACAGATTGGGACCTGTATGATGTTTAAACAATGAGAGTATGGATGTACTTGCCACCAACTTTACCTCAGGTGATAGCGATTTTGAAGGGTTCTAAATGTATTTTGGTGCAATAAAAAAATTTGCAATGTAAATTTGTTGTAGTCAGTTTTTTTGGTTTTCCAAGGGTCGATCTTTACGCCTAATCGGTTTTCAAGGGTTGAATCAGCGTCCAGTGTTTTTTTGAACTGAACTTAAGGTCTCAAAAGTATATCTGGCATACAAGTCGACCCCCATTTTTTTCAAACATTTTTGAGGGTTTCAAGACTCAACATAGGCCGAAATATATGGTAATCATAAGGACTAATAATGGCAGGACATGCACAATGAATGGTAATGAGTGCTGAGAAACAGAGGATTTCAATGTTTAAATTCAAGGCTCCTTATAGATGGCAGCTCAGGTAGATAAAGCAGTGAAGGAGGTACATTAGATTCTTGTCTTTATTAGCTGGGTTGAGGAATGTTAGAGCAGGGAGGCGACTTTATCACTTTATTATAATAAGACATTTACTTGGTCATAACTGGACTAGTATGTGCAGTTTTGGTCGCCACATTACAGGAAAAATGAGATTGCATTGGAGAGGGTTCAGATAAGATTTAGCAGGATGTTGCCTAGGATGGCATGTTTCAGTTATGATGAGGGCTTGATTGGACTAAGTTATATTTTATTTTTCAGCGGAGGAGGCTTGGAGGGACCAATGTAGGAGACAAAATTAGGAAGGGTATAATTAAAGGGGAGAACAAGAAATTTTTCCCCATAGTGAGAGTGCCAAATCCATCAATATCCTGGGCCAGAGATGAATTTTCTTCATGCTCCACAGAAAATAAAGGCGCTTTTGCACCTTTTTGATCAGGATGGAGGAGTTCAGGGACCAGGTGAGATCATCAGAAATGTGGACACCAAGGAATATGAAGCTTTACACATGTTTCACCACAACTCCATTGATGTAAATAGGGGCATGAGTGTGGCTTCCAGCACACCTGAAGACAACCATGACCCCTTTGGTTTTCTAAATGTTAAGTATTGTTGGCACACCAAGCGGCCAGGTGCTGGATCTCATCCTTATAGGCTGTCTCATCATCCCTTCTGATCAGACCAACCACCATGGTGTTTTCTGTGACTTGATTATGGAATTATAACCCTATATAGAAACGCAGTCATAGGTGAAAAAAGAATACAGGAGAGGAATCAGTACACAGCCCTGGGGCACACTGGTGCTCAATTGAGAATGGAAGAGATTGTCTAAATGAACAGATTGGGGTCTGTTCGTCAGAAAGTCCAAGATCCAATTGCAGAGGGAGGAGATGATACCAAGCTGGCGAAGTTTGGAGGGAATCACAGAATTGAATGAAGAACTAAAGTCAATGAACAGCATTCTGACATAAGAGTTGGAGCTGTCCAAGTGGGTCAAGGCCTAGTGAAGTGCCGTGGAAATGGCACCCTCAGTCGACGTGTTGATATGGTAGGCAAATTGATGAGAGTCCAGGGTGATGGGCAAACAGGATTTCAAATGTGATAGAACCAGTCTCTCAAAGCATATACTTGTTTTTTAGTTAACTATCGAGAAAGCAAACTAGGTCAATGAAGTAGAAATTAAAATGCTAATATGAGCAATTATTTTGTCATACAGATGGTAGACTTATTCATCTATCCAAGTACTTATGATGTTTCCATCTGTTGATGGAATGTGCGGTTACTCAGAATATAACATCAATGGTCTACTCCTAGAGCAGAGCAGAGTGTGAAACGATGAACAACAGGCACTTACTGGTGTGATCATTGTATCGCTCTATGAAGTACAAGTAATGGATGGCCCTGTTCTTTGCCTATGAATTAATCAAAATGCACTAGCATTAGAAGAACTGAAAGGCTTATTAAATAAAACAGGTGACAAAAATAAAACATTATATTTATTAATGAAGTAGGTGACGTCGCTTGCGATTTAAAGCAGCCCAATTCAAGTTTTAATACCGAGTCCTACGACTGTTGAGCAATCAAATTGTATGACTTTATTTGCCCATTTTTAGAGGAGTAAATTCAAAAGGAAGAAATGCACAGCAGTAATTCCAAATAGGGATAATTACCAGAGACTGAATTACTCTGCTGTTCTCATTTAAGTTGTCTGCAGAGCTGCGGTGATGGGGTGGATCTGTGGCATAGTCACACTGACAAAGTGAACACAGTGCACAAAAAAAAAGCACAAAGTGCTGGGAGCAATCACCAGCTCAGGGAGCATCTGTGAACAGGGGAAACAGTTAGCGTTTTAAGTCTGGGTCCCTTCTTGAAAATAACCAGAAACATTAACTCTCTTTCTCTTTCCAGAGATGCCGCCTGGCCTGCTGACCAGAATTTTCTGTTTTTATTTCAGATTTCCATTATCTGTAGTTTAAAAAAAATAGTGCACAAAATCCTGGGTGGGGCAACTCCAGAAGTAGCTGAAGGAGACTGGGTTCTGCTTTGATGACGTTTCCAAGAGAAAAGGTCAAGAAAGTGGGTCCCTGACACAAAGCTGGGACAGAAGCTGATATGGGGACTATCCTTAGCAAGCGTTATTAATAAGTAACAACCTAACCAAATTTATGAACTTATCTTCTATTGTCATCTTATTGGACGAGTAAAATCAGATGAAACAGCGACCTTTGGTCCTTGATGCAAAGCAGAGACACACAACCAGACATAACACACACAAAGACAAACAATACATACCTAGGACTAAATAAATGAATAAAGATCATTTTGTAAATAGGAAAGTCTCCAATATTTAGTGTGAGCTGTTCCTTCAGTCGTTCAGCATTCTCACTGCCTGTGGGAAGAAGCTATTCCTCAGCCTGGTGGTGCTTACAATTACTCCAAGTTTATTCCGGACCAGAGATAAACATAACAGTCTATAGCTGTACTGAAGCAATAACTCGTAAAACAGTGTGAAATGCAGTATCTCAACCACTTTTCTTTCCATGTTATTCCTAATATAAATTCAGAGGAAATTTGAATATACATCAACACTGTAGTAAATTAATGGAGAGTGATACTGTTAAAAAAATCTTTCAGAATGTGGCCAGTGGCAAGATCAGCATTTCTAAATGTCCTTGAGAAAGCAGGGCACCTTCATCCTGAACCCTTGGTGTAGGCGAGAGCTATAAATACACTGATGCAAAAATAAACATTCTTCCCTAAATACAGCAAATTGCTGTGATCATTCAGGCTTATGGAAGCAGATTCAATAGCAACATGTTAAAGGAAATTTGATAACTAATTATAGAAGAATTTGAAGGGCTACAGGAAAGAGGAATAGGACCAAGTAGAGAGCACAGAGGCACATTGGGGTAAATGATATCTGATTAAGCATCAGATTTTTGGTTCTTCAAGCCAAGTTCAAACCACCATCATCCTCTTGCAATTAGAGAGTTTGAACTTGAACCACGTGCCTTCAATCTTTCCTTGGCATCAATACTCACTTCTTTTAGCAGGCCAAGGGAACGTGCCTGGAATTCAGATGGTAACAAACAGTAAAGTTATCACAGGACAGGGAATAAAAGATGTGCAATTATGTCAAAGATGGAAACTGTTCATTTTTTTCAAGTTGCTGGAGGAACTCAGCGGATTCGGCAGCATGGGTGGATGAGGAAGGGAAGGTCCATGTTTTGGGTCAAATCTTTGATGCATGGTCGTAACCTGAATCTCTGATCATTTCTTCCCTTCCACCGATGCTGCTCGACCACAACATTCCTCCAGAAGTTTGTCCTTTATTTTGGTCTAGATTCCAGTAGCTGTGTTTCTATCTGCGACGTTTGTGACATCTGGAGGCAATATTGCAACATCTATCAGTTCCTGACCCAAATTATTCCATTAAAGTTATAATGATAGAGACCTACTTTTCGGAGAGCTGTTATTCTGTCAGGCGCTTTTCCTAATGCAAAACCTGGAAAAAGAAGCACATCAATTTCTCCTGATTAGTTTAAGTGACACATTAGGACCTAGAGATTATGGGGTGATAAAACAATTTTCAGTTAAGAAAACATGTCAAAAGACCAATTGCTGCATTTAATTGCTTCTTACATTCAAATAGGGCAAGATTGCGAACTCTGGTTGAATGTATTTGTGGAGTATTCTTCAGCTGACTTTCTCCCCCATCTACCCAACCCCTCTCTCCAGGTGATGGTCACCCAACATAAATCACTGAAAGAAAGAATAAAATTCTCTTCGTTACTGTTAGCAGAATCTTGGCAGTAAATTGAAGTGTTTCTCTCCATCATCAATATATTCGAGCTAACAAAATATTCGGAAAAAAAAATGCCCCTGGAATTTTTCTCAAGTATTCCCAGGCGGTCTCCCCTCCAAGTACTGACCACTCTTGAGCCTGCTTAGCATCCGAGATCAGACAATCCCAGGCGTATTGAGGCTATTAGGTTTCTGTATCTTCAATTCTTGGAGACTCCTAGCATATAGAGGGTTGGCAATCTTAATTACTTCAACAGTCATCTCTTATTTATACGTTAATAAAACTCCAAAACCCTTGAAGTGAATCCGTTTTCCTTACTCCACTTTTAGAAAGACTGTATTTATTAACTGGCTCTGCAAAAAGAACTGATCAGCCAACTGGGAAACATTGGTAGGCAGGGGGTGGTGAAAAAATATAGTCCTAATGTGTCTCCTAATTAGCATTTCTTTAATGCTTAACATTTCCCCTTTGCTTCACTGTGTTGGATTATATGCATCCACTTATTTATTTTTGCTTGTCTTAACAGTTTCCTTCACAATCGATACAAAGGAAGAAATCTCAGAAACTGCATGGATTCCCATAACTTAGTGTGTAACCAGATTTAAGGAATGCCAAAAACTCTTAAAAAATGGAAAAGTAAAAGTAAAAAACTTTTTTGGAAAAAAAAATCAAGGATTCATTTTTAGCAAAGAAAATGCAAATGGAGTATTGAAGTACTATCCCATGGCACAGTTAGTATAGTAATTAGCTGTTACAGTGCTGCCTGTAAGGAGTTTGTACATTCTCCCCGTGTCTGCGTGGGTTTTCTTCGGGTGCTCCGGTTTCTTCCTACCCTTCAAAGCGTAGTGGAGGTTGTAAGTCAATTGGATACCATTGGATGGCATGGGCTCGTTGTGTGCTGTGCTGTATGTCTAAATTTAAATTTTAAAAAACTCTAATTTTCTTTAACAGTAGATTTCAAAGCTGTTGTACTCTTTGAAGCTGAGTGCAAATTGAGGGAAATATGACTGCTCTATTGCAGTAACTGCTACTTATATACAAGGGAATGAAGATGCAGTGCATGAAGCAGAAGGGAAATTTAACCATGCTGTTTCAGTGGTAGAAACCCAATGTTGGGTTTATGTCTAAGAAGGAAGAGGGAGAAAATTTCACCCCAAATTGGCTCCAAGTTATAATCAATTTATGGCCCAGTAATTTATATGTGTATGTTCTGTAATGATTTAAGTTAAAAGTATAATGCCATAAAATCCAAACTGTATTAAAATGATATAAGTAAAATCCCCATTGTCAAGAATTCAAGCAACCGGCAGCCTCAAGCAACTGGCCAAAGAAATCACGGAAATAGGTAAAAAAAAATCCCAAAAGTTTAAAATTAGCTCCCCTTGCAGTTAGTTCACCAATCACCCAACACACAATCTCAAACAACCAGCAAATACACTTATCCGGCCTCTACCAATTCCCAGGGGTTTTACTGTATCAACTTTTATTTTTCTGCATAATTTGGCTCCCTGTGTCACATTTCACCTTATTTTCCATGATAAATAGGGGCTTTTCTTTATAAACCAACTGTGTCGACACAAACTTCTGTCTGTGAAGTGATCCAAGCGATTTCAGATGCTGTTACCTGGACTAAAAAAATAAAATGGAGAAACTCCACGGAGTCAGACAACATCAGTGAAGGAATAGCCAGTGTTGTGGGTCAGTCACGTGATGCACGGTCTGACACGAAATGTCGACTATCCCTTTTCCTGCTGAGTTACTCTGACAGTTTTCTTTTCGCATCTTGTGTCTTTGAAATGTTTGGCTCAATTAAACACCACCACCAACAAGCATCAATTAAGCATCACTTATTCAAATTTCAGTCTGTATATAAGCCACTGTCAATATAATTTAAAAAATACCTTTAATTGAAAGGACCACATACAGAAAGGAAAAAAAATCTAGCACTGACAATAGATCAGAGAAGTGCAGCAGTAATTATCAATTTAACCAGGGACATTCTCCTGGTATTTATCGCTGAGCTGCTTCATGTCCAAGACACTGGAAGGAGAGATTTGCTTACAAAAAATAGTTCTGCAAAAATGTTCTTCTCATTTGCCATTGCTTCCATTCTGATGCTCCAATTCATTTCTCAATAGTCAATAGGTGCTGGAGTAGGCCATTCAGCCCATCGAGCCAGCACCACCATTCAGTTAGATCACGGATGATCTACCTATCAGTATCACTACCCTGCCTCTGCCTTCTCCCCATAACCCTTAATTCTCCTGTCCACAAGAACCTTATCTAACTCCCTCTTGAACTTATCCAAAGAACCCACCTCTACCACCCTCTGTGGCAAAGCATTCCACAGACCAGCAACTCTCTGGATAATGTTTTTAAAATCTCAGTTCTATGGCCTCTAGTCCTAGTCTCCCCCAACATCGGGAACATGTAATCAGTTTCTATCATGTACAATCCATTAATAATCATATACCTCAATCATATCTCCCCTCATCCTTCTAAATTCCAATGTACACAACCCCAGTTTATCCAACCTTTTGGCATATATCAATCCTGTCATCCTGGGAACTAACCTTGTGAATCTACACTGCACTCCCTTAATAGCGAGCATGTCCTTCCTCAAATTAGGAGACCAGAACTGGATACAATATTCCAGGTGTGGTCTCACCAGGGCCCTGTACAACTGCAGAAGGACATCTTTACTCTTATACCCTATTCCCCTTTTTATGAAGGCCAACATGCCATTTGCCTTTTTCACAGCTTGCTGAACCTGCGTGCTAGCTTTTAGTGACTGATGTACAAGTACACCTAGGTCACATTGCACTTCCCCACTCCCTCACTTGACTCCATTTAAAAAATGTTCCTGCCACCAAAGTGGATAACCTCACATTTATCCACGTTAAACTGCATCTTCCATGCATCCGCCCACTCACCTAACCTGTTTAAGTCCCCCTTCATTTTCCCAACATCCTCCCCACACTTCACACTGCCATCCAGTTTCGTGTCATCTGCAAATTTGCTGATGTTATTTATAATCCCCTTATCTAAATCATTTTTATGATAAACAACTGAGGATCCGGCACTGAGCCCTGTGGGACCCCACTTGTCGCATCCTGCCATCCTGGAAGTGACCTGTTAACCCCAACTCTTTGTTTCTTGTTTGTCAACCAATTTTCTATCCATGTCAGTACCCTACCCCCAATACCATGCTCCCTGATTTTGCTGATTTAAAAAATTGCTGATTTAATCTCCTATGCGGGATCTTATCAAAAGCCTTCTGAAAGTCCAAGTACACCACATCCACTGGCTCATCCATGTCCACCCTCCTTGTCATATCCTCAAAACATTTCATAAGTTTAGTCAAGCATGATCTTCCCTTCAGAAATCCATCCTGACCGGTAGTGATACTATTATTTTCTTACCCACTGTGTCCCGGCTTGTATATTTTGTAGCCACCACTTATTTGCTCCACTCCACAATACACCCTCATTCTGCTGCCATGAGCACTAACCTCATTTGTAATGGCCCTGCACTCTGGAATCATTTTTCTCTTCATACTTTCAAAAAGATCTTTAGAAATAATGTGGTCTACCAAATACTCATTTTTTTTCGTTAACTACAGATTAGAGATTTTTTTATGATCTCAATTACATAGAGGACTGATAAGAATTTAATGGATGCAATTTTTAATTTACATCCTTTCCATAATGATTCAATATCCAAAATTTATGATATGTTGTTGGGAATGAGAGGCTCCCTCAAATAAAATTAAAAAAGCCTGGGAATGGGACCTACAGCTTTTAATTTCTGAAGAACCTTGGAATGTAATTTTCAAATTGGCTAATATGTGCCCGCCACTCTCTCCTACAATTTAAAGTAGTCCATAGGTCTCACATGTCCAAAGTCAAACTATCTCGTTTTTATGTAGATGTATCTCCTCGTTGTGATAAATGCAACAATGGAGACGCTTCGTTAATTCATATGTTCTGGACATGTCAGAGACGAGAAATATTGGAACAAAGTATTTCAAACTTTCTCTGCACTTTTTTAAAGTTAATTTTAAACCAAGTCCCTTAACAGCTTTATTTGGTATTGTTGGGAGAGAGTGACAAAACTTTAACGGCATCTGAGCTACATGTATTAGCTTTTATTTCTCCTATTGCGAAGTGAACAGTGTGGCTCAGAAGGAGGGACATTTCCCCGACTAATCATATTCAATGGCCACATAACTTCATGTCGTGCTTAAATTTAGAGAAGATTTGATACTCAATTTCTGATCTGAATTTAAATTTTCAAACACAGTGGGGACCCTTTTTACATTTATTTTATAATCTTTGATTTGTTACGAAGGTAGGAGTGTTGACTAATGAGTTAATTTATCACTCCGATAAGAATTCTGTCTTCCTTTCTTTTTGGCCAAACAGCTTCTTTCTTGGTAGTGGGTTTAGATTTTCCTTTTTTATAATAAAATATCAATACAATATAATCAGTTTGATTAAAATGTGGGGCACCTTGGATGAAATAATATGATTTAAATGTAATGTATCTTTTTGACTTTTAACATATGTATGTAATTTTGGAGGTGAAATTTCAATGTTAATAAAAATATTGAAAAAGAAAGAAGTAATTCAAACACTTCTTCGTGACTAATCAATCTCTTTATAAAGCACCTTGACTTTATTTTAACTATAGTTTCTGTAGGTACTTAGAGATGGGTTAGCCACTTGGAGAGTTTATATAGGTCAGCACAACACCGTGGGCTAAAGGACACATACTGCGTTGTCGTGTTCTATGTTCAAAGTGATCTGATTTCATCACAAGAATGTGTGTTGGGTTTAGTCTGAATGCTCTCTCATTTGGGATTCCAGAACAAGTAGGGGCACAGTTTCAGAAGAACCAAGTTAACAGTTTTAGAACATGATGTGGCAGAATTTCTTCTCTCAGGTTGTGAATCTTTTGAATTTTCTATCACAGAGCAATGGATGCTGAAGAGATAAATGGATATTTGAATGATTGACGATAAGGGGAACAGGATGTAAAGTAGAATTGAAGCCCAGGTCAAATAGCCAAATCTTATTGAATTGCAGTGCATGCTTGAGGACCACATGGCCAAGTCTTTTCTTATATTCAACAAATTTAAAGCAAAATGCTATTAGTTTCCAGAAAGTACCTCTATCTAAGCTAATTGCAACATATCTGATTTGCATCCATTTCTGATTATGACTCAAAAGCCCCTTTTAAATTGCAGCACCTGGGTAGCCCTGCTGGGACCCAGGTGCAATTACTGGCGCAAAGGGGCTGGAAGCACCTTTTAAATTGCAGAGGAATCAGCCCATTAAATTGCCAACCCTGCGATTTAAGGGGGATCCCGCCCCGCAATGTTGCATCACATACTCACTGGAAGTACTGTCAAATGTTCAGATGCTGACTGTCTGGTGACACACGCATGCAAGTTCTGACGTCACCGGTGAAGTGGGTCAACCATTTTCCTGTCCATGTCACCTGTGGACACTAACTGGGTTCCTGACTACCCGGATGGATTCTGACAAGGTTGATTGGGTCGGACAAATTGCCCGGTAAACCCCATTTTATACATGGCAGTTTGAAAGGGCCTAATGTTTACAAAGCTGCAACACCAGCGTTTTGGATAATGAAGAACATTGGTTAGCTAGAACATGCTGGAATCATATTTAGTGCAAATGCTGCCAAGTGTGGGATTCCTGTGTGAAACATAAGGTCCTCAACTCACTGATTACACCTCACTGACAATATCACAAGTTGTCCAGTACAGACAACTTGTCCACCATTAGTCCAGCAATGGAATATGAATATACTGTAATTACCCAACAGTTATTGTAGGGAAATCCAGAGATGTGATGAGAGGTGATTGAAATGAAATGCAACTGCTTCTCTATCCAATGTTCCTGCTGAATCTATTGAACCTCAATATTTATTTCCTCCTAATTCCAAATCAATTTGCTTATCTATTGCTAAATATTTATGATGCTGGAGTAGAAGTTTCAAGTTCCAATGCAACCATGATAAGCTGTAAAACTGAATTCAAAAACTATATTTTCTGTGTTAGTAACAGCAAAAGTATTGAATTATTATTAAAAAGCAACAATATTAATTGAAAAAGTGGAAATATCACATGGAAAAATGATCTGCTGGAAGAACCTCAGTGGGTCAAGCAGCATCAGTGGGAATGAAAGAATGGTTGATGTTTTGAGCTGAAACATGAGGATTGAGGAAAGTGTAAGGAGCAGTGTAAAGAAATGAGGGTTGGATGGGTGGGTCAGGAGCCCTTCACTAGATTAGGTAACCAGGCGGTGATTCGCCTCTCAATCCACCTCTCCTTAACCGCCGGTACCTTCCCCAGCAACCGTAGAAAGTGTAACACATGCTATCGCATCTCCTTCCTCACCACCATTTCGGGTTCATGTGGTATTTCCACTTTTTCAATGAATGTTGTTGCTTCTTAATGATAATTCAGTGCTTTTGCTGTTATCAACAACCCTTCCACATGAGGCAAAGATTTGCACGCACCTACTCTAACCTCATCCACTTCATTTCATGCTCCCGACGTGGTCTCCTCTGCATCGGTGAAACCAAAACTTGAGTACTGTTTCACAGAGCATCTACACTCTGTCCGCTATGGTCACACACCTGGTTGCTGCCATTTTAAAACCTCCCTTCCAATTCAAACACCGACCTGTCTGACCTGGCATTCTCCACTGCCAGAGTGAGACCCAATGCAAACTTGAGGAACAACAACAAACATAGAATGCTTCAATTTTAGGTGATGAATCCCCTCTCATCTTCTATACTTCTTATACCCTAACCTTTTTTGTTTCCCTTCTCAATCACCTCTTCCCAGCCTCACATCTCATTCACATCTCTCCTCCTCCGGTTCTTCCTCTGCCCATTCTCAGCTCCTCACTCGACTCTTCTGCTCTCTCCTCTTCCGCCCCCTACCTTTGGTTCCATCTGGTCTCTCTTCGTACCGCCTTTTTCATCTTTCTAGTTATCAGATTCCAGCTCAGGCAGCCTTTGTCTTCTCATCACCCATTCCACCCTGAATGACTCTATCATAGAAACAGGTCTACGGTGGATGACATCTTACTGGCTCTACACAAATCCCTTGAACACCTGGACAGCAAAGATGCAGACATCAGGATGCTCTTTATCGACTACAGTTTGGCATTCAACACCATCATCCCCTCAAAACTGATCAGAAAATTCCAAGACCTGGGAGTTAACACTCCACTGTGAAATTGGATCATGGATTTCCTCACCTCCAGACCACTATTAGTGAAGATTGGTAAGAATATCTCCTCCACAATCTCCATCAGTACTGGAGCACCACAAGGCTGTGGTCAGTGGTGAATATCTGCTAAGCTGCCTGTCTCCCCTCTGGCAAGCCTTGCTGTACTAACATTGGCTGTGCATTATCTCTACTGTTAAGGACACTCCCCTTGGATATAACTGTATATGCACCTATTGTCTTTCATTATTGCACCAGAGTAGGTCCCTTGCAGTCAGAATCAGGGGAATATATAATGGGGAATAAGGAAATGGCAGACCAATTAAATTCTTACTTTAGTTCTGTTTTGAAAAGAGAGGATACAAATAACCTCCCAAGGATGATGGGAAACATAGAAACTAATGCAAGGGAGGAACTGAAAGAAATCAGTATCTCTAAGGACATGGTCTTGGGGAAATTGATGGGATTGAAGGCAGATAAATCCCAAGGGCCTGATAATCTACATCCTAGGGTACTTAAGGAAGTGGCCATTCAGATAGCAGATGCTTTAAGAATTATTTTCCAGAACTCGATAGACTCAGGATCAGTACCCATGGATTGGAGGGTAGCTAATGTTACCCCACTATTTAAAAAAGGGGGTAGAGAAAAAGCAGAGAATTATAGGCTGGTGAGCCTTACATCAGTAGTGGGCAAAATGATGGAATCCATTATTAAGGATCTAATAGCGGAGCATATGACTAGCAGAGAAGGGATCGGACGGAGTCAACATGGATTTACAAAAGGTAAATCGTGCTTGACAAATCTATTGGAATTCTTTGAGATGGTGACAGGTAAAATAGATGGGGGAGAGCCAGTGGATGTGGTGTACCTGGATTTCCAAAAGGACTTCAATAAGGTCACACATAAACGACTGGCTTCCAAAATCAAGGCTCATGGGATTGGGGGAAAAATATTGATGTGGATTGAGAACTGGCTGGCAGGTAGAAGACTCGTTTTCTGTGGCAGGCGGTCACCAGAGGGGTGCCACAGGGATCTGTACTAGGACCCCAGCTGTTCACAATTTACATTAATGATCTGGATGAGGGGATTGGATGTAATATCTCCAAATTTGCAGATGACACTAAGCTAGGAGGGGTTGTGTGCGCTGAAGAGGAGGTCAGGAAGCTCCAGTGTGATTTGGATAAATTGGGGGACTGGGCGGATACATGGCAAATGCACTACAATGTGGATAAATGTGAGGTTATCCACTTTGGTAATACAAACCGGAGGGCAGATTACTATTTGATTGGCAATAAATTGGGAGATGGGGAAGTGCAGAGAGACCTAGGGGTTCTTGTGCACCAGTCACTGAAGGCAAGCATGCAGGTACAGCAGGTGGTTAAAAAGGCAAATGGTATGTTGGCCTTCATATCAAGAGGGTATGAGTATAGGAACAAGGATACCTTACTGCAGCTGTACAGGGCCTTGGTGAGACCCCACCTGGAGTATTGTGTGCAGTTTTGGTCACCTTATCTAAGGAAGGATGTTCTTGCAATGGAGGGAGTGCAGAGGCGATTCACCAGGCTGATACCTAGAATGGCAGGAATGACTTATGAGGAAAGATTGCACAAATTGGGATTGTACTCGCTGGAGTTTAGAAGATTGAGAGGGGATCTCATAGAGACATATAAAATTCTGGCAGGACTAGACAGAATGGATGCGGAAGGGATGTTTCCAATGGTGGGGGAATACAGAACCTGGGGCCATGGTTCGAGGATAATAGGCAAACCATTTAGGACCGAGATGAGGAGGAATTTCTTTACCCAGAGAGTGGTGAATCTGTGGAATTCATTGCCACAGAGGGCAGTAGAGGCAGGTTCAATGAATATATTTAAGAGGGAATTAGATCTATTTCTTCAGTATAAGGGAATCAGGGGTTACAGAGAGAAGGCGGGGATGGGGTACTGAACTTTAAGATCAGCCATTATCTCATTGAATGGCAGAGCAGGCTTGAAGGGCTGAATGACCTACTCCTGCTCCTATCTTCTATGTTTCTATGAGTTTCTACTAATAAAAGCCAAGATTATTGTTTGACCATATCGTCTTTGTCTACTTCATCAACTGGCACTTCTATTTTATTAGCAGAGATGGATGCAGCACTCAAGCCAGAGCGGCTGATAATTGACCAGTCTGCTCCGAGGGCCAGAGAAATTTTCAACCACTGGATTGCTTGTTTCGATTACTACATGGTTCGAAACAATGTGGTCGATGAGGCGATACAGTGGGGCCACCTGAACTCTCTGCTGGGTGAGGTCCCTTTTGCCATAATGCAAAGAGCTACCACTTTGGCTATAGCCCGGGAATGTCTGACTGGTTACTATGCAGCACCACGGAATGTGGTGCTTGCTCGACGCCAGTTGCTGACTAGATGCCAGAAACCCGGGGAAAGTGATGCTGCCTTTACACTGGCTCTTGACTCGCTGGGAAACGAATGTGATGTCAGAGCAGTCAATGTCCAACAGTACCGCAATGCCTTGAAGTTGCATCCTTTGTCAACGGATTGACTCCAGTTACATCCGACAGAGGCTGCTGGAGATATTATCCTACGTCCAGGCAGTCACTCTAGCCAAAACACTGAGAAGTGCCATGCGGTCCAGTGAAATGCTAGAAACTGAAAAGGAAACACCCAGGAGTGCTGGAACCCTGAAGGAAAGAAAAGGGCCAAGCCCTGAAAAATGCTACTTCTATGATAAGAGCTAGCACCCCAAACAGAAGTGTCCGGCTCGATTTGCTACCTGCAGCTATTGTGGGAAACTTGGCCACTTCGCTAAAGCGCGTAAGATGAAAAGTACTCCCATTGATAATAAGAAGAGAAGCACCAAGAAAATGTGTCCTGGAGATGCAGGAATGGAAGACAACTGTGAAAAGGGGGAATCTTCAGACGGTGAGGTGAGATTCCCTGTGATAGCTCAATTGACTGTAAAGCTTGGGGGATGTTACGGACTGGAACGGTCGACTATGAAGAGGGAGGTGAATGGTGAGACTCTTGATTACCTAATAGTCTCGGGGAGTACTGACAGCTACATCCATGAGAAAGTTGCCAGAGCCTTAAATTTGCGGAGATATCCAGCGAACCGAAAGATATCGATGGCTTGTAATGAACTTACAAAAATTGTACGGGACAAGTGTAAAGTTACTTTAAATTTGCAGGGACATTGCCTTGCTGAAGTTTGGCTCTTTATTATGCCGGAGCTCTGCGCCCCCGTGTTACTGGGGTTAGATATTCAATCTCAGATGAACAGTGTAGTGTTAAATTTTGGTGGGCCACTACCTACACTTATCAGCCCCCGCGCTAGTTACTGCAGTCTGTCCGCATTAAAGATCAAAGCTCCTTCCCTTTTCAGTGATTCATCCTGAGTGTCAGCCAATTGCCACTAAGAGCCATCTTTACAGCAAAGAGGATCGTAAATTTATCAAAGCGGAGACCCAGAGGCTGCTTAAAGAGGGAGTATTTGAACCTAGTAAGAGACCGGAGTGGGCCCAAGTGGTAGTTGTGAAAAATCACACTAAGAGAAGACTGGCCATTGACTACAGCCAGACAATCAACGGTTACACTAACCTGGATGCCTACCCCCTGCCACGCATCAATGAAATGATTAATCAGATAGCACAATACAAGGTGTACTCCACTATCGACCTCAAAGCAGCTTATCACTAAATCCCCATTAAGAAAAGGGAATGGCCCTATACGGCTTTTGAGGCTGATTAGGGGTTATACCAGTTTAAAAGGGTATCTTTTGGGGTCACTAATGGTGTGTCAGTGTTTCAGAGGGAAATGGATAAGATTGTTAGGATGTATGAGTTACAGGGTACGTTTCCCTATCTGGATAATGTCACTATCTGTGGGAAAACACAGGCTGAGCACGACAACAACTTAAAGAAATTTTAGCAACAGCTAAAGAACTCAACCTTACATTTAACGAGGGCAAATGTGTGTTCAACGCAACAGAGCTACCCATTCTGGGCTATATTATCTGTAAGGGTGAAATCCGCCCCGACCCAGAAAGAATGGCCCCCCTTAAAGTTACCACCCCCGGACTCAGCAAAAGTCCTTAAAAGGTGTATGGGATTCTTTTCCTACTACTGCAAATGGGTTTGGGATCACGCCACGGAGGCACGAAATCTTTTTGACACTAAACCTTTTCCTTTCTCTCTCCAATGGCCTTGAAGGCTTTTGAAAGAATTAAAGTTGATATTGCTAAAGCCGCACTCTCGTCCATTGACGAGGATGTCCCATTCCAAGTGGAAACTGATGCCTCAGATTGTGCCTTGGCTGGAACCCTTAATCAAAAGGGCAGACCTGTGGCATTCTTCTCCCGCACGTTACGCGGACCTGAACTTAAACATCCTGCCATTGAAAAAGAAGCCCAGGCTATTATTGAAGCTGTTCGCTACTGGAGACACTTTCTAGCTGGCAGAAAATTTACTCTTGTCACTGATCAGAAATCTGTAGCCTACATGTTCAGTACTAAACACAAAAGCAAAATCAAGAATGATAAGGTGGCACGCTGGTGAATAGAACTCTCAACTTATAATTATGAGATCCAGTACAGACCGGGCAGGTTAAATGATCCCTCTGACGCATTGTCACGATCTGCTGCTGGTGCTCAGCTGGAGGGGCTAAAAGAGATCCATAGCAGACTGCGCCACCCAGGAGTCACGAGATTCTTCCACTACATAAGGGCTAACAATCTTCCTTACTCTCTGGAAGAAGTCAGGAAACTGACTAAAAGGTGTCCTGTTTGTGCAGAATGTAAACCGCAGTACTTCAAAGCTCCAGAGGCCACTCTCATCAAGGCAACCCGACCTTTTGAGAGGATTAGCTTAGATTTTAAAGGGCCGTTACCTTTCAACAACAAAATTGTTGTTTCTGTAATTGACGAATATTCCAGGTATCCCTTTGCAATACCCTGCCATGAAGTCTCGTCAGTATCTGTCATTAAGTCACTTGACAGAATTTTCAGCATTTTTGGTTTTCCCATTCATGAACGCTGAACTGCGGCGAGCCCTGCTACGAAAGGGGATTGCCACCAGTCATACCACGAACTACAACCCGCAGAGCAATGGGCAGGTCGAAAGGGCTAATGCTACAGACTGGAAGATTTTTAATTTTGCTTTAAAAACACATGGTTACCTTGTTACCTGGTGGTAGGAGGTGCTGCCTGAGGCACTACATTCTATTCGGTCTTTATTGTGTACTGCAACAAATCAAACACCTCATGAAGGTATGTTTTCCTTTCCTAGGAAATCAGGAACTGTGATGGACTGACCAGTCTGTTTATCTGAGCCTGGAACCGTGCTGCTGAAGAGCCACACTCGGTCGTGTAAAACAGACCCCCTAGTCCAACCAGTTCAGCTACTGCATACTAACCCCAACTACGCTCATGTTAAATTCCCAGACTGGATTACTGACATTGTACCCCTAAGAGATCTGGCCCCGCCTCATTTGCCCCTTCCTCGCACCCCTATTCAGAGTGAGCCTGAGAGGTTAGACTCACCCCCCGAGCCTGTGACCCTTAGTAAGCTTTCAGATGGCCAGGCTGAGGCTCCACTGCCTCACGCTGGCGATTCTGGAGCGGGTCTAGAAGTCAGTCCTTCCCACACTACTGACCCAGGACCTGAACCAGTTCCCGGGGTTGCAAAGGAGTCACCTGTTTTGAGATGAAGCACCAGAATTCGTATACAACCTGATGGGCTGACATATTCATAAAATATCTCATTATATTTCAATTGCTTGCTAGATACTGGTGTGTTTTGGCTGTTAGAGTATTCTCAAGGCCAAACATGGTATCCATGTATTGCTTTATTCAGTCTTTCCTAGCAGATGTCATTTTGATTTTAACTCTTCTGCTGCTGGGGTCAGACTGTGGTGAATGTCTGCCAAGTTGCCTGTCTCCTCTGACGAGCCTTGCTGTACTAACATTGGCTGTGCATTATCTCTACTGTTAAGGACACTCCCCTTGGGTATAACTGTGTAGGCACCCATTGTCTTTCATTATTGTACCATAAGTTTCTGTTAATAAAAGCCATGATTATTGTGTGACCACATCATCTTTGTCTACGTCATCAACTGGCACTTCCTGGTCTTAGCTCTCTGCTCCACTCATTTTACACCTACGACAGTGTAACTCAGTTTGACAATAACACCATATACAAATTTGCTGAAAATACCACGGTAGTGGGTTGTATAAAGTAAGGGGATGAATCAGCATTACACGTCGGAGACTGAAAACCTGGCTGAATGGGGCACCAGCAATAACCTTGCACTCAATGTCACCAAAACTAAGGAGCTGATTTGCTGACTTCAGGAAAGCCAGAGGTACATAATCCAGTGATCATTGGGGGATCAGAGGTGGAGAGGGTGATCAAATTTAAGTTCTTAAGAGTCACTATCTCAGAGGATCTTTCCTGGACCCAACACACCAATGGCATCAGTGCCTCTACTTCCTCAGGAGCTTGCGGAGGTTGGGTATGACACCAGAAACCCTAGCAAATTTCTACATAAATGTGGAGGAAAGTGTGCTGACCGGCTACATCACGGTCTGGTATGGGAACACCATTAGTCCTGAGCAAAAACCTCTCCAAAATGTAGTGAACACAACCAAAGACATCACAGGCAAAACCCTCCCTACTATTGAGTATATCTACAGGGAACACTGTCGTCGGAGCACAGCAGGAATCATCAAAGACCCACACCACAGGCTCTGTTCTTGCTGCTGTCATCAGGAAAGAGGTTTAGGTGCCACAAAACACACACCACTAGGTTCAGTAACAGCTGCTACCACTCCACTATCAGACTCCTCAATGACAAACTCAATCAGAAGCCCCTTTTCCACTGGCACCCCGTCCCAGGAATTAACGGGGAATTAACCGGTTAAGGGTCCAGTGGAAAAGGAAAAGAATCAGTATGCCGGAGTCAAATCTTGCTGGGGATTGACGGCCTCTATCCCTACTTATATCCCCGGCTTTAGTTGATGCCGGGGTCCTGATTCTTTGGCTTTGCTTCGCGGACGAAGATTTATGGAGGAGTAATGTCCACGTCAGCTGCAGGCCGACAAGTTTGTGGCTGACAAGTCCGACGCGGGACAGGCAGACACGGTTGATTAAATCAGTGGAAAAAGGACAAATTCCAACCATTCCATTCCATTCAAAGGTAGATTCTCTGATCCCAGGGATGAGTTGTGTTCAGAGGAAAGCACTCAGTGCCCCAGTTAAAGGTGGCCAGTGAAAATAGCACAAACGGCTTAATATCCTGGGACACTGCACAGCCAATTAATTGGGGTACCAGTGGAAAAAATGGTCAGAGACTCATTTAAGATCTCTTACTTGTGCATGTTATTGATTTTCTTTGTTCTCGCTATTGCACAGTTTGTTTACATTTATTATCTGTTGACAGTTCTTTGTTTGCTTCAATGTTCTACGCTGTTTGCAGTTTATTTTTTGCGCTACTGATTAGTGGTAATTCTGCCACACCCGCAGAAAATGGGATCTCAGGGTTGTATGTGATGAAATTTAAATACTCTGACAATAAATCTGAAAGCTGCTTACAATTGTCTTCCTCCACCTGTCCTGTTTGTTTCTCTTGCCTCTCGCTCCATTTGTCTGTCATGTGCCTGTCTTCTGCCTCTGGCCATTATATTCCCCCTCTGCCTGGTTGGCCAATGCTGTGGAGTGTCACTCCTCTCACCCTGTCCTCTTTATACTGCCCCTGTACTTTACTCGGTCCTGATGAAGATTTTTGGCTTGAACATTGGCCATTCAATGACATCAGTACATCATTCTAAGACGTTGAACCTTCACAAGGTGTTAGGTTTTGATGGCATACCTGGCAGGGTACTGAAAATATGTGCCAACCAACTAGACGGAGTGTTCTTGGACATTTTAAACCTCTCATTCCTGCAGTGAGAGTTTCCCACCTGCTTCAAAAAGGCATCAATCATCCCAGTTCCCAAGAAGAGTAGTGTGAGCTGTCTCAATGACGACCACCTAGTAGCACTAACTTCTACTGTGATGAAATGCTTTGAGAGGCTGGTTGTGGCCAGAATTAACATATACCTAAGCAGAGGCCTGGACCCACTGCAATTTACCTATCGACACAATCGCTCCACTGCAGACACAATATCGCTGGCTCTCCCCTCAGCTCTGGATCACCTCGAAATCAGCAACTTATGCATACGGTTGCTCTTCAGAGACTACAGCTCACCCTTAAACACCATTATTCCCTCAGTGCTGGTCAAGAAGCTACAAACCCTGGGCCTCTGCAACTAGATCCTTGACTTCCTCATCGGAAGACCACAGTTAGTATGAATTGGTAAAAATGTCTCCTCCTCACTGATGATCAACTCAGGCGCACCTCAAGAATGCTTAGCCCACTGCCCTTTCTTGCTATACACCCCTGACTGTGTGGCCAGACACAATTCCAATGCTATCTACAAATTTGCCGATGACACCACAGTTGTCGGCAGAATCACAAATAGAAATGGGAAAGCATCCAGGAGGGAGATAGATCAGCTTGTTAAGTGGTGTCATGTCAATAATCTTGCGCTCAACATTAGCAAAACCAAGGAGATGATTGTGGACTTCAGGAGGAAGTCAAGAGAACACGATCCAGTCCCCATCAAGGGCTCAGTTGTGGAAAGGATCAAGAACTTCAAATTCCTGGGTGTGAACATCTCCGAGGATCTGTCCTGGAGCCTCCACGTCGATGAAGAAGGCTCTCCAACGGCTATACTTTGTGAGGCATTTGAGGAGATTCGGTATATCACCTAAGACACTTGAAAACTTCTACAGGTGTACCGTGGAGAGCATCCTGGCTGGTTGCTGGCACACAGGCCACACACATTAGGGTTGTTAACTTGGCCTGTGACATCATGGGCTCTAGACTTCAATCCATTGAGGACACCTATAAGAGGTGGTGGCTTAAGAAAGCGGCCTCTATTCTCAAGGACCCCCACCACCCAGGGCATGCCCTCTTTACTCTGCTACCACTGGGAAAAGGTACAAGAGCCTAAAGGCACACGCTAGGCAGCACAAGGATAGTTTTTCCCCCGCTGCCATCAGATTCCTGAATGATCAATGAACCAAAGACACTGCCTTATTTTGACTCTGTGTGCACTATTTTTATTTACTGTTGTAGGTGGTTTTGTATGAATGTTTGCACAGTGATGCAACCACAAAACAACAAATTTCGTGACTTGTTCTTGACAATAAATTGAGATTGTTTTTCTCCAACTGAGCTTGCTCGACCTGCTGAGTTCCTCCAGCAGAATATGCTTGGCTTCAGATTCCTGCATCGTAGTCTCCTGTGTGTTTGCTCGAAAAGAACTTCTTAAGGTAGAAGAATGTATTTGTTTTGGCGACACAGTTAAATTAGAGCTCACAGGGATAATTTTTTGAATAACTTCAAAATTTTCCAACCAGACCTCAAATGGATCAAAAAAACAAATCCATGAAGCATAATGGTCTATGAAATAAATTGCGTACATGTGCAAAACGAGCCGTTATGTCCCAAATGTTAATCCCATACATAGTACCAAGTTTTATCCAGATATAGAAGCTATGTATAATTGCTTTGTTATAGAATTTATTTTCAAGCATTTTTTGTTTTAAGTGAATAATGTTCATTTCAAAAGGCCGTGGGAAGCATAATTTCCACTGGAGATAGGAGAAATCTTAATTGAATCAAATAGTGCAAAGACAGTTGGATAAGGCAGGTGCCACCTTGATCTCAGGCTTGGCAGCCGAAAGCCCCCACCAGGCTGCAGCCTTTGAGGGATCTGTGCCTAGGGTCGAGGAGATGAAGAGCAGGACAGCTGGAAGAGGGATGACCTCTGCGCCCATGGGGTCCCAGCTGCTGGACAATATGTAGGAACAATGCGAAAAAGCAGCAGTGGTTATCCATAACTTATCGTAGCCTTAAATAATCTGATCCACGCCACTAACATCTGTGTTGACAAACTTATGAATAATACCTTTTACAGCCAAGTTAATATATCACTCAAACAACAAGAATCCCAGCACTGATTCCTGTGGTACAGTGCTGGTCACAGTCTTTGATGGGAAAAACATCTTTTCACTGTTGTCATGGCACCCTATCACCAAGCCAATTTTCGACCTAATCAGCCAAATGTCCTTGGATTCCATGACTTCTAGACCAGCCAACTATGGGGACGCTTGCCTTACTGAAGTCCATATAGACAACACCTAACACCCTCCATTTTATCATTCTTTTTATTTACTTCCTCAGAAAATTCAGTCAAATTTGTGAGACATAATTTCCTCCTCACAATGCTACATTGACTATTTCAGCCCCTATCTTTCCATATGTATGTAAGTCATAGTCTTTTGGATTTTCACCAATAATTTCCCCATCTTTGTCATAAGGTTTACCAGCCTATAACTACCTGGCTTATCCCTGCAGCCCTTCTTTAATAAAGGAACCACAGAACATTACAGCACAGAAACAGACTCTTCGATCCTTATAGTCTATTCCAACTATTATTCTGCCTAGTCCCAGTGACCTACATCCAGCCCACATCCCTCTATACCCCTCCCATCCACGTACCTGCCCAAATTTTTCATAAATGTTAACATTGAGCCTGCATTTACCACTTCAGCTGGCAGCTCATTACACAATCCTCGTAAACCTTTTCTTAATGATATCTTTCCTGTAGTTAGTGACCAAAACTGCACGTATTATTCCAAATTTGGCCTCACCAACATCTTAAACGACTTCACCATGACTTTCCAACTCAACATCCCTCCTGACTGAACAATATTAGATATCATCCAGTCTTTTCCACCTTACCTATATCTATCAAAGATCTTTTTTAAATTGTCAAGGCTCCAGCCAGCATCTTCTTCTTTGCTCTTTGTAGCAACTTGTGATATGCCTTATTTGGGCTTGAGGATATCATGGATCCCATAACTTCTAACACTTCTTTTCTCTCAGTGCTTACTTGTTCCAGATTATCCAGATATTGCTCTTTGAATACACTGTCCCCTTAGTCTTTCTTGGTGAATACAGATGAGAAATATTCACCTTGGCCTCATCGACATATAGATCATCCCTTTGGACCCTAAAATGAGTCGTTCTTTCTTTTGCTACTCTCTTCCTCCTTATATACTGACCATAGTTGGTTTCTCCACATTTACATAACTTTGCAAATGCAGAACTCACCTGCAGCTCCATTGCCATTTCCAACCACAACCAGAGCACTGATTGACCTCTTCCTCCCTTCTTTTGCTGTCATGTTGAAGACACTTTTAACCTGTCAAACAAGAATATAGTTGATTAAGTAATGTAGTGTAAATGAAAAGGGAGGACTGAACCAACAGGAATCTGTGCTATAATAAAACATTGTATGGCAGATCTACATCTGTTATCTCTCTGACAGTGTCTGTGTGCAGGAATTAGCAATGTTCCTTCACAGCTCCAAGGACCTGCATCTGATCCTTAGGTGCTGTCTGTGTGGAGTTTGCACATTCTTCCTGTGACCAGGTGCTCTGGTGACCTCCCAATGCCAATGGTCCATTGATAGGTCAACTGGCTGCTGTACATAATTCCTCAATTAAGAATGAAAGAGGAGTGATGAGCATGTGAGAGTTGTTTCAGGGCGACAGGGAAATGTAGAAGAATAATTTATATCTCACTTATATTTTAATGCTTTTGACGTATCTCAATGCTAAAGCTTTAGCTTTTAACACAAGATGGCTGACAAACCTTTAGTATGACATAAGATGGCTGAAAACAGTTAGACAGCTGCAAATATGACCTTGCAAACCTGCTTTGAGGATAGGCACTGATTGTGCAGAACCCTGCAAGGTCAGATACAATGAAAAGCAAAAATGAAATTAGCATAACATCATTCATTTTGTATTTTTCGGGGCAATCTCAGACCGTTACACATTCTATTTTGTCTTATCAAAAGTAAACAACAAAAAGCCAGGCATCAGGGCTGGGAAATCATTTTTTTATATATAGAATGATGTAACATTGAGTGAGGGTCGTTCTTCCCCTTACTCATTTGAAATTGTATAAATACAGAAGCCACCAAGTGTATCTTTGAAGTGAGAGCTGAGACTACAGAAAGATGTCTGCTTGAGACATCTCCTGACTAGTCATCCCGAATATGAATTGAACATTTATAATAAAACCTGCATGCATTTTTGCTGTGTGTTCTTTTGTAGTCTGATTTAATTCCAGAGGTGCGGGCTGACTTCCAAAGAAACAAGAGGTGGAGGAATGGAACTAATGGGAGCAGGAAGAGATTTGATTGGATGAATGGCCTGCTTCCACATCAGATTAAGGATGAGTCAGAGAGAATGTTGGAATACTGGCAATATTCTAAGGAAACCAGTCATCTTGGTGGAAGCATTGTTTAAATGGAGATATACAAGAGGATAAGAGTAAATACAAGCAGGCCTTTTCCATTGAGGTTAGGTGAGACAAGAACTAGAGGGTGAAAGGCGAGGTGTTTAGGGGAACTTCTTCATGCAGAAAGGGGTGAGAGTGTGAAATGAGCTGCCAGATGAAGTGTGAATGTGGGCTTGATTTTGACATTTAAGAAACATTTGGATAGGTACATGGATGGGAGGGATATGGTCCAGGTGCAGGACAATGGCGTAAACTAGATGGGCTGACGGGTCTGTCTCTGTACTGTCCGAGTACATTTCTATTCTAAACCCACAACAGATAATGAAGGTCGGAGCAGAGTTGTCCAACTGATGTTGACGAGGCAGATTCAGAGGTGCTGACTTTGATGGGTGAAGAGATGATGTAATAAAACAAAAATCACAAATAAAAATTTTATGGTTGTAAAACTTTTGGAGATACAATTTACTTTTTTAAACTCAAGGTGCAAAATCTTACAGAGAACTAGTAAGAAAAGGACGCGTGAAGTTTATCTTGTGTACAAGTCACAATTCATTAAAGGAGCAGAAATGTATTTCTCCAAATGTGCTACATCCACTTTCTTTTATTGTTTAACTATTATTAGGCTTCTACATTTCAATGAAGTTGCCCAACCATTAAATTTATAACCATTACACTAACTTTAGTACAAAAGTTTAATCAAGACTTTAAATTGCAAATCAGTCTTAAGGGTACCAATTTAAATTTAAATTAAATTTAGGTGTACAGCACGGTAACAGGCCCACGAGTTATTGCTGCCCAATTTACACCTAATCAACCTACTTTGCATCTGTCTTCACCAAGGAGGATACAGGTAATTGTCAGATAGGAGGTAGAGGTCATATAGTATCTAGGGATGGTGAAATTTCCTAAGGAAATGGGGGATCTGATGGATATCCAGATCCAGAAGCAGGTGGTTATGGGTAAATTGTTAGGACTGAGGGTTGATATGTCCCAGGGCCTGCATCCCAGGGTGCTTAGAGAGGTTGCTCTGGAAATTGTGGAGGCACTGGTCAACATCTTCCAAAGTTCCATAGATTCGGGAGAGGAGCCTGTGGATTGGAGAGTGGTTGATGTAGTGCCGCTTTTTAAGAAGGGAAGGAGAGAGAAAGCAGGAAATTATAGACTGTTCAGCCTGACATCAGTGGTGGGGAAGATATTGGAATCTATCATAAAAGGAGAAATAGCAGGACACTTGGGCAGTAATAATAGTATCAGAGCTGGTCAGCATGGCTTCCTTAAGGGAAAATCATGCTTAACTAACCTTCTGGAATTTTTCGAAGATGTGACAAAGAGGGTGGACTCGGGAGGGCTAGTGGATGTAGTGTACCTGGGCTTCCTGAAAGCCTTTGATAAGGTCCCGCACAGGAGGCTAGTAGGCAAAATCAAAGAGCATGGTATTGGGGGTAAGGTGCTGACATGGATAGAAAATTGGTTAAGAAATAGGAAACAAAGGGTTTGGATAAACAGGTCATTTTCATTTTCAGGATGGCAGGATGTGACGAGTGGGGTCCCGCAGGGCTCAGTGTTGGGTCCTCAGTTGTTTATCATTTATGTAAATGATTTGGATGAAGGGATTATTAACAACATGAGCAAATTTGCAGATGATACTAAACTGGGTGGCAGTGTAAAGTGTGAGGAGGATGTCAGGAAAATGCAGAGGGACTTGGACAGGTTGGGGGAGTGGGTGGATGAATGAATGGAAGATGAAGTTCAATGTGAGCAAATGTGAGGTTATCCATTTTGGAGGCAGTAATAAGAGAGCAGAGTATTATTTAAATGGAGTAAAGCTAGGGAGTGGAGTAGTGCAAAGGGATCTGGGTGTACTCGTTCACCAGTCACTAAAAGCTAGCATGCAGGTTCAGCAAGTGGTGAAGAGGGCTAATGGCATGTTGGCTTTCTTAAAGAGGGGATTGGAGTATCGGAGCAGAGATGCCCTCCTGCAGTTGTACAGGGCCCTGGTGAGACCTCACCTGGAATATTGCATCCATTTCTGGTTCCCAAATTTGAGGAAGGACATAATTGTTATAGAGCGAGTGCAGTGCAGATTTACAAGGTTGGTTCCCGGGATGGCAGCATTGACATACGCTGAAAGGTTGGAAAAACTGGGCTTATATGCGATGGAGTTTAGAAGGATGAGGGGAAACATGATTGAGGTATATAAGATTATCAAGGAGCTAGACAGGGTGAATTCGGATTAAATGTTCCCAATGTTGGGAGAGACTAGGACTAGAGGGGATAGTTTAAGAATATAGGGAAGGCCCTTTGGGATGGAGATGAGGAGAAATTTTTGTACCCAGAGAAGTGTGAATCTGTGGATTGCTTTGCCGCAGAGGGTGGTAGGGGCAAATTCACTAGATATGTTCAAAAGGGAGTTAGATAAGGCTCTTAGGATTTAAGGGTTATGGGGATAAGGCAGCGATGATTACTGACAGAGAATGATCAGCCATGATCTGAAAAATGGCAGTGCTGGCTCGACGGGCCGATTGGTCGACTCCAGCATCTATTGCCTATTGTTTATTGACCCCCCCCCCCCCCGCCCCAGTACGTTTCGAACAGCGGGAGGAAATTGGAGCTCCCAGGGAAAGCCAACGTAGACACGGAGAACGTACAAACTCCTTACAGACAGCGCGGGATTCGAACCACTGTCCCGATCGCTGGTGCTGTAAACACGACGCCAACCGTGCCGCTCATGAAAACCTAAAATTCCACAGAGTCCTGATCAGAAATATCAACTTAAAGGTTTTGCCTCCACAGGTGCTACTTGACCCACCGAGTTCTTCCACCATTCTACTTTTGTTTTAAACTAGCAATTTCTGTTTCTCCACCTAATGTTATCAGGATTCTGGATCAATTTTCACTAAATGAATCAGACAAAACCTATGTGGTCAGCAATTGTAGCTGTCAACATTCCTTTTAAGAAGGCTACATTAAGAATCATTCATTAACTCCCATGAACTATGTGAAAAAACAAATGCAAGTGAGACAATATAAGAGGGGTACTGCATTATTTGCATGACCTATTGTCTCCGAGCCTAAGTTTAATAAATGGGACACCATCTGTGCACAGGAATTCTATCCGATTGGGAGATCACACGTCGAGCAGAAGCAAGAGCTAGCACACTGCGGTGGGATTTAAAGGCTTTCTGCAGCCTGAAGAGGCTTGTAACCAAAAGGTACGGGAAACAGAGCAATGGCTTCTTTCCAAAAATTGAGCATCTTAGAAGTACAGAGAGCTTTCAGGATTTCAGATAGAAGTGAATCAAAACCTTGTTTGGTATAGAAAAGTGTAGGTTCTAGTTGAGAGGAAAAAGACAGTAGTGTCAATGCTAATATCTGATGCATAGATAATGTAGGATAATAGGATAACAGACAATAGGACAAAACAGACAATTTCAGGATTGAAGGGTATCCACTTAGGACAGAGATGCAGAGGAATTTCTTTATCCAGAGGATGGCAGCATCTGTGGAATTTGTTGCTACAGATGGTTGTGGAGGCCACGTCATTGAGGCAGAGATTGATAAGTTCTTTTTTTTAACACAATAAACCATATTGACCAAAATACATACAGACATTTTTCTCTTGAATATATACAGTGCCATTTTCTCCCCCTTTTCCCCCCCTCTCTTCCCTCCCTCCCTCTCCCCCCTTCCCATTTATTCATTGTTCAATCTATAAGATACATTAAATCTGTTAAACAATGTCGTCACTTAATAAAATAAACAAGAAATTTTTATCTTTTACTTTTATATACTGAGTCAGTTCATTTTGTTGTCTTCTCCTTCTGTCATTTTAGGTGGTGGAGGTTCATGGTAGGATTTCTCTATTGTATTTCATGTATGGTTCCCATATTTGTTCGAATATTGTGATGTTATTTCTTAAATTAAATCATAAAGATAGAGAATGAAACATGAGAAAAGCTGTGCTCCAGAACCATGAGAAATACAATAAACACGAGGTTACGCATGATACAATATAATTGGTTACACAGGCTATAGATCACACCCCAAAAGTTAAATAAATGGGACCCAACAGTATCAGACAGATGTTTTCATTGTAAAAAGGAAACGGGAACAACAATACATGCAATTTGGGCATGTGAGAAAGTGGAAAAATTTTGGGAAGATCTAAACCAGATATTAAATAAAATCACAAAAAACAATATACCAAAAAAACCCAGAGATCTTCCTTCTAAGTAATATAAAAAATAAAGAATTTGGACTCGATTTGGATGGAGCACAGAAAAGATTTATTATGATAGCCCTAGCTGTAGCAAAAAAATGTATTATGTCAACCTGGAAATTAGAAGACAACTTGAGAATACAACAATGGTACATAGAAATAAATAAATGTATTCCATTAGAAAAAATAACATATAATTTAAGATTGATAAGTTCTTGATTAGCCAGAGCATCAAAGGTTATGGGGAAAAGGGCAGGCAGTGGGGCTAAGTGGGAAAATAGATCAGTTCATGGTTAAATAGCAGAGCGCAGACACTTGTGGGCTGAATAGCCTATTTCTGCTCCCATGTCTTGGAGTCATACAGCATGGAAAAGGCCCTTTGGCCCAACTTGTCCACTCCAACCAAATTGTTTACCCAAGATAGCCCCATTTGTCTGCATTTGGCCAATACTCTCTAAACCCTTCCTATCAATGTATCTGTCTAAATGTTTTTATTTAAACATTACAATTGTTCCGCTTTTACCCACCACCCTCAATGTGAAAAAGGAGGCCTTCAGGTCCCTTTCACCTTAAATCTAATAGCCTCATAATGTAAACTCGATTAATTAAAAGGCTATGACTATTACCTTACTGATGGCCCTCATGATTTCAATAATGTCGATGAAGTTCCCCCATCCCACACTCAGATCCAAAGCTCCAGGGAGAAAAATTGCAGCATATCGAGTCTTCTCAAAAATCAAACACTGAAGTTACTGCTCTTGCTAGGTTAGTAGGAGCTATTACGAATATATGCATAAAGCAATTGCCACTTTGGACGCCTATTAAAGTACTCATTGCTGGGATTCGGGAATCAGTGCCATTCTCTTCACATTCTAGTCCTCATCAGCAAATGTTCTTTAATCAGTCTAAACTGTAATAAGTTCATTAGAAAATTTGCTTGGAAATGAATTGCATTCAGTTGCTGTGACATCCATAATGGCCAGTATGGATAAAGCTGCCTTTTACTGCAAGTTGTAATAACCACAAAGGAGATCTTAAATTTTTGTAGCCAATTCAAGGACATTACAGCCATGATAGATAGCATCAGGTCCAAGAGGACTACAGCAGTGTGCTTATTCACTTTATGTCATTCATTTTATTATTATGTTCACACACATTACAACGATAAAGACTAGATGCCACAGTCTTATTTGAGAATGAGCAACAAACAATAACAAGGTCATTCAGGAAGCATTAGAGGAGGAACAAAAAGGCTGAATTTATGAGCGGACAGGTTCCACATGCACCCCAGCATCTAAGATGTAAAAGGTATCTGCCACATGTGGTTTTATTTCAATACATTGCAACGCTCACAGAGCTTGCATTTGGCAATGGCTGCTGTGTGAAGAGATGAAAACACTCTTAACAGAGATAAAAGAGGAAGAACTATTTCATATTGGCAATTCAATCATCAAAGTTGATGCTTTCTCAGTCCATCTAGTGCTTGGTCAAACAATGAGAAGGGAATTTTTCAGTATGATAAGACCACTTAGGAATGCAGGGAGACAAAAGATCCAATTTAATTGGCCCAATGATCAATGCTTTTGCTCTGACACGTGGACACAAGGCCCAAGTATTTCCTTTAGATGTGAAGATTCCTCGGATGAGAAAGATAAGGAGAATTACATTTATACCAAGGGTTGCTGGGGGGGGGGGGGGGGGGGGAACCACATTTTTGATACAACAGTTCTTGTCAAACATCTCAAATTTAATGAAAAAGATAAAAACAAAATGTGAGCAGAAGCTGGAAGATTATGTTGCTACTTTTGGAGTACTCTATTCAAAGAGCCAAAATAGATACAATTCTTCAAATTCAGTTTTCAGATTTATTGTCAGAGTACATATTGTACATGACATCACATGCAACCCTGAGATTCTTTTTTCCTACGGGCAAAGCAGAATTACTACTTATTGGTTGTGAAAAAAACACTGTACACAATGTGTACAAACTTGACTGTTCAATACAGAGAGGAATAAACAATCAATAAAGTGCAAAAGTAAGAGCCCATAAATGATTGAGTTTGTTGTTAGGGAGTCTGATGGCGGAGGGGGAGCAGCTGTTCCTGAACCTGGTGGTGCGAGTCTCGTGACACCTACGCCTTCTTCCTTGATGGTAGCAGCGAGTGCTGGGTGTTGTGGATCCTTAATGATTGTAGTGGTCCCTGCAGATGTTCTCGATGGTAGGGAGGGTTTTTCCTGGGCTCTCTCCATTACCTGCTGCAGGGCTTTAAGCTCAGGGGTACTGGGTGTTTCCATACCAGACCATGATATTCAAAATGGTGACAAAGACCGATGGTGACTTTCTCCAGGCTGCAGAACCCCTTACCTCTCAGCACCAGCTTTTAATCTTAATAAAATTCATTGCTATTTTCTGGATATTTTCCCGTGTCCATATTCTGCAATTAACATAACAAATTCTGAAAATATTCAATATGTGGGGTAGCACTATGGAGAGAGGAAGGTGGAATTAATCCTTCAATGATCATAGAACACTACAGCACAGAAACAGGCCCTTCTAGTTTGTGTTGAACTATTATTCTGCCTTGTCACACTGACATGCAACCAGACCATACCCCCCCATATCTATCCCATCTATGTTCCTGCCCAACATTTTCTTAAATGTCACAATTGAGCCTGCTTTTACTAATTTAGGTGGCAGCTCATTCACACTCCCACTATTCTGTGCAAAGAATTTCCCCTTAATGTTTCTTTTAAACTTTCCCCCTTTCACCCTTAACCCATGCCATCTATCTTTTAAATCTCTCCTAACAGTGGTATGGACCCCTTTTTCAGAACTAGCCCTGATGAGATTAAATTAACCCTTAATTCCTTTCTTCACATTAAACTACTGCCTATTTCTATTCAATATCTCATCTTGTATTTTGATTTTGTAACTGCAGCATTTTGTCGTGGTCTGTGTTGATCGTAACAAAGCCGAGTATTTGAAGTTTAATGATCTTCATACCATGATATGACCTACAGCTCCTACATGATTGTAACTCCTTCTTCAACAAACTCCTGCCAAGACTACATCTTGGCCTCTGCACCCCACTCGGCAATCAGATCCATAACTTTCTATCGAGCAGCCTGGAATTAGTGAGCATTGGAGACAGCACCTCCTCAACAGTCATCTTCCACAGCGGGTCCCCACAAGGCTCTACTGTACCCTCTGTACACTCATGACTACACTCAAACACTTCTCCAACTCCATCTTTAAATTTGTATTTGACAGCATGGTCACAGGCAGGATCTCTCACAACAAACTGAATCGTAGCACAGAAGGGAGATAGTGGAACTAGTGGCATAGTTCCACGACACAATCTCTCCCTCAATGTTAGAACAATCAAGGAGCTCGTCGTAGACTTCTAGAGGAGGGGTGGAGTTCATTCTCTGGTCTGCATCAATGGTGCTAAGGCGGCTTTAAGTTCCTGGGGTAAATATCTCCAATGACTTCCTGTTCCACTGACGTTGATGCAACGGTCATTATATCAAACGTGCTCTTCTCTAAACCCTAAGATCTCATGAAGGGTTCTGGTCCGAAATATTGACAATTCATTTTCTCCCAATGATGTTGTTCAACCTGCTGAGTATCCCCAGTAGACTGTGAGTTGCTCCAGATTCTAGCATCTGTTCTCTCTCTCTCTCTCTCTCTCTCTCTCTCTCTCTCGTGTCTATGTGATGTTGAATTGATCTGCTTGCAAAACAACATTTTGGGACAATAAACTTGAATTTGAACTTCTAGCATCCTTGATTTTCACTGATTTCCTTGCTTTAAAATAGCAGCAAATTCAAACAAAGACTTGTGGACAATAAGCTTCTGTTAAACAATGGTGTTGATATTAACATCTTCACTCTCATGTGCCAGGGTATTTATTCAATAGCCTCATAATAGAAACTAGATCTTGGTGTAATTAAAAGCTTTAGCTCTGTTTGTATATAGTATCTGAGAAATCAAACCATGGTTAGAGTCTATACATTATATAAACTGTTTATTAAAAAAAAGGGGGAATTTTTACATATTTGAGTTGAGAATCCAAAGTCTGCAGATGCTAATAATACTGGACAACAACGATTTTGCTTCCAGAACATTTTTCGATGTATTTTATGGATTTTGGGCTACTGATCATGAAAATCGCTTTAAAATGCTCCTACCACATACCAAAATTTTTTAGATATAACCTATTTTGTGATTTCCTGTCAATATTTTAAGTCTACTTCAAGCATACAAAACCATAAAGTGCAACAAGTAATTGAAAATTAATTTTCTGAATTTGCACTTGGACATTTTCCCTGCTGATCAGTGACAGACATGGTGAAGGTTTCACCAGGACATTTTGTGACCGTGGAAAAGTGTTACCAGGGCATCAGCGCTAACCGACTATTGTTGGCCACTGACATGAGAGGCATCAGTTGTTGAGTACAAACGAAAATCAGCGGCAAAACATTTTTAGGTCAGTTGAATTAAACAGGCTCAATTCAATAAAAGTTAATTTAACGTATCTCCAACTTCCTACGTGATTTAGCAAATCTGAAATTTTCTTTGTGTTCATCTTGAAGTTGTCTGTCATAATCCCCAAATTTTCTTTAGGAAGCAAACCTTTTTAAAAAAAGTTCTTGTCCAGTGTAATGTGGGCATCTCCAGTGCATTATCAATTCATTCGTTTGCTTATCTTATTACAGGGAGCCCTTGGAATAAATAAGGATTTTGTGATTTATTGCAATGCCTCTTGTGAAGTGTTGCAGTACACAAAGCAATCTAACAGTTGCCATAACTAACATCACCTAACACAACGTCACCGCACTTGTAAAGCATCTTTTGTGCAAGCTGATTTGGTTTATAATGAAAAACGTATAACATGCACAAATCTTTTCTTATTCTGACGTCTAAAACAGCCATTCTCAACGGGGACCACAGTACTTTTAATGGGGGGGGGGGGGGGGGCGAGTGATGGGAAGAAATCATGAACTTTTTTTTAGTGTGTTTGAAATGTCGTTGGTAGTAGAGAAGTAAGGAAGAAACCAACGAAACTTGACTGCAGCCTATAAACTGAACAGAGTCCTAAGGGGTCCACAGCCAAAAAAAAGGTTGACGATGGTTAGTCTAAAATGGCAATATTATTTAGTGCATAAAACTCAAAAATTATCTTGAACCTCTGACATCCAAGACTCATTTGATAAAGCATCATTAATGTTTACAGTTTTCATCTTAATTGCTTGAGTTGTTTATTTAGGCATAAAATGATGTATTTTTAACCAAAGAGTTAATGCACTACTCCTCAATGCTTGCAAACAACTTCACTTTGTGGGTGAAAAGGCCCATTTTCATTCTGAATCTCTCTGACTCTAATATGCTGACTACACAACCTGCTTCCCTGAAAATCTTACATCTGCAAACAAATGAAGAATAAAAAGCTGTTTAATGAACCTATTCAAAAGACAACCACAAGGTTTTCTCATGCTATCCGAGGTTTTTTTTTTAAAAGAAACTAAATGAAAACACAGCACCACCTGTGCCTAACAAATTCCGCTTTCTCAGCTGCAATTTGAAAGTTGACTTCATGGCCTTTGATCTAGAGTTTGGAGGAAAGAGTAGCCTCTGTTCAGATTCCAAAATGTACATCTGCCACTACATAATGATTTATTTTAGACTTGTAGCTCAGCAAAAGATGAAGAATCAAGGCTATTCTTAATTCTCCAAAACAAATTATCCAGCCAAATCGGCACAGATTTCCAGAGGTTGCAGAAATGGACTACCAAATTCCAAAAAATACAACATTGGTAAAATAAAGTTCTAAAGACTTCTTTTTGACTGCAAACCAACAGAGAACCATAGAATACTATCACACACAAAGAGGCCCTTTGGCCCATCCAAACTATTTTTCCAGTTCCAAGGAACTGCACCCAAACCACAGCCCACCAAACCCCTCCCATCCATGTACCTACCCAAATTTTTCTTATATACCTTTTCTTATATACCTCTTCCGTTTGCATCTGTTCCACATTTGGAGATACAGCACGGTAACAGGTCCAATTAAACCAAATTAACCTACAACCCCAGTACGTTTCGAAGGGTGGGAGAAAACCAGAGTAGCCGGAGGAAATGCACGCAGACACGGGGAGAACATAAAAACTCATTGCAGTCAGAACCTGATTTGAACACTGTAATATAGTGTGGTGCTAATTGCTACGCGAACTGTGTCACCCATAACATATCATCTCTCACCCTAAATCCATGTCATCTGCTTATTGCCTCACCCAACATCAGTGGAAAAGGGCTGATTGCATTTATCCCATCTACACCTCTCATAATTTTGTATGCCTCTATCAAATTTCCCTTCATTCTTCAATGCTCTTGGGAGTAAAGTCCTAATGTATTCAACCTTATCCGACCCTATTAATTACTTAGCTCCTCAAGTCCCAGAAACATCCTCTGTGCTATTTTAACCTTATTGATATCTCTCTTGTAGGTAGGTGACCAAAAGTGCTGTACAGCCACTCCCCGACTTGTGACCTATGCAACTTACATCTATCTGCACAAACGACTGAATTTAAAAAAAACCAAAAAAATCTAAAATTTACGTGGTTTCTGTTGTATTTTACAAACTATAACAGGGATGCAGGGCATGCAAGAGCCAAAATGTGCATACTTTGTTAGTCTGCATCCCAGGATCCTTAGGCTGGGCACAGCCATCTTATGTTCACACGTGAGTCTTCGGTTGATGCATATGCGGTGGGTTCACGTATTGGAGTTCGGATGGCGCATGTGCGAGAGTTATGAGTGCAAATTCAATACTGTCAGGGCGCTTAACTCTTGCGCATATGCCAGCTGAACTCCAATACCCGAACCCACCATGCATGCAGCAACCTGAAGGCTCGCGCATGCAAACAGGAATCAAGATGACTGAACCCAGCCTACAGACCCTGGGACGGCGAATAAAAATGTAAGTTTGGACCAGGACATGGAAGGATTCACCAAGGTTGAATGACAAATGCAGGAAGCTTTAAGTTGTTATTGTCAAATCTACGACGAACAAATATTTGATTAAAAAATTTGCTTTAAGACTTCGATTCTCCACGTACGCAGACAAAATTCCAACTTACATCCAGTTCGAGATACAACCTATTCTTCGGTCCTAATTCGGGGAATATCTGTATTCCAAATTTGGCCTCACCACTGTCTTATACAATTTCTACATAACATCCCAACTCTTGTATTCAGTATTTTGATTCAAGGGGGCCAATGTGATGACAGCTCTCTTCACGACCCTATTTACCCGTGACGTTACTTTCAAGGAATTATGCATCATTCTCTTTTTTTTGTAAATAATAAAAACCTGAAATAAAGACATTCAGCATTTCAGGTAGCATCCATGATCTGCAGAGCATTTCCAAGCATTCTTTATTTTCGCTTACTCTGCTCTGCACCATTGTGCCGAATGGGTCTCAATGAATAGTACACATTCCTGAATCATCATGTTTCGGTTCATCCCTTTTCAATATTTGGCACAAAATCCTGTGCTAAAAAAAGGTGGCATGTTTTAGTTGAGGCATTAAACCAATGCTTAGATGGATGTAAATTATATCACAGCATCTTTCTGAAAAAGACCCAATGCCCTGCTAATAAATAAAACTGGTGGAAGGTTACCAAACTTCCAGTTGCCTGCCTTTTAATTCATAATCCCAAACCCACATTGATCTTTCTGGCCTTCTGCATGTTTACAGCAAAGCCCAAGGCAAGCTCAAGGATCAAAACCTCATCTTGAGTCTGGTCACATTCATTCTCTGACTTTAGATAAATTGCTTTTCCTGTTTTCATGAAGACTGGCCAGTTTTGCCAGCCATCTATCCTCTTGCTTACCTGCCTGCTGGGGATGTCCCAGTAGACCACACTATACAACCTTGCACGGACAAAGGTTTTTGAATATCACATTATTTAACCCTACCTTCTTCGTTCACCCATTGCTCTCCCCTCCCACCATCTACATTTCTCTGCCGCTGAGCTTTTCTCTTCTCAGTTCCAATGATATTTCATGTCTCAGTCCTGAAATGCTAATTGTTGCTTTTTCCACAGACAAGATGCATCCAGTCTTGAAATTCAGGACTTTAGTATGCTTCAGCACAGAAACAAGTTGCCTGGAATACTCATTTCCACTAATCCCATTTAATTTTCCCCACATTCCCATCAAAATCTGTTCATCCCATTTTCTTCCTTCTCCCCCTCCCCTTTCTTTCTACCCCTCTGCAGATGTCAGACTCTTGTTGATAAAGGAGGCAGAAATTATAAATCAGTAACTGCAGATTTTCTTGTCAGTAACAGTGATAGGATTATAAACAACCCTTTAAATAGTAGAATACAGAAATAAAATAATCACTAACCATACATCCTCAGGGCTCATAATGTGTCATGGCCTAATTTGTCTTCTACCTATTGTCCAGTCAGCATAATGAATCTCACTGCCACATGCATGCAAAGTACTACCTTGGCTTGTGCTTAATTTCATTTCCCCTGATTCGCTTTGCTTTGTCTTGTACTGATGTGGTTAACATTTTAAATCTTGAGTCTGAGGTTGTGGATGCAAACTTATATTGGGAATTCTTCCTCAACCAGTGCGACGGTACTGATTGTGTGCTCAATTCCTGGTGCTCATTTTCAGATAGAACGTTATTTGTGGAGAACGTCCCCCGGGGGACCAAAATATAACAGGGATGCATCTTCCCAGCATCTTCCCTGAACCATAACACTTCTCACTTTCAATCTTTAGCCATACTGCTTTCACTCTCAGTCCAACTATCCCCTGCCCTCTAACCTTATTGAGCTATCATTACGTGAAAACAAAGTAGCATTGTGGTCAAGATGCTGACAGCATCCGTAGCCGTGGGTCTGGATCCCACTACAGGAGCTGGGAATATAACTAATTTCAAAAATATTAATGAAAAAAAAATAGCACTTAAAATTACAAAATGACTGGATTTTGTAATGCCCATCTGGTTCAATGAAGAATGAAACTCTATTGTCTTTACCCAGTCTGATGTGTAATCCACAGATATGCCTCCTCTTCAGTTTGACGGTAATGAGGAATGTGAAGTTCACATTCTGGTGATGAATTTAATAAACATTGAAGAGGTGAGCAATCTACCAGGGCTCGACCTTGAGAGTAATAGGCGAGGTCAAAAGGGAAACTCCAGTCCAATGCTCAGCAACCCCTAACCTGAATTCCATCGGGCATTAAACCAGAATTGAAAAAGAAAAAAAAAATCCTGAAAAGGTGCAATTGGTAGGAAAAGACCATGGGAAACTAGTTTCAACACTGATGAATGCTTTGGAACATAGATCTGATGGAATCAAAACTCTTTTGTCAGACGCACAAGTACAACGCCTCATGGCTGCAATTTCTATCCACTCATTGTCTTTAGTTAAACTATATGTTCAGCTGAATGAAGAATAAAAGGCTGTCTATATCCATATTGGGAGCTCAAGACTGACGGATTGACCACTAACTAACTTGACTGTCATCTCCATCAAGTTAGTTCAAAACGACAATGGCAAGAGAAACACCGCCACTAGAAAAGGAATGAAGAAAACATGAAGAACCCAAGGTGCGATCCAACAACTGGTCTCTGAAGCAGGCAAATCCCTACAAGATGGAGAAGGTCAACTGGCATGAGTTTATTTGATCACAAATTTTATTTAATTTAGACATACAGCACAATGACAGCTATTTCAGCCCACAAGTCCGTGCAACCCAACTTTACCCCCAATTAACCTACACCCCCTGTACGTTTCTGAACGGTGGGAGGAAACTGGAACCCCTGGAGAAAAACCATGAAAAACCATGTAGACAGCGCAGGAGTTGCAATCGTGCCCTTTCTCATGAGGGAAGACAAGTGTAATTGTAGAGAGGTGTCCCTGCAGTCTACTGCAGGATAAGTTATCACGAGAACCCTCCCTTGCCCCTACCTCCTTGGAGAGTCACAGCATAGCAAACAGGTATGTGGCACAATGGACACAATCTTCATTGCACAAGAAATCTGAGAGAAGCAACGCGAGTAAAGGATCAAGTACGGAAGAGTTGAATAATAAAAAGTGAATGCACATGGCCATCCTGGAATCTCACCTGAGAACATAAGCATGTAAACCTATAGTCTAATAATTAACAATTTTACAAATAATTTAATTTTCAATTAAGTCTCTCACTTGCTAAAAGAAATAAAATAAAATCAACCTCATGCTAGATCCACTAATTTAAATTAATTTAAAATGACTCACAAATAACCCAGACCATCATTGCATATTAACCAGCTTTCATTTTCATATTTGTGCTCTGTTTATAGATACCATCCATGAATAATAAATTATTGTATAAGATTCATCGAGATTAGGTTACTATATTCTTCATACAGGTTCTGGTATCAACTATTTTCTCACATCCAGATTAATTTGACGGTGCCTCCCGAGCTGCTGTAACAGGAGCATTTGCTGGTGGTCTGGACACGGGAGAGCAGAAAGTGGAGACACAGCACTGTTCTGCAGGCTCCTACTGCCAATCATGATGTTGATGGCTCCACCTAGGCTTTAAACAGCCTATTAGAAGAGCTGACGGCGTTTTTAGGCATCCTACAAGTACGGAGCTCTGCGCCCCAGATGTCTTTGTCAGAGTAGCGCTAGGTGGTTGCAGACTCTGTGGGCGCTGCGAATGAGCACAGACACTGGAAATGGGGGAACACCCCCTCCACCTGTTGAGAAGGAGAAGACCCAACAGGAAAGGTGCCCACAGTAGCAGACCAACGATTAGCTCAGCAGCTGAATGACCCACTCAGGATGTGGGCTGTCGAAATTTGTGGTCAAAGGGCTCACACTAGGTTGTGGGCTGCTGGAGAATGGCTCAGGGGAACCAGGATTCAGAAGTGGGATTCGAGAGGGTGAGAAGGGGTCCAGTAGGGCATTGGGCGATGAAAGCCTCCTGATGGTATCAGAGGTTTGGATCTGGAGCTTTGATTGTCAATGGTTTGAACTGGAGACCGTATGGCTGCAGGAGAGCTGAAGTCAAATTAATGGGCAGTGTCTCTGAAAGGATTCTCATTTGCTACTCTTTCTCTCTTATAATTAGTGGGTGCCGGGCAATGCCCATGGAGATTCTGCTTGCCTTTATGGGAAGCAAAGTTGAAGGCTATGGGGTGGTATGGTTAGCATAGTAGTTAGCACAAGGCTGCTACAGTGCTAAAGACCAGGATTCAAATCTAACGCTGTCTGCAAGGAGTATGTACATTCTCCTTGCGTCTGCATGGGTGTCCTCCAGCCTCCACGTGCTCCAGTTTCCTCCCACCCTTCAAAAACTGTACCCAGATTGCAGGTCAATTGGGTGTAATTGGGAGGCACAGACTTGTGGGCCAAAAAGGCCTGTTACCATGCTGTATGTCTTAAAAAAAACATAATGTGTATATTACATTTTTTGTATTATTACATGACAATAAAAGAAACCTTAAAACCTTTGAGTTTACAACACACCCTTCTTGCAGTGCACCACATGAGAATGAAAGTTTCCCCTTAACCAAAGCACAACAGAGCTACACACACAATATAGGTACCACAGAACCCTTATCCTGGTTAGAGTAACAAGATGCTGCAGATGCTGGAATATGAATCAAAGACAAATTGCTTCAGGATCTAAGTGGATCAAGTGCATCGATGAAGGCAAATGAATCGTCGTTTCCTGTCATCAGGACTGGGAGGGTAACATGGATTCTTAATCCTGATCAGGGCACAGTACATGCTTCTTTCCAATTAATTGTGTTAGATAATAAGATATAACATAAAACATTATAGCACAGTACAGGTCCTTTGGCCCTTGATGTGCCAACCTATATCTTCCTACCAATAAAATATTAAACCCTTCCTACATTGTGACCCTCTATTTTTCATTCATCCATGTGGGTGTCCAAGAGTTTTTTAAAAGCCCCTAATGTTTCAGCTTCCAGCACCATCCCTGACAATGCATTCCAGGCATCCACAACTCTAAAAAAAACCCTAACCCTGATATGTTGTTTGCTGCTACTGCCATGGGAAAAGGTTGCTGGCTGTCTTCCCTATCTATTGTATGCCTGTCAGAATTTTGTAGACTTCTATTAAGTCACCGCTCATCCTTCTTCGCTCCACAAAGAAAAGCTCTTGGTCTGCTAACCTTGCGTCATATTTTCCAACCCAGGCAACATCCTGGTAATTCTCCTCTGCACCTTCTCCATAGATTCTACATCCTATAATGAGGCGACCAGAACTGAACACAATACTCAAAGTGTGGTCTCACAAGAGATCACCCCAAGGTCCCTCTGTTCCTCCACACTAAGTATCCAATCATTAACCTGTTCTCAGCCTTCAAACTTATCTGAATTGAACTCCGTCTGCCACTTTTCCGCCCAATTATGCATCCTGTTTGTAACCTACAACAACCTTTAGCACCATCCATAGCTTCCCAATCTTCATATCATCTTCAAATTTACTGACCCATCCTTCCGCTTCTTTACCTAGGATTAGCTACAATATATAATTCCACATATATTAAGAGTACTCCTCCAGACTTAGAGAAAAAGGGAACACAGTTTTCCATGCAAATTATAGTACAACATTCTGCTCAACACAAATATAAAAATTAAATGTACTTGAGGACAGCTACTATATTAGGTCCCATAGTTTGATCTTTTAAATTAATGGTGTCATCACAAACTAGTATGCAATAGAGCTTAAATAATACTTGGCAGTTACAATCCAATGTAAGTCACAAATTAACTCACATAAACAGTCCCTCAATTCAGAGTTGTAATAAAGTAACTTGGGCATTACTGCTGAGGAGATACTTAGAAA
Source organism: Narcine bancroftii (assembly GCF_036971445.1). NCBI lineage: Eukaryota > Metazoa > Chordata > Chondrichthyes > Torpediniformes > Narcinidae > Narcine > Narcine bancroftii. The sequence continues at coordinate 230,465,052 of NC_091474.1, read as the reverse complement.
ACATCAATTAGATTACAAGTTGGACTATAACAAAAGAAAAGGGACAGAGAACTGCATCACTGAATTGAAGCGAAATGAAATGTTTTCATCTCCAGTATAAAAATACTGCAGGGTTGAATTTCAATTTTAAGGATGGCATGGCTGGTGTAGCAGTTAGCGCAACACCTTTACAGTACCAGCAATTGGAACAGACTGGGGTTTGAATCCTGCACTGTCTGTAAGGAGTTTGTATGTTCTCCCCGTGTCTGCATAGGTTTCCTCAGGGGGCTCCAGTTTCCTCCCACTGTTCAAAATGTACTGGGGGGGGGGAAAGGGAAGGCTAATGGGGTGTAAGTTGGGCAGCGTGGACTCGTGGGCCGAAATAGCCTATTTCTGTGCTGTATATCTAAATTTTAAAATTTTTAAAAAATTAACAAATATTTTCCAGATTTCCCCTAGGGGGCAATATTGATTAGCTTCCAGCGAGCTTCATCAACTCAAAGACAGAAAGCTCATCAGTTAAAGGTATTTATTCTCCTTCACACAATTCAACAACAGCTTGACAAATGAGTCAAGCAATTATGGCTCTGGTTGAATCAATGAGTACAGTACTCTCAGTTCTGGGTGGCAAAAATGCAGAGAAAATTTATATAAAATTTAGAGAAAATGAATATTTATGAGCTAACATTGGTATTTGAATATTTGTTATCTATTGTATTTAAACCCTCATTTTATTTGTAATTTCATGTATACTAATTGTAGTTCTATTTTTAATGAAAGGAAGAACTTTGGTACATGGATACAATGTACATAATAATAAACTCATTATCATCAAATAACGTAGAAAAATTGCTGATTTCAGAAAGTTACTTGCCAAGCTTCATCTGTGACATTCAGTGTAAGATTTAATTTGTGAAACCTCAACAAATAATTCTGACAAGTAGAATGATCGACCAAAATTTGGCCACTTTTGAACAATTACCTTCTAAATTTAAAATAACTAAATATCATTTTTTTTTTAGATAACAGATTAGTAACTTTTAAAATTACTTGGTATTAAAACTCCCTCAAGATTTGGAATGAAGGATAATAGAGAAAATTTATAATCTTAAAACCAAATACCAAAAATTGATATCAATTCTCTACGAGCTATTATTGATGTTCAGTGGTGATTCCCTGGACGAGACTACGAAACAATGGGAACAAGATTTTCAACAAGAATTTTGTGAGGCTACATGGGATTCAATCTTGAGATTGGTTAATTCATTTTCTTTATGTGTCCGACATTCATTATTGCAATTTAAAGTAGTACATCGAGCTTACTTTTCCAAAGTTCAATTGGCTAAATTTTATTCTAATTTCTCGTCAAAGTGTGATAGATGTAAGACTGAAGAAAGTAACATTATTTAATATGGTTTGGTCATGTTCCTTGCTTTCCAATTATTGGGAAAGTATCTTCCATACCTTGCCTTTAGTTCTTAATGTTAATTTGGCTCTTAATGCTTTTCTTGCCCTATTTGGAGGAAGTAAGTCAGCTGATTTAAATTTGTCTGGGCTACAATCCCATGCTTCACTCTCCTTACTGCCTAAAGAGCTGTACTGCTGCCCCTCCTACACGTCCTCAATGCTTATCTGAGGTGATTATGGCATGGTTGACTGGAAAAAATTAGATGCTCTACTAATGTAATGAAATTTAACTTTTTAAATTTATGGGGCCCTTTCCTTGATTATTCTCAGAATTTATATGATTATTGGATCCCATTTTATGGTTTGGTTCTCCTTTTTTTTCATACATTAATGGAATATTTCTTAGTCATAACTTCACAAGGGAGGGGTTCGATCATTAGAATTGTTTTTGCTTTATATACATTTTATTTCTTGTCCTTCATTGGCTGTTCCAGCTATTTCTTTGTTAATATTATTTTTAATTTGTTGAATATATATTCTTATTATTATCTATGTATGAGCATATGTATATAGACAGATAAAATAAAATATTGGAAAGAGAGAATGAATGCATGGACCAGGATGTGCCTACAGAAGACTGCATTTATCAGAAGTGTCTCTCACTGCTCGGCCTCTGCAATCCCTGGTGCTCTCAAGCTCAACAAGAGACTCCATCTAAATTTACCAAAATGATTTCTGTTCAGCTGCAGAGAGAATTCAGTTGAAAAAAACACACAAATGCTGAGAAAATCAGCAGGTCAAACAGTGCCTTTATGTAGCAAAGGTGAAGGTCCATCACCAACATTTCTGGCTTGAGTCCTTCATCAAGGTGTGGGGGAACATGAGAGATGTCCGAACAAAAGGGGGGAGGGGGGAGTTGGTGAGGGTGGGAGATGATAGGTGTGTGTGGGGGAGGACCGCAGGAGGGGGGGAGGAGTCTAGACTAGGTGGAAAGAGACAGGATGTAGGAACTGGAATAACTAGTTAAAAGTGGGGGGGGGGCGGGTGGTGGCGGGAAGCAAGCTGATTAGTCAAATGCAGTGAACTCAATGTTCATGCCCTGGGGTTGGCGGGTACCCAGACAAAAAATGAGGTGCTTTTCCTCTAATCTGTAGGTGGTCAGGGTGGGAAAGGGTGAAACGCCAGGGACAGACGTGTGAGTTTGAGAATGTGACTCAGAATTGAAATGGTTGGTTACGGGGAGGTCGCTTTTGTTGCAGACGGAGAGGAGGTGCTGAACGAAGCGATCTCCTAATCTGCGACCGGTCTCTCCGATGTAGAGAAGGCCACAGAGGGTGCATCAGATGCAGTAAATGAGTTCTTTGGAGGTACAGGTGAAGTGTTGCTTCACATGAAAGGTCTGTTTGGGACCTCGGACCATGGTGAGGGAGGAGGTGTGGGTGCAGGTATTACACCTCCTACGACCACAGTGGAAGGAAGAGTGCACAAGGGAGTCACGGAGGGAGTGATCCCTACGGAAGGTTGAGTGGGGAGGAGAAGGAAATATGTATCTGGTGGTGAGGTCCTGCAGTAAGTGACGGAAATTCTGGCGGATAATGTGTTGGATGTGGAGGCTGGTGGGGTGGTAGGTGAGGACAAGGGGGATTCTGTTTATTGTTACTAGGGGCGGGAGGGCTAGGCGGATGAGCAAAGAATGGAGGAGATGCGGGTGAGGGCCGAGTTTCTCTAGCATTCGCATGTTGTTTCACTTAATCATGGTGTCAACAGAATCCTGTGTTTTATCCGAGAGAATTCAGTTGATCATTTACCAAGGTTCTTTGTTTTTATAAATGGTACAAAAAAATGGTCTCTTTTTTTTTGCTGAACCTTGAAGAAGGGCTTAGGTGCGAAACTTCTGTAACATATCTTTAACTCCTATGGACAATAGGAGACCGGTTGAGCTCCTCCAGCATTTCATTATGTTTTTACTACAATCACAGCATCTGCAGACTTTTGTGCTTCACTCTTTATAAATGGGGCATCCTAAGGTATTGCTGATTTATAATATATAGTATCACCCACAATTCCTTGATAATGATAATAAGCTTATTGTCACACACATGGTATAATGTACATATGCCACAAAATTCTTACTTGCTGTAGCTGAACAGGTAATGATAAAGAAAAACTATAATACTAAACTAATTGAATAGAAAGAGACAATAGAAACAGGGTAGATAATAAATAGTCACAGTGTGAATTCCGGGTCCGCAGGGTGCTCGCACGAAATGACTGACTTCAACTACAGTCTTGGTTGGATCATTCTTTAATCTGGAGATTGGGTCACTTTCATTCACCGCTACTACTGAAATGCCATTCAGGAGTCAGTGACAAAAGGACCCCGGACAGCTACAATACTTTATTTTTTATCCTGATCCGTAGCGTACTGTAAATGTTACACCAATCATAAAGGACCCCATCTTTTAATATCCGGTAGTTAGTTCCTTGCATATACAAAATGTCTCTAAGTTAGTACGCTTGCCGTATAATATTTTACCCATGATAAGACCGCAGCTTATCAATACTAGTAGCTCGTTTCTCGCATAATCAAGGTCTCAGGGTGCTAATCAGTGCAGGCGCCTATCAAGAAGTGCTCTATTGTTCTCTCAGATGCTGCTGCGCCCTTCATTGCTTGGACATATTCTGTATGTCAGCTTTTAGGTAATTTATTTCTTCTGCTGTTTTCCCATCATGTTGCAAAGTCTGACTACACTATACTAGTCCCTCGCTCTACTTACAGTTTAGCCAACTTCCTCAACAGTAGTCCTTGATAAAAAAAAGATTTCTGAGGTTATGGTTGCAAAATTAGATATAGAACTTTGCAGCACAATACAGGTCCTCTGGCCCACGACGTTGGGCCGACCTAGATAAGCCCATTCAACAAACTAAACCTTCCCTACTCACACCCATAATCTTCCAATTTTCTTGCATCCATGTGGCTGTCTGAATCTCTTAAATGTCGCTATTGTTGCCACCCCTGGCAATGCACCCACTTCTCTCTGTGTAAAAAAAAACTCACCCTAACTCCCCTTACCTTGTATAGATATTCTGTGGTGTTTCCAGGTCTTGTGCTGTGAAAAAGGTGCTGACTATCCACCTCATCCTTCTTCAGTTCGAAGAGAAAAGCCCTAGCTCTGCCAAGCTTGCCTCATAACACGCAGGCAACATCCTGGTAAATCTCCTCTGCTTTGCTTCCAGATCCTTCCTGTAATGAGGCGACAGAACTGTACACAATATTCTAAGTGTGGTCAAACGTAAGTTATATAGAGCTGCAACATTACCGTATGACTCTTCAACTCAATCCTCCGACTAATGAAGGCCATTATATCATAAGCCTTCTTAATTTCCCTATCAATCTGCGTGGCAACCTTGAGAGATCTATGGATTTGGATCCCAAGGTCCCTCTGTTCTTCCACTCTGTTGAGAATCCTGCCAGTAATCATGTATGTACTTTGCCTTCATGTTTGGCCCTCCAAAATGCATCACTTCACACTTATCCAGATTGAACTCCATCTGCCACCTTTCCGTCAAGCTCTGTATCCTGATATTATCCTGTTGCAATCTACGACAACCACCCAGACTATCCGCAACACCTTCAATCTTCATGTCATCTGCAAACTTACTGGCCCATATCTCTACTTCTTTGTCCAGGTTATTTATAAAACTCACAAAGACCAGGGGGACCCAGAACAGATTCCTGAAGAACTCCACTAGACACTGACTCATTCTTTACACCAAAGTTTAATAACTTGCAAAATGTACTGAAAGAATGAAACAAATTTTGGTAGAACAGAAGGATCTGGGAATTCAGATACATAATTCCCTGAAAGTGGCATCATAGCTGGAGAGGGTTGCAGAGAGTGTTTAGCATATTGGCCTTCATAAATTAAAGTATTGAGTATAGGTGTTGGGATATTATGTTAAAGTTGTACAAGACATTGGTGAGGCCGAATGTGGAGTATTGTGTGCAGCTTTGGTCACCTATCTGTTGGAAATATATCATTTAGATAGAAAGAAGATTTACTAGGATGCTCCCAGACTTCAGGAACGGAGTTACAGAGTAAGGTTAAACAGGTTAGGACTTTAGAACGTAGAAGAATGAGGGGATATTTGATAGAGGTATTTAGAATTATGAGAGGGAAAGAGAGTAAATGTAGGTAGGCTTTTGCCACTGAGTTCAGGTCAGATACAAGCCAGACATGGGCTAAGGGTGAAAGGGGAAAGGTCAAGGGGGAACATCAGAGGAAACCTCTTCACACAGAGAGCGGTGGGAGTGTGGAGTAAGCTGTCAGCTGAAGTGGTATATGAGGGCTTAATTTTAACATTTAAGATGAATTTGGAAAGGTACATGGATAGGAGGTTTATGGAGGGATATGGATTGGGTGCAGGTCAGTGGGATTAGGTGGAATAATAGTTTGGCACAGACTAGAAGGGCTGAAGGGTCTGTTTCTGTGCTGTAATGTTGTATGGTTCTATGCTTCTAAATTCATTATTTTAATCTACTGTATCACCAAAGTGGAACATGATTATTCAATGTTGGGGGAACGTTTGACGAATTCTGATTGATTGCTGTCTACTTGTAAATGCTAGGTGCACTTCCTTTAAAAACAGCATGACTGATATTGCATGACAGTATTCATAAACTTTGCAGTTATATACAGATGTGGGCACAACAGTTGCCGTTGTGGTTCGCGCAATTCCTTTACAGCGCCAGCGATCAGAACCGGGATTCGATTCCAGCACTGCCTGTAAGGAGTTTGCATGTTCTCCCTGTGACTGCGTGGGTTTTCCCCGCATGCGCTGATTTCCTCCCACCATTCAAAACATACCGGGATTTTTGTATAATATTGATTGACAGATATGAAAATATGAGACTTATTTATTAACCCCATTATAAAGCCATATGGAGATTTTTTAATAACCATTTTTTAAAATTGAATTTTAGCTGATGTGCACTGAAATTGATGCAACTGCTATGATCTGAATGGATTATTCCATTGATTAGGTTGTCACATTCTATTGAGACACAAGAGACTGCAGAATGCAGAATACGGAACAATAATTTTAAAAAATGGAGAAATTCAACTAGTTAGGCAGTATCAGCCCTGATTTGAAGTTTTGACCCGAAACATTAACTATCTCTTTCCTTCCACGGATGCTACCTAACCCACTAAGTTCCTCCAGCATTGTTTTTTAATTTAACTTAGCATACTGCATGGTAACTGGCGCTACCGACACACGAGCCCGTGCCGCCAAAATACTTCAATTAAACTAACACCCCAGTATGGTTTGAAGGGTGGGAGGAAACCAGAGCACCCAAAGGAAACCCACATAGAAATGAGAACGTACAAGCTCCTTATAGACAGTGGCTGATTCGAAACCTGGTTGTTGGCGCTGTAATTGTTGCGCTAACCACTACACTAACTTTCTTTATTGTACAACAAAACTTATCAGACTACTTCTAGTCAGCTCTGTACTCCCATTCAAAGGCATTCTGAAAGATCACATAAAAGAAATAAGAACGGCAGGAGTTTATTTGCCTCTTTGGCATTCTCTACCATTTAATGTTGTTACTTCACCAGCACCACCTCATTGCTTTGCTTCCGTGAAGCAGTTTTCAATCCAGGTTTTGAATGCAGTCAACAGCTGAGCATTCACAGTCTTCTTTGGATTACCATAAGCCATTACATTTAAATATTCCTCACTTTTTACCTGCTATTCTTCATCCTTGAGATGTCACAAAACACTTTACAATGAATTGTGTGAAATATTGTTATTGCTGTGATTTGTTTAGTTGCTCATAAAGTACTCTAATAACAAAAAGAAAAAGAAACATTTAACAGGTAAGCAGTGCCCATGAAGTACAGTACAACTCCGATCATCCACAATCGGATTCTCCAAAATCCTTATTGATCTGAACATTTAACAGGTAAGCAGTGCCCGTGAAGTACAGTACAACTCCGATCACCCACAATCGGATTCTCCAAAATCCTTATTGATCTGAACATTTAACAGGTAAGCAGTGCCCATGAAGTACAGTACAACTCCGATGATCCACAATCGGATTCTCCAAAATCCTTATTGATCTGAACATTTAACAGGTAAGCAGTGCCCATGAAGTACAGTACAACTCCGATGATCCACAATCGGATTCTCCAAAATCCTTATTGATCTGAACATTTAACAGGTAAGCAGTGCCCATGAAGTACAGTACAACTCCGATTATCCACAATCGGATACTCCAAAATCCTTATTGATCTGAACATTTAACAGGTAAGCAGTGCCCATGAAGTACAGTACAACTCCGATGATCCACAATCGGATTCTCCAAAATCCTTATTGATCTGAACATTTAACAGGTAAGCAGTGCCCATGAAGTACAGTACAACTCCGATGATCCACAATCGGATTCTCCAAAATCCTTATTGATCTGAACATTTAACAGGTAAGCAGTGCCCATGAAGTACAGTACAACTCTGATCATCCACAATCGGATTCTCTAAAATCCTTATTGATCTGAACATTTAACAGGTAAGCAGTGCCCATGAAGTACAGTACAACTCCGATTATCCACAATCGGATTCTCCAAAATCCTTATTGATCTGAACATTTAACAGGTAAGCAGTGCCCATGAAGTACAGTACAACTCCAATTATCCACAATCGGATTCTCCAAAATCCTTACTGATCTGAACATTTAACAGGTAAGCAGTGCCCATGAAGTACAGTACAACTCCGATTATCCACAATCGGATTCTCCAAAATCCTTATTGATCTGAACATTTAACAGGTAAGCAGTGCCCATGAAGTACAGTACAACTCCGATTATCCACAATCGGATTCTCCAAAATCCTTATTGATCTGAACATTTAACAGGTAAGCAGTGCACATGATGTACAGTACAACTCCGATTATCCACAATCGGATTCTCCAAAATCCTTATTGATCTGAACATTTAACAGGTAAGCAGTGCCCATGAAGTACAGTACAACTCCGATTATCCACAATCGGATTCTCCAAAATCCTTATTGATCTGAACATTTAATAGGTAAGCAGTGCCCATGAAGTACAGTTCAACTCTGATTATCCACAATCGGATTCTCCAAAATCCTTATTGATCTGAACATTTAACAGGTAAGCAGTGCCCATGAAGTACAGTACAACTCCGATGATCCACAATCGGATTCTCCAAAATCCTTATTGATCTGAACATTTAACAGGTAAGCAGTGCACATGAAGTACAGTACAACTCCGATTATCCACAATCGGATTCTCCAAAATCCTTATTGATCTGAACATTTAACAGGTAAGCAGTGCCCATGAAGTACAATACAACTCCAATCATCCACAATCGGATTCTCCAAAATCCTTATTGATCTGAACATTTTAAAAAATTTTGGATAGATGAGGATTTCTGAAAATCAGAGCTGAACTGACTGGAGACGTTGGGCTGCCGGCAGGAGCAAGGACCTTGGTGGGGAGGTGTCGGTGATCGGTGGAGGCCAGCGTTTTTTTGGTGAGAATTAAACAGTGTTTTAATGCTTAAAAATTCTTCCATTTTTTTTTGCTGTATTTTAAAAACTGTTACAAGTGATTTGCTGTTGCTACTGGGCTGTTTTTAAAAAATGACCAGTTCTCAAAAACAAAATTATCCGACATAGGCCAGGTACCGACCATTTCGGATAATCGTGGTTGTACTGTACTTAGATGCTGGTAGCATAATGATCATGTTATGTCACCAAAGACTCTCGAAAATTTCGACATGTGTAACATGGAGAGCATTCGATTTGGTTGCATCACTGTCTGGTATGGAGGTGCCAATGCACAGCACAGAAAAAAATTCCAGAGAGTTGTTAACTCAGCCAGCGACAACATAAGCACAAGTCTTCACTTCCTCGAGGACATCTACAAGAGGTGGTGTCTCAAGAAAACAGCTTCTATTCTTGAGGACCCTCACCACCCAAGCCACACCCTCTTCATGCTGCTGGCATTGAGAATGAGGTACAGGAGCCTGAAGAAGAATGCCCAGCGTCACAAAAAAAAAGCTTCTTCCCTATCTGCCATCAGATTTCTGAATGGACCATGAACCACAGACACCTCCTCACTTTCTCCTATTTTCTTACACTATTTATTTATTTTTGAATGTAATTATTAGCAATATTTGCACTGGTAATGCAACAAATTTCATGACATGCTCATGTCAATAAATTCTGATAACTAGTAACCGAGAATTATAATAATTCTAAGACTGTGAATTAAAGTTCAACCATCACGTTTGAATTCAGATTTTTCAAAAGCCTGGTTAAATTTGTTACAAAATCAACTGGTTCTATAATTTTTCTCAAGCAAACAATGATCTGCCAGAGGAATTGTTTTGATAATGGATCTTGACCCAAAATGCTGAATGATAATTTCCACCCATGGATGCTGCCTGATTGCTGAGTTCCTCCACTAGCTCGCTGTTTGCTCATTAGTCCAGCATCTGCAGTTTTCATGTCATCAAGTCAAGTTTATTGTCATCTGATTGCACAAGTGCAACCTGACGAAACAGCGTTCTCTGGTCCTCGGTGCAATACACGCAGACACACAACCAGACATAACACACAATGCATATGTATGGCAAGCATTATCTATAATAAATAAATATTGCTTCATAAATATGAGAGCCTCGGATGGTGAGCAGTTCCTTTGGTCATTCAGTAGGCTCACTGCCCGTGGGAAGAAGCTGTTTCTCAGCCTGGTGGTGCTTGCTCTGTATCCCTTTCCTGACAAAAGTAGCTGAAAGATGCTGTGTGCCAGGTAGTAAGGGTCCTCAATGATTTAGCGTGCCCTCTTCAGACAATGATCCCAGAAAATCAAGTCAATGGGGGTGCGGAGGACTCTAGATATCCTTTCTGCCATTCTTATAATTCTGTGGATTGACCTCCAATTCATTTCTCTGCAGCAACCTCACTGCACCATAATGCAGCTGGCCAGGACACGCTCGATAGAGCTCCCAAGATTGACATGTTGGTGTTCGGTAGCCTTGCCCGGTTCAGCCTTTTCAGGACGTACAGTCGGTGTTGTACCTTCCTGACAAGTGAGGAGAAGTTGTGTGTCCATGATAGGTCACTAGTTAAGTGAACTCTAAGGAACTTGGTGGTCTCCACTCTTTCTCTTTTGTGTTTTTCTATCATTTTTGAGATTTATTTCTATCAAGAAAATAAGCACATCAGCTGTGGGAAGATTTTATTTTGCTTAACACCTTGAAATGCAAATTTATAACAAGAATAAATTATTTCTTAATAAGAAGAATGCACTGTACTCAAACCCTTCTTAACATGTAGTTGGATATTACACAAAGACCATATGGGGCTTTTGACAAAAACAAATTATTTTTGTCTATGAAATTATATTCTGTTTCCCCTTGAGCACTTCCAACATTCTGTTTTTGTTTCAGAATTATGGTACCTGCTGCATTTTGCTCCAAAAACATGCCACAACCCCATTATGTCAATGAAATTTAAATTTATTTTAAATTTTAAATTTAAGTTTAGAAATACAGCATGGTAACAGGCCATTTTGGCCCACGAGTCCGTTCCGCCCAATTTACAGCCAACTAACATACAAGCCCCCGGTACGTTTCGAATGGTGGGTGGAAACCGGAGTCCATGGGGCAAACCCACGCAGACACGGGAGAACGTACAAACTCCTTACAGACAGCACAGGATTCGAACCCCGGTCCCAATCGCTGGCCCTGTAAAGGTGTTGCGCTAACTGCTACGCCGACCGTACGTTTAAGACATCTAAATTCAGTATGTAATTAAATATGTAAGGTAAAATAAGGATTGTTAAATTACAATTATGCGCTAGGATGCTGTTTTTTGACCAATCCAGTTTGGTATTTATACTGCGTAGGACCCTCTTTCTTTAATACATTGACCTCAGCTTCACAGCTTTTTCCCTTTGTCTCGTTTCAATTTGGAAACAAAGCATCTCAGCTAATTGACATTCATTTCCTGTGGTGGCAACAGCCACAATCGAACTGGTCTGCAGGTAAAGAAATCTCCCGTTGATTTAAAAAAAACCTTATTTATACATATTAGATATAAAGTGGTGTTATTTAATGAGTACTTTTTTCATCCATGCAATAGTCATGCCTCTTTTAATAATGCTACAATCTACAGAATTACCACAGTACAAGCCCCCAAAGTAATTTTTGAAAGTGTAATCACCAGAACCATGTAAATCACTACAATCTTTGGGGACTCTGACTGTCTAGCACAGCAGGGGAACGATTTAGGTCATTTATACTGTAGCTCTCGCTTCCAATAAATGCCTTTCTAATGTAACAGGGCATTTTGCATTCTAATATAACATAAATATAGATGCCAGCTGCTTTTCCTCAAGCAATTATGAACCTATTTCCAGCTGCTCTTAAAATCATAAAACCTTGGGATGAAACACTTTGATAATTGAAATTCTACTACAGCTGCACACAAACAAAATCATATAGGCTTTAGAAAAGATAAATACAAATATATTGTTAATCTTTCTTCTACTTCACAATCATATATTTAGATTTAAAAGTTGTTGCACATTGACATCTACCAGATGCATTACCAATGATCAATTTTACACACGTCACTTAAAATGTGCAAGTGACCTTCAAAAACATGATAAAGGGAATGTTTGACAGCCATGGCTATGCAGTAGCACTCTGCATCAGAAGGCTATGAGTTCTAACAAAAATAAGTGGAGCTGTGTATAGTTGAGGAAGGTTGTCAAAAGATATAGCATTATTTTTATCCATTAGAGATGTGGGTGGAGAAAAGCAGATGGAGTTTAAGATCTGGTGTTGCACTTTGTGAGGTCAAATGTATCGTAAGTGGCAGGACCTTTCAGAGCATGTGATATGCAGAGGGATCTTGGGTGAAAGATTTTTCCTCCCTAAAAGAGGTAACACAAGCAGATAAAATAGGAAGTAAGGCAGATGGCATGCTTAGCACTGAGTCTAATTGCTGGGAAGTCAAATTGTGGCTATATGAAATAAAACTTTTGCTAGGCCACATTTAGACTATTGCGTGCAGTTCTGGTTGCCAAATTGCACAAAGGATGCGAAGACTTTAGAGAGAGAGTGCAGAAGAGATTCACTAGTATTCTGTCTGGATTGGAGAGTACTGGCTGTGAGGAGAGCTTGGGCACACCTAGATTGTTTTGTCTGGAGCATCAAGAGACTGAGGGGAGAACTGATAGGTTTATAAAATTATAAGAGGCATAAATAGGGCGGAAATACTAGTGGGCATATCTTTAAGATGAGGGGAGAAAAAAATTAAATGGGATGTTGCTTTTTAAAGAGAGTGGAAAGTGCCTGGAACGCACAGCTGGGCGCTGAAGCAGATAGGATCGTGCCAACTATGAAACATTTGGACCGGGGTCCCCAAACCTTTTAGAACATCGACCCCTTCATGGAATCCTTGATCCCTCATAGACCCCCAGGCATGTACGTAAATAAATAAATGGATAATTAAGTAGACGTGCAGTTTCCATATGCATTAGTGAGGGAAATTTCATACCAAACCCTGAGAGACTGTTGTTCTCCACCCCCCCACCCCCCGCCCCCCCCCGCAACCCAGTGAATATCTCTCATAAAATATAGGGACATAAAAGGAAAATCTGTTTACTGTCATTGTGGAATTCATGAGAAATGTACAAAATATTGAATATGAAATTCAAACTTACCGAAATAAATGGAAATACAGCATGATAAATATTTTGCAGGTTTCAGTAAACAGAGCATGAAATAAGATAAATAAGACAATAAAACTAATTATATATAAATCAGAAATGTGTATCAGCAAGACCTCCTGCCAATTTTCTGCTTGACGCCTCAGAGTGGTTGCAAAGAATGTGCCGGAGACTGGTGTCTGGGCCTTCAGCAACAACCCAAACTTTGTTACGAAAACCCTAATCGCCAAGTAACAAATCTGTAAATTAAGCAATCAATTGATTACAATTAACAGTTAAAAAAACCCTTTGTTTCTGGCTGGGAAGATGCCCAAACGGAGCTGGGTCCAAGTCTTCAGCATCGGCTGAAGCCAGAGTCAGCAACTCCATTCTTAACTTTGGTTGCAGTCCAATCCGCATCAAAGTAGTCGCCTCAGGCTCCTGGACAGGAGTGGGGACCTCAGGTTCTACAATTCTTTTGACCCCAAAAGTTCAAATGACTCCCCCCCCACCCCCCGGCATTTATCGACCCCCTTTCAACCTCGTGGCATTTTTTTTGACCCGTTGGATATCCCAGCGACTCCCAGGAATTGATATTGACCACTTTGGAGGCCCCTAATTTAGACAGACACATGAACGTGCAAGGAAGAGGGATGTGGATCATATGCATGCAGATGGAATTAGTTTAATGGGGCAAGGACATCATGGACAAAATCGCCTGTTCATGTGCCGCTTTGTTCCACACTCATGTGCGATGTCATAAGTACAGAATCCAACACTAAGACTTCCATGCTGTACTGAGCACACACAGAATGATATGATACCCTCTTTGGATGAACATTTAAGTGGAGGACCATGATCTTCTAAATTACAAGAATGTAGAGTCCAATTATGCCAAACCCGTCCCAGAATGCAGAAAACCCTTAAATGCTGAATTGTTTTCATCTGGTAATGTTTTATTTCTAGCTGGAGACAATTCTCACAAGAATTTCTAATCTCTCTCATAATGTCAGAGAATCTTCATAACTTCTTAGATTTTTAGTCTTCAATGAGAATATTAAAATCTGATCTTAGCTGCAAAGCTATCTTTTGCCAAACTTTTTAAAAAAGTTGTATAAATCCACCATTCAAACAGTGAAAGAAGATAGAAAATGGCAGGGTGCCAAAAAATTGGTTGACAATGTGAAGTATTTCCTTTATCAGGCTGACCTTTTGGAACCCTTTCTAAAATTCCACACATATATCAAACGCCCACCACGGGAACCATGTTATCTGTGCACTGTGGCATCCAACTTGGAAAGTCAGTTTTACCAACGTTCCTTCCACATCCTGACACTAATTGCAGTGTTTTCATATTCACAACAGTTTCTAAGCATTTAGACTGTCTTTAGCCCAGAGGGGCTTTTACGCCCATTCACACCCATACTATAACTATAATGGAACATTGCTTTAAACAACTCCAGTTATCAAATTTAGCAGTAAAAGTTTAATTTATTTCACACAAAACTGTGGTAACATGGTTCCCTCAGGAGATCTGGCAGAGGGTGGACTGTTCAAGCAAATAGATGGGGTTCCATCTTTACTGTGCTGATAAAACTTCAGGGAGTCACATGATGAAGTCAGCTGCAGGTGTGCCTCAGTAGCCAATACAATGAATCTGGTTGGGTTTCTGGTCAACAGTGATACTCAAGGTGTTGGTTTAGTGTCAGAGAGAAGCAACGTTACTACAAGTCAAGTGGTTACAATCTCTTTTGGCGAGCCCAACTGCCTGGCATTCACAGGGTAGGTGTGCTGGGCAATACTTTCCATTCCTACCCTGTGTTCCCCGAGTCTTTTTGTGCACCTGAAAAGATTGTTTAACAGGCCAAGAATAAAAATTGTGTCCCAATGATTCATCAGTAAGTGACTAGTGGATGCTTTTTTAGCTCCAGGTTCTTTCAGCAATTTGTATTTTGCTCTAGATTCCAGCATCTGTATCTTTTGCATCTCCGACTCTTAGTGTATTAACTTATTTTCTCCCAGAAAAGGGGCCTGGATCCTCATCCATTGTACTGTGGTAATCAACTATTCTGAATTTGAGAAATGACGCCATGGTTTGGAAGCCTGAGCAACAAGACTACTTTTAGCTCAGTGGGATCCACGTCAAAGAGTAAGATGTAAGAAAACAAAGAGTGTAAGAAACAGAAAGAAAAGGAAGAAAAAAATAAAAGTGGAAGTAGAGGACATGCCAAAAGAACAAAGACAGCAAGAGAGAATCAATTCTTAAATTATAAATGCAGCTGTCTGAAAAGCACTTGAAAGAAAACAATGAAATGGTGAATGCTGTGGGAGGAAATTGATTTCAGCAAGACGCTTCATGATTTAAGTTCGTCAGCAGGCACAATCTCTCTGTTTAATGGTGTGTTCTATTTGCATGGACCAACATCCAGTGATCCAAATGTCTTGTTAGCAGGTAGCACTTGCAATTCCTGACACAGTTACCAACTTTGCATTGTAAATTCCATTTTGCATGCATTTAAATCAGTGCAAGTGGAACCATAGAACACTACAGCAGAGAAACATGCCCATCGAGCCCGTGCCAAACCATTTTTCCACCTAGTCTCATCAACCTGTCTCTGGACCATTTCCTCCATACCCCTCCTGTCCAAATTTTTCTTTAATGCTGAAATCCATCACTTCCGCTGGCACCTTGTTCCACACTCTCACCACCCTGAGTGAAGAAGTGTTACCCTAATGTTCCCCCTAAACATTTAATCTTTCAATCGTAACCCATGTCCTTTTGTTTCTGTCTCACGTTACCTCAGTGGAAAGAGCTTGCATTTACCCCATCTACCCCCCTCATAATTTTGTATAATCTCTTACCATATCTCCCTCATTCTCTGATGTCCCAGGGAATAAACTCCTAACCTATTCAACCTATCTATGGTTTTATCCTTATAACTTAGTCCCAGCAACATCCTTGTAAATTTTCTCTGCATTCTTTAAATCTTATTGATATCTTTTCTGCGGGTCAATGACCAAAACTGCACACAATGCACTACATTTGGTCTTATCAATGTCTTAGACAACTTCCCAACAACATCCCAATTCCTGTCCTCAATTCTTTGATTTATGAAGGCCAATTTGCCAAACGCTCTTTATCTACCTATGACACCACTTTCAAGGAATTATGTATTGGTATTCAAAGATCTCCCTGCTCTGACATGCTTTGCAGTTCTCTACTGTTTACTGTATAGGTCCTACCTTGATTTGTCTTTATATTTCCATTTTTCCATGAATTTTCATGTAATTATCAAAATTAAGTGCTGCTATTGTTCTTCAGCTTTAATGAATTTTTGGTCTCATTGTTGACTGGTATGGAGACGCCAACTCTCAGGAGAAGAATAAACTTCAGAAGGTGATTAACTCGGCCTTCGACATCACCAGACTTCACTCCATCGAGGACATCTACATGAGGCGGTGTCTTAAAAAAGCAGCCTTTATTGTCAAAGAGCCCCACCACCCAGGTCATGCCCTCTTCAGTCTGCTACCATCAGGAAAAAGGTACAGGAGCCTAAAGATGAGCACTCAACGGCACAAGGACAGCTTCTTCCCCGCTGCCATCAGATTCCTGATTAATCAATGAACCAAAGACGCTTACTTGTCATGCACTATAATTCTTACTTTTTTATTTATAGCAATGTTGTAATATGGTTACAATATGAATGTTTGCACGATGACGCTGCCACAAAAGACCGAATTTCATGACTTGTTCATGACAGTAAATACATGATCTCCCCAAATGTCTGTTTCAGAACAGAAAAATGGTGCGACAACACTGTGTAGTGCAGGCTGCTTTATGACTCCCAACCAAAATTACCAAGATGATTATAAGAATAAAATCATGAACCTCAAATGTTATAACCTGCCATTTTGCCCATGTTCGTTCAGTTACTCATTTATGGAAAAGATTAAAATTAAATCAAGTTCAATTCTTTAAATGGGGTGACACTGTAGAATAATTGGAGTAAAAATGACAAAGCTTCATTCTCAGCTTGTTTAAAAGCAATTTTAGTCCTGACCTGTGCAGGCATTTAGCAAGAGCTGGAACCTGCTTCAGCTGAAGAGTCCAGTAGAGAATGGCCTCCTTCTGTGCGGTACATTTTTTAAATAAATGCATTCTTCTATATAGAGACCATTAATAAGATACGAAGCTAAGATATTCTCCGAAAATGGTCTCAATCAGTTATTGGTGTGAAAATAAATTAAGCCAGGCCTTTGATATGTGTAGAATGATTTTTCTCCCCATACATTTCAGGTTCAAATCAAATCCTGTCAAATTTACAACTTTTTTAATGAAGCTTCTATGGGCAATGAGAGATAGAGAAAGAGAGAAAGAGAGAGAGAGAGAGAGAGAGAGAGAGAGAGAGAGGGGGAGAGAGAGAGAGAGAGAGAGAGAGAGAGAGAGAGAGTGAGAGAGAGAGTGAGAGAGAGAATAATTGGAGGGATTCAGTATTTCAAGCAATATCCATGGATAGAAATGGAAAGGGGGCCTTTTCTGAGAATCAAATTTCTCTTGCTACGCTCTTCCTACTTCTTATTGTATTGTTTGCTGAAGATTCAGCATCTGCAGTTCCTGAGTTTCTTTAGGGCAAAATAATTTCCCTTATGATTGCAATAATAACATGAAAATAAAAGATAAAATAACTAAAGCAGCTAAAGTTGTACTGGGGTTAATTGGGGAACTGAATTTACTGGACAGCTGGATGAGGCTTCATCTGGGAGAGAGGGATTATTCCTTCTATTTGAGACAATATGACTCCTCCTCAAGGATAGATATATTTTTAACTTCAGCTCAATTGCAGAGTAGGATCATAAGAATCGAATACAAACCTAGACTTTAATCAGACCATTCCTCTCTTGTAATGACAACTGATATGCCAGATAAGCAAGATACGGTTCACAGATGGCACTTTAATACTTTGCTGTGGGAAAAGGTCGGATTTTTGTAATTTTATTTCAAATCGACTTAATATCTTCTGTGAGACTAACTCTGATTCAACTGTGGACAAATTTTTACTTTGAGACACTTTAAAGGTGTAGTGGCCCGCAGCAAACAGCTGTCGAACATGACGATCGGGTAGACAGCATGCAGGATGAGTCATCCGCTCTATAGGCTGCAGGAATAGCAGTTGAATTGCCAAATCACCGTCAGCGGTCACAGGGTGTCCAATCTGGGCCCGCACATCCGGGACAGTCAATCAGCAGCCAGCCTCACTCAAACTACACCCTGGTGGTGACACGGTTGGCTGCCTATAATAGGCAGAGCTGCAGCCCAATAAAGCAAGTGTCGATTACATGCCCTGGTGTGTGTATCTTCTTTCAACCTCGAGCTATAACCGTAGGGACCCCACGACAAAGGCATATAAGGGGCATCTTGGATTAAAAAAAATATGAGGGAGGTGGACGAATTGGAAAAGGAGATCACAATTTTAGAAAAGGGCCTTCAATAAAGAGGCTCTGGAAAAACATAGAAGTCTAATGAGTGAGTTCAAGTACAATATAATAAATATGTATAGAATGGAAAAAATGATAACAAAATCTAAGCAAAAGTACCATGAGCTACCACAAGATCTTCTCCTAGCAGGTGAAATCAAAGCAAGCCTCGAGAAATATCAATGCAATTAAGTCAAACATGGGCAGGAGCTCCTATAAACCAAAGGACATAAATGAAACATTTAAACAATTTTATATGAACTTATATGAATCTCAATCAGTGGGGGATTTGAATAAAATAGAGTTTCCTGTCACAATTGGACCTTTCAAATTTGAATCTAGAAGAACAGAGAGGTTTAAACGCTCTCTTTAATCAAGTTGAGAAAGGGAAGGCATTATTATCCCTGCAAGTTAATAAATCCACGGAAGAAGACGGGTTCTTCAGTTAAAATATTATTTAACAGATAAATTAGGTCCAGCACTGACCTTACCACAATGTACTGAAATAGAGACTTTGGTTTGAAAGGTGATCACAAAGAAATTTATCTCAAAAATGCATTTCTTACTTTAGGTGGAAGTCCCTAAACAAGGTCTAGATGATTCAAGAGAGATGGGAATCAGATTGAGGTATAAAATTGATCCATTTTGCTGGTCTGACCTATGTTGGGACAGCATGAGCAATACAATTAATGTAAGGTATAGGCTGGGGCAATATAATTTTTGCATCAGCTGTACCTTACTCCGTAAATTGAAATCTGAATGATCCAATTTATGTTTTTGATGTGGTCAAGATGATAGGGACCTTTCTGCATTTGACCTGGTCATGACTGAAGGTAAGATCCTTCTGGGAAGATTTGAGGAATCTCCTGGAACAAATTACCAGAATTCGATACCCTCAGGTGCAAAAATTGTTTTTATTGGGGAAATTAGCAGATGTAAGACCCAAAATGAGGCTGTTGAAATATCAATTGAAATTTGTTAAACTTGCTTTAGCTGTGGCCAGGAAATGCATTGCCATTATTTGGAAATCTGATTCCCAACTAAGCGTGATCCACTGGAAGTCAAAAATGCACAGTTATGTTCCCCTGGAGAAGATTACTTACAACCTCAGAAGTTGTTACAATGTAACGGCCCGAGCCTCAGGCCAACACAGGAAATGGCCGTCGAATGCGGCGACCAGCAAAGCATCGTGCAGGCTGAAAAGCCCATTTCCATAGGCCGCTGGCAGAGCAGTGGATCACAGGGGGCCCAATCTGGGCCCAGGATCTGAGGAAACCAATTGGTAGTCGGCCTGCTCAAGCCACGCCCTAGTGGTATCGAGCTGACTATTAAAGACAGAGATGCCATTGAATAAACTCAGTGTTGAATATACTCTACTGGAGTGTGTGCCTTTCTTCTCCTGCAGATTCGAGCTACAGCCTTATGGCTATAACCGAAGATGAAAGAACAACCTACCATAGTGGTGAAGCTGCTGGGCTTCTGGTCGTTGCAACCATGGGTATGGTTCCAGCAAGGCGAGGGACAGTTCACCATTTGATAGATCACTGCCAATGCCCGACTCCTGCATATCAACGGTTTGGAGGACAGGAGCCCTTCCACCCTCATGAGCGACATGCTCGCTCTCAACGATGGCCACACCTTTGCCGGCTGTTCCAGCAGATCTTCCTGGAGAGGTTACCCAAAGACATCTGGCTGCTAACCAGGAAGGTGGATGCTCGAGTACACTTGCTATGGGCGGTGAGGAGGGATGCCTGTGCTTCGCTCGAGCAGGTGACAGCCCCATGTCATCATCGCCTGGCCAGGAAGACCACTGACTGACCATCCATCTGCCTGACTGACCACCCGAACGCTATGCCCCACTGGTGAGCAGTACAGTTTCTATCACCGATGGTGGTTCCGAAGCCCGTTGATGCTGCTCCCCCTGTGCATTCCAGGGAAGTGCTCAGGCCAGCTATCGTTAATGGCTGTGACGACTGGCCAACTGCATAGCCTCCTCCACATTTAAGTCTCCCTGTCAGGCCATTGTTTCTTGGTGGACACTGGAGCATAATACAGTGTCATTCCCCCGACCAGCCTGGAGGCCCGCTGAGGCAAAGAGGGCCAGTAGCTCCGCGCAACAAACGGCTCCAACATCCAAGCATTCGGTACCCGCACAATTCCCCTACGGTTTGGGGACAGACCAGACCATTAATTTGGAAGTTTACGGTGGCGGCTGTGCAACAACCATAACAGGGTGCAGATTTCCTGTGGGCCAAATCACTCCTGGTTGATATCAAGGGGTGCCGGCTGGTGCACGCCCGGACATTGCAATCACTCTCGCTCAAGGGCAATGAACTCACCAGCCCCCACCTGCATCAGTGAGTACTGCAGACAACTAATTCGCACAGGTCCTAGCAGAATTCCCCTCCATCACCACACCTCACTTCCACTCAGCAGAATCCAAACATGGGGTGAAGCACCAAATCATTAGAGAGGACCTTCTCCCCCCAGAAACTGAACCTAGCCAGGGACGAGTTTAAAAAGATGGAGGAACTCGGCATTGTGCGGCGGTCTGATAGTCCTTGGGTCTCCCCTCTCAACATGGTCCCCAAGGCAGCAGAGAATGTGTGGAGTCTACCGCCTCCTCAACGAGGCCAGGATACCGGATAGATATCACGTGCCCCATATCCAAAACTTCACCGCTAACATGGTCGCCAAGGCCCCACGGCCAACCCTGCACTTATGTCCCAAGAACTTTACTGAGTGTAAATACGTGTTTGTTCGGTGTGTGGCTTATTGGCCATCTCCACAGCGGCCTTGGGAGGGGCCATACTGTGTCATCAGACACAACGGCTCCATCTGTGTTTTGGACATTGGCGGCAGGGGAGAGATTTTCACACTTAATCAACTTTGACCAGCCCATTATTCACCCAACCCCACGGCACAGGGGTTGGCCTCCTAAAAACAGTGCCCCAATCACCGGTTCTGGGGTGGGGGTCGTGTAGCGGTCCGCGCCTTGGGCCGACACAGGAAATGGCCGTCGAACGCGGCCACCAGCAAAGCATTGTGCGGGCTGAAACGCCTGCTTCCATCGGCCACCAGCAGAACGGTGAAACTGGCCAACCACCGCTGGTGGATCGCAGGGGGCCAGGCATCCAAGATAACCAATCGGCAGCTGGCCCGCTCAAGCCACGGCCCGGTGGTGACACGGCCAAGCTGACTATAAAAGGCAGAGCTGACACTGAATAAACTCAGTGTCGAATACACTCTACTGGTGTGCGTGTCTTTCTTCTGCAGTTTCGAGCTATAGCCTTAGGGTGATAAGCAAAAACCATAACTTAGCTGTAGCCGTAGTGACCTCGCTACAACAACATGTTTTTAAGAATATGGAACCCGTATTTAAGATATAATGGGGTTATCCTTTGATAATTCTCCCCTCTGGTCTCCAATACCACTATCTCCAGTATCCCTAGTGATGTTTATGTCAAAACATTGATCCCTTAAGGGAGGAAGTAAGCTCTGGATGAATCATGTAATGTTTCAACTGTATGTAATTAATGTTTTTGGAAAATAGATGATGTTGTCACATCATATGGCAGAATTATCTTTTTTTCTTTTTTCCTTCCTTTTGGGGAATGGGGGGGGGTCTTTCTCTTTTTTTCGCTGTTCCTACTTTCCTTTTAAGGATCGGCATGGTGTGTAATTCTGTATTTGTAAACAATAGTGCAGAATTTGACAATGTGCTAATTCTTCCTTCTTTGTACATTAACATGCAGTTTGGTTTTGGTATTTTATTGTATATATCTGTGATGTTTCTCTGAGTTTTGTTTTTTTAACTCCATGTTGATAGAAAATTTAAAAAAAAACAACATGAAAGTAAAGTTTGCTCTCCAATATAAAATATTATTTTCTCCAGGCCTGCATTAGGTCAGCAGTGCTGTGAATAAAGGGCTACAGTAGCTATCTGGTACTAAGCAGCTTAATAAACAAAAGTGCTGGAGAATCTCCGCAGGACACGCAGCATCTCTAGGAAGTAGAGGATAACCAACGTTTTGGGCCTGAGCCCATCAAGATATACTGTGACGAAGGTTTTCAGTCCCAAGTCATTGGTTAGATGCGATGAGAACTGATTAATTTCTCTAGTACTTTTGTCTATGGCAGATTTGCACAAGCAGACTTTTCACCTTAACTAAATGTAGATCCTTCATTTTGTCGATGGTTATCATTCTGAAACAATTACAGCATCATCAGACTGAAAAACATCATTTAATTCTTCCCTTAAAATTGTTGAGAATTTTACATGATCTATGCAGCTAATAGGCAACTATGTTGGTATTTTTTATAGATAGGCAGACCTTCGAATGCTTTGCAAAATCAGATAATTTGTCCAGTATGCCAACTACATGAGAATGGATTTTAAGACCTAATTCCAGAGGAGAAAATAATTCCTAACAATAGCCTCCCAGAACTATGAAATAATGAATATCAAGCACATCAAATGGTAAAAGGACTATTTTAATTGCTCTTCTGACCTTCTGATTTCAGATATATTGTCAAAACACATACATGACATCACATACAACCTTGAGATTCTTTATCCCTCAGGCAAGGCAGAATCACCACTAATTGGTAGCGCAAAAAAAACTGTACACAAGTAAACAAACAAAGAAATGTAAACAAATGAACTGTGCAATACAGAGAGAGAGAGAGAGAGAGAGAGAGAGAGAGAGAGAGAGAGAAAGAGAGAGAGAGAGAGAGAGAGAGAGAGAGAAATCAATAAAGTGCACAAGAGTCCTTAAATGAGTCCCTGATTCAGTTTGTCGTTGAGGAGTCTGATGGTGGAGGGGGAGCAGCTGTTCCTGAACTTGGTGGTGCGAGTCTTGTGGCACCTACACCTCTTTCCTGATGGTAGCAGTGAGAGGAGGTGTGGAGCCTTGATGATTACTGCTGTCTGATTGCAGCGTTCGCTGTAGATGTTCTCAATGGTGAGGAGGGTTTTGCCTGTGATATCCTGGGCTGTGTTCACGATCTTTTGCAGGGTTTTACATTCAGGTATGTTGGTGTCCCTTTATCAGACAGTGATGCAACTGGTCAGTACACTTTCCACCACGCATCTGTATAAGTTTGCCAAGGTTTCCGATGTCATACCAAAGCTCGGAAAAATCTTGAGGAAGTAGTGGTGTTGATGTGCTTTCTTCGCAATGACTTTAGTGTGTGGGGTCCAGGAAAGATCCTCTGAAATAGTGACTCACAAGAACTTAAATTTACTCTTCTTTCCCTCATTAAACAAAGGCACCATTATTGTACTTACTTACAATTACAAAATTCAATCAGTAATGATAATGGCTGCCCACGTAATCATAACTTTGACAATTGACTTGCTCCAAAAAGTTATAAACTCAGGGAAGGAACTTCAAAAACTTGAACAAGCAATGTTTTGGGAAGGGTTTCTCCAACCTTTAATCCAAAGAAACCCTTAATTATCTATTTGCAACGATCATGGATTATCAGCCATTGTTGCAGTGCTACTGTTCAATTTAGTTCATATTGCTGTGAACATCAGTTGTTCTCATGAGAACTTGAAATTCACATCCATTTAGATGTGTAACTTCATTTTTTACCATTTTTAGATTATAATAAAGCACCAACTCTTTGCTTAGGTGCACCCAATTCACCCTGAGATTTGTAGCCCTTGAGGAGATGCATTATGGCTAACTGGAATGAAAGCCACAGCCTCAACAGTCAATTACTTTTCTGAGAGAAGAGAGAATGTTGGAAAGTACTTGTAAAAATGTAGATCAGAGTTGTCCAAATATTGTTTGCAATGGTTGTAAAGTGTTCCAATAAAATGGTTCTTCTTTATATTCAATAATGTTAGGAAATACAGAAGAATGGCTTCATTCACAATTCACATACTTCCTACTGAAAAACAAAGGTGTAGCACCAGTACCCTCGTCACCTTTCGTTCCCCGTGGACCTTTTTATGCATGATACCCCCACCCCAAAAAAATTTGGTGCAAAAAAAAAAGCACTGGAGGAGATCAGAGGGCAGAGCAGCATCTGTTGCCGGTGGGGGAGAGGGAGAAAGGAATTACTGCTTTTGGGTTGAGACCTTGCATCAGGATAGACAGAGGATGGAAGGGTTATTAGGGAAGGGGTGAGAGGATGGTGATTGGTGGACTTACGAATGGAGGGGGCGGAAAGGCAGAAGGCAGAAGGGGTCCTCAGGGTGAAGTGATGGAACCATGTGTGTGGGAGAGGGATGAAAATGGAAAAAAAACAACGGTTTATCTTGGGCATCCATAAATTATGAAATGAGAGTCATCAATGGAACGTATGCATTAACAACTTATAACAGACTCAGGCAGCTGGAAAAATAGAACATAGAAAAGTGCTGCACAGGAACAGACCCTTCATTATCTGCATTGATCATGATGCCATTTTAACTAATCCCAATGTCTGTACATGGTCACTATCCCTCTATTCCTTTGACGAAGGGCTCAGGACTGAACGTTGGTAATATATCTTTACCTCCTATGAATGATGTCAGACCTGCTGAGTTCCTCCAGCATTTCTGTGATTTAACTAGGTATAATCACAGCATCAACAGACTTTTGTGTTTTACCCCCTCAATTCCCTGCCCGTTTATGTGCCTAATTAGCTCTTAAAATGTTGCTCTTATTTGATTATGCCAAGCACATACCACTCACTGTAAAATTACTTGCCTCGTAAATATCCTGTAGACATTCCTCTTCTCATCCACCTCTAGTATTTGATATTTCCTCCAAAGGAAAAAGACAGCCTCTCATAATTTTATAAACTTTTATGTCACCCTTTAGCCTCCGATGTTCCAGAAAAAAATAATGCATTTGTCCAACTCCTCCTTACAATTCATATGCTCCAATGTACGCAGCATGCCAATGAACTTCATCTGTACTTTCTCCAGTAGTGTGGTAACAAGAACTGCTGAAAAGACCAAGACTAACAAAGATCTGACTGCACGACTGACTGAGCGCATCTCTTTGCACCTTGACTAACTGTGAATAATTATTTTCCTTTTCTTTTTAATTATTCTTTTGTCTTCTGATGTATTGTTTGGTGTTGTGTATTTTATGTACCTGGAAGCTGCAGTAAGTGAGACTTTTATTGTATTTGTGCATTGAATTTGAGTATATGACAATAAACCATTCATGCAAATCTGGCCTAACTAAAGTTCTATACAGTTGAGAAGCTATGGACTTGCTCTCTGCACACCAATGCTCCTCATGGTTCTGCCACTTACTGTAGGGCTGTACTCTTGCATTTGCCATCCAAGATGCATCACCTCACCCTTGTCTGAATTAAACTCCATCTTTCATTCCTTTGCCCATATTTCCAACTGATCTATCTTCTCTGACCACCTTTTTCACTCTCCACAACTCCAATAATTTTCATGTTGCAAAGCTGCAGAACCAAATTATTTCTTTTGACAGTAGCACTGGTGCTTTCCCCTGTGCTTGGTGTATGCAGGTGAAGTGAGGCAAGTGAAATCAAAAGCTTTGTGATCGAGGAAGCATTTCTTCAATCTCCCACTGGGATGGTGACTCTACTCAGAGGTCTCAGGCTTGCACAGCTAAAGCCAAATTGGTATGACGTTATGGCTTCTAGATTGTCTAACTAACTCTCCATTCTACTGATAATTTTGACTGTGCACCACCAAAATAGTTTTTTAAAAGTAAATTGAAGCAATGCCAAATAAATGTGATATTGCTATTGATGCACAGTTGATCTTAAATTTATAAGAGTGAAAAGGCATTAATGGACAACCACAGTGAAGAAATTGTTCTCCTATTATGAACAGGTAGGTTTAATTTGATTTGTGCTGATAATATTGAAGAAATAAAAATCTAGCTCTTATAACAGCTAAATATGGAAATTTTTTAAATGATCAAATGTTAGTGTAAGAACACTAACTTCTTGAGTCATAGAGACTCTATTGGATGCTGAGTCAATTGAAACCTTAAAGTCTGAGACTTATTTGTATTAGGCAAAGATTTGAAGGTACAGTATATGGAAAATTATACAGTTAGGTTTTGATCAACCATGATCCAATAAAGTGCCGAAACAGGCTCCAGAAATTGAATGACCTAGACCAATGGTTTTCAAACTTTTTCCTTCCATTCACATATCACTTTAAGTAATTTCTATGCCATAGGGTGCTATGAGATTAGTAAGGGATTACTTAGGGTGGCACGTAAATGGGAGAAAAAGGTTGAGAACCTCTGCTCTAAACCCAATTGTTCCTGAAATAATTTGCTTGAGAAAAATGGTCATTGGCCCATTTCCTTTGGATTTATGAAACCGAGCACATAATGAGTCAATGAGGGAATGATTAAAACTGTGGTTTTCAAACTTTTTTTTCCACCCACATCCCTTACTAATCACAGAGCACCTATGGCATAGGGATTACCTAAAGTGGAATGTGAGTGGGAAGAAAAAGTTTGAAAACCACTAAGTTAGACCTATTTCAATACAGGTTGGGTACCCCTTATCCAAATATCTGAAAACCAAAAAGATCCAAAAACCAAATTTTTGTCAGCACCAACACAAGTGGAAAAAAAAATTCAGCACCTGACTTGCCTTTGTGGAGCTCTGATGCTCTGTTGGTGCCAGTTTGGCAACAATAACAGTAAAAAAAAATTGAATCTTCATTTCTGACTGGGAAGATGCCAAACGGAGCTGGGTCCAAGTCTTCAGCATTGGCTGCAACGACGATGACTCCATCCACAACATCAGGTGGTGGTGCCGTCTACTTTGAAGAAGTTGCCTTGGGCTCCTGGGCAGGAGCGGGGTCCGTTGTCGTGACTGGTAGCGGGGGTGGGGAGGTGTTGGGGACCGGCAGCTGCGATGGGGAGGTGTCAGGGACCGGCAGTGGTGGGGAGGTGGTCAGGGAAGCAGAGATCTTAATCCGAAAAAAAAAAACAAAATTCAAAACACGTCTGGTCCAAGCATTTTGGATAAGGGATACTCAACCTGTAACTGCAGATTATTGCCGCTAAAAGTTAATGCAGCCTAAGCAGTGGTTACAAAACCTAATCAGCTGCAGAGCAAATGTCTACCATTGCCTTTGTCTTCTGCTACAGGAAAATTGTGGCCATTTAGCACAATGATTTCAAAAGGAAACATTGTAAAGGATTCATAAAAGCAATGAAAGCCAATCTAAAGCTATTTTGAAATCTTCATTTATTTACTTTCAGATTGAGAAATAACATTCTCTGAAATTCACAGTGATACCTGACTACACACCCATTAATTTATTCAGTAAAAGAAGCAAGTCGATGCTCCTTTAATTTAAGTTAGATGTACAGGCCATTTCAGCCCATGAGTCCATGCGCCCACTTTACACCCTATTAACCTACACCCCCAGTATGTTTTGAACAGTGGGAGGAAACCGGAGCCCCCAGAGAAAACCCACGCAGACACGGGGAGAATATACAAACATCTTACAGACAATGTGGGTCTCGAACCCTGGTCCCCATCGCTGGGGCTGTAAAGGCTACATCAATCGTGTTTTTGTATACGCTGTGTAAAATAAATATTTTTATGCCTCTCAGGGTGTAACAAAATGTTTTTTTAAAATGCCATAACCTAGACAATTATATTTTTGAGGTTTTGAGATAAAAGTCAAGCTTGGCTCGTAAGAAATTAAAATGAAAGCTCTTGTCCATTGAAAAAAAATCCATGACCAAAAAGGATTTAAAAATAATTTATTGCTGAGACATGTGGAAACACACCTAATCCCTCGAGTGTAAACGCCACCAATTATGCTAAAATGCGGCCGCAGATGAAATCGCAAAGCACGTAGATTTAAAAAAATCTGCTGAAATTAAATTTAAAAAAATTATCCATGACTAACTTATCCCTTAATAAAATTCCTACAACTTAATCAGGCCTTAGAGGACTGGCAATCAGAAAATACCATGATATCATTGGATGTTCCTTGGTGGGAGGGAGATTTAACTAGGTATAATCACAGCATCAACAGACTTTTGTGTTTTACCCCCTCAATTCCCTGCCCGTTTATGTGCCTAATTAGCTCTTAAAATGTTGCTCTTATTTGATTATGCCAAGCACATACCACTCACTGTAAAATTACTTGCCTCGTAAATATCCTGTAGACATTCCTCTTCTCATCCACCTCTAGTATTTGATATTTCCTCCAAAGGAAAAAGACAGCCTCTCATAATTTTATAAACTTTTATGTCACCCTTTAGCCTCCGATGTTCCAGAAAAAAATAATGCATTTGTCCAACTCCTCCTTACAATTCATATGCTCCAATGTACGCAGCATGCCAATGAACTTCATCTGTACTTTCTCCAGTAGTGTGGTAACAAGAACTGCTGAAAAGACCAAGACTAACAAAGATCTGACTGCACGACTGACTGAGCGCATCTCTTTGCACCTTGACTAACTGTGAATAATTATTTTCCTTTTCTTTTTAATTATTCTTTTGTCTTCTGATGTATTGTTTGGTGTTGTGTATTTTATGTACCTGGAAGCTGCAGTAAGTGAGACTTTTATTGTATTTGTGCATTGAATTTGAGTATATGACAATAAACCATTCATGCAAATCTGGCCTAACTAAAGTTCTATACAGTTGAGAAGCTATGGACTTGCTCTCTGCACACCAATGCTCCTCATGGTTCTGCCACTTACTGTAGGGCTGTACTCTTGCATTTGCCATCCAAGATGCATCACCTCACCCTTGTCTGAATTAAACTCCATCTTTCATTCCTTTGCCCATATTTCCAACTGATCTATCTTCTCTGACCACCTTTTTCACTCTCCACAACTCCAATAATTTTCATGTTGCAAAGCTGCAGAACCAAATTATTTCTTTTGACAGTAGCACTGGTGCTTTCCCCTGTGCTTGGTGTATGCAGGTGAAGTGAGGCAAGTGAAATCAAAAGCTTTGTGATCGAGGAGGCATTTCTTCAATCTCCCACTGGGATGGTGACTCTACTCAGAGGTCTCAGGCTTGCACAGCTAAAGCCAAATTGGTATGACGTTATGGCTTCTAGATTGTCTAACTAACTCTCCATTCTACTGATAATTTTGACTGTGCACCACCAAAATAGTTTTTTAAAAGTAAATTGAAGCAATGCCAAATAAATGTGATATTGCTATTGATGCACAGTTGATCTTAAATTTATAAGAGTGAAAAGGCATTAATGGACAACCACAGTGAAGAAATTGTTCTCCTATTATGAACAGGTAGGTTTAATTTGATTTGTGCTGATAATATTGAAGAAATAAAAATCTAGCTCTTATAACAGCTAAATATGGAAATTTTTTAAATGATCAAATGTTAGTGTAAGAACACTAACTTCTTGAGTCATAGAGACTCTATTGGATGCTGAGTCAATTGAAACCTTAAAGTCTGAGACTTATTTGTATTAGGCAAAGATTTGAAGGTACAGTATATGGAAAATTATACAGTTAGGTTTTGATCAACCATGATCCAATAAAGTGCCGAAACAGGCTCCAGAAATTGAATGACCTAGACCAATGGTTTTCAAACTTTTTCCTTCCATTCACATATCACTTTAAGTAATTTCTATGCCATAGGGTGCTATGAGATTAGTAAGGGATTACTTAGGGTGGCACGTAAATGGGAGAAAAAGGTTGAGAACCTCTGCTCTAAACCCAATTGTTCCTGAAATAATTTGCTTGAGAAAAATGGTCATTGGCCCATTTCCTTTGGATTTATGAAACCGAGCACATAATGAGTCAATGAGGGAATGATTAAAACTGTGGTTTTCAAACTTTTTTTTCCACCCACATCCCTTACTAATCACAGAGCACCTATGGCATAGGGATTACCTAAAGTGGAATGTGAGTGGGAAGAAAAAGTTTGAAAACCACTAAGTTAGACCTATTTCAATACAGGTTGGGTACCCCTTATCCAAATATCTGAAAACCAAAAAGATCCAAAAACCAAATTTTTGTCAGCACCAACACAAGTGGAAAAAAAAATTCAGCACCTGACTTGCCTTTGTGGAGCTCTGATGCTCTGTTGGTGCCAGTTTGGCAACAATAACAGTAAAAAAAAATTGAATCTTCATTTCTGACTGGGAAGATGCCAAACGGAGCTGGGTCCAAGTCTTCAGCATTGGCTGCAACGACGATGACTCCATCCACAACATCAGGTGGTGGTGCCGTCTACTTTGAAGAAGTTGCCTTGGGCTCCTGGGCAGGAGCGGGGTCCGTTGTCGTGACTGGTAGCGGGGGTGGGGAGGTGTTGGGGACCGGCAGCTGCGATGGGGAGGTGTCAGGGACCGGCAGTGGTGGGGAGGTGGTCAGGGAAGCAGAGATCTTAATCCGAAAAAAAAAACAAAATTCAAAACACGTCTGGTCCAAGCATTTTGGATAAGGGATACTCAACCTGTAACTGCAGATTATTGCCGCTAAAAGTTAATGCAGCCTAAGCAGTGGTTACAAAACCTAATCAGCTGCAGAGCAAATGTCTACCATTGCCTTTGTCTTCTGCTACAGGAAAATTGTGGCCATTTAGCACAATGATTTCAAAAGGAAACATTGTAAAGGATTCATAAAAGCAATGAAAGCCAATCTAAAGCTATTTTGAAATCTTCATTTATTTACTTTCAGATTGAGAAATAACATTCTCTGAAATTCACAGTGATACCTGACTACACACCCATTAATTTATTCAGTAAAAGAAGCAAGTCGATGCTCCTTTAATTTAAGTTAGATGTACAGGCCATTTCAGCCCATGAGTCCATGCGCCCACTTTACACCCTATTAACCTACACCCCCAGTATGTTTTGAACAGTGGGAGGAAACCGGAGCCCCCAGAGAAAACCCACGCAGACACGGGGAGAATATACAAACATCTTACAGACAATGTGGGTCTCGAACCCTGGTCCCCATCGCTGGGGCTGTAAAGGCTACATCAATCGTGTTTTTGTATACGCTGTGTAAAATAAATATTTTTATGCCTCTCAGGGTGTAACAAAATGTTTTTTTAAAATGCCATAACCTAGACAATTATATTTTTGAGGTTTTGAGATAAAAGTCAAGCTTGGCTCGTAAGAAATTAAAATGAAAGCTCTTGTCCATTGAAAAAAAATCCATGACCAAAAAGGATTTAAAAATAATTTATTGCTGAGACATGTGGAAACACACCTAATCCCTCGAGTGTAAACGCCACCAATTATGCTAAAATGCGGCCGCAGATGAAATCGCAAAGCACGTAGATTTAAAAAAATCTGCTGAAATTAAATTTAAAAAAATTATCCATGACTAACTTATCCCTTAATAAAATTCCTACAACTTAATCAGGCCTTAGAGGACTGGCAATCAGAAAATACCATGATATCATTGGATGTTCCTTGGTGGGAGGGAGGGAGAAAAAAGTCAAGAATCTTCAACTATCCATCAATCGAGAAGTTATTCTTTGCATTTTTTGTCTGACTGAAAATCTTGTAGTTCCTTGCATTGTTTTTGGGTAAAATGGACATTTTAAATGGAAATTGTTATATATATTAGCTGTTAAAGTGGCCCACCCAATTTTTCAACAACTCGCAGGTTATTACAATGAGTACAGAGCCGGAAAGTGGAAATGGATGAAGAGGACTGGGAAATCATTCAAGGGAAAATTAGGGGTTGGATACACTGAGATGTGGGAAATATAGATTGATTACCTTCTTACTATACTTGTAAGAATGGGATCACACTTCTATTTGAAAGGTGAGTTACACATATTAACCATCCGTCACAGATTCTACCTCCACCTCAAATATGAGTAAGATTTTCTGGGGTTACATTCAGAACAAAACAAGACAAATAAACCTCACAAATCTCTGGTTTGGTGCTCGTGGAATGTATTTCTAACACATATTTCAGTCTTTGAATCAGATTTATGCAGTAATGCAACCAATTAAGCTTCACTGTATAATTTCCCTTGCAACCGCTGCAACCATGCCTGCCTGACCAGCATCGGACTTGTCAGTCACCAACGAGCCTGCAGCAAACGTGGACATACCCCTCCATAAATCTTCGTCCGCGAAGCCAAGCCAAAGAAAAGAATAATTTGCAGTGTTCCTATAATAAAGAGATTGTAGTGGCCTATCCGACGACACTACCTTACGCAAGTGGCAATAAATGACACTCAAGTCAGTAGAGTCAGGAATCAGTCCCTTTATTGTGCTTAACCACAACTTTTATAGTTCCCACTGCACGTTTCACGCTGAGCCTTCTGGGATGCACTTGTGCCGCCACTTTCCAGCCTCGGGTGTCGGGTGCCATAAAAAGAGCGGGCTCTTATTCGCACGCTTTTTATAATTGCTGGTGCCTGACCTGCAGCTGGAGGACTGGGACGTCGTTGGAGGCTATGCGCTCTGGTAATGCGCTTGCTTAACTGTTGTGGCTGTGCGCGATTCTGTTGTACGCATGGGGCTCCTGCTACACCATGCAAATTTTCTATGCAAGTTCAGTTAATTAATAAAGTACAGCCAATGTAAGCTATATGGCAAATGGACTAAATGTCCTTTTCCTTTTTAAATTAAAAGTCAGGAAAAAATATTTTTTTTAGGTCAGTGATCAACTGAATGGAGGGCATCTAGAATATTGTGATTTTGGACCCTTTTTCACAATAAAGACTGACTGAGATATTAAGATGGCACATTAGCATATGGTTAGCGTCAAGTTATAACAGCACCAATGAGCCAGGTTCGAATTCGGCGCTGGTCAGTAAGGAGCTTGTACATGTTCCCCTACGTGGGTTTTCTTCGGATGCTTCCCCACCTCCAAAAAATGATCAAGGTTGGTAGGTTAATTAGGTGGCATGGATTTCATGGGCTGGAAGGACATTTAAAATGGGGATCAGAGTCTTTTCAAGCTGAAGCGACAAAAAAACAAATTCACCCAAATTTCTTTAACTTAAAAGGTCACAAATTCATAAGGAGAATGAATTGTTGGATATGAAAGGAAAAGAGATTTAGGTTTTGTGCAGAAAAGTGATATTGAAATGTTCTATTTCAAGTGGTTTAATCTTAAATTACGTGCAGAATATCAAGGAAACTATTTAGTAAATTATATTATGTATATTTCAGGTCAAGTCAAGTCAGGTTTCTTGACATCTGATTATTCAAGTACAGCCCAATGAAATAGCATTCTCCTGTCCTTGGTGCAAAACATACCAGGCGTAACAGACAAACAATACATAAGTAGGACAAGTTTTCATCCATGCAAATTAATAAATAAATAAATATTGTTTCATGAATATGAGAGTTTCGGACGGTCAGTGCGAGCAGTTCCTTTGGTCATTCAGCATTCTCACTGCCCGTGGTAATAAACTGTTTCCCAGCCTGGTGGTTCTGGCTCTGATACTCCTGTTTCTCTTCTCCAATGGGAACAGCTAAAAGATGTGTGCAGGGTGGAAGGGGTCCTCAATAATCACATTGGGAGGAGGGGGGGGAAGAGACTCCATTGATACTCACTGCCACTCTTATGGTCTCCTGTGGATTGACCTCCGATCCATTTTGCTGCAGCCACTGTACAACATTGTGATGCAGCTGGCCAGGATACTCTCGATAGAGGTCCTAGAAGGATGACATAATGATGGCAGATAGCCTTGCTTGCTTCAGTCTTTTCAGGAAATGTAGTCGCTGTGGCACCTTCCTGACAAGTGAGAACTTGTCAACAGTGAACTCCAAGGAACTTGGTGCTCTCCACTGTATACTACAGAGTTGTTGATGTGAAAGTGGAGGGTGGTCATTCTTGGTCCTCCTGAAGTCCACAATAATCTCCTTCAACTTATCCATGTTGAGACTCAGTTTGTTACTTTCACACCCTATCGCAACATTTTCCACCTCTTCTCTGTAGTGCGACTCATCACTGTTGCCTGATGAGGTCGACTACAGTATTATCTGCAAACTTGATGACACCGTTGGACTAGCAATGCAGTCATGGGTCAGCAGCACGAACAGGACCAGGTTGAGCACAGACTTTACAAAAGTCAAGTTTCAAATTCAATTTTCTGTTCACTCTTTAGGTGTTATTTTGATCAGAAGTTTAAACCTACGTGTTTATTTTACCAAGTTTGATGTTATGGATTTTTTTCTTGCCTCTTTCTGCTTGTATTTATTGCTCCAAAGTTAATTTTATAATAAATTATGAACAAAATTTAAACTGGAAAAACTTAATGAACTCAGTTCTGTGGCTTTTGTTGTAGTGACATGGGGGAAGTGTATAATTACCGTGATACTAGGCACCCAAGTCCTGTTAGTCACTGAGAAGGTAAAACAAAATATACATTACTTAAAAGAATCAGAAAATAGCAATCAAAATTCTTTGGACACATCATGCGAAGAGACACATCAGAACATTTAGCTACAACTGGAAAGCTGGAAGGAAAAAGAAGTAGAGGCAGACAGAGAACGAAAATGACACATGGATCAACATCATGGTTAGAAACAGGGGAGGCTACAACTACAATTTGGAGGGTCAGAGGTGTGCTGGATGGAGAGAGGTGATTGCCCACGCCGAACGGCAAGGTACCTGAACCAAAGAATGAAAGTGCATCCAAGAGTCTCACCAGACATGGACCAGCCATCTATTTGGTCCATGTGAGGTGCACGTGAACTGGTATTGCACACCCCTCTTATAAAAGGGCTACACAACCAGATGAGGGCAGAGGTAAATTTTGTGATGACATGGGATATGGATCTCGGATCCAGATTTCAAAATTAAGCACGGCAATTTATTTATTGATGAAGTTGGTTTCGTAGAAAAGTAAGCTCTAAACACCGATTAAAAAGTCTCCAAATTGAGAAGCATCAAGAATTGACTTGCCTCAACAAAATAAAGCCATCTTCCAAACTGGTACAAGGAACTGTCATCGAAGAAAGTTTCTCACAAACAATTAGTAGGTGATGTGACAAGAACCCCCTTTTCAGACTGGAGATGCTATTGGGCATCTCCTCAAACCATCAGGCTTTCAAGCAGATTGAACTCTCAATCACTTACAACAGTGAAAGTCAAAGAAGAATGTTTACATTAACTTATAAATATTTGTCGATCCTCAAAAAACAAAGAACCATATCCACACAAATACGATTGAAGGATCATAAATAAATCTTTCAAAAAACACTTTACCTTACACTGAACTATTTTTATACAAGAATTATAATACACAAGCAGAAAATTAATCCTCAAAGGCCAAGAGAATTCGCTAACCAGTTGTAATATCTGGGTATACACTTAATGATGCTCTTAGATTTTGTACAACAAGTGATATTTGGTAGATTTTTCTGCAAGCTAATCAAAAAAATCTTAAATTTATTTATTTTCCTTAATGCCAACAGCTTTCCATCTTTACTAATGCAAAATCTCGGTCAAAAGTATAACTAACATCTTTCTTCTTTCTTTGGCTTGGCTTCGCGGACGAAGATTTATGGAGGGGGTAAAAGTCCACGTCAGCTGCAGGCTCGTTTGTGGCTGACAAGTCCGATGCGGGACAGGCAGACACGGTTGCAAGGGAAAATTGGTTGATTGGGGTTGGGTTTTTCCTCCTTTGCCTTTTGTCAGTGAGGTGGGCTCTGCGGTCTTCTTCAAAGGAGGTTGCTGCCCGCCAAACTGTGAGGCGCCAAGATGCACGGTTTGAGGCAATATCAGCCCACTGGCGGTGGTCAATGTGGCAGGCACCAAGAGATTTCTTTAGGCAGTCCTTGTACCTTTTCTTTGGTGCACCTCTGTCACGGTGGCCAGTGGAGAGCTCGCCATATAACACGATCTTGGGAAGGCGATGGTCCTCCATTCTGGAGACGTGACCCACCCAGCGCAGCTGGATCTTCAGCAGCGTGGACTCGATGCTGTCGACCTCTGCCATCTTGAGTACTTCGACGTTAGGGATGAAAGCGCTCCAATGAATGTTGAGGATGGAGCGGAGACAACGCTGGTGGAAGCGTTCTAGGAGCCGTAGGTGATGCCGGTAGAGGACCCATGATTCGGAGCCGAACAGGAGTGTGGGTATGACAACGGCTCTGTATACGCTTATCTTTGTGAGGTTTTTCAGTTGGTTGTTTTTCCAGACTCTTTTGTGTAGTCTTCCAAAGGCGCTATTTGCCTTGGCGAGTCTGTTGTCTATCTCATTGTCGATCCTTGCATCTGATGATATGGTGCAGCCGAGATAGGTAAAC
Source organism: Narcine bancroftii (assembly GCF_036971445.1). Classification (NCBI taxonomy): domain Eukaryota; kingdom Metazoa; phylum Chordata; class Chondrichthyes; order Torpediniformes; family Narcinidae; genus Narcine; species Narcine bancroftii. The sequence continues at coordinate 230,428,267 of NC_091474.1, read as the reverse complement.
TGGTTGACCGTTTTGAGTTTTGTGTGCCCGATGGAGATGTGGGGGGGCTGGTAGTCATGGTGGGGAGCTGGCTGATGGAGGACCTCAGTTTTCTTCAGGCTGACTTCCAGGCCAAACACTTTGGCAGTTTCCGCAAAGCAGGACGTCAAGCGCTGAAGAGCTGGCTCTGAATGGGCAACTAAAGCGGCATCGTCTGCAAAGAGTAGTTCACGGACAAGTTTCTCTTGTGTCTTGGTGTGAGCTTGCAGGCGCCTCAGATTGAAGAGACTGCCATCTCTTCAGCATGATGCTGAACCAAGCCATGAAAGACCCCAACAATGAAGACGCTGTTTACATCCGGTACCGCACGGATGGCAGTCTCTTCAATCTGAGGCGCCTGCAAGCTCACACCAACTAACATCTAAAGTTTTGATAAAAGTATTTAATGAACCACAGTGCTGAGAAGGTACTTTAAACATTCAAATGATATTAAAAATATCCTCTCAAAAGTTCCATTTTCTTTGAATTTTCCAAGATTCTCATTACCATGAGTACTAAAGGAAATGAAAAGCAAATCATCTTTATTTCAAAGAACTGTGTGAATTCCTCCATTTGGTACAGTCTTGTAATATATCTGTGGCGTTAACAACGCTTAGATTAGGAAAATAAAATACATTTTCGACCACGTAAGAATGAAGATGAAGAATTTAGTGCAAATAGTAACTTAATACTCTGACAACTTCAGCAATTTATGATAGTCCTGTGTTTCTAGCACATTTCTCGAATTCACACAACACTGACCACGGAAAGGCCATAGTTCAAGATTAGCAGAAGTTCATCTTTGCATTATGTAAAACTGGTTAGTGGAATACATCACACTGCTGTACTGCTGAGTATAGAGAGAACATTTTCCATATCAGTATGCACTGGACAACTTGTTCCATGAGTGCTAAAATCACTCCATGCCTGGCTTTTATCTCTTATGCCTTTATCTTCTTCAATATCACGAAACATGGTCTTGCGGAGAGAACACTTATGCAACTGATAAGGTTCTTATTAAAATAGAAGTGGCCCATTTTGCTGCAAAGAATTTACAGCATCTACTTCTCTAAGCCATTTGGATCTTTATGCCTGAGTATTTAGAAGGATAACAAATAGAACATTTCTGAAGCGCAAGATATTCTATTTTCAACCAACTCAGGTTCTGTTTAGTTAATAAAAGCAGTGTAAGCCATTTCTAATGCAATGACATCAATTTTTTGACGACCTATAAATTTGATTGAATTTAGCTCTAACCAAGAAGTTGTAAGCAATTTTTCAGTAACAATACATTTTGGACCCACCCAAGTTCCAAAAATAGATAGGGTTGGCTTTGCAGTTAGTGCAACGGCTTGACAGCGCCAGCGATCAGGACCAGGTCTCGAATCCCACGCTGTGAGGAGTTTTGTACTTTCTCCCCGTGTCCGCATGGGTTTTCCCTGGGGCGGGGGGGAGGGGGAGGGCCTTCAGTTTCCTCCCACCATTCAAAAACATACCGAGTTTGTATGTTGATTAGGTATAAATTGGGCAACACAGGCCTGTGGGCCAAAATGGCCTGTTACAGAGCTGTGTATATAAATTAATATCCTTCAGGGAAAGAAATTTGACTTCTTTCTTGGTCTGGCTGACCTGTGAATCCAGACTCACCAGTATTTTTGACACTCAACTGCCTCCTCAATTCAAGGTGGACAACAAATACTAATACTTCCCACAAGGTCCACATTCCACAAAGTATAAAACCAAACAAATGAACTCTTCACCTACCAAGTACTTGTCCCAAGGACTAAACTGAAGGCTAAACTGATAATTATGGCAACTCTTTCTGCTTCAAAGACTTTGGCATTTCAACATGGCACCTTGTTCTTCATCCAAAATGCCTTGGAGAAAAGGTGATATTTAATTAAAGGTTTTTATGGCTCACCCATAGATCCTTCCTTATCATATTTTTCATTTGGCCTCAAAATCAATATTTACTGAGATTCTCATTGTCATAGAAAGGAAATATAATGATAGTGGTTGTTGGGAGTTTAATTAGCTAAACTCCAGGATATGGCTGCAGGAGTGTTCATGGCACTGTCCTTGGTCTAATCATTATACTGCTTTACTCTACAATGAGATCTTGCATTGTTCTCTGTTAATGCCGTATTCTCAATTCCATTCACAGCTCACAAAACAAAATCATCCATGTCTGTAGCAAACAAGATCTGAGTGACATTCAGATGTGGCGGGTAACATCAGCAGCCATACAAGTGCTCAGAACTGATCACTTCTAACAAGGGTGCATCAAATCCACCATATGAAATATCCTAACAGAAGCTCAACTGGACCTGCCGCAGAAGTTCTATGGCTTCAAGTAGAGGTCAGAGCTGGGTATCTAGTTGAGAGTGGCATATCTTCAAATGCCTCAAAGTCTTTCCACCATCAACATAAAACATGAAACATAAAAGAGGCCCTTCAGCCCATGATGTTGTACAACAATCTAAACCTTCCCTACCTCACATCCATAGCCCCTATTTTTCTTACATCCATGTGCCTATCTAAGTCTTGTGAATGTACCAGCCTCCACCATCTCTCCTGGCAATGCACAAATCAGAACTCTCAAGCAGAACTCTCAAGATGCCTCAGTGGCCCAGCCCCAACAACTCAGAACTTAATACCATTCTTCACAATCCAGCTTTCTTGAATGACATACCATAACACCATCCTCAACAATCACTCCTTCCACCACCGTCTACACTCTATAACGCACATGGCGATAACAAATCAAGACTTTACACAATCCTGATTGGTATATATCGTATATACAGTAGAACAAGACGACTCTGTATAGGGCAACCCTTGGGATTTCCACCTAAAATGTTGGTTTTTGTAAGACAACCCTCCCCCCCAAAAAATCAGGCCCTTTCACTGGCCACTAGATGCTGTTAAAAGTAAATCATAATATTTTAATAACAAATTAAAGGTAAAGATTTCATTATTGCAATGTAATACTACATTTAGAATGTAACATACATAAAACTCTTTAATTTTGTCGACCAAAAGGAAGACAAAAGAGAATTGCCACTTTGTCCAGCACCTCACAGAAATGAAGCCCTAGCAAAGAACGAACTCATGACCCTTGGTTTACAAAAAACCAGTGCTCTAACCACTGAGCTATCAGAAAGTTATAATTTTATTTGGATATTTTAAAATAAACCTCTGTCAGCTCCTGTTACAGGCCATTTAAAGCCTGTACAGAGCTGACAGGACTCGAACTGGGCAGGTAGACCATGGAAGAGCATGGAGACTTCTCAAATAACTAACAGGACATGTGCGAGATTGCATTAGAGTAGTGGGAAGACAGCAGCGGTGTTGAGACTTTGCTGTTAAGGTTCATGTTTTGGACCAGGTATATAGAACAACCTTGATTTTAAAGGAAATTTTTGTTTCAGGACTATCCTATACAACGGCATATACAGTATATTGCCATTTATCATTGCTGGCATGCTCTATCCAAACATACTGTGGCTGAACTTTCACTCAACTGAATTCAGTGGTCACTGACAGGAGCTCACCGGCTCCTTCTGAAGGATAACTACATTTGGATAGTGAGCCAGTGACATTAACATCTTAGTAATGAGAGAAACAAGTTTCCAACAATATGCTTCACTCAAAATTCATAAGATCTTACCCTACCACATCTTGGGCCCTTCTTGGCTTCTTTTCCTCTTCGTATATGTAATACTACCCATTTTTTTAACTTTAATTTTGATGAAGAGGCCTGTCCTGAAATAATAACTGACCTTTCCTACCCATGGATGCACTGAGTTTTTCCAGAATTTGGTTGTTTAACACTTTGTTCAGGCACAATGCATGCAAAAAGATTTGAAAGTAATGACTTAAATATCTTACCTCAATAACCCTGGAGTCAAAGGCTTCAAACGTTTCTGCAAATAGAAAGCAGAATCTTTCATTTCCATGACCATGAAGTTTGATAACACAACGAAAATACAGCACTTAACTCCAGAATAAAATTAAGCTTCTCTAAGTTAGGTGAAATAAACTGATGGGAGTACTGAAAGCTTTAAGAATTCCCAGTCTCTCTGTATTGACCAAGTGAAGTAAATGATCAAATTACACTGCAAATGATGAAACATTCAATTACAACCTACACCTGCAAATTCATTTTTTTTTAATTTTAAGTGCAAAATTTTAACATTCCCAAGTTTACTCATCCACTGGAAATTTGCGTCTTCCCATGGTAGAAATAAACACAAATTACTCATTTAATTGGTGAATCATTTCTTGATTTTTCATTCTGCCCTTTCTACTTTCAGTTTTTAATAGTCTGCATTAACTTTTACCACTCTCTTTCTCTTAGTGTATTTATATCTTTTACATTCTTTACAATTTTGCTTTTCAACACCACTCTTGATATCACTCTTTTAGTCTCTGACTTCCATGTTTTTCTCATTTACTGGGATTGACATAATTATTTACATTTTGGCCAGTCATATTTTATATAGGAAACCACCGTTCTATGGTTTACGGGGAGGTTGTGTCCCATGAAAGTGGGCTGTATCTCAAATTTCCAGGTAGTGATTTGTGAATTCTGCAAGGGTGAAATTCTATGCCTTGAATGGCCATAATGTGGAGTTACCTGTTTGGAGTTTAAAGCACACAATGTCCCTTCACTCTTTTGTTGAACTAATCACGGGCCCTTCAACCTTTTTTTGGGTATGGCCTGGTTTTGTATCATATAAAATAGCTCTCATTTTACAATTTAGCAGTTCAAAACAATTTATCGTGATTAATAGAATATTTACTCCTTTGAAGTTTGCTTTACTTAGATTTCAGAAATTATTTCTAATCCTTGCTTTCCCCTCTCAAACACAAAACTAACTGATCTCCTGGATTCAGTGTCACAGGTTTTTCTACAGTTCATTCATTTTAAGTAAAATCCTTTGTTCAATATTATATTAAGGATTCCTTTCTTTGAAAAATAATGGGATTAGTTCATTCAAAATGGATAAATGCACTGCTTTTTCAAAGTAAGAAAGCAGATTGCTAGGTTATTGATCTAAAGTTCTCTTCCTTTATGTGTTAATCTATCACTAACAACCATCATCATTAATGTTTAATGCAATATTGATCCAGCAAAAAAATCTTCATCAGTGAGATATCATTTTCTACACTGTAAAAAGACCACATTGTTTGTTCAGACTGACGTTCTCTTTGCATTCAAGGCCCTTTTACAAATGATTGTTAACACATCTTTTTGTAAGATTTAAGCTCAGCCAGGCTTTTCCACAAAGGCATTTAAAATTTTCCTATCAATAATTTGTTTTTATTCTTTATTTTTTTTTTAATGTGTGAATATTACACTGTAGTTTCAGCCATAGAAAGATCTATTTAAAACTTCACACAAACTCTAAGCAATGTGCTATATCTTAATATTAAGGGGACATTTGACAAAGTCCGGATCAAGGAGCCCAAATAAAATTAGAGGTCAATTGTATACAAAAGTCTTCACTGTAAACCAAAAAACTGCAAATTTGCAAATCTGAGAAACAGAAAATGCAGACACTTGCACTTAGCAGGTCAAACAGCATCTGTGGGGGAGGGAGGGAGGGAGGGAGAAAGAGAGAGAGTGCTACGATGTCATAGGCTCAACTGTCTTTGGCTGCTTCATCAAAATGCACATATGATTTCCTTCACAACACCATAAGATATAGAAGAATTAGGCCATTCAGCCCATCAAGTCTTCCACCATTCAAATCATGGCTGATTAATTTTTTCTTTTGACCCCATTCTCCTACCTTCTCCCCATAACCTTTGACACTTTTACATATCAAAATCCTATCAACCTCTGCTTTAATGTTGAAATGGCACAAAGCAAGGCGAAGGCAACATTCAGATTTGGAACAATTACACTATACAAGTATCAGGTAACTGTTATTTCCAATAAATAAAGGTTTAATCACTTATGTCCCATCACTCCAAAGGCCCCTGATATGTTACAACATTACTATCAACTCTCGAGGTTAACAAGACCCAAAAACTTAACTGAGATCAGCCACAGGTACAAAGTACAAGATGGTACCTTACTGTGGCAATTCTTTGTGCGCAGCTCTAACAGGAATTATTAAATATTCCTGTCCAGAACTATTAAAATTCAACCCCAGAACCAGAAACATAAAATCAAACTTACCCGTGAATAAGATCGCTAGCAGACCTCGGACCCCGGGACCTTTAAACAGCCGGTGCTCAGGCAACTTCAACATCGTGGGAGTTTTAAACAGTCAGAGATCGGCCATTTAAACTTTTCAGTATTCACACACAGAACACGCTCAGTCCATTTAAACTTCACAGGAGATTTTAAAGGGCATTGCATGGACCATTTAAATACTGCAGGAATAACCAGCAGTGAACCCACGTGCCATATAAGGAAGACCCGACCACTTGGATGTGGGGGGGTGGGGGTGGAGGGGGGGAGAGAGCGGTGGCTGTGGTGGTTACAGGTTTAGCTGAGACACCGGACGGGCCCTGAGGCTCCTTCCACTCCCTACCATCCTCCTAGCCAATGTACAATCCTTGGAGAACAAACTAGAAGAACTCCAAGCCAGACTTCAACATTAGAGAGACATCATGGAGTGCTGTATGATGTGGTTTACTGAAATGTGTTTTTTTTTAAACTTTATTTATTCGTTCAAAAAACAAATAATATATGACATATACAGCAATTAAACATGAAATTTGTTTTTATTTATATATATATATATATATATAAAAAGAGAGAAAAAAAAGAAAAGACCCCCCCTTCAGCCAACTCTCCTAAGGAGAGCCATAAAAAAAGAAAGAATATTTAAAAAAAGTTAAATATACATATTAAAGTCTAATCAATATAAATTGAAATGAAAATATTCTGAGTATAACAGCCACTTATTAATAAAAAAATATAATTATCATGTGAAACATATGTAATTTTTTCCATTATTAAACAATATTTCATCTCATTATGCCATCTATTAATAGCAATCATATGTGTATCTTTACATTTTTTCGCTACGGATAAAGCTAAATATACAAAAGCAAGCTGAAACTTATCTAATCCCAAGCCTTTCAGAGGTTGCAAACTACCCAATAAAAATACTGTTGGATCTCAAACTATTTTAATCTTATACAGGTATTCTAAAAACGATCAAATTTTCTTCCAAAAAGATTGACCAAACAGCATGAAAAAAAGTTCCAACCATATCACCACATCTAAAACACAAATCTGATTCATGAAAACCATATTTAAAAATTTTTCAGGTGTCAAATATAATTGATGTAAAAAATTGTAGTTAATCATTGCATAACGTGCATTGATCAATCTAGTTACACTATCATAACAGATATCTAACCAATCCTCTTCAGAAAAAGTAAAACCAATATCCGCTTCCCATTTACTTTTAGATCTATCCCAACCCTTTTTATCCATACCGTCCTGTACTATTGGATACATAGATGAAATATAACCCTTCACTGGTACCTTCATAAGAAAAGTCTCAAATTTAGTCATTTTAGGTAAAATCATCTCTCTACCAAACACATTTTACCAAAGATCGAATTTGATAATAAAGAAATGAAGAATTCTTATCAATACCAAAATCTTCCCTCATCTGATTAAAAGATAAAAACTTACCCTCTTTAAAACAATCTCCCAAACTTTCCACACCTTTAAATCTCCAATGCAGTAAACTTTGATTATGTATTGAAAAAGAAATAAGTTGATTATTATACAACGGAGTCAAAGCCGATAATTTACCTCTAGAACCTATCATTTTATTTTTCTTTATCCATAACTTCATTAAATGTTATTTTGTTGTAACAGATTCATATTCCACCTAAACAAAAACTGATGCATTTCAAATTCAGAAATACTTGCCATCTCAATGTTAGCCCCACTAGGAGGCTGTACCAAATCCATCAATGAACTACTGAAACGTGGTTGAACGCGAACATTCCAGACACAGTGCTACAACCCGAGGGCTGCACCCTCCACCACGCTGAGCAGGCAGTGGCGTCAGGAAAAACCAGGGGAGGTGGTGTTTGTGTCATCATTAATTCATTGCGGTGCACAAATGTGACAGTTGTGTCCCAGTTCTGCTCTCCCTGTCCTGCAACATCTGGTGACCAAGTGCCGCCCATTCGACCTGCCGAGGGAGTTCACTGCCATCATCCTGGTTGCAGTGTGCATTCCACCTCAGGCTGGCATTGGAGACACTGAGCATTGTGAATAGACAATGACTAGATCCTGATGCCTTCCTGATGATTGTAAGAGACTTCAATCGGGACAACCTGGAGAAGTCTCTGACAAACTACGAGACCAGGGGAGCCAACACACTCTGCTACATCACAATGAAGAACGCCTACTGAGCCAAACCCCAACCAAACCTCGGCAAGTCTGATCACCTGGCTGTACTCCTACTCCCGGCATACAAGCAGAAACTAAGGATCACAGCTTCAGTAGTTAACTCGGTGAAAGTATGGTCGAAGGAGGCAGAGGAACATCTGCAGGACTGTGTTGAATCGATAGACTAGACCATATTCAAGAACTCAGCCATAGACTTGAATGAACATGGAACAGCTGTCACCAACTTCATCAAAATCTGCGTGGATGAGTGTGCGCCCACATGCACATACTGGGTGTTCCCCAATCTGAAGCCTTGGATGAATCAGAGGATTTACAACCTGCTGAGAGTGAAATCAAAGGCATTTAAGGCTGGGGATCTAGATCTCTCCAAGAAGTCCAGGTATGACCTGTGGAAGGGTATCTCTGAAGCAATGTGACAATTCCGGAGGAAGCTAGAGATAGAGACAGGTACACACCAGCTATGGCTGGGAGTGCAGGCCATTACAGCCTACAATGCAAGGGCAAACACCATAGATGGCTGTGATGCTTCATTACTCGATTAGCTGAACACCTTCTATGGCTGTTTTGAGAAGGAGAACCCAACAGTGCCTACTAGAATTCCTGAAAAGGTTGAGGACCCTGTGATATCTGTCTCTAAAGACGACATCAAAACATCAAGAGGGTGAACCCTCACGTTGTTCCCACCTGGTTCAAAAGGGCATCAATCATCCTGGTGCTCAAAAAGAGTAGTGAGCTGTCTCGACGACTATCGTCCAGTAGCACTAACACCTTCAGTGAAGAAATGCTTTGAGAAGCAGGTCATGGCCAGCATTAACACATACGCTTACCTACGCAAAGGTCTGGGCCCACTGCAATTTGCCTATCGTCACAATTGCTCCACAGAAAATACAATATTGCTACCTCTCCAGTCAGCTCTGGATCACCTCGAAAACAACAACTCGTACATAGAGCTGCTCTTCATCAATTACAGCTCAGCCTTCAATACCGTTATTCCCTCACTGCTGGTCAAGAAGCTATAAAATCTAGGACTCTGCACCCTACCTCTGCAACTGGATCCCTGATTTCTTCATTGCAAGACCAAAGTTAGTACAAATTGGAAACAATGTCTCCTCCTCGCTGATCAACAACACAGGCGCACCTCAAGAATGCGTGCTTAGCCACTGTTCTACTCATTATACACCGATGACTGTCCGGCCAGGCACAATTCCAATGTTATCTACAAATTTGCCGATGACACCATGGTTTTGGCAGAATCACAATCGGCAATCAGTTTGTTGTATGGTTTAACGTCAACAACCTTGGGCTCAACATTAGCAAAACCAAGAAAATGATTGTGGACTTCAGGAGGAAGTCAGGGGAACATGACCCAGTCCTCATCGTGGGCTCAGTAGTGGGGAGGGTCAAGAACCTGAAATTTCTGGGTGTTAATATCTCCGAGGATCTGTCCTGGGACTTCCATGTCGAGGCAATCACTAAGAAGGCTTGCCAGTGGCTATACTTTGTGAGGTGTCTTAGGCGGTTCGGTAGGTCACCAAAGACTCTCGAAAACTTCTACAGGTGTAACATGAGGAGCATTCTGGTTGGTTTCATCACTGTCTGGTAAGGAGATGTCAAGCTAAGGGCAAGAAAGAACTCGAGGGTTGTTAACTTGGCCTGCGACATCACAGGCGCCAGACTTCACTCAATCAAGGTTGTGTCTTAAAAAAGCAATCTCCATCAAGGACCCCCACCACCCAGGCCACGCCCTCTTCACTCTGCTACCATCGGGAAAAGGTAGAGAAGCCTAAAGACAAGCACTCAGCGACACAAGGACAGCTTCTTCCCCGCTGCCATCAGATTCCTGAATAACCAATGAACCCCAGGCACTGCACTGTTTTTTTAATTTATGGTTGTAAGGTGGTTTATATGAATGTTTGCAATATGATGCTGCAGCAAAACTTTTGTGACTTGTTTGAGGTAATAAATTCTGATGATAATTGAACATATACAGTATAACATACATGTAGTCAAAAGATTGGTGGTGGCATTAATCATCCCAAGTACCAATAGTGTCAAAGCATTTTTCTACTGATCGCTCAATGTCTGAAATCTCATTCAGTGGGGTGCAGTCTTCACCTGAGTGCCAAAGAGTTGAGGCACCCACTGGCATGAGGTCCACCCCTCCATTACTTCTCTTCTGGCGCTACGAAGCTGCAGGCAAGGAATGTGCCCTTCTTGACGGTTAGTCTCCAGAGGATTGAACAGATAACAGTGAAGCAGGAGGTCTTCACTCAACTATACCTAAAGGTACTCTATACCAGATTAGGAAGGGAACTTTCCACAAGAGGACTTAAGTGGCTACTTTCCTGGGGGCTCGTTTCCACGAATCTCTGGCATTGCCGAAAATTGGAGCCATGGCATCACAGGATACCAGGGTCAACCTCTGTCAGTTCTGCAAGATTCCACTGCTAAATATATATTCTCTTCCCCGTCCCTTTCAGTATTTCATAAAACATGATAGAATAGTACAGGCCCTTCAGTCCTCGATGATGCGCTGTCTGAGATAAACTGACTCCACCACAATCTAATCCTTCCCTACCTCAGATCCATAACCTTCTTTTTCTTCTATACATGTACCTATCTAAGTATTTTCCTTTTTTACCAGGCTCTACCATTACCACTGACAATGCATTCCAGGCACCTATCACTCTCTTTGTAAAGGACTTGCCTCTGACATCTCCCCTAAACATTCTTCCACTCACCTTACGCAGATTTCCTCTGGTATTTTCTATTGTCACCCCTGGAAACAAGTGCTAGCTGTCCACCCACCCTACCTTAGCCTCTCATAATCTTATGGATTTCAAAAGAATTTTCCCCTTTCGACTGCCTGGTCCACTCTTCACTCCCACCAACCTCTCCCCATCTTATAGCACTTGACCTTGCAACCACAGAAGATGCAACGCTTATTTTTTCACCCCCCCACCCCCCTTCCCTGCATGTTATCCAAGAGTCCAAACAGTTCTTCCAGATGATGTAGCAATTCACTGGCACTGCTTCTCATCGGGTAAACTGTGTTCAGTGTTCACAATGCTACCTGCTCTACATTTGGGAGATTGGTCAGCTAGTTGAGTGATGTCACATCTACAGCCTTGCAACCAAGGGGATAAGTGTAGACTTCAGGAGGGAATCAGGAGAATGCAAACTGATCATCGTCAAGGAGTCAGCAGTGAAGAGTGTCAAGAACGGTGTGGCAGTTAGCGCAATGCCATTACAGTTCCAACAATCGGGACCGGGGTTTGAATTTTGCTCTGTCTGTAAGAAGTTTGTACATTCTCCCCGTGTCTCTGTAGGTTTTCCCTGGGGGCTCCAGTTTCCTCCCACTGTTCGAAACATACTGGGGGTATAGGTTAATTGGGTGTAAGTGGGCGGCATGGACTCGTGGGGTGAAATGACCTGTTATCATGCTACATGCCTAAATTTAAAAATCCTGGGTGTCAACATCTCCAAGGATCTGTCCCGGAGCCTCCATATTGATGCAATCACGAAGAAGGCTCGCCAGCTGCTATATTTTGTGAGAAGCACGAGGAGATTTGTTATGGCACCGAAGACGCTTGAAAACCTCTAAAGGTGTACCGTGGAGAGCATTCTGGCTGGTTGCATCACTGTCTGATACGGAGATGCCAATCCTCAAGACAAGAAAAAACTTCAGAGTGTTGTTAACTCAGCCTGCAACATCACAGGCATCAGATTTCACTCCATCGAGGACATCTACAAGAGGTGGTGTCTTAGGAAAACTGCCTCTAACCTCAAGGACCCCCAACACCCAGGCCAGGCCCTCTTCACTCTGCTACCATCGGGAAAAAGGTACAGGAGCCTGAAGCCTCAGCAGCACAAGGATGGCTTCTTCCCCGCTGCCATTAGAATGGCAATGAACCAGACAATGCCTTTTTTTGACTGTTTCTTGCACTATTTTTAATTATTTTGTAAGGTGGTTACATCGAAATGTTTGCACTGTGATCCTGATTCAGAACAACAAATTTTGTGACACGTTCACAACAATAAATTCTGATATGCAAGTTGAGTGATCATTCAGTCCCTGGGCTTCCAACTGCCTGACAATTTAATTCACCTTCCCACTTCCCACTACGAGGACCCATGGAAATGTTTGGCTCTAGCACTGTTGCAACAAGGTCAAGAGTGAAAACACTACCTTCCATCTGGGCGCAGTGTGGCCTTGATATCAAATTCTCCAATATTCAAGAATTCACTCTCTCCTCACAGGACTAGAAATGGCTATTTCTGCCGGCCATCAGTTTTGTTCTTCTATTCATATCACTGTCTTGCAAGGAACATCATTATTAATAAAACAATGTGCAAACAAAGTATCGTAATGTCTTGTGACTTCTCCCATTAACCTGGTTGGCCTCATTGTATCACCAATATTCCCTTTTTTTGATGCATCCCTTCCTACCATCATGTGACTGAAACCTAACCTGTTTGTCTCTCCTTCCTAGTTCTGAAAAAGAGTACTGGACATGAAACAGAGACCAGATGAATATTTCCAACATTTTCTGTTTTTATTTCATTGTTACAAGTCACGGGAATCCTGCTAAAATGTGCACAATTTAGTTTCCACAGCAAGTAACATATTTGTACCTGTGCTACGTGACTGGATTTCTACCTTACTGTGTGAAATAAGATTTCTGTTATCCAAAGTACCAATCAGTGGCTCATTTGTGAACCCACTTTAATGGCATTTCAGTGTTGAATTTTTGAGAGGCACTCTTTAAAAGATGTGATAACAATTTAATTTTGTAACATGAAAACAACATTGATTGGAAAATGCAGCACAATTAAAGAATCAGGTTCAACCATTCATATTTTTCTCTATGTTTATTTCTTATAAAATTAATCCTCCTTCAAAAACATATTACAAAGAGAACAGTACTCAAGTACAAGGTAGAGTGAAAAATCCATACAAAAACACACACACACACACCCACACACACACACAAAGATACAGTATAAAATTCATAATATCACTGTTTGTAAAAAAAACAAGTTGGTTAATCAAGCAATGTTCAGATAATGCCATAGATTCCAACAGAATGCATATTTGACTGTTAGATCACTAAAATTAATCAATTTAAATAATCTTTGGAGAGACTGGATGCAGACTGGGAGATCACTTTGTTCAGCACCTTCACTCTGTCCGCTGCAATAGAGAAGATCTCCCAGTGGCAACCCATTTCAATTCTCTGTCCCATTTCCATGCCAACATGTCTGTCCATGGTCTCATGCACTGCCAGACTGAGGCTACCCACAAATTGGAGGAACAACACCTCATATTCCATCTGGGCACCCTCCAACCAGATAGCATTAACATTGACCTCTGTTTCCAGTAGTCCATTCCCCCCCATCTCTCTCTTTTCCCTATTTCTCCTTTCCTCCAGCTCTGAATTCACCCACTCCCCTGATCAATTTTCACCTTTCCTCTCTTGCCCTCCGTTCAATTATCTTTTGTCTGTTGGCCTGTTCTCCTTCCCCTGCCCTTTCCTCCCTTCTCGCCCAGCCTTTTTATTCAGTTGCCTGCTTCCTTTTTACTCATACCTTGAAGAAGGGTTCAGGCCCAAAATGACAGTTATATATCTTTACCATCTTATGGATGCTGTGAGATTTGCACTTCTGTGTTTTTAATAAAAAAGGCTTATGAATTTTTTACTAAATAACCATCTATGTTTAATTAAATCCACTAGAATTTTTGTTGCCATTTTAATGAAGTAAGACTACTCTAATTTAAATTACATATTAACAAAATAATCCATATTTTATTCCAAAATATTCAGTTAGTAATTTTCAAATGTTTTCCTTTTCCGTTCACTAATTATATAGAAAATGGAGAGATCAGGAAGGAACAATTCAAACTCACTAATCACTACGAATGGTTATTAAGATCAATTTATCTATTGCTTTGCTTTTCTCATAATCTCCAGTAAAATGTCAAAGAGCAACTCACAAATTTTAAGTCAGCAAAATCACTGCGACTTTCAGCCCTAAAATAATACCTATAAATAATTATTTTGCTCTCTCCTCTTATCAATTATTCCTCAGAAAGGAGCCAAACTATAGCTCCAAAATCCAGCGTATCAACCTCAACTCAGTAGTGATAATGCAAATTATTCAGATGGTAACTTGCTTGTTCTTGCAAATGGATACAAAATATCCTCTGGCATTATTCGAACACACGCTCTTCCGTGTGAAATGGCCAACACGAGGTCTTTAACACATCCATCATTTTGCGTTATTTGTGGAACCATTCTGCAGATAACAGTGAACTTATTTACTGGAATACAGGAACAACTATACTTCAAAATAATCTAATTAGCTGTAAATCTATGAGAACATTCTGAATCATGAATGAGACATCTTGGATCGTATTCCTCCTGTTGGATTTGTCATAAGCTTCGTGAACATATGGATTAGATCTGTTTAATAATGTGAGTACAGCAGAATTATGACTCATTTAATTTCATTTTAGTGTATATTTTCAATTAATAAGAAAAATACACTAGAGCACCAACATCTGAATATAAAATTTGTAAGGGCAGATTTTACAAACTTTTCTCTTCAAGCCCTCAGGAAAATTCCCTATCCATTCTATGTGCCAACTCCTGGGTCAAGACAGAATATTTTCCCAATCAATATTCACTTTCCTGGTATTTGAAGCTTTGGAAGAGGTATTATTTCATGATATCTATCTTTTAAAGTATCAGTCACCGAAATAGTTTCAAATTTCTTCTTCCTGCATGAATTTTGCAAAATTTCACAAACCACATTCTTTGTGGAAAAAAAACCCCACATGTATTATACATCTCCTTTAAACTAATTCCCACACTCCTTCACTTAAACCTATGCCTTGCAGTAATTGTCATTTCCACTGAGGGAATAAATTGTAGTGTCTGCTAATAGCAGCTCTACCGAAATGAGAGACATCCACACAGCACAAGGTGAACTTTATTTAGAATTGCTTGCTTGAGGAGACCGCCCACTTCCTGTGAGGGGAGCACTGGCCTTAAGAAATGACATCAATGCGTTGCAGTGTCACTCCCCGTCCAGTGGCACGCAACATGGAAGTGGTGCCGTCCCACGGGCAACATGTGTCACCAACTGCGGGGAGGGGAGGACATCTTGTGTTGGATGACTGGGGCGGCAATTCGGTCCATCTAACCATGCAGTCGTTTGGCCCACTACACTATCTACAAGTTTCATAATTTTACATACCTCTATCAAGTCACTCCACTGCCTCCAAGCTCCAGCAAACAACCCAAATTTGTTCACCTTCTCTTTATAAGCTCATACACTCCATAGCATGCAAAATGGTCACAGCGTGGAAAAAGGCCCTTCAGCCCAACTTTCCCATGTTGACCAAAATGTCCTACCTACACTACTTCTGCTGCCTGGATTTGGTTTATATCCCTCTAAACTATCTTATTCATGTTTCTATCCAATTTTTTTTATTAAACGTTGCAACAGTACCTGCCTTAAACACCTCCTCTAGCAGCCAGTTCCATACACTCATTGCTAAAACACAAAGTTACCCGCCAATTTCCTGTTATATCTCCCCTGCTCACCTTAAACTCGTGTTCTCTGTTTACCGATGACCCTATCTTGGTAAATCTCTTCTGTACCCAGATCCTTCCTGGACTGCACATAATATTCCAAATGTGGTCAAACTGAAATTTTACTCAGCTGTAACATGACTGTGATTAGACTTGTTTCAAGAGGAGAAAGCCTACAGGGATGAAGATCAAAGACTGACCATGTGGTGTTCAGCGAACAATCTCGTCTTGAATTCTTCAAAAACAAAAAAAATTCACAAGTTAAAGGAGCAGAAGCAGACCATTAAGCCCATCGAGCCTATTCCATGACTCTACAATAAACTGAATTATGCTCACACCTAGTTCCAATTTCCCGCCTTTTCCCCACTTGTCCGTGAACTAATCTTTGCAGACGATGCCGCTTTAGTTGCCCAATCAGAGCCAGCTCTTCAGCGCTTGACGACCTGTTTTGCGGAAACTGCCAAAGTGTTTGGCCTGGAAGTCAGCCTGAAGAAAACTGAGGTCCTCCATCAGCCAGCTCCCCACCATGACTACCAGCCCCCCCACATCTCCATCGGGCACACAAAACTCAAAACGGTCAACCAGTTTACCTATCTCGGCTGCACCATTTCATCGGATGCAAGGATCAACAACGAGATAGACAACAGACTCGCCAAGGCAAATAGCGCCTTTGGAAGACTACACAAAAGAGTCTGGAAAAACAACCAACTGAAAAACCTCACAAAGATAAGCGTATACAGAGCCGTTGTCATACCCACACTCCTGTTTGGCTCCGAATCATGGGTCCTCTACCGGCATCACCTACAGCTCCTAGAACGCTTCCACCAGCGTTGTCTCCGCTCCATCCTCAACATTCATTGGAGCGACTTCATCCCTAACATCGAAGTACTCGAGATGGCAGAGGCCGACAGAATCGAATCCACGCTGTTGAAGATCCAACTGCGCTGGGTAGGTCACGTCTCCAGAATGGAGGACCATCGCCTTTCCAAGATCGTGTTATATGGCGAGCTCTCCACTGGCCATCGTGTCAGAGGTGCACCAAAGAAGAGGTACAAGGACTGCCTAAATAAATCTCTTGGTGCCTGCCACATTGACCACTGCCAGTGGGCTGATATCGCCTCAAACCGTGCATCTTGGCGCCTCACAGTTCGGCGGACAGCAACCTCCTTTGAAGAAGACCGCAGAGCCCACCTCACTGACAAAAGGCAAAGGAGGAAAAACCCAACACTCAACCCCAACCAACCAATTTTCCCCTGCAACCGCTGCAACTGTGTCTGCCTGCGCATCGGACTTGTCAGCCACAAACGAGCCTGCAGCTGACGTGAACATTTACCCCTCCATAAATCTTCGTCCGCGAAGCCAAGCCAAAGAAAGAAGAAGATACCCTTACTAATGAGGTACTTATCCATTTCCTGTTTAAATACTCCCAGTAATCTGGCCTCCACTGCTTTGAGCGGCGGTGAGTTCCACAGATCCTCGACCCTCTGACTAAAGAAGTTCTTCCTCCTTTCTGTTCTAATTGGACAACTTCTAATTTTAAGACTATCATGCCTTGTCCTCGATTCACCCATCAAGGGAAACATCTTATCCACATTCACTCTATCAAAACCTTTCAATATTCAAAACGTCTTGATGAGATCCCTCCTCATTCTCCTGTACTCCAACGAATACAACCCAAGAGCTGTCAAACGCTCCCCATATGGCAGCCCTTGCCTTCCAGGAATCATCCTAGTAAATCTCCTCTGCACCCTCTCCAGCAACGTCACATCTTTTCTCAGATAGGGGACCCAAAACTAAACAGAGTCTTATTAACACCTCTCTATACTGTACCTCTTGAAATGAGTGCTAGCCTTCTTCACTACAAATCCCACCTGGGTGTTAACTTTTAGATGATTCTGTACAAGGACGCCCAGGTCTCTTTGCACCTCCGAGGACTGAATTTCTCCCCCCCCCCCCCCCCCAATCCAGATAGTTCTCTGCCTGTTTATTTCTGCTGCTAAAATATAGAACCGAACACTTCTCAACATTGTACTTAATCATCTGTCATATTTTTGGCCAGTCTTCCAATCAGTCTATATCTCTCTGCAATTTTATGGTTTCTTCAACACTTCCTGCTCCCCCACCTATCTTTTGCTTTCTGCCCATCAGCCAATTTTCTATCCAGTCTAATAACGTCCCTGTAATTCCATGGACCTTCATCTTATTTATCATTTACCCCTCCTAACATGCAGCACCTTATCGAAAGCCTTTTGAAAATCTAAATATACAACATCCACACCCTCCCCTTTGTCTATCCTACGTGAGATTTCTTCAAAAAACTCTAATAGGTTAGTCAGGCATGATCTACCCTTTAAAAAGTCATGCTGACTAGGAGCAATCCTGTCATGCATTTCCAGGTATTTCATAACTTCATCCTTGAGGATTGACTATAATATCTTCCCCACCACCGATGTCAGTCTTATAGGTCTATAGTTCCCTTTTTTCTGCCTCCCACCTTTCTTGTACAACAGAACCACATTCACAACCTTCCAATCCCCCAGAACCACGCCAGAGACTAATGATTTCTGGAAGATTGTCACCAATGGATCTACAATCTCTAAAGTCACCTCTTTCAAAACCCACGGGTGTACTTCATCTGGTCCAGGAGATTTATCTGTCTTTAATCCATTCAATTTACCTAGCACAATTTCTCTAGTAATCTTAACTGTATCCAACTCTATTCCCTGAAGCTCTTGTCTGTCATGGATATAACTAATGTCTCCACAGTGAATACAGATGTAAAATATTGATTTAATTCTTCTGCCACATCTTTGAAACCCATTATAATTTCTCCAGCAATGTTTTCTATCAGTTCTATTTAAAAAAACTCAGTATATTTTTTAATATTGTTTGCCAATCTCCTTTCACAACTCATCTTTTCTTTCCTTATGACTTTCTTTATTTCTTTCTGTAAATTTCTAAAGGAACCCCAGTCCTCTGATTCCCCACTAGTTTTAGCTTCCTTGTATGCCCTCCCCTTTGTTTTTATCTTGGCCTTAACTTTTTTTAGTTAGCCACATAGGTACCATTTTTCCTTTGACTAATTTCCTTTTTCTAGGAATATATCTATCCCGTATGCTTTTTAATACTTGCAAAAATATCTTCCAGTCCTGCACTGCTCCTCTGACTAGTTTGCTTCTCCAGTCGACCTGAACCAGTTCTTTCCTCGTACCACCATAGTTTCCTTTATTCCACTGAAAAATTGACATTTTTTCCTTTTCAAATTTGAAATTGAATTCAACCATGTTATGGTCACTGCTTCCTAGAGGTTCGAAGACCTTTAACTCCCTAATGACTTCAGGTTCATTGCACATGACCCAATCGAGAACTGCAGATCCCCTGGTGGGCTCCTCAACAAGCTGTTCAAAAAACCCATCTCTTAGGATCTCTCCAAACTCTCACAATCCTGCAATCCAGTAAATTCCTGTTTTTCTCCAATCCCTTGCCATGTTAAAATCTCCCATAATTACTTTGATATTAGATTTGTGACCTGCCCTTTGTATTTCTGTCTGTATCTCATAGTCCTCTTCCCGGCTGGTGTTTGGGGGCCTGTATATAACTGCCAGTATAATCTTTTTACCTTTGGCATTTCTTAATTCAACCCATACTGATTCTACCACTTTAGTCCCTATGTCCCTTCTTTCCAATGATTTAATCTCATCACATCATTTGAGAGCCGCCCCTCCTCCTCTACCCTCTTTCCTATAGACTGTGTATCCTCTGATATTGAGCTCCCAATCTCATGCCTCATTGAGTCACGCTTCAGTAATGGCCACAACATCATTCCTTTTTAGATGAATCTGAGCGACCAGGTCATCTACTTTGTTTCTGATGCTATGTGCATTAAAGTATAGGGCCCATAAGCCCATTATCGATGTCATTTGTGCTGTATCCCTTTCGCCCGTCTGCTCACCTGCCTTTCCTTTATGTCGTTATTGACCACCTCCTTACTATTAATTTCCACTTCCAGTCTCACTGCTATCCTATTCTCTTTGCTGTCATTTTGATATCCCTCTCCTTACAAAGCTAGTTTAATCCTTTCCCAACGGCTTTAGCAAACCCTCCTGCCAGGATATTGGTCCCTTTCAAGTTCAGGTACAGCCCATTCCTTTTATAGAGGTCTAACCTTCCCCAGAAGTGATCCCAATGATCCAGGAATCTAAACCCCTGCCCCCTACACCAACGTTTTAGCCACGCATTCATCTGCCATAACTTCCTATTTGTCCCCTGTCCAGCGCATGGCACAGGGGGCAATTCACCCTCGAGGTCCTGGCTTTTAATTTTCTACTTAACTCCCTATATTCCCTCTTGAGGACCTCGTCTCTACCTCCATCTATGTCATTGGGCCCCACGTGGACCGTGACATCTGGCTGCTCTCCCTCCCCTTCCAGAATGCTGCTAACCCTGGCACCTGGGAGCCAACATACCATCCGGGAGTCTCTATGCATTCCAGCAAACTTCCTGTCTACCCTCCTAACCAATGAATCCCCTATTACTAATGCTCTCCTCTTCTCAGCCCTTCCCTTCTGAGCCAAGGAGTCAATCTCTGTGCCAGAGACTTGACCGCCACAACTGGTAGATTGTCCCCACCAGCAGTATCCAAAACAGCATACATCTTGGTGCTAGGAACATCCACTGAGGTACTCTGCATTACTTGTCCCTTCCTTTTACCTCCCCTGACAGTCACCATCTATCTGCATCCTGCCTATTTGGAGTGACTACCTCTCTGTAATTCCTCTCTACGACTGCCTCGGCCTCCTGAATATCCTTCAATTAATCCAGTTCCAGTTCCAGTTGCGGAACTTGGTCTGTAACGAGCCGGAGCGGAATGCACTTCCTGCAGGCGTGGTTGTCTGGGACAAGTATACCGTCCCAGATTTCCCACATCTCGCAACTGGAACAATCCACAGCCCTAGCTGACTCCATTAATTTGTAGAATAATGCCCTTAACTAGACTTAACTTCTCCCCTTTCCTAGGCTGCAGCAGATGCTCTTCTCAGCCTCTGCACGCTGAAGCCTCTTGAGCCAAAGCCTCAAATACCCACTCCTTCACCAGAGCAGTTAACATCCTGAAAGTCCCTTATCACCCTGATCATCACCTATTTGACCTGCTGCCCTCCAGTATATGCTTCAGGTCCATTAAATCATGGATAAATAGTCTTAAAAACAGTTTTTGCCTCAGAGCGAAGGTGTCCAGCGAAGAGATCTCCCAATTTGAAATGTAGAGAAGGCCACAAAAGGTAGCACCGGATGGAGTAAATCAGTCCTACAGATAAACAAGTGAAGGGTGGCTTCACTTGAAAGACCTGTTTGGGGCCCCTACACCCCCCCCCCCCCCACTCTTTTGATTGGACATCTGCTGACATTTTCCCATACCTTGGTAAAGGGCTCTAGCCCGAAATGTCAGTTACGTATTTTTACCGTTGCTATATAAAGGACACTGCTTGACCTGCTGACATTCTCCAGCTTTGTGTTTTTACTTCAACCATAGTGACTACAGATTCTCATGTTTTACTTGCAAATAAAGGGTGTATGGTTTGAAATTCATCAGGTCTGAAGTTATTCCCTAGGTCTGAACGGTCAGGATGGAGCTCCACAATATTATCCTGGTTTGTCCCTGTTGACCATCTCAAAGGCTATTCTCCAGTTTTTTGGGATCCTAACTACTGCTAATAAACAGGATTCAAAGATATCTATCAAAGGCTCAGAAATCTCCTCCCTTGCCTCAGTCACAATCCTGGGATAGGTTTACAGACGATCCCATATCAGCATCCAATAACGACTTTCTAAATTTTAGTGGAAGCTCTGCATTAAAGGTTTTCAGATTACTTAGATGCAAACATACTCAAGTATGAAATAATTACTCGCGTTGAGCCTGAAGCACTGAGAATTTTCAGAGCATAGCAAATTATAAAATGACCCAAAGGATAATAAATCTATCACAGTTTCCTGTAAATCTCTCATTAACAAAGGAATACATCATTTAAGAATATAAGAACAAAATCAAGAATGACTAAAAGTTAGTACAACCTATTGAAGTTTACCCTTCTGATGCTCCAATTCCCTTTTTGATATCCAAATGCATTGTGACCTAGAATTTGTGATATCTTGCCAGGTCTATGGCAGGTGCCATGTCACTAGCTCTACTCAAAACCCTGGAATATTTGGACAGCAATGATTTATATATCAGGATGTTCTTTATTAACCACAGTTTGGCATTCAACACCACCATCCCCTTAAAACTGATCAGCAAACTCCAAGACCTTGGCCTCAATATCACATTGAGCAATTGGATTCTGGATATCCTCACCACCAGACCCCAATCAGTGTGGATTAGCAAGAACAGGTTGGCGTAACAGTTAGTGCAATACCTCTACAGAGCCAGCGATTGGGACCAGACCAGGGTTCGAGTCCCATGCTGTCTGTAAGGAGTTTGTACGCTCTTCCCCTGTCTAAGTGGGTTTTCTCCAGGGGCTCTGGTTTCCTTCCACCAATCAAAATGTACTGGGGGTGTAAGTTAACCAGCGTTGTCTCCGCTCCATCCTCAACATTCATTGGAGCGCTTTCATCCCTAACGTCGAAGTACTCGAGATGGCAGAGGTCGACAGCATCGAGTCCACGCTGCTGAAGATCCAGCTGCGCTGGGTGGGTCAAGTCTCCAGAATGGAGGACCATCGTCTTCCCAGATCGTGTTATATGGCGAGCTCTCCACTGGCCACCGTGACAGAGGTGCACCAAAGAAAAGGTACAAGGACTGCCTAAAGAAATCTCTTGGTGCCTGCCACATTGACCACCACCAGTGGGCTGATATCGCCTCAAACCGTGCATCTTGGTGCCTCAGTTTGGCGGGCAGCAACCTCCTTTGAAGAAGACCGCAGAGCCCACCTCACTGACAAAAGGCAAAGGAGGAAAAACCCAACACCCAACCCCAACCAACCAATTTTCCCCTGCAACCGCGTCTGCCTGTCCCGCATCGGACTTGTCAGCCACAAACGAGCCTGCAGCTGACGTGGACATTTACCCCCTCCATAAATCTTCGTCCGCGAAGCCAAGCCAAAGAAAAAAATGTGGTTCAGACTCATGGGTAGAAATGGCCTGTAACTGTGCTGTATGTCTTAAAAAAACATTTCATCCATAATCTCCAACAGCACCAGTGATCCATAGGGTTGTGTACTACCCCCCTGCTCTACTCTCTTTACATCTATGACTGTGCGGCTCAGTACCACAACACTACCATCTAAATAGTTGCTGACAATAGCACCATAGTGGGTTATATAAAAATGGGAGAAGAGTCAGAACACAGAAGGGAGATTGAAAACTTGTCTGAATGGTGTACTAATGACACCTCTCACTCAAAACCAAGAAGCTGATTGTAGACCTTAGGAAGGGAAAACCAGAGGTGTATGATCCAGAGCAAATTTAAATTACTGGGATCCACTATATTGGAGGACCTTTCCTGGACCCAACATACTAATGTCATCATGAAGAAAGTATGTCAGCAGTTTGTGGGCATTCGTTATGACATCAGAAATCTTGGCAAACTTCTATAAATGGGCAGTGTAAAGTGTGCTGACTGGCAGCAACATAGCCTGGCATGGGGGTACCAATACCTCTCAGTGGAAAGCTCTGAAAAATGTAGTGGACAAAGCCCAGTACATCACAGGCAAAATTCTCTCCACCATCGACAACATCTACATGGAAGGCTGCTGTCAGAGAGGAGCAGGAATCATCAAGGATCCACACCACCCAGGACATGCTCGGTTCTTGATGCTGCCATCAGGAAAGAGGGTATGTGCCACATGACTCGACCACCAGGATCAGAAACAGATGTTACTTCTCCACCAGACTTTTAAACAAAAGACTCAATTAGAGACTCTTAATTTACACATTATTACTGAATATTTATTTTTTTATGTATCTGCACAGTTAGCTTGTTTACATTTCTTTCTTTGTCGACATTTTTATTCAGTACAGTTTAGACTACTGATAAGTAGAAATTCTGCCTGGCACACAGATAAAAGAATCTGTGAATATATGTGACACCATGTACGGACAATAAATTTGAACTTGCTGTAGTTTCTGTAATTCAAAATGCTTCATTATTTCTACTCCATGGTGTAGCTTTATGATTTCAATTGAGTTTTAAATTACTATACTGCATTAAAAATTTGAGTGAAACTTTAGGAAGTCTTTCTTTAAAATGGCATATATATGTTATGAATCTACATTAATAGTAATATTTAGGTAAGGATTAGTAAGGTATAGAGAAAATATATATGTATTCTTAGTAAGTTAGTTGTGAGCTGGTACCAGGTCACACACAGGTCACAGTACACTTACAGGCAACCATTGTACTCAGAGAAGAGAGTTCATTCTCGGAGTTGCAGCATCTTGGAAAGACGGAGCTAATGGATCTGAAGTGGTTCTTAATTATTCAAGAACAATTGAGTGTTTGCTTTATTAAAAACGGAAGTATCTAAGTACTTAATCTGTTTTGAAACAAACCATTTAAGCCTCTTGAACAGAGATGAGGTCAGAGATTGTTATAGGTCTGAAGTGGTTTTGAAAAAGGAACAGAATTTTGGTAGAAATAAAACTGATAGACATGTGGGACTGACCTCGTTGATGATGTATCAATCATATGATTTGGAGAAATATATTATCGAGTTCAGACATTTTTGGCTCAGTTCAGTTTGGAGAGTACAGAAGTCAAAACCCTGTGACACACACAGCGGCTGGAATTTTGTGAAAGACAGGGTTGAATATAGTAACCAGAATAGGCGCTGTTGTGTGTTACTCCTGGGAAAAGGGGAACACAGAATAAATGGCTTTTGAAATAAGGAGGACCACTTCGCTGTCTCTTTGAAAAAGAGGACAGAATTCTATTGGGTCCATTTTTTTCAGTATGGCCACTTTGTTTAACTCTTGTCTGTGTTTGTGAATTCATTGTGGAAGAAAATAGCCACATTTGCTGTCTCTGAAAAAAGGAGAGATTCTTCATGTGGAAAACAAGATTCTAAAATCTTCAGTGAAAAGAAGATTTGATCCTGGGAAGACAAGAATTGCATTCTCCTTTTCACAGGAGGTACATTGGTGGCTCAAAAGATGGACACTTCTATTTAAATATCTCTTAAGACATATCATCAGAATTATTATGAGTAAAGAGGCTTGAAGATATGATGTTTAAAAGTGCTTTATAATTACTTCTGAACTGAGAATTAAAGACCTTCAACAAGACTAAAATGGTGCTGAAGTTTTAAAAATGGACTTTTCAGAGTGGGACTTTAATTACACACATACATACATTTTAGAGTTAAGTTTAGAGATAAGTAAGTAATGTTATGTTATTGATAGTTTAATAAAAACTATTATTTTAAATTTACCATTGTCTGGTGAATTTGTCATTGCTCTTCCTTTGTTAATGCTAACAAAGTCCCTTTAGTCCCAAACAAAAAAAAAATTAAAAGCATTGTTAGTTCACAACATATGCGATGAGAGAAATTTGAATTCTTAAGGAAAAATTGTTGCAACTGTAAGCAAAAATTTATATCAAGACAATCCAATCTTCCACAATGCTCTATGCAATGTGTTGACTGGGCACATATGTACATGAATAGAATAGATATACATATTTATTTTATATTTCTATATACTTTATGCCTATTATGTGTTGTGTGAGTAATGTATTATGTGTGCATGTGTGTGCACTGTGGTCCAGAGAAATCTAGTTTTGTTTGGTTGTATATATACAGTCAGATGATAATAAAGTTGATATTACAAGAAAACCAGATTTCATTTGCAAATTCAGTCAAACCTTAATAGAAAATGTAACGATTATGGTTCGAATTACAGCAAGTTTAGATTCTGAGCAGCATTAATAGCAGCAACTCACTGAAAATAATAAAACTGTTAAATTTGCATTAAATTGAATGCAAGACCAAGACGGTGAACACTTCCAAATCCACTACTGAACTGCCATAGCAATAGGCATATCAAATTTGCCACTCCTGATTCCATAGAGTGCAAAAATAACTTATCTTCTATATTGATAATTGAAATATACTTCTTAATGATGTACAACAATATTTTTTCACAGAGAGAAAACTGGTAGGATAATGATTTATTCATCTCTAAGTTTCTTTAATTGGTAATAACTTTCCCACACTGAGTTAAAAATCTGAAGAATTCAGGTCTTTTTAACCATACCTTCTGGAAAATATGCAATTTTTGGAAGTTAGTAGGGGCTTTGCAGGTTAATTGATCACATTGTTGTATTTGGGCGACATGGGCTGGAAGGGCTTTTACATGCTATATCTCTAAATTATACAAAAATTAAATGGAAAGATTATCTTATAAAATGGATTCATTGGCAAAATTTGAGTAAAACCCAAATTAAGGTATTCCTTAAAATGAGAGAGATTACACGCAATAGGGCCATTTCATATCGGGCCTCCGCCTTGAGACCGGCTATGGAGTGGATAGAAAAATGGGAACTTACCTTTCAGACAGCAGCCCTATAAGGCTGCTCCAGCGTCCCATTCATATTCAGAGGCACCTCGTAGACGCTCCGGATCCAACAGAGGTGGGGCAACTGGTGCCATAGTGTCACCCGTCATCAATATGCAAATGGTCGTCTTCCCTACCATAATCCTCCACGCAGCTGAAACTCCTCTATGGTCCCCAGAATAGTTCCAGCTGCATGGGGGATCATGGGTAGGGAAGACGGCCATCGCTCTGCTGCATTTTGAGCCACATAGAGCAACCCCCAAGGCTGAAGCGGCCCGGTGTGGCTGTCGCAGCCCGCACTGGCCGCTCCCTGATGCCTCCTGCTGTCCCACCAGTCCCTGCTGCCCAGCCGGTCTCTGCTGCACCGATGGTCCCCGCTGACAGCTCCCGCTGCCCTGACAGTCCCTGATGTTCCCTGCTGACAGCTCCCACTGTCCTGACGGTACCCATGAGAGCTCCCGCTGCCTTGACAGTCCCCGCTGACATCTCCCGCTGCCCCGACGATCCCCGCTGACAGCTCCTGCTGCCCTGACGATCCCCGCTGACAGCTCCCGTTGCCCCGATGGTCCCCACTGACAGCTCCCGCTCCCCCGACAGTCCCTACTGATAGCTCCTGCTGCCCCGATGGTCTCCACTGAAAGCTCCCACTGCCCCGACGGTCCCCACTGAAAGCTTCCGTTTCCCCAACGGTCCTCGCTGACAGCTCCCACTGCTCCAGACTTGGAGGAGGAGGGATGAGTGGGGAGACAGCAAATGTCATGCCACTTTTTAAGAAGGGATGTAGGCAGAAGACTGGAAATTATCGGCCAATTAGCTTGACGTCTGTAGTTGGAAAAATGCTTGAAGCCATCATTAAAGATGAAATAGTGAAACTTTTGGAACGTAAGGGTTCAATCAGGCAGACACAGCATGGTTTTAGAAAGGGAAGATCTTGTTTGACAAACTTGTTAGGATTCTTTGAGGATATAATGGGTGCGGTGGATAGAGGGGAACAGGTTGATGTTGTATATTTGGATTTCCAGAAAGCGTTTGATAAGGTGCCGCACAAGAGACTTATCAGTAAGTTACAGGAAAGTGGAGTCCGGGGAAATATATTGGCCTGGATTGAAAATTGGTTGTCTGGCAGGAGGCAGAGAGTCGGGATAAATGGGAGTTTTTCAGGTTGGCAGAGAGTGGTAAGTGGGGTGCCGCAAGGGTCGGTGTTAGGCCCACAACTGTTCATCATTTGCATTGATGACTTGGAGGAGGGGACAAAATGTGGTGTAGCCAAGTTTGCGGATGACACCAAATTGAGTGGAAGAGCAAATTGTAATGAGGATGTGGAGAGTTTGCAGAGGGATATAGTTAAGCTGGATGAGTGGGGAAAGGTCTGGCAGATGGAGTACAATGTTAGTAAGTGTGAGGTTATCCACTTTGGCAAGAAAAATAAAAGAGCTGAATATTATTTAAAGGGTGAAAAACTACAGCATGCTGTTGTGCAGAGGGATTTGGGAGGGCTTGTGCATGAATCGCAAAAAGTTAGGTTGCAGGTGCAGCAGGTTATTAAGAAGGCAAATGGAATGTTGGCCTTCATCACTAGAGGAATGGAATTCAGGAGTAGGGAGCTAATCTTGCAACTGTATAAGGTACTGGTGAGACCGCACCTGGAATACTGTGTCCAGTTCTGGTCTCCATATTTGAGGAAGGATATACTGGTTTTGGAGACGGTCCAGAGGAGGTTTACTAGGTTGGTCCCTGGGATGAAGGGGGTGACTTATGATGAAAGATTAAATCGTCTAGGATTGTATTCGCTCGAGTTCAGAAGAATGAGAGGAGATCTTATAGAAACATATAGGATTATGAAGGATATGGATAGATAGATGTAGGAAGGTTTTTTGAGCTGGCCGGGAAACTAAAACGAGAGGACACAGTCTCAAGATTCGGGGGAGTAGATTTAGGACAGAGATGAGGAAAAATAGTTTTGCCCAGAGAGTAGTGAATGTTTGGAATTCTCTAACTAGGGAAGTGGTTGAGGCTGCTTCATTAAACATATTTAAAATTCGGTTAGATAAATTTTTACATGATAGAGGAATTAGGGGATATGGGGAGAAGGCAGGTAGGTGGAGTTAGGTCATAAATTAGATCAGCCATGATCGTATTGAATGGCGGAGCAGGCTCGATGGGCCATTTTTGGCCTACTCCTGTTCCTACTTCCTATGTTCCTATGTTTATTCACACATGACACCACCAAGTCTTTGAAACCTCATACAATAGATTTAACTAAAAGTACTGGAAGTCTTGGGAATAAAAAGTTCAGATTACATGAATAGTAACCAATAACTGACATCTAAACAATTAAATTTTCTGCAGGGCTCAATGGAACATGTCAGTTGGGCAAAGGTGTTATTTTAAAATACATTTGAAAGTCAAGCAAAATGACAGAAAATGTAATGATTTTGCCTGTAATTATAGGACACAATTTCATGATCTTGAGTAGCATTAAATATAACTGATTATTAAAAGTTACATCAATATATTCTAAATTTGAATTAATTAGAATGTAAAATAAACCACAAATGACAATTACTTAAATCTGCAGCATGAACTGACACGTGAATGTGAATGCCAAATTTGCAACTGTGCCATACCTAGCCGAGTACAAAAATAACCTGCCTTCAACATGATTAATTTGTTTAGACTATTTAAAGTCTCTAATGCCATTAAAAGGAGACAAACCTCAACAATCAGCATGTTGGAATAAGGACCCTGAGGCTTCATTTGGTGTACAAAGTAGGGGCCTGATCACTGAGATCATCATTAAGTGTGCGGCAACAGTTTCTTCGCCGTAGAAAATGCACTTTGCAATCTACTTGTTAAAAATGCATTTTGACAAAACCAAAAGTGACAATGAACATAAAATACGATGCCACACTTCTGTTTGCATAGTTCAGTGCCTTCTCATCATTTCTGAATCAATTTAATCATGCGTAAGAATTCCCAAACCCATTTTTTTAAACAAATTGAACATATTTAAATTCACTAGCTAAGTATATCAAGCTTAGAACACTGTAAATGTTGGGTGCATTGAAAGCAAATACAATAAACTGAAAACAATTTCAACTGCAAAATCTGCAAATCGAAAATATGTCACAGCATTGCTCGTAGGACAAAGAACGTTATAGCACAGTACCAGCTCTTTGGCCCATGATATTGTGTGCCAATCTAAATATACCTATCAAATAAAAAACTAAACCCTCCCTACCTCATAACTTCTAATTTTCTTTCATCATGTTATTTTCTGCCAGATCCTTACCATTCACTGAACTTTTTAATGTCCTCCTGACAATATTTGCACCTTCCCAACAACCTGTGCATCCTCCCAGATTTTCTATATGTACAGCTGTGGAATCTGGATCTGGACCTTCCATAATAGGACCAATGTATATTCATTCAGTTGTCTGAATTGCTTACAAGATACTGGAGCTTAATTACGCGTAACTGCAAAGTGCTTGCAAATGTTCAACTCAAGGTTCAATAGAAATCTCTCTTCCTTATACTTTTGTCATGGAAAGGTGCCACCTGGAGATGAGCAGTGACTTTTATTTTGGCAGGGATGACTCCAAGTAACACAAGGGCTGTTATCCATTCTAAGGATATCAATTAAACAAAAATCACCAGTTGAAATTCAACATTTTAACAGGGCAACAACCATCGCCTCATCTGGAATCATCCAATAAAAACGGGTACTTCTGCCACAGTGAATCAGTAAATCTTCCAGAGTACTGTAAACATTGATTCAAAAAGGTTATTGTCATTCAAACCCATCCTGCACCCAGCAAGTCATTATCTCCCAGTTTATAAAAATCTATCCTTAGAATAAATTTGAAGTTTATCTTTTTTCATGGAAATGGATATCTTGAGCAGGGACTTAGGTTTGATCCTGGCCTTGGGAGCTGTCAATGTGGAGTTCTCATTTTCTTTCTGTGACCACATGGATTTCTATCAGATGTTCTGGCTTCCTCCCACATCCCAGAGACATGCTATTGCTTTAATGGGCTAAATTTTCCCATAGTGTAGATGAGTGGCAAAAGAACTAAAATGTCATCAGTGCAAGAGGGGTTGAGTTTAAGAGCTGGGAGATTATGCTGCAAATGTACAAAGTCATAGTGATTCCACTGCTGCATGCAGTTCTGGTCTCCTTACTTGAGGAAGGATGTACTGGCTTTGGAGGTGGTACAGAGGAGGATCACCAGTTGAAGGTGTTGGCCGATGAGGAGAAATTGCATCGTACGGGACTGTACTCGCTGAAATTTTGAAGATGGGATCTCATAGAAACATATAAAATTGTAAAAAACATAGATAAGAGAGAGGTAGGTAGTAAGTTGTTTCCATTGGTAGGAGACACCAGAACTAGGAGACATAGCCTCAAGATTCATGGTAGAAAATTTAGGACAGAGATGAGGAGGAAAATGCTTTTCCTAGAGGGCAGTGAATCTGTGGAATTCATTGCCCATTGAAATAGTGGAGGCGGCCTCAGTAAATATATTGAAGACAAGGTTGAACAGGTTTCTACATAGTAAGAGAATTAAGGGATATGAGGAAAAAGCAGGAAAGTGGAGATGAGATCATCAGATCAGCTATGATCACAGAGAAAAGAGGAGTAGGCTCGACATGTCGGGTGGCCGACTTCTACTCTTTTTTATGTTCTTTAAAGACAAGTTGATGGTAGGTGAGAGATGATAAGCTGGAGTGCTCCAGGGAAATGAGGGGAAGTGGGGTTTTTGGATAGCTCTTTTGAAAGCCAACATGACCCAACAAGTCGAATGGACTCTTTCTGTGCTTCAATATAAAAATGCTAAGTATATGGCGGCTCACCACAAGGCAGGCGAACCGGCCCCGCTTGTAAGCCACGTGGCGGGGCAGCCGGCCAAAATGGCGCTGTGGGGGGGGGGGGGGTTTCCCTTCCTTCCAGCTCGGGGCTCAGAAACCCGCGCTTGGGGACCACATGACGCCGGATGACATCAGCGCCCTCCAGCGCGGTTCTCAGCCAGGTCCGGGCTGGGAGTATAAGTGCAGCCCAGCAGCCTGCAATAAACTAGTCTGCTCACTGAGCTCAACCTGTCTGGTTGCGTGTGTTATTGCAGGAGCAGTGTAGCCGCCACTACAAGTGTTTCATTATTCCATTAATTGGATATAAATTAAGGCATTCAGTGATGTGATTCCTCATGTTGCATTTATCATACTGCATCAACTAACAGTTACACTCCAAGTAGAATTGTGTTAAGGAGTAGAATAGACGACTCCTGTCCCTATATTTTAAATGTAAACTTATCATTGCTAAAACTTCATTTAAATTTTATTCTTTTTTTCCATTATGGGAATTTCTGGGCTGCATCTTTGTTTCTGAAGAAATGTGTATCTTAAAAAAAAAAATTAAGCTTCAACTTCAAGCAAATTTTCTACTATAGACAGAGGTAACTGCATGAAAAAAGTATCGGAGCAACTCTCAAGTCAGGACTGGAAAATCAAGATGACCAGTGAATAACCGACATAGTAACAGCATGTGAAAACTTCCATGGCACTTGAAGACAACTCTCAGAAATAGGTGGAGGAAGAAAGAGAAAGGGATAGAGAGAGTTGAAAAATTTCAGGATGGAATTCCAGTACTGAAGCCATAGAAGTGATGAAGAATATGAAAAAGTCCAGACCTGAAAGAGCATGGATACCCACTAGGGTGGTAAGACTGGTAAAGATTACAGGAGATAAAAAGGGGCAAGGTCATGGATCTATTGGCAAAATGAGACTTTTGAAAGCAAGTTATTACTTAACCAGGAGTCAATTTAGATCAGTAATCAGATGTATAAGAGAATTCAACTTAAGGTAGAGAATAAAATATCATTGTAAATCAAGTTACAAACCAATGGTAGTTCGAGAGGCCACGGTATGTACAAAGTATTGGCATTCTTTAGAAGTAACATGGAAGATATTCAAGTATTGTGTATTATTTCTATACTTGTAATAATACACAAAATTGCCCTCTGCCTTCTGTAAGGCAGGCATGGAGTCACCATTAGTGTCGGCCGGCAGCCCTGTGATTGCAGGATTTTAGTTTAAAAAAAACTGCCGTCTCATTTGATGATTGTATGGAACCACCAATATTAGGACCGGGCAGTTGAACCCTTCAGAGCAGCACTGTTTCTCCGTTCTCCTGAGTCCACACCAGCAGCGGTGCTGCCATTTTTTCCATATTAAAAGTTATTGCAAATTAAAAAGCAAATTTTTTAAAAATCTTCTGAAGGCTTAATAGGGCAGATCTTTTGCTAACCACCTGTCCTTGGGCCATAGGAAGAAGTTGGATTTCCAGCTTGTGACCCGGAAAGTCTGTGTTGTCCTGTTCCCCAAAACATTACTGACGCTGCATTAAACACTGCTGCTGGCTCAGGCCTTTACTGGTACAAGGGTTTTAGGCATTCATAAGGAATCAGAATCAAAATTTAGAATTTATTGTCAGGAACAAGTCATGAAATTTGTTGTTTTGCGGCAGCGTCACGGTGCAAACACTCACTTGATGACAATAAAAAAATAGTGCCCCAAAAAGTCAAAGTCAGGCAATGTCTTCGGTTTATTGATGACTGATCAAAAGAAATGCAGGTAAGGCCAATAGATGGAGGTAAATAAGAGGGGCTGCAGATGCTGTAAAACTGAATGGTGGAGGAGCTTAACAAGTCAGGCATCATTCATGGAAGGCAATAGATAGGCAATATTTTGGGTAAAAACCTGGAGAGACCTGCTCCAATGATTCAAATGTGCACCTGCTTCCTCAGCCACCCTGAAGCAAATTTAAGGCATGCACAAAACTTTTCACCCAGGATCATACCAGCCTGGATAATACAGATGAGGCCCTTAAATGAATCACATCTTTGCAAAGGTGAATTTCCATGTGTGGAAATTATCTCTTATCCCAAAACTTTGCTGTCCTCAGCACAAATGACACATGGATTTTACATAACTAGCAATCCAGAAAATATTAAACTGTTGTCACCATTGTTACATTGGTATATATCATGACTGACCACTAAAAGTATTAGTTAATCTGGAGCAGGAGAGAGCACTGCTCAGGGAGCTAAAGAAGGAATTCGTCCATCGTTATTGAATGAAGATCTACCGGGACCAATGCCTGAAGAGGGCGCACAAAATCAGTGAACCGGTGCAGACTCGTAAGGCCCACATGGCCTGTTTCCGCTCTGTAAATGGTTATATGGTTATAACAGCACGGTAACAGGCCATTTTGGCCCACGAGTCCGTGCCGCCCAATTTACACCCAAGTAACCTACATCCCTGGTACCTTTCAAATGATGGGAGGAAACAAGAGCCCCCAGAAAAACCCACGCAGTCACAGGGAGAACATACAAACTCCTTACAGACAGCGCAGGATTTGGACCCAAGTTCCGATCACTGGCACTGTAAAGGCTTTGTGCTAACCCCCATACCAACCGTGCTGCCGTATTTAAAAACAAAATTCTACAAATGGGGTGCTAAAATAAATGACCTTTGTTAGTGAGAGGCAACTGGAATTTAATTTAGCTCATTTTGTACATGACAAATATTTTGGGTCTGATATGGTACATGAAATGCCTAAAGCTACATAATATTAAAATTTAAATATAAGAATGATATTTGGATTTTTTAAACCATATATCTATTTTGACTCTGGCAAGTTATGACAAATATAATGAGAAAAAAATTGTGATACATGTTCTCAATATAATAGAAAGCTCTATTTAATAAAGCTGCAAGCTACATTAGAAAAATAAATGCCGCACTAAATGTATGAGTAGAGCAGCCGAGGTGTGCACAGAAGAGGAACAAAGGGAGTTTGCTCTCCACTCACCCACCCTTCCATACCTCATTTAATTTGGTGAGGTAATGAACACATTTACAGACATTCATCTGATTATACTAAAGATACATTCACTTGCTGCTCCAAAAGCTGGTGAATGTAAAATTTGGAACATTTCCCTAAATCACACTGACAAGCCGACTAGATATAGAGCTGAATCTGTCATACTCGTTGCAAATTAAATGCTGACTATGCCAAGTAAACTAGGACATTAATGCATTTACATCAGTACCTTCAAATATAGTGAGGGTCCCAAAGCACTTCACACGAGCCTGAATCAGACAAAATGGGGAAACTAGGACAGGTGGCCAAAAGCCTTGCTGAAGAGAACAGCTACAGGGAAATGTCTCAATTGGGAGCACTTGTTAACTTTTAACAACAAGTTCAGTCAGAAATCAGGCCCTTTCAGTGGTTAAATTGCTACAATAAAATATTGAAGCTTGAACTATAATTGAGAGACATTAGTGTGAATCCCAAAGCAGTAGCTGAGAAATTTAAATTAAAAGAATTAAATGAATCTGATCACAAAATCATTGGATCTCCTAGATTGGCTTCTACTTGATACCAGACTGGTAAATGTGGTTGACATTAAATGCTCCCTGCAAGTCACCATGTTTAGGTGCCAATAAAAGAAACTGAGAAATGAGAGAACAGGAAATATCCAGAAGGCTGCACAAATGATCTGGTGAGTTTGAATGTCATCACAGGAAATATGAATTCAAATAGTTTCCTGGAGTGGAGGCGATGCTTATTGTAATCTGTACCAACAATTCCATCAGCCTATTTTGGGATGATATCAGACTATAATCAAGAATAGAGTGGCACGGTTAGCATAGCAGTTAGCGCAACGCTGTAACAGCTCCAGTGACTCAGATTCGAATCCGATGCTGTCTGTAAGGAGCTTGCAAATTCTTGTGTCTGTGTGGGTTTCCACCGGGCAATCCCTTTTCCTCCCACCCTTCAAAGCATACAGCATATTGTAGGTTTATTGCGTGAATTTGGGCAGAACAGCCAGGTGGGCTGGAAGGGCCTGTTACCGTGTTGTAAGTGTAAATTTAATGTCTGAATTTTAAAAAAACATAAAGCTCAACTAGAGCTTACAATTAATACAAATTGCATGAGTGGTGAAAATAGGACTTCCACCTGAAAACTGTCGAGGCGCTTGAGAGGTTATATTACTGTCAAGATTAGTTCACTTGTTGGATAGAAATCCAACACTATAGGTTCCCAATGGGAATACAATCCATGCACAAATAGGACGTCTTTCAACAATGGTCAAGAGTGATTGAAAGATACTATTTTAATATATATTAATACCTTATAAGATTCATAAGCAGAGAGAATATGGAAGCATGAAGATAGTTTACCCATCAATAATTGAAAGAGAAATAATCCATTGGGTACTTGCAAAAGCAGAAACTTACACAATGCCGGCATGCATTTGTATATAGAGAGGGAAGAAATGTTTAACTTCCTATCCACATGAAAAATCAGAAAAGAACTAACCAATAATGAAATAAATTAAGTCAGAAATTATTGAAAGTTCAGAGCACTAAATTATCTTTCTAATAAATAGGCAGCATTTGCTTGAGCTTCTGTTTTGAGTTTCTTTTCCTTACCTCCATTTGGACCTGGGTCAGGGGGGCCAAGGCTAATGCCACCCCAGGAGCTACCAGTCCATCCTCTTTCTCTCTTAACTTTCATCTTTCTTTTCTTCTCCCATTCCTCCTGCTGCCTAAGGGTTTGCGCCTGCAGGTCTTCCTGCTGTTTTTGATCACGCTTCCCGATTGATTGAATGGTTCCACTTTTCACCACAGGAGCATTTAATCCAGGCCAGAGGAACCCAGCTCGTCCTTTGAAAAATCAAATCAACAGATCTGTTTAAAAAGCATTCAACCAAGGCTAATAACATCTATAGATCAGCATAACAGACTGAACAAGAGAAATTCAAGTCATATACTTTCATAATATATTCCCTCTGGAAATTACATTCTCCAGTCGGCAGCATAAATCATTCAAAGTGCAAAGCTGTTTGCTCTTGACCATTCTATTTCCCTTTCTCTCCCTTCCCCCACTGAAAAAATGCTGCAAATTGAAAGAATGCAGAGAAGATTTACTACAGTGCTGGGGGACTTCAGGAATTGAGTTACAGGGAAAGGTTAAACAGGTTAGGATTTTATTCCCTAGAGCATAGAAGAATGAGGGGAAATTTAATAAGGTTATAAAAAAATTATGAGGTGTAGAGAAAACGTAAGAAGGCTTTTTCCACTGAGGTTAGGTAAGATACAAACCAGAGGACGTGGGTAAATGGTGAAAGGGGAAAAGTTTAGAGAGAACACTGGAGGAACTTCTTCACACAGAGAGTAGTGGGAGTGTGGAATGAACTGCTAGCTGAAGTGGTAAATCCAGGCTCAATTTTAATATTTAAGAAAAATTTGGACAGGTGCATTGATGGGAAGGGTATGGAGGGATATGGACTGGGTGCAGGTCAGTGGGACTAGGCAGAATAGTTTGGCATAGACTAGAAGGGCCGAAGAGCCTGTTTTTTGTGCTGCAATGTTCTATGGTTCCAAATGTAAGACATCCGATAAAGAGAATTTTTTCTGGAAATATTCAGCAGATCTGGAAGAACCACCTGTGCAACGTAGAAGGAGAAAAAGTTAGAAACCAAGCAAGATAGGTCACCGACCCAAAGCACTAACTCTGTTTCCCTTTCCACACGTGCTGACCTACCTACTAAGAATTCCCAGCAATTTTCCTTTCCTTAAAATCTTTCACCTTCACACATAACCAACTCTTGAGATTTATTCTTCTTATATCTTCATTTTTCATTAATCTTTTTGGTTGGTATCAATGACTTGCAGAAGTGAATTTAGATTAAAAAGAAACATTGTTTTAGTTAATTTACCATTCTGTGACATGTTAGCTCTTAGAATTTTTAGTCCAGACTTGTAGATTATGTACAAGTGATACACAAGGCAACTATGCCACACAATCTTTGAAAGCAGCGCAGAAAACTACTGTAATTATATCAATCCTGGCCATTGGAACTCCAGTCTACGGTGCAAAACATGGAGACACACAGCCAGACATAACACATATACAAACAACATATATTCAGGACAAGTATTCATATACACAAATAAATAAAGGTGGTTTCATGAGTAGGAGAGTCTCAGGTGGTTAGTGTGAGCAGTTCCTTTGGTCGTTCAGCATTCTCATTGTTCATGGGAAGAAGTTGTTCCTCAATCTGGTGGTGCTGGCTCCGATACTCCTGTATCTCTTTCCTGATGGGAGAAGCTGAAAGACGCAGTGTGCAGGGTGAATTTTTGCGTGCCCTCTTCTGGCAATGATCCTAATAGATTACGTCGATGGGGGTGAGGGAGACTCCAGTGATCCTCTCTGCCACTCTTTCGGTCCTGTGGATTGACCTCCCATCCGTTTCTCTGCTGCCATCATGTCGCACTGTGATGCAGCCGTCCTGAATGTTCTTGAGAGAGCTCCTAGAAGGTTGATACGATGGTGGCCGGTTGCCTTGCCTGCTTCAGTCTTCTCAGGAAGTGCAGTCGCTGTTGCCCCGTCCTGACAAGTGAGGAGATGTTGATTGTCCACGATAGCTCACTAGTTAAAGTGAACTCCAAGGAACATGGCGCTCTACCCCCCAACTCTCTCTCTCTCTCTCCACCACAGAGTTGTTGATGTGAAGTGGAGGGTACTTGTTCCTGGTCCTCCTGAAGTCTATAGAGGATAATTATGTAAGTGTTGAGGGAGACGTGGTCCGGAATTTCATTTGTGGAATGGGGTTTCATAAAATTTAAACTGCAATATTGTAGTTCCTTACCTTCACCAACTATCTGTCCTCTGTTCAAATCTTTCTTTATCTTCCTCTTAGTTCGTTTACCCCTCCCCTTCCGTGTTCCAGTACCAGATTCTGCCAGTACACCGCGCCATAATTCATCCGCCGTCACTGTTGAAATGAAAATATTTTCAACGTGAAGAAATCCCCAACAGTAACATTGGCAATTGATTTACTCCCTCTCTAGTAGCACTAGATTAGAGATGTACAAATAATACTTGATAGATCTTTCTTAAATTTCCACACACTCCTTCGAGATAAAAATTGTGTTTACATTATTGACCATACTGCACAAGGTAAAATAACGCTCAAGGGCTTAAGGCGCAAATAACTCAATGGCTAATTTTATATATTTATGTGTAAGAACAGGAGAATTCATCAGTGCCTCTGATCCAACAGTGATCTCATCATGATATGGTGGAGCCACGGGGACATTTTCTTTTACTGTCGATCCTCAAAGTAGCAAAATAACAAATTGCTGGAGGAATTTGACACACAAAGAAGACTGCAGATGCTGGAATCTGGAGCAACAGCCATCCAATAGAGGCTCAGCAGATCGAGCAGCATCGGTGGGGGGTGGGGGGGGGGGGAAGGAAAAGAACTGTCAACAAGTTAGGCCGCAACCTTTCGTCAGAACGTTTCTGCCCCTAAACATTGGCAGTTCTTTTTCTTCCCCTGATGCTGCTCGATCTGCTGAGTTCCTCCAGCAGACTGCTCGTTGATGAAGGAACGCAGCAGGCCATGCGGCATCTGGGCAGGCAAAAGGACCGTCAGCCACCCTTTTGCATCTGCAGATGCCGCTTGACCTGCTGAGTTCCTCCTGAGGTTTGTTTTTTTTTGCTCCAACATCTGCAGTCTCTTGTGTCTCCAAAGAAGCAATGTTCAACATTAGGCAGTGTCATTTTGGTCAAAAGTTTCCTTTTATGAGTCTTGCTTATTTTTTTAAGAGCAGCGAATTGCGCGCAATCTAACAGTGGTCTTTAAAACCATTAAGTACTGACTGAGAGATTATTTCACTTTAACAGACTTCAGAGAACAAGGGGGGTATGAAGTCCTTCAAAAGAGTAAGAATTGTCTGGAATTCAGGGGATTCTTTTATTTCCCCCCAGAGTCCCCTAAACCTCTAGTGGGACAATATGTTGACTCCTAAATTCCTCTGACAGTGAGCTGGACTGTTGTTTTTGATGGGAACAATTATCATATAAAAAGGGTGCTCATAGAGACAGAGAGACCCCGATTTTACTTGCTCTGATTTAATGTGAATTCAGAGGGAGTCATGGGTCCCATTGATCAGCCTGTGCCATCCGCCTGGAACCTGAAGAATACCATCTGGCCCTCGGCTGCCAGAGATGCAGACACCGGCGGTCGCTGGTCGAGGCTGAAAGCCAGGCTGGTCCACAGCAGCCAGCAGTTGCAGCATGACTAGGCTGCGCATCGGCAGCAGTGCTCTCTCTTCCAATGTGTGGCCAGCTCCCTCAGCTTGTACAGCTGCTGGAGGTTCTGCTCCTGCAGGGAATATGATACCCAGGTAACGCAGCCAGAGTGCGGTCAGGCTGTGCAAGTAGAACAGGGATTCTGCCAAAATGGAGGTGAGGCAGGTTGAACGAGAATATGTAAGTATCTCCGATTTAGCACGACCCCTACTTTTATCATGAGGACATTTTTTAGACCCAAATGACTGTGTTAGAACGGAGTTTCACTGACTGGTTCAGATCGCCTGAGAAAACTGGAATTAAAATTTCCAGAGAACTTTTTTCTATTAGGGGAAAACGAGACAAGAATCTAAACTCAGATCAACTGAAAAATGTGTTTACTTAGACAAACCTATCAGCGGGAACAGCTAATCTGAAGAAGAATAATTAGATAGGTGCATGCAGTACACAAAAGTACTGGAGAAATTCAGCAGGTCGTGCAGCAGACATAGTATGCAAAAGGCAGTCAATATTTCGGTCCTCCCCTTCTTCAGGAGTGCCAAAAATCAGGCAGATTCAGGAAGTAAGGGATGAGGGAGGTGCACAGGCTAACAGGTGGCAGGTTGCTAGAGGAGGGAGGGGGGGAAAAGAGAAAGCCCTCGCCCTCATCACTTGACAGCTTCTTTCTTTCCCCCTCCCCTCCCCACTTTATTCCCGCGTCTGCCTGATTTTCATAACTCCTAAGAATGGCTTGGGCCCAAAACATCACTTTTTTACTTCCTATGACTTTCTCCAGTACCTTTGTGGACTGCACCAGACCCTAGCATCTGCAGATTTTGTGTTTACCTCCAGTTAGATATGTATCATTATTTGTCCAGAATGGAGAAGGAATATAACGTTCATAAATTAAAAACAGGAGTTGGCCATTGGCACTACTTCTACAATTCATGGCATCATACTTCTTCAAGTGTTTGCAGAGTTTTGCTATGACACTAGAAACCCCAGGAAATTTCTGCAAACATGTGGTGGAAAATGTGCTGACTGGCTGCATCACGGTCTGGTATAGGGACACCAATACCCCTGAGCCTAAAGCCTTCCAAAAGTTCAGGACATTACAGGCAAAACCCTCCCCACTATCGAAAACATCGTCAGAGAGCAGCAGCAATCATCAAGATTCCACACCACCCAGCACAAGCTTGGTTCTCGCTGCTGCCATCAGGAAAGAGGTATAGGTACCATAAGACTCGCACCACCAGGTGCAGGAATAGCTGGTACCCCTTCACCATCAGACTCCTCAATAACAAACCCATCAGGGATTTATTTAAGGACTCTTACTTGTGCACTTTATTGATATTCGTTATCTGTTTACAGTTCTTTTATTTAGTTACATGTATACACTGTGCAGAGTTTTTTTTGCACCTACCAATAAGTGGTAATTCTGCCTCACCCACAGAAAAAAAGCACCTCAAGGTTGTATGTGATGTCATGTGCGCTGGGTGGGTCACGTCCCAGAATGGAGGACCATCGCCTTCCCAAGATCGTGTTATATGGCGAGCTCTCCACTGGCCACCGTGACAGAGGTGCAGCAAAGAAAAGGTACAAGGACTGCCTAAAGAAATCTCTTGGTGCCTGCCACATTGACCACCGCCAGTGGGCTGATATCGCCTCAAACCGTGCATCTTGGCGCCTTACAGTTTGGTGGGCAGCAACCTCCTTTGAAGAAGACCGCAGAGCCCACCTCACTGACAAAAGGCAAAGGAGGAAAAACCCAACACCCAACCCCAACCCACCAATTTTCCCCTGCAACTGCTGCAACCGTGTCTGCCTGTCCCGCATCGGACTTGTCAGCCACAAACGAGCCGCTGACGTGGACATTTACCCCCTCCTTAAATCTTCGTCCGCGAAGCCAAGCCAAAGAAAATAAATTCTGACAATAAATCTGATCTTTAAGTCCAGTGCCAATTTCCCGTATTAACATTTTATGCCTTAATAGTTAAGGGGGGAGATCATGTCTTGAGTTTTTTGAGAAGGCAATCAACTCTCTGCCTGCTATCACAAAGCAAATTTTGGATCCGATTTGTCAATATGCCAGTGGCCCCTCCTTCAGGATCATCCAACCGACACTTATAAAAAGTCTTACTAAAGCATAGCTATAACAGCACCAATGACCGGGATTGGAGTTCAAATCCCCCACTATTTGTAAGGAGTTTGTATGTTCTCCCCTTGTCTGCATGGGGTTCCTCCAGGTGCTCCGGTTTCCTCCCACTGTTCAAAACGTACTGTGGATTGTAGGTGTAATTGGGTGGCATTGGCTCATGGGCCAAAAGGGTCTGTAACCAGATTGTATGTCTATACCATGAGTTGCCAGAGAAAGTGGTAGAAGCAAATAAAATTATGTTTAAAAGATATTAAGAAAGGAAGAGCAAAAGGAATGGCTTGAGGGATACCATCCAAGTGCAGGCGCAGGGGAAACTTGGATGGTGTGGACAAATTGGGCTGAAGGGTCTGTTCATATTATATAATCTTATTTTTATACTCCAAGTAAACCATGTTAACCCCACTGTCTTGATCAATTTCCTTACTGGCGATGGGTAATTTTTTTTTAAACTGGAAGAGCTGCAACATTGTTTGACCACACTTAAAAATATTGTGTACAATTTTGTTCACCAGGAAGTATGCAGTAGCAGTAGATAGCAAGTACAGATTTACCAGGATGTTCCCTGAACGAAAGGCTGTAGTTATAAGGAAAAGACAGTCCCGTGACGCCATCCTTTCCGTGGCTGCCCCGTCGACCGATTCTCCACTACAAGAATGTATTTTAATTGTAATACAAGCAGTCCCCAGGTTACGAACGAGTTCCATTCTTAAGTCTCTCTTTTAAGTCAAATTTGTAGATAATTCGGAAGAGTTCTTATTTAGCATAAGTTAGTCCTATTATAGTAGTACAAACACTTAGTATATAGCATATATTTTACCTTTCTATGCAAAGAAAAAAAATCATGATTAAAAATTAACACATTCTCGTTCCATTGATGCACACAGGAAGTGGCATTTGTGAGGTAACATTATGCGCATGCTCAAATCGGGCAACAATTTGTTCGTAAGAACGAGTTGTCCATAAGCCGGACGTTCATAATCCAGGGACTGCCTGTAAAGGAGGCTAAGGAATGATCAAATGGGATAGATCTTTTATTCAGGGCAGGGCATTCTAGAACAAGAGGACACAAGTTTAAGTTGAAAGAAGTTAAATTTAAAGATCTGTGGGATAATGTTTTTTTTCACAGACGATGGTGATTATCTGGAATGAACTGCCAGAGGAAATACTGGAGGCCGATACTATTACATTATTTAAAAGGCATTTGGGCAGATCTTGGTTAGGAAAGGCACAGAAGGATATGGGCCAAAGGACAAATAAATTGGAGAATGACACTGCAGTCAATGTAGAATCTGTGGGGCAAAAAGGCCCAATTCTGTCCATGCCTTTCCATGAACTGCTCATTTCCCATCTTAAGTAGAAATAATTAAGGCTCCATAAGCCTCCTGCATGGAAAATTCCAAAGATTCACAATCCATTGAGTTAAAATATTTCTTCTTATTAATGACCTGATTTTTAATTTTGAGCCTTGCAATCACTCACTCTAGACATTCCACCCATAGGATATATCAAAGTTTATTATCACATATACCACGATGCTGTGAGAGAGATTGTTTTGCAAGTAGACCACTTGACAATCCTAGTACAAAAGTGCAGTTAGAGAGGGATTAGTTGGTATGGAGCAATGGCAACCTAACTTTACTATTTTGAGGTTTCTTCAAGAGTCTGATAATGACACAAAATAAACTATTCTTGCATCTGGTGTTACGTGATCTTCCACTGTGAAGAGATTGTAGCTGGAATGGGATGTCTTTTTTGACAGCTTTTCTAGGGGAGTGGGAGTTGTAGATGGGGTTGATGGAGGGGAGGGGAGTTTGTGTGATGGCCTGAGCTGTGAATACAGCACTCTGCAGAATCTTGTCTTGTGTGCAGTAGTTTGCACTGCATTCTGTGATTGGATGCTTTAAATGGTACGCCTGTAGGAGTTAAGGGATGCTGGTGATCTGCCAAATTTCCTCAGGCTTCTGAATAGGAATTTGCACTGGTG
This sequence comes from Narcine bancroftii, assembly GCF_036971445.1. NCBI lineage: Eukaryota > Metazoa > Chordata > Chondrichthyes > Torpediniformes > Narcinidae > Narcine > Narcine bancroftii. Next base: position 230,384,419 of record NC_091474.1, on the reverse strand, counting down.
TGCTTTCTTGGCTACTACATTAATATGGTGGACCAGGTCGAGCCACTAGAGATGTTTATCCCGAGCATCATCCCACCAACCATTTTGTGTTGTCATAAGGAATATTTTGTATGTTTCCACTAGGGTGCTTCCTATTTTTCTAAACGCAAGACTATAGGACCAATCTCTTGATCTGTCCTGTAATGGATCTGTGTTAATATTAACATTCAGGTTAATGTTAAGTAATATTTCTTATAAATATGTCTTAGGTTAGTTGTGGGTTTTTTTACAGGGTTACACACACAGGTCACAGTACATTTACTGAGAACCATTGTACTCAGAGAAGAGAGTTCATTCGCAGAGTCGCAGCATCTAGAAAGACAGAGCTAATGGATCTGAAGGGGTCTTAATTATTCAACAACAATGGAGTGCTTGCTTTATTAAAAACTGAAGTATCTCAGTACTCAATAAGAACTGCTGAAGGAAGTCATCCATTTATAAACCAAACCACTTAAGCCTCTTGAACAGAGATGAGGCCAGAGGTTGTTATGGATATGGAGTGGTTTTGAAAAAGGCCGGAAGTTTGGTAGAAATAAAATTAATAGTCATGTGGTTTCCAAGAATTGGGACTGACCTCGTTGATGATGTAACTGCCACATGATTTAAAAAAATAAAATTCAGACATTTTGCATCAGTTTATAGAAGTCAAAACCCTGTGACACACACAGGAGTTGGAACCTTGTGGAAGAAAGGGTTGAATTAGAGTAACCAGAATAGGGGTTTTTATGAAAAGGGGGGCACAGAATAAGTAGATTTCAAAAGAGAAGCCTAGTTCTAACTGTCTCTTTAAGATAAAGAAGACAGTCTCATTGTTTGGAAAACAGATTCCAAAGTCTTCATTGAAAAGAAGAACATCTCTCAAGTCCTCCTGGAAAAACAGGACTTATATTCTCCTTGACACAGGAGATACATTTGTGGCTCAGAAGATGGTCACTTCTGCTTGAAGAATACATCTCAAGGACATCAAATTAAGAAGCCTGATGTTTAAAAGCCCTTTATAATTATCTCTGAACTGAAAATTTAAAACCAAGCAAGACTAAAATGGTGCTGAAGTTTTAAAAATGCACTTTTCAGAGTTTGGGATTTTATTACACATACACATATTTACATTTGTGCACAGTGGGGTTAAATTTAGGGTTAAATAAGAAATGCTATGCTATTCATAGTTTAATAAAAAAACTATCATTTTGAATTTACCATTGTCTGGTGAATTTTCCATTGCGGTTGCTGGGACAGTGCTACTATCCCTTTAATCCCAAACAAAATTAAAAGGGTTGTTACCTCGTAACAGTCATCAAACAACTCCTTATGTTATAAATATTTTCTTCCATATGAGTAGGGGGAGACCTCACCCACATACAATATTCCTGCAGCCCTGAATAATTGCAGTGACCCTGCTGTTCGGATCTTCTTGCAATAAAGTCCAATGCACTGATTGCCATCCTAATTGCACACTCTGGCTCTGTGTTAACTTTCATCCCCACGAACACCAAAATCACCCATATTCTACATCCTATTTTACTGACCAAAGTGTGGATGACTTTGGATTTTTTCCATAGAACAATGTAGCAAAGTACAGGCCCTTCAGCCCATGCTGTGGTGCTGACCCATATATAATGACCAAAAAGTAAACCCCTCTCCCTACCTCATAGCTCTCTATTTCTCTTTTATCCATATTATACTCTGTCAGATCTTTACCATTCATTTAACCTTTAATGTCCTCCTTACACATGTTTGCACCTTCCTAACAACTTGTGCATCCACCCAGCTTTTGTAGTTTGCTAACTTGGACATATTATACATGATACACTATCCTAATAATCAATGCAGACGAAGCAATAAGATAATTTAAAAAAAAACAAATCTTTTTGCTGAAAATGACTGGCCTCAAAATAACCAGGCATGTTAACAGGGAAGATAAGTACAAAGTTTTGATTCATGGGATCTATGAGGCCATGAAGCCTGTGGTCTGTAAGACATGAAAGAATGTGACATGTTAAGATTAATTTGCTTTTGGGGACAAATGAGATTAATTTGGTGAACAATGTAAGGCTTGTCTTTCATTATGAATGTACATTAGTTTTAAGAGTTATAGCCCATTATTTCATGTAGATTAGGCTCTTTGATTATCTAAGTGTGAGTAGCGAGCAAGCTCTTGGGACTTCTCATCAGACCTGAAATGTAATCGGTGCCAAGGGCACTGTAAACAAGAGTGCTTGACGAACAGCAGGTCATAGGACTTGCTGTTTATTGATTGCTATACTGTATCTTAGATATTGTTTTGTTAATCTTTCATTTTACTTATTACACTTTAATAAAGTACCCTGTTAAACACTTGCAGTTCTTTCTCCCTCATTGATCCAAATCCTTAAAAACCTGCCTATTTTAAAACCTGCTTATTTTATCTCGTAACAGATGGTGACCATCTGGGGCCACAAGATCCCACTGGTCATAGCCTCTCAATTCACAAAAATGGTCTGTTTAATCCTAACCTTGATCATCTCCGCCACCAACTTGGATTTGCAGTACCTAAGGATACTTGAAACCAATCCCATCAAAAGCGACAGGAGCTGTGCCACAATGATCTGACAATTCCACGGGTCCTCTCAGTCTAGGAGCAGATGTTGTTCCTATTGGAGCAAAGGATAGGGCTGGATGGATGAACAATTTGCAAGTTGATTCAGTACCACAAGATCTGAGCCAAACCCTGCAGGCCAACACTTCAACACCAAATGTAATTGAACGGAACTGGAGAAAGGATGGAGGAAGAAATTTGCTGATAACTGACATATAACATCAGTTGACATAGTTGAAAAATCTGCTTATTCTATTTGTACAAGGTGATCAATCAAGCCAACCAAGACTTGTATACTTCTCTTGCAGCTCAGGAAAACTAGGTTGCATTGTTAAATTAGATCTGGTTCCAGTTACTGGTAGAAATGTGGGAAGCCCAGGGTTACTTTTTTTTAAAAAACCCCTGTCAGATTATCTTGTTCCATTAAAACCACTGACCATTTCAGCACAGAATACAAGCCCTTTGGTCCTTCTAGTCATTGAAGTGTTGAAATATTATTCTGCCATCCATTGACATGCACCCATTCTATATCCCTCCATACCACTCCCATCCAAACACCTATCTAGATGATTCTTAAATGTTAAAATTGACTCTGCATTCACCTCTTCAGCTAGAATCTTGTTCCATATTCTCTGAGTGAAGAAATTCCCCCTAGTGTCCTCCCCTTTCATCCTTAAGTCATGTCATCTGGTTTGTATCTCATCTAACCTCAATGGAAAAAGCCTATTTGCATTTACTTTATCTATACCCAACATATTTTTGTACACTATCAAATCTCCCCTCATTCTTCTATCCTCCAGGGAATAACGTCCTAACCCGTTTAACCTTTCCCTGTAACTCAGTTTCTCAAGTCACAGAAACATCCTCGTAAATCTTGTCTGCCCTCTTTCAATTTTATTGGTAACTTTCATTGACCTCACCAATGTCTTAAACAACTTTAAGATAATATCCCAATTCCTGTACTTAATACTTTGATTTGTGAAGGCCAATGTGCCAAAAGCTCTCTTTATGATCCTATCTATTTGTAATGCCACTTTTAGGAAATTATGCAACTGTATTCCCAGATCCCTCTACTCTAACGCACTTCTCAGTCCCCCACTGTTCTAAGAACTCAGATGTTTTTGAAAAGCAAGGATACTTCATTAAAACTTAGTGCCCAACCCACTCATAAATGACTGTGTTGGAATGGAGAATTGGCCCACTTTCAAGGGGTTGATCATTAACCAAAGTCTGAAGTAGCTTACATTGAGTTGCTGAGCCTCAGTGCAACAATCATCCTGCCTCTCCCGGACATTAGTTAGCAGACTAATTACTCCCCACTGTAGCTTTTATTTTGAATGTAGCTACTTGACTCCTCAATAACTTCTCCAGACTGCTGGAAAATTGGTAGACACATTAGAAACTAACAGTTAACCTTCTGTTTAACAATTATTTTGTCAAATTGGGATTTGTTCAAGCTTGCTGCCAATTTGGAGATGCACCCACCAAGTCTGGAACATGGGTAGATATGATAGTTAAGAAGATAGAGGCTACTTTGCTTTCTAGAAAGAATCTAACAGGGAGGTTATGACACATTAGTGGTCACAGCTGGAGCTCTGTACGCAGTTCTGGTCACTGTGCTATATATAGTAAGGACATGATTGCACAGGAGAGGGGACTGAGGAGATTACTCAGATGAGGCTGAAAAAGCTGAATGTCTTTTCTTTAGGGAAGACAAAACTGAAAGGGGATCTGGTTGAGGCTGTACAAAGTTATGAGGAGTGTTGATAGAGCAGACAGTGAGAGATGTTCCTCCTGAGCAGATATTTAAAGTTGGGGGTGGGGGGGGGGAATACAATCTAAATGACAAGTCACAGTGGGAATCTGAAGAACTTTTCACCCAATGGATGGTTGGAATTTGGAATTCACTGGTTGACGTGTGGTGGAGATAAACACGCTCATGATATTTAAGAGATATCTAGAGGAGCACTGGGGTCACCAAGGCACAGATCAAATGCTGGAGAACAGGATTCGTTTGAATGGGTACATGAAGGTTGACATGGAAATGATGGGCCAAATGGGCTGTTTCTGTGAAATATGACTCAACAGATATACTGCCTATTTCACCCCAATTCTTACCGACTTCTTTTTCCCTTTGTCATGAAGAGTATTTCCAACCCTCCAGCAATGAAACACTTGGCGTCTCTAGTCTATTAAATATTAACTTCCCAGACATTGACACAAGCAACAAGAGAGAAACAAAAGTGTTCTTTCTCCCACCCCATTTTCTTTGTAGTTTTATATATTAGAAATAAAAAAAGAAGCAAGGGTCAAACAGGCTGTTGATATGATGCAACTCCTGACTCACTATTAGACTCCTGAAAGAACCTCAAAATAGAAAAACTTATGTTGTTTTTGAAGTGCCAGTTGATGACGTAGACAAAGACGATGTGGTCAAACAATAATGGCTTTTATTAGCAGAAACTCATGGTACAATAATGAAAGACAATAGGTGCTTATTCCCCATTATATATTCCCCTGATTCTGACTGCAAGGGACCTACTCTGGTGCAATAATGAAAGACAATAGGTGCATATATAGTTATATCCAAGGGGAGCATCCTTAACGGTAGAGATAATGCACAGCCAATGTTAGTACAGCAAGGCTCGCCAGAGGGGGGAGACAGGCAGCTTGGCAGACATTCACCACAGTCTTTGCTCTGATCTCTCTCTAATTCTGCACTTCTATACTGTGTCTTACTTTTGTGCTAAGTATTACATGTCTAGCTGGACTGCTCACAAAACCAACATTCTCATCGCCTCCTGGTGCATGTGACAATAAACTTGAATGTGAAATGTGCCCCTGCACAGGTGTGGGACTTTGTACAAGACAGTAGTATCTGGTTCAGGATCCTTTCATTCAAAATCTTACATTCCAATAGAAAAGGAATTTAAAATATTGTTTTTAACATTGTTATTACGGAAATACAGTAAAATTCTGATTATCCCAAATGGTTGAGACTGGGCCTATTTTGGATAAGTTTTTTTTTTCCGGACAACTGGTCATTTTTTTTTTAAAAACAGCCCAGTTATAACTGTGTTTAAACAACAACAAACAACAAGGGAAGGTTTTTTCTTAAACTATTAAAATGTTTAATTCTCACAAAAAAAAAATGCTGGCCACCGCCGATCACCGACACTTTCCCACCAAGGCTCCATTTGCACCGGGAGCCCGTGGGTGCCCGCTCCTGCTTGGGAGCCTGAGATCCCTGCTGATGCTGCTGGCATTGAGAACCCGAGGTCCGTTGCCACTGATGCCAGGGGCCAGAGGTCCAATGCCGCCGGGAGTCCGAGGTCCGCTGCTGCCGCCTTCGGGAGCCCGACATCCCCGGTCAGTTTGGCTCGAAAAATTTCAGATAAATGCGGATTTTCTGATTTGTTTCGGATATCCTCATTTTATCTGAAATTTTCGGATCATCGGAGTTGTACTGTGTAGTACTTAAAAGGATTAATAAAAATACAGTGGTATTTCATTCAGTTGCACTGTTCATGTACCAGAGTCCATTATAACAACTCTAACACTCTGATGTCTATCCGTCAATATACTTTGCCTTCCAATGTTTGGGACTAAGACATTTTTTTCCTTTATTTGCCTCTGTGCTCCACAGTTTTAAATTTGTAATCAAACTATTCACATGTAATTAAAGTGCACATTCCAGATGTTTTAAAAAGGGTATTTGTACACTTTTTAGTTCGACCATGTAGAAATTACTGCACTTTTTTTAAATACACTTCAGGGGGCCATAATGTTTAAGATATAGCAAATAGTATGTATATTAAAGTAGTGATGTTTAATACTCTATTGCATATCACTTGGTTGAAGCCTATGATACTGCTGTGCATCTTCTCTGGCAATGCTTTACTAGGCCTCTCCTGCAGCCACCTTAAGGTCCCTCTTGATTCAAGGGCTTCGCTTCAGCATATGGAAGGCATGCTCAATTGGATTTAGATCAGGTGACTGACTTGGCCATTCAAGAATTCTCCAATTATTAGCTTTGAAAATGTCCTTTGTTGCTTTAGCACAGTTGGCTTTCAAACTGCCTCCTAAAGCTCACATTCTACCTTAAGCAATCCCAATGCCATAAGTGCTCTGTAAGGGATTACTTAAGGTGGTATGTGAGAGGAAAAATAAGTTTGAAATCCACTGTTTTAATCGTATCTAATTGACTCATTATGTACGTGATTTCATCCAAAGGAAATGACCATTTTTCTCAAGCAAAATATTTCAGTCACAATTGGGTCTCAAGCAGTGGTTCTCAACCTTCCCTTCCCACTCACATCCCACCTTAAGCAATCCCTTACTAATCATAAAGCATCTATGGCACAGGGAATGCTTAAGGTGGATCGTGAGTTTGGGGGGTAGTCTGAAAACCACTGCTTTAGCAGTAATTTGGGATTATTGTTAAACCTATCTCTCTTACACTTGCATGAATTAAGCAATGAAACATGCCTGCACAAACACCTGCAAAGCCAAATGTCCCAAACAATAAGGTGCCCTGAAATGGGGGGAAAACTATGTATAAAAGGTGCTGTCATTGCTACATGGTCAAAACAAAAGGTCTTCAAATACCCTTGAATGTACGATTAACATTAGAATTGTTTAATTACAAATTTAAAACTGTGGCGCACATGGGCAAATAAAGCAAAAAAATGCTTTGTTCCAAACATTATGAAGGGCACTGTATCTATAAGAATCCATAAGCTAAGACAATGTATGTATATTGCACAATGCACAAAAATTCTTACTTGCTGCCACCAGATACCCAGGATTTTTAAAAAAACCATGATAGTAAACATAATTGAATTAAAAAGATATGCAAAAAATAGATAAATAATAAATTTTCATAGTGATCTTAGTACAAAAAAAAAGATTTCCAATAGTGCAGACCGTCCGTTTGTGCTGTTGGAGCACAGTGGGCCAAGTGGAGGCTCGGACTGATAGCTGTTGGAAAGAAACTGTTCTTAAACTTCGAGGTTCTGTCCCATCTGCTGAAGGAGGCAGTGAGATGAGGTTGTGACCAGGGTGATAGTGTTCTTTTATGATGTTGGCTGCCTGCTTGAGGCAGCAGATCACGTGGATGTCTGCAATGGATGGGAGGTTGGAGCCTGTGATGGACCTGGCTATGTTCGACTTCTGCAGTCCTCGGCACTTAAGTTACCAAGTCAGACAGTAATACATCTAGTGCATTCAACTGCACAGCTGTAGACGTTAAACAGAGTACCCGATGACATGCCAAATCACAATAGACAATAGGTGCAGGAGTAGGCCATATAGCCCTTTAAGCCAGCACCGCTATTCACTGTGATCATGGATGATCATCCACAATCAGTACCCCATTCCTGCTTTCTCTCCATAACCATCGACTCCACAATCTTTAAGAGCTCTATTTAACTCTTTTTTGAAAGCATCTGGAGAATTGGCCTCCACTGCCTTCTGAGGCAGAGCATTCCACAGATCCACAACTCTCTGGGTGAGAAGATTTTTCCTCAACTCCATGCTAAATGGCCTACCGCTTATTCTTAAACTCTGGTTCTGGACTCCCCCCAACATTGGGAACATGTTTCCTGCCTCTGGCATGTACAATCCCTTAATCTTAGATGTTTCAATCAGATCTCCTCTCATCCTTCTAAATTCCAGGGTATACAACTCCATTGCCTCTAATCTTTCAACAGAATGCCATCCTGCCATCCTGGGATTTAACCTCGTAAACCTATGTTGCACACCCTCAATAGCAAGAATGTCCTTTCTCAAATTTAGAGACCAAAACTGCACACAATACTCCAGGTGTGGTTTCACCATGGCCCTGTACAACTGCAAAAGGACCTCTTTGCTCCTATATTCAACACTCTTTGTTATGAAGGCCAACATGCCATTAGCTTCCTTCACTGCCTCCTATACTTGCACGCTTACTTTCAGTGACTGATGAATAAAGATACCTAGATCTCGTTGTACTTCCCCTTTTCCTAACTTGACACCATTCAGATAGTAATCTGCCTTCCTTTTCTTCCCACCAAAGTGGATAACCTCACGTTTATCCACATAAAACTGCATCTGCCCAATCACCCAGCCTGCCCAAGTCACCCTGCATTTTCATTACATCCTCCTCACCTTTCACACTGCCATCCATCTTTGTCATCTGCAAATTTGCTAATGTTACTTTTAATCCCTTCATCTAAATCATTAATGTATATTGTAAATAGCTGTGATCCCGCCACCGAGCCTTATGGTATCCCACTAGTCACTGCCTGCCATTCTGAAAAGGTCCTGTTAATCCCTATTCTTTGTTTCCTGTCTGACAACCAATTTTCTATCCACATCAGTACCCTAGCCCCCAATACCATGTGCTCTAATTTTGCCACCTAATCTCCTATGTGGGAACTTATCACGCACACTACTTGGTTCTCCCATGACCATTTTCATAGTTACATCCTCAAAAATTTCTAGAAGATTAGTCAAGCATGATTTCCCCTTCGTAAATCCATGCTGACTTGGACTGATCCTGTTACCACTATTTTATAATTGACACCAGCATTTTCCCCACCACTGATGTCAGGTTAACTGGTCTATAGTTCCCAGTTTCTCTCTCCTGCCTTTCTTAAAAAGTGAGATAACATTTGCAACCCTCCAATCCGCAGGAACTGATCCTGAATCTATGGAACACTGAAAAATGATTGCCAATGAATCCATGATTTCTAGAGCCACCTCCATAAGTACTCTTGGCTGCAGACCATCAGGCCCTGTGGATTTATCAGCCTTCAGTCCCACCCGTCTGCCCAACACTATTTTCTGCCTAATGTGAATTTCCTTCAGTTCCTCTGTTACTCTAGGCCCTCTGTCCACTATTACATCTGGGAGATTGTGCCTTCCCTACTGAAGTCAGATCTGAAGTATCTGTTCAACTCACCTGCCATTTCCTTTTTTCCCCATAATAATTTCATCTATTTCTGTCTTCATGGGCCCAACTTTGATCTTAACTAATTCTTTCCTCTTCACATACCTAAAGAAGCTTTTACTATCCTCCTTTATATTCTTGGCTAGCTTACCTTCGTACCTCATCTTTTCTCTTCTGCATTGACTGCACAGATGCGGGTGTACAGGCAACGGAGTAGTGGTCTGAGCATGCAACCTTAATTTAGCTCTAATAATAGTTTATATGAATTCTGATGGTCTTTCACGAGAAATGGGAAGGTCAGCCAAGATATTGAATAGCCTATTGGATAGGCTGTTAATCAAATGCCTGCCAGGGTAACAATATTCTTTATGAAAATCTGCATTAACATTTTGCAGGGCAGAATTTATAACCTCCAGTTAAAAAAAAATCCAAAATTTCACTCCAGGATTTCATTATTTTGCCTATGAGTACATGTCTTAAAGGTTTAGAAATCAAGTTCATTTTAACAATTGGATTTCTTTGGGAGGATGAAACTTTCTGTAGGATATTAGTTCAGAGCTCGGAATCAGCATGAAAGGATAATCATTTTGATCACATTGAACAACAAATATTCTCAAAGTGTTAACTGATAATTTTGAAGAACCTGATTGATTTCCATTAGCGGGATTACATCCATGGAAGGAGAAAATGAGAGGCAATCAAAATTCTGCAGTCTCAACATGCTTTCCTCTTTTGAGCAAAGGCCTACAGCACTCAATTTCATATTCACAAAATTGTTCTTCACAAAAATCATTTTGTGACTCTGCTTTAATAATGGCAATACCATGATGTAAATCCTTATTTCCAATTTTAAGTTATTTACCTCTCAACCACTTTAAACTGAAATGAATTGTGATGACACCCTCAAGATGTCCACAAGAGGAAAAACAAAATGAAAATTAAAAAGGGAAAAATACTTGCATTAGACCATGCTTTTCATGTCTTCGTGATATTCCACAGCCAACTAAGTTCCACTAACTGGTCTGATGTAGGTTTGAACAGAGCAAATTTAACCACCAGCAGCTATGGGATAAATGGCCAGATAATCTGAAGTAATGGTGTTGGTTGAGAATTAAACGATAGGGGGAATCTTGCTCTCCTTCAAACAGTGGGATGGAAATTTTTAAATACATGACAGAAAGAATTTCAGGTTATTATCAGAACCAAAGGTGGCAACTTCGATTGTACGAGGATTCTTTTGATTTACAATGAAAGTTCAGTGCAGTATTAGCAAGGAGGTGAAGTGGGACTTAATCTTGTGAAGCTTCCAACTCAAGAGATGAGAGGGGTACCAAAAGGGTGACAATGATAAGAGTGGAACAGAGCTTCCCACGAGATGTGTAAAACCTGAAAGGAAAATTAGATGAATATTTGAGAAGTTTGGAGGGAAGAACAAAGGTATTCATTATAACTTCTGACTTTTAGACTAATTTATGGTGTACCTTTTAAGGAAAGGGCATACAGGTTGAGCTTGTACATTGTGGAATTCTGAAGTCTGCAAGATCCAGTAGGGTCTTAACAGAATGCACGTAGAGAGAATTTGTAGAGAGGTATGGTTGCTGTAGAGAATTGAATCAGAGGTCAATCCACAGGACCATAAGAGTGGCAGAGAGGATCACTGGGATATCTCTCCTCCATCATCTCTCACTCCCCCCCCCCCCCACCAATTGAATAATCTACTGACATCAGCAAGAGGGTGCACAAAATCACTGAGGTCCACTACCATTGTTCAACCACTCCCTTTGGGAATGGTCTACAGGAGTATCAGAGCTAGTTTCCACCAGGCTGAGAAACAGCTTCTTCCAGGGGCAATGAGAATGCTGAATGACCAAAGGAACTGCTCACACTATATATGTATTGTTTGACTGTAACGTATATTATGGTGTCTAGTTGTGTGCCTGCATGGTGTGTACCATGGATGCTGTTTTGTCGAGTCGTATTTGTGCAAGTGGAGGATAATAAACTTGAACATGTCACCTGTTTAGAGAATTCAGAATGAGAAGCCACTTGTTTTATAAAGTAAAGGGTCACCCATGTATGGTGTAGATAAGGAACTTGTTCCCCCCTCAGAACCTTCTCAGAGGGTTGGGAATCTTTTGAACTCTCTTCCTTAAAGGGCAATAACAATTAATATTGCAATACTGTGAGCAGGGGCAGAGAGGACATGTTGCAACTGTACAGGACGTTGGTGACACCACATTTTGTGTGCAACTATTGGAAAGATATTATTAAGCTGGATAGAGTGCAGAAAAGATTCACAAGAAGGTTGCCAGGACTGGGGTAAGCTTGAATTATAAAGAAGTTGAACAGGCTGTGCCTTTTCTCGCTGATGTGTAGGAGACTGAACTCTAACGAGCTTTATAAAATCATGAGGGACATAGATTAGGTAAAAAGTCACAGCCCCCCACCCCACTTCCCCAAGAGTAGATGAATCTAAAACTTAAAGGCATAGGTTAAAGATGATGAAAATGATCCAAGGGCCACCTTTTTCATACAAAGGGTGGTGGCTGAAAAGGTAAGTTAGCTAGAATCTCCATTAAAAAAATCAACTTGGAAATATCATATGGGAGGTTTACAACTGCCAAATTTCAAATATTATTAATGGACAGCCCAAATGAAATTTGTCTCTTCCCTTTTTGATAGAAGAGGCAAGCCTTCATGGATACAAATTGAACTGCACAAAGCCGGAGAGAGAGTGGCAAAAGACTTTACATACAAATGGGATTCTAAATTAATTTCTGCTGGAAAGGAGGCACCACTAATAAAGCACATTTTGAATATCTAGAACAAATTGAATAATTGAATTGGCATTATTACTATATTTGAATTTGTTTAATCCTTTTTTCTCCCATATTTGAGATCTAGGTAGAAAAAAAAGAACTGGACTTTCTGAACTGGATTCTGGATCCCAACAGTTCCTTTTTCTTTCTTGCTTTTGTCTGTCTTTTTTTTCTTCATTCTATTGCTTTATTATTTCTCTTTCTGTTCTTTTTTCTTTTTCTTTTTGAGATGCTTTTGTTTGGGGAGGAGGGATGGGGTCTTTCCTTATTTGGGAAATTTGAACAATCTGTATCAATGATTCCTTTTCATTTATTTCATATATTTGTGATGGTTAATTATTGATAGTTGTTTGATCATAAAACTAAAATAAAATATTCAAAAGAAAACCAAAGGGTGGTGGGAGGACGAGACGCCAGAGGAACTGCTGGAAGCGAGGAAAAGCATGTTCAAAAGACATTAGACAGGTACATGAATAGGAAAGGTTGAGAATGTGACGCAAACACAGAAAATGGGTCTAGCTTGGTTCACGTGAACAGGATGGACTGAAAGACCTATTTCCATGGTGTAGAACTATCATTTTTCTGCAGATATGCATAGTGAAACTTTGTTCATAGAATGCCACAGAGGAGAACATTCAGCTCACTGGGTCCAAATGCTGCTCTCACATTCTCAGCATTCCCATTCCCCCCCTTGCCTTCTTTATCATCTCTTTCACATGGCAATCTACTCTCATTTGATATTTCTGTCATTAACCAATAACAAGGAGTCAATACCCAACCAGCATCTGAGCAAATCCAGTAGAAATCCATGTGGCCACACAGACTCAATATAAAGTCCACATTGAGAAGGATCAGGATTGAACCAGAGTCCCTGGAGCGTGAGGCAGCAGCTCCAATTGTTGCGCCACTGAATCAACGAAAGCTGCCTAAGATATTTTAAAAGGGAGAGGCATAGAGATGTGTACACTGCAGTTTTTTTTTTGCTTTACCAATAAGTGGTAATTCTGCCTTGACTACAGGGCTCCTAGAAGGCTTCCACCAGCGTTGTCTCCGCACCATCCTCAACATTCATTGGAGCGCTTTCATCCCAAACGTTGAAGTACTCGAGATGGCAGAGGTCGACAGCATCGAGTCCACGCTGCTGAAGATCCAGCTGCGCTGGATGGGTCACGTCTCCAGAATGGAGGACCATCGCCTTCCCAAGATCGTGTTATATGGCGAGCTCTCCACTGGCCACCGTGACAGAGGTGCACCAAAGAAAAGGTACAAGGACTGCCTAAAGAAATCTCTTGGTGCCTGCCACATTGACCACCGCCAGTGGGCTGATATCGCCTCCAACCGTGCATCTTGGCGCCTCATAGTTCAGCGGGCAGCAACCTCCTTTGAAGAAGACCGCACCTCACTGACAAAAGGCAAAGGAGGAAAAACCCAACACCCAACCCCAACCCACCAATTTTCCCCTGCAACCGCTGCAACCGTGTCTGCCTGTCCCGCATCGGACTTGTCAGCCACCAACGAGCCTGCAGCTGACGTGGACATTTACCCCCTCCATAAATCTTCGTCCGCGAAGCCAAGCCAAAGAAAGAAACAGGGAAAAGAATCTCAGGGTTGTATGTGATGTTATGCATGTACGATAAATCTGAAATCCTAAAGTGCTAACAAAATTATTTTTGGCTAAATAAAGTGCTCCTTAAAAGTGAACTACTTCTCTGTGGACATGTTAAACTTCCACACTTCTCTCTTCTCAATGATTTCTTTTGCCCTTGCCATATAGCACAGATGTACAGTCAGAATGAAAGCCCTTCAGCATCAAGCATTTATGATTCAACAAGATGCTCAAACCACTGTGTATGGTAAGTATCAGTACACCATAAACCAGACCACATCAAGCAGAGGTGACAAAGTTAATGAACAACACCTACTGCTCAGCTTCATGTCAAAATGCTGTGACAAGAGTCGCTTGAAAAACAAATCAAAAAACTCAAACCACCAGACACAAAGGACAGATTCTTTTCTGCTGTTATTTTACTTCTGAATGGTTCTCACGCTGGCAAAAGCTAATACCCTTACACTTTACTCTAGTTTCTGTACCGTTTTTGTACTTTTCCCCAGACCCTTTAACTATTGTTACATGACTCCCCATACTTATTTCTTTATTATTATTATAGTTATTATTCATCCACCTGCCGTATCAGTAGGATTGCCAGGATGGCATGAGCTTTTTAATCCATTTTGGTACACATGACAATAAAACAATTCCATTCAGCCATTTCGGCTCTCATAATGTGTTTTTCAATTGCAGAATGGAAATGATAACCTGCAGAGTCTGAACAGTGAATATCTTAAAAAAGAATGCTGCTGGAATGAAAATGCCGTCAGTCACTTTTAGAACTAGAAAAACAAACTTACATTTGTTAAAGAAACTGCTTTGCCTATACTGATGGAGTGGTGTGGACGTAGATGATCCGGTCTGCAGGACTGAGGTGAAGTGAAGGAAAGGCCATCCAGTCTGATTCCGGCCAGTGGTCACACAAATACTTCCTGCAAAAGGGAGGAAAACAGGCAATTCTATAAACGACACACAGGAAACAATAAAATGACAGATTAGTGGCAAATAAAAAGTACAAAAGAAATCTTGGGAAATAATTCAGCAAGAATTCAGTTCACATAAACCAAAGAAATACAAAGCAAACACAAAATGTGGAGAAGCCCCCAGGTTTTGGGACAGCATCAGAATACCAGTAGCACCTAGATCTCGAATACCAGTAGCACCTAGATCTCAAATACCAATAGCACCTAGATCTCGAATACCAGTAGCACCTAGATCTCGAATACCAGTAGCACCTAGATCTCAAATAGGAATCCACACAAGTTTCTGAAAAGATGCAAGAATATCATCTTTCAAAGTTCTTTTGGCTTGGACAGCTTTCACATATCACTCACTTTCTATTAAGAATGAAGAGGTAAAAATCTGGGAATTAGACTACTTAACATGAACATAAAATGACAATGGGGCATGATTAAAGAGAGACCGAATGACTCTTTGAACTTTTCTTGTTGATCAGAGAGTCATGTCCATCAAATCTGATTAAATATTTAAGAGTTAACTAAATTAGTGAACAGCAGAACATCTGTGGATTTCCAGAAAATGTATTAAAGTTCCCTCGTATATAAGATTTTTCATTGATCAAGCTAGCAATAGTATTTTAGTTAGTATTTTTGCTATCCCTTGTGGTTCCACATTGAGGCAGCAACATGTTTATATTCCATACTGATTCCCAGGAAAAACAAATAATGGGGGTGGGGGGGGGGGGGGTGGTTGTGAAGCAAACTGGGACTAAGCGCTCAAGTTTAGAATGATGGAGAATTTATGTAAAAGTTCAACTTTTCTTTGGCTGTTGATAGATATGGGAATGCTATTTCACCTGGGAAGGGCATCTGGAATCACCATCACAAGTCACCAAATAAAAATTCAACATTAAGTACAGAGATGAAAACAAATGTCTTCACCCATTGGTAGTGTATCTTTGGAATGCTCTGCCAAAATTGTTGCTGAGGCTTAGCTGCTCATCCATAAATTTTTAGTTTTCAAAGCAATCCAAGGATTCAAGATTACTGCAGGGAAAAAAAATTACGTGATCTTATAAAGAGGTGGAGCAGGTACGAGGTTCAAATAGCCCACTAAATCGTTTTATTTCCTATGTACCTAATGACTCAGATGATAGAATAGAAGCTAAATTAATGCAATTGAGTTTGAGTTATTGAATTGATATTTTATTTATATTAATATTTAGGATGTGCATTGTCAGTTGCAAATGAACAGGGTTAATAATGTCCAGCATAAAAACTCACACTCCCATTACCAGAGACTCAGACCTTCATTTTCAAAGAATTACAATTGGTCATACATAATTTCACGTTAACAAAATCATACTCATTTTCATTTGATCATTTTTTCTAAGCATCCTGCTACAACATATTTAATAACTGCTTTAACATTTCCCCTATGATTGATAAGTTAACTAGATGTTTTATGCCTTCTTCCATTAGTGAATAAATGAAATACGCTAGCCATTTTCTAATGTAATGGAACCTTTGACAAGTATAAAGAATAGCCAAGATAGAGCCAACATCCCTGTAAGTTGAATAGGATGCCATCATACATTATTTTTAAAAGATCTGAAGAATGTTTAAGCTTATTTCCTCTCAGAAACAAATACACCTAAATTACTGCAATTAACAAAAATAAGTATTACTTTGGCATATTTTTATTTTCCTTGTTTGCAAATCAGCTACAGTTTCTAAATCTCTTCCACAATTTAGTTCAGACAAGGACCCAGCCATTTAGCTCTAAGCCAGTTCTGCGAAGCAATGGTATGAAATTTTTAATGGTATCCTTACAGTGCAAAGCATCCCAATGAACAGTAAGACGGGGGTGCTGATATGATACAGCCCTCAATAAATGGAACATCTTTTAACCAGTTATATTCTTCACAAATTACTTCCAAAGTAGGAAAATGAGATCTGTGTTTACCATTGATTTCTAGATGGTTCTTTTTGGCATATTATCAAAATCTGAGACATGATTTATTAAAAATCCAATGATATACTTTAGCTTATTTAGTTGGCTTTTTTTCACCTCAAAGTATTTACCGGTACTTAAAAAGGTAGAAGAGATGGCTCAGTGGGCTAACCTAGCATTATTTCTGACCTCTGCATTTCTATGTCGTAAAAATCCTTGAGTAATGTTTCCAAGAAAATAACAACATTCAATGGTGAATATAAAGTTACATACTTTCAGATGTTTACAAATACCTCTGACAAATGTTTGCAAGCAGGGACTCATTGTACTGTAGGAACCTGGAAAGCAATTCAATACTACAGTATAGGCACTTTCAGGTGGGCAAAATACCCCAATGTAAAGCCGAATATTATACCCCCATGCAGTTGTCGGGAGGCCACCTGAAAGTGCAGGAGGCGTCTGCGAGGCGCACATTGTAACCCTCCTCCGGGAGGGATGATGGCTGAAGTACTGAAGTCCCCCAGGCACCTGAATGCAGCCGCCTGAAAGCGGCTGCTAAGGGGATGACAATCAGCTGGTGAGAGCCTAACAGGCCCCCTCCCCACTGCCCTTGCCCCCCGGCACGGGACGTCAGGGCAGGGGCAGTGGCGTGGGACATCAGGGCCAGGGCAGCAGTCGCAGGCTGTCAGCGCTGGCCCCACCAGCATCCCGCATCGGCAGCCCCAGCACTGACAGCCTGAAGGGACAGGAGCCGGAGTGCGCTCCGAGGCACCTCCCATGCAGCTGTCCCTTTCAGGTGGCCAGTGCTGCGCTTTCAGCTCTGCCACCTGAATGACCATTCCACAATTTAGTTCAGACAAGGACCCAGCCATTTAGCTCTAAGCCAGCTCTAAGCACATTCTTGGTGGAGAATGTACTTAAAAGCGGCTTATTTTACTCTATCACACAAGATGGATCTAGTTCAAACTGGAAAAAAAAAGGCCAGACATAAATGATAAAATTATTATTTTTTTTTGTAAATAAGGAAAACAACCAAGGTTTGTAAAAAGATCTTTAACATTTTCTATTTCTGGCCTGTAATACATTTGCAAAAAATTAAATGAGCTTAACTCAATGCAAGTCACAATAAATCAAATTTTATTTTTATATTAATATCTTTTACATTTTGAAATATATTTTTGCATTCTTGCACTAATGACATTCATTATCAGATATCTGATTTTCAATGACCAAAGCCAGATTTTTTTTTGAGGAATTGGTTTGAGGGAATGAAAAGGAGTTCTAGTCTTATTCAGACATTTAAAAATTTTAAACTGAGATATGAATAAACCACAGATTTGAACAGTATTACAAGAGCATTTAATTTATTCATGAACTTCCCACCTTGGATTCTGATGTGCATTTCACCCATACTGGTTGACTGCACAGATATTATTATCCCTGATGCTCCATCACAGCATTTTTGGAAAATACAGCTCTGTTCTTTATAGATTACTTGGAATAATAATATGATGCTGTTATTCGAATAATTGAAGTCTCAAACCAATTCCCCAAAAGGTTTATCAGCACCACTTTTTTTGAAAACATGCTTTGAGACTCACAGTCTGAGATCGGACTGCTTGACAAATCCTGCCCATGGTGCGTGATAGCCAAGGTTGACTGCACTCGAGAGGTTTCACCCAGCCTCAAAAATATCTGGGGTGTCTACATACCCATACAAATGACTAAAGTTTTCTTCCTTCTATTAATCAATGTACTGTGATATCATTTAGTTTTTTGCATCTGCTTCCCATGTTTATTTGTAACCCTGCGATTCTTTTTCCTGCAGGCCAGGCACAATTTCTACTTATCACTAGTGTATCCATACTTAAGTATGGTGTATTAGAATGGCTGTACTATTCTTGGTGGTCATTAATTCAATGACAAGACTTAGAAGCTGAAAAAGCACGGATGCTGTAATTCATTTAACAGACAATGTCTTTTTAATCTCTCTTTATTTTTCAAGCAATGTGGGGCATTATTGCCTTTAATTTAATGTGGTTGTAACAGAGCGAGTTACAGATCAACCCAGCAGATGCAATATTTATCTTGCATGTGAGAATTTTTCTTGTAACATGCTCAATAGGACTAGATTTATTTATCATTGTGTGTTGCCACTAGCATTCTTGAGCAGACGTTCATAATATAAACTGGAACTAAAACAATTGAACTGCAAGTTGAAAATCAGCTGTCTATTCTGAAGGGAGAATAAACCTTTGAAGATGGGCTTTAGCTCCCCCATAAAATCCAGCAAAGATAATCTGGTACCTTGTTTTACACTGAAAAGCGGCGTTATTGCCGTGCTCACAACCTGTCTGTGGAGGCTGACTTGCTTGTTTACACAGAACAGAAGAAAAGCCAGGTCGGTAAGTCATTTTACACAGCAAGCTTGTTTCCCGAAGCAAAAGTAGCACAGCAGCATCAGCGTCTAGTGTGATGTAAAACATATGCGCTGGCCGGGAAGCAATGTTGCTCAGCGTACAATAATGGTGGAGGAACAGCAGGTACAGTTGCTAGCTGTGTACATTTTGTGCAATCTTAAGAACACAAGAAAACCTTCTGCACATAGTAATCAACTTTATTAACCCTGTGATGTCGCAATTTGTGAACAATGTGTACTTGAGATCAGAAAAATGTTTGAGTAGAATTTGAAGAGAGGCAGGGAGCAGTTTTGAGACTGAATGGTGCGCAGATCTTGCACGCTGTAAACTGAGATGTTTGGTTCTTCTGAGTCAATTCAGCTGGCATCTGATAGAAGAATGTGGAGGAGGGGCCCCGTGTTCTGATCTTACGTCCTCAACAATTTTGATGAAGGTGAGTGGCAGTGTTACTTTTGAAGGTCTCAGAATGCTTCTGACTGTGTCTTGGAACTCACTGAGAGAAGGGGGATGGTGGCGGCGGTGACGCTGACAGCGCTGTGCGGGGGGGGGGGGGGGTAGTGACGCCAGTACCATATGGTGACCACCAAGAACAGCTCTCGCGAGAATGCCTTGTCACCCTTTATTTTGCTCACTACTGCCACCCTGTCTGGCCAAAAAAATTACTGCACTGGATTCTTCATTAAACTTTACAGTAGACTGAATAATAAGTCTGAAGGTTTAGAACGCCCCCTTTTCCCTCACTGCCCCATTGGATCTTACGACCGCTCAAGGGGGGAGGCAGTAGCACTCACTTTGGGAATCACTACTTCCTGTGGATGCTGCGTGACCTGCTGAGTGTCTCCAGCACATTTGTGTATTGCACTCGGCCCCAGCATCTGCAGACTTTCTTGTTTAACTTTAATGAAGTGGCAAGGATGGTTCTTCTGAACAATATTTATCTCTCCACCAACAACACTTTTACTCCAGAAATCACCACATTTCACCAAATTTATTCACATCCAGCACCCACTGTAATATTTGCAACAGACACTTTTTTCCTTTATTTGCCTCTGTGCTCCACAGTTTTACATTTGCAATCAAAGAATTCATATGGAATTAAAGTGCACATACCAGATTTTATTCAAGATTATTTGCATACATTTTGGGTGCCATGTAGAAATTACAGCACTTTTTTGTACATAGTCCCCTCATTTCAGGACACCATAATGTTCATCACATTTGGGTTTTTGGGAGTACTCAGGTATGTTTAATGCTTCATTGGTGCAGGTATAAGAGAGCTGGGCTTGCTTCTAAGCTTTTGATCACCTTTGGAGGTTGTATTTGCCCTTTTTCGACACGAGGACCAGAGTTTTGTCAAAGAAGCTATTGAGTCTGAGAAACATCAATAAAACAGTAAGACACATCACCCATACCTTAGGATTAGTAAAATCAATAGTTTGGAACATAATTAAAAATAGTGTACTGGTGAGCTCAATAATTGCAAAGAGACTGGTATTCCAAGGAAGATCTCCACTTCAGATGACAGAAGAATTCTTACCACAATAATGAAAAAATCCCCAAATGTTATGTCGAGCAGATAAGAAACACTCTTCAGGAGGCAGGTGTGGAAATGTCAATGACTATAATCCCCAGAAGACTTAATGAACAAAAATAGAGGCTGCACTGCAAAATGTAAATCATGGCAAAGGTGGAATGCTTTGGATCTTGAGCAGTTCCTTTACATCAGGAGAGAGAGTTTGTAGAAAACCTAAGAGAAAGCTTTTTCAAACAGCTTGTTGAGAAGCCCACGAGGGGATCTGCAGTTCTGGATTAGGTCATGTGCAATGAACCAGAGGTCGTTAGGGAGTTAAAAGTCATAGAACCTCTAGGAAGCAGCAATCATAACATGGTTGCGTTTAATTTAAAAATTGAAAAGGAAAAAAATATATCTGATGTATCAATTTTTCAGTGGAATAAATGAAATTGGTAAGAGAAAGGAACTGGCTCAAATAACCTGGGAAAGCAAACTAATTGGAGGATCAGAGCAGGAATGGAAGATATATTTGCAAGTAATAAAAGGCATACAGGATAGATAAATTCCAAGGAAAAAGAAATTTGTCCAAGGAAAGATGGTTCCATTGTGACAAGCAAAAGGTGAAGGCTAAGATAAAAGCAAAGGAGAGGGCATACAAGGAAGCTAAAATTAGTGGGAAATCAAGAGAACTGGGATTCCTTTCGACACTTACAGAAAGAGACAATGAAAGTCATTCAGAAAGAAAAGATGAGCTATGAAAGGAGATTAGCTAACAATATTAAAAACAATACTAAGAGTTTTTTCAAATATATAAGGAATAAAAGAGAGACACGTGTTGACATAGGACTGATAGAAAATGATGCTAGGGAAATTGTAATGTGTTATAAAGAGATGGCAGAGGAACTTAATCAATATTTTATACCCGTCTTCACCATGGAAGACATTAGTAATATCCCAGACAGTCAGGGAGTAGAATTAGATTCAGTTAGGGATACTAGAGAAATTGGATTTAAGATTGATAAATCTCCCGGACCGGATGAGGTGCATCCACAGGTTTTTAAAGAGGTGGCTTTGGAGATTGTAGATCCATTGTCGATGATCTTCCAGATATCGAAAGACTCTGGAGAGATTCCACCAGAGGATTGTAAGGTCGCAAATGTGGTTCCCCTGTTTAAGAAAGGTGGGAGACAGAAAAAAAGGAAACTATAGGCCGATTAGTCTGACACCGGTGGTTGGGAAGATATTAGAGTCG
Organism: Narcine bancroftii; assembly: GCF_036971445.1. Lineage (NCBI taxonomy): Eukaryota > Metazoa > Chordata > Chondrichthyes > Torpediniformes > Narcinidae > Narcine > Narcine bancroftii. The sequence continues at coordinate 230,362,348 of NC_091474.1, read as the reverse complement.
ATCCTCAAGGATGAGGTTATGAAATATCTAGAGATGCATGATAGGATAGGTCCAAGGCAGCATGGTTTTTTTTAAAGGGTAGATCCTGCCTGACCAACCTATTAGAGTATTTTGAAGAAATCTCAAGTAGGATAGACAAAGGAGAGGCTGTCGATGTTATCTATTTAGATTTTCAAAAGGCTTTAGATAAGGTTCCGCATATTAGGCTGCTAAATAAGATGAGGACCCATGGAATTAAAGGGAAGTTATTAAACTAGATAGAAAAGTGGCTGATAGGCAGGAAGCAAAGGGTTGAAATTAAGGGTTCCCGTTCTGGATGGCTGCCTATAACTAGTGGTGTTCTGCAGGGGTCAGTATTGTGTTTACAATTTATATTAATGATTTGGATTGTGGTATAAATGGTTTTGTGGCCAAATTTGCGGATAACACCAAGATAGGTGGCGGAGTAGGAAGTGTAGTAGAAACTGTAAAGTTGAAGAAGGATATAGACAGATTAGAAGACTGGGCAAAATTATGGCAGATGAGATTTAACATAGAGAAATGTACAATTGCACATTTTGGCTGTGGAAATAAACAGACAGAATACTATTTGGATGGGGTGAAAATTTAGACGTCGGATGTGCAAAGGGACCTGGGTGTCCTCGTACAGGGAAACGTAAAAGTTCATGACCAGGTGAAATTGGTAGTGAAGAAAGCAATGTTATGTTGGGATTCATTTCAAGAGGAATAGTGTACAAGAGTAAAGAGATGTTGATGAGGCTCTATGGGGCGCTGGTGAGACCTCATTCGGAGGACTGTGTGCAGTTTTGGGCCCCTTATCTTAGAAAGGATGTGATGTTGGAGAGGGTGCAGAAGAGATTTACTAGGATGATTCCCGGAATGCAAGGGCTAACATACAAGGAGCGTTTGGCAGCTCTTGGGTTGTATTCATTGGAGTATAGGAGAACGAGAGATCTCATAGAGCCATTTCGAATTTTGAAAGGTTTAGATAGGGTCAATGCAGGTAAGATGTTTCCCTTGATGGGTGAATCGCGGACAAGGGGTCATAGTCTGAAAATTAGAGGTTATCCATATAAAACAGAGATTAGGAAGAACCTCTTCAGCCAGAGGGTCGTGGATCTGTGGAGCTCACTGCTGCACACAGCACAGATCACTGGGAGTATTTAAACAAGAAATAGACAAGTATCTCATTAGTGAGGGCATCAAGGGATATGAGGAAAAGGCCAGAAATTGGAACTAGTGTAGAGTAGCGGAACAGACTCGATGGGCCTAGTGGCCGCTTCTGTTCCATGGTCTTGTGATCTTACTTCTCGGCAAACTGTAATCTGGCCATCCTGTTTCTGTGGCTAACTAGTGGTTTGTATTTTGCACGACTCTGGTCCTCATATTGAAAAATGTCAACGACAGTCTTCAAAGGTAATCAAAACCCTTAGAAGCAAACCTATCTCTTTCATACCTGCACCAATGAAACAATTAAACATACCTGAGTGCTCACAGACACCTGTGACCCCAAATGTGCCAAACGTTATGGCGCCCTGAAATTAGAGGACTATGCAGAAAAGGGACTGCAATTTCTGCATGGTCAAACCAAAATGTATACAAATAACCTTGAATAAGATCTGGAAGGTGCACTTTAATGGGACGTGAATTGTTTAAGATTACAAATGTAAAACTATGGAGCACAGGGGCAAAATAAATGATGTGTCTTTGTCCCAAATGTTATGGAAGGCAATGTACATGCCACGATGCTGACGGCATTGAATGCAGCAAAGGCTACAAAACCACAACTACAGAACTGAAGTCCTGCTGAGCACAACTAGCTACATGTCCAACTGAGCTGTTCCAGAAGTTAGAAGTCTTAATATAGAAGCACAAAATATTACAGCAGTGAAACAGGCCCTTTGACTCATCTTGTCTGTGCCCAACTATTTTTCCACTTGGTCCCACTGATCTGCACCAGGAACATAATCCATTTCTCCATCATCACAAAAGTGGGAGACAGTGTCATTCACAGTTTCCGTGTGATAGCACTTCCTCACCAATAACCTGCTCATTGATGCCCACCTTGGGTCTGAATTTTGATTGAACTACTTGGCATCAGGTTTCATCATCAACTTTTAAATTTAATTTAAAAAAAAATTTAGACATAAGACATGCCCTTTCAACCCAGGAGTCCATGCTGTCCAATGACACCCAATTGACCTACAATCCCTGTATGTTCTGAAGGGTGGAAGTGAACCAGAGCACCCGGAGGAAACCCACGCAGACACGGGGAGAATGGTCAAAATCCTTACAGACTGTGCTGGATTTGAACCCATGTCGCTGGCGCAGTAATAGCGATGCACTAACCACTATCCTCACTGTGCCACCCCTTGTTAAGGCACCAAGTTCCAGAGGTTAGGCAGAAGTCGCTGCCCTTAACATGAAGGCAATATTGACAGAGGCTTGTATCAAGGAGTCCTGGTGAAAGGGAAATCAATGCTCATCAAGGGAAAACATTCCAGTGGCTGGAGTTCTATCTGCACACAGAAGAAGATGGTTGTGGTTGTTTGAGACTGATCATTCCAGTCCCTGGTTATCAGAGGATATAGTCCATGCTGACCAAGCAGTCCAACTTGCCTGCATTCAGCCCATAGCAGATATTATTTATTTGTCATGTAATAAAACAGAGATGTCTTCTCTTTGGCTTGGCTTCGCGGGCGAAGATTTATGGAGGGGTATGTCCACGTCTACTGCAGGCTCGTTGGTGACTGACAAGTCCGATGCGGGATAGGCAGGCACGGTTGCAGCGGTTGCAAGGGAAAATTGGTGGGTTGGGGTTGGGTGTTGTGTTTTTCCTCCTTTGTCTTTTGTCAGTGAGGTGGGCTCTGCGGTCTTCTTCAAAGGAGGTTGCTGCCCGCCGAACTGTGAGGCGCCAAGATGCACGGTTTGAGGCGATATCAGCCCACTGGCAGTGGTCAATGTGGCAGGCACCAAGAGATTTCTTTAAGCAGTCCTTGTACCTCTTCTTTGGTGCACCTCTGTCTCGGTGGCCAGTGGAGAGCTCGCCATATAACACGACATTCTGGAGATGTGACTCACCCAGCGTAGTTGGGTCTTCAGCAGCTTAGATTCGATGCTTGCGGATTCTGCCAGCTCAAGTACTTCGATGTTAGGGATGAAGTAATTCCAATGAATATTGAGGATGGAGCGGAGACAGCGCTGGTGGAAGCGTTCTAGGAGCCGTAGGTGATGCCGGTAGAGGACCCATGATTCAGAGCCGAACAGGAGCGTGGGTATGACAACGGCTCTGTACACGCTGATCTTTGTGTGTTTCTTCAGGTGATTGTTTTTCCAGACTCTTTTGTGTAGTCTTCCAAAGGCGCTATTTGCCTTGGCGAGTCTGTTGTCTATCTCTTTGTCGATCCTTGCATCAGATGAAATGGTGCAGCCGAGGTAGGTAAACTAGTTGACTGTTTTGAGTTTTGTGTGCCCGATGGAGATGTGGGGGGGGGGGGGGGGGGCTGGTAGTCATGGTGGGGAGCTGGCTGATGGAGGACCTCAGTTTTCTTCAGGCTGACTTCCAGGCCAAACATTTTGGCAGTTTCCGCAAAACAGGATGTCATGCGCTGGAGAGCTGGCTCTGAATGGGCAACTAAAGCGGCATCGTCTGCAAAGAGTAGTTCACGGACAAGTTGCTCTTGTGTCTTGGTGTGAGCTTGCAGGCGCCTCAGATTGAAGAGAATGCCATCCGTGCAGTACCGATGTAAACAGGGTCTTCATTGTTGAGGTCTTTCATGGTTTGTTTCAGCATCATGCTGAAGAAGATAGTAAAGAGGGTTGGTGCGAGGAGGCAGCCTTGCTTCACGCCGTTGTCAATGGAGAAAGGTTCGGAGAGATGTAATACATTTCAAAAACAGAGATGTAATATTACACAAAACTGTCTTAGTCTGCCATAAAGCAGACAAATATTTCCCATTAGTCAGACAAAGGTTTACCAAAATAGCACTGTCCGGCACCCCTTACAGACAGAGAGAGAGAAGTAAAATAGAGTCTCTCAGAGACACCAAATCTCCATGGATTCACCTCCAACGCTCCCGCAGCCTCTGCAACAAGACTCGAGTTCAGTTCAAACCAAACCATTGCTAACCCTTCCCCTACTCTGGGAAGAAAGGTTTTGACCATTTATTTACCTTATCTCTGCCCCCTCATGATTTTATAAACTTCTACATAGGTACCCGCTTAACCACCATGCAAGTCCTGCCTTTGTATAATCGACTAAAGTGCAACAACTTATACTTCTCCAATTTGAATTTCATGTGCCATTCAAATGGTGCACTTTTCCAATTATTTGAGATTCTGTTGTTATTTTAGGTAAGTATCTTCCCTATCCACTTCACCGCCAATTTTGGTGCCATCCACAAACTTACCATTTATGCTAACTATGTTGTCATCCAAGTCATTAATATAGATGATAAACAGTATACCAAGCAGAGATCCCTGTGGCACACCACTGGTCACAGGCCTCCAACTTGAGTAAAAGGCCGAGTATGAGGCAGGGAAGATTTTGATTGTTGAGTAGGTTTACATAACTTGGCACATTGTGATCCAAAGTGCCTGTATTATGCTGTTATGTTCCATTTACAACTCTCTGACTCCTACCATTACGCCAGTTCTGCATTCACATGACCTGCTCACACTGGATCCTATGTGATCTGACCTCCCAGACCAACCTATAATGCAATGTCCATGGGCCAGCCATCTTCAGCTGGTTTAACAATGACCTTCCTTCCATTACAAAATACAAAGTGTTGAAGCTCATGATTTTGCAATGTTCAATTCCATTTGCAACAACTCAGCAAACAAAGCAATCCATGTTTGCACGCAGCAAAACCTGATAACTGGCAAGCGACATTCCTGGCACAAAAGTCCCGCAATCTAACCAACTACTCAACATTCTATGACTTGGCCACCAGCAAGTCCCCATCATTCATATCCTGGGGATCACCATTTACTAGAAGCTCAATTGGACCAGGGACATTCATATCATAGCTCCAAGGGTAGTTCAAAGTTATTTTTTTAATTTATTTATCATGTTGTGCCTACTACAGTGAGATGGGTCCTTCTGTAAGCAATCTAACAGCCTTGAGAAAAGTGCAATTTGCAGAATATAGGGTGTGGGTCAAATACACAAACACACATCAACCAAGTTGCAGAGCAGCAAGAAGAGGAGGTTCAACTTCAAAAAAAAATTTCTGTCAATTCCACAGTTTTAAAAATCAATGTACCCAATTCCTTTTCATTTATTTGAAGAAATCTAAAGAGATATTGATCTTGAAGATCACTATCTACACTTTGAGCATTCAATAGAGTGATAAATTCTAGATTCACTGAATTTAGACATTTCTCCCCTAAATGATCTCCTCATTGTTTTCACGAGAGTCAAGAAAAAAGTCTCCCATTATCCACAGGATCAAGCCTCTTTGGAATTTTCTACAATAGGAAGAACTGAGTTGCAGGGAAAGGATAAACAGATTAGGACTTTATTCTCTGGAGTATAAAAGAATGGGGGAGATTTGATAAGAGTTATACAAAATTATGATGGGTAGAGAGTAAATGCAAGCAGGATAGGAGAGATTGAAAACTAGAGGACATGGATTAAGGGGGAAAAGTTTAAAGGGAACATTGGGGGAATTTCTTCACGCAGAGAGTGGTGGAAGTGTGGAACAAGCTGTCATCTGAATTGGTAAATGCAGGCTCAATGCTGACATTTAATAAAAATTTGTACAAGTACATGGATGAGAGGGTAATGGATCTGGGTGCAAGTCAGTGGGACTGAAGTGCCAGTTGATGAAGTAGACAAAGACGATGTGGTCAAACAAAAATCATGGCTTTTATTAGCAGAAACTCATGGTACAATAATGAAAGGCTTTAGGTGCATACACAGTTATACCCAAGGGGAGTGTCCTTAACAGTAGAGATAATGCACAGCCAATGTTAGTACAGCAAGGCTCTCCAGAGGGGGAGACAGGCAGCTTAGCAGACATTCACCACAGGGACTAGGCAGAATAATAGTTCGGAACAGAGCAGAAGGGCCGAAGGCCTGTTTCAATGCTTTAGTGTTCTATGGTTAGGTACTCATTTCTAACCCCCCCCCCCCCCCCCACCCCACCACATCCTCTGGAACATAGACTAAACTTACTCAAACCTTTTCATACAATAAACATATCAAAATTCAATTCTGTCCAGAGATATTAATTGAGTGATAAATCATTTGCATTCAAAGGTCATCATTAATAGAGGCTATGCAACCCATCAGAATTAATTTTGATACAAGAGGTCCATGAACGGAATGCAGTAGATACGTGGGTTTGCAGAAGGCATTTGAAACAGATGGTTAGCAAAATGTGGAATCTTAACAAATTGACTTAAGCTCAGCAGTTCCGATGTGGCTGAAGAGAAGATATTTACCAGGATGTTGCATAGATTCGAGGGAATGAGCTATAAGGAAAGGTTGAACAAATATGCATAGTTTTCTCTGGAGTGTGGAGGCTGAGGCGTGACCTGACAGAAGTGTAAAAAAAAATTATGAGAGAACATGATGGATTTAGAATCCATTTTCCCTAGATAAGGGGAGGGAGAAAAGTTCAATGGGGATGTCATGGCAATTTTACAAGGTACCTTGAACAAGCTGCCAGGAGTAGTGGCTGAAGCAGATTCAATAGTAGTGTTTAAGAGGCTTCTCTATAGACAACGCAAATATGCTAGAAACAGAGAGATGAGTATCACGAACAAGGGTTTAGCAAAACTTTGCCAGTTTCTCACTACTCCACTGCTCTAATATTCTCGCTCCTATTTCTCCACAATACTTCTGTCTGGACTCCTCACTCAACTTGTCTATAATCGCTTAGTTGCTATTTAGCTTTTGCCCTGTATAGCTGATCTGGATATATTACACTCAGTCACCTAATCTAAGTTATGGGTAAAACACAATTATAGCTGAAAAAGGAGAGTGCCAGAGGCTGGTGGATAACCAATCTGATTCCAACATATAAAATGGAGAGGGACCAAATTCAAATTAGCTTAATGGTAATGGATGAAAAAGCTGCAAGAATTTTGTAGGACTATGCTTCGCCAATTTTACGTTGAGAAAGTAGCAGTTGATGCGGTAAAACACAATTATCTGGGCTCCAAAAACATTTGATAACCTTGACGACAAAGATTTTGCTCCCTGAACCCTTTGGAATCTACTTTATGGATTTTTGGGCTACTGATCCCAAAATACACCTTAAAAATTTCCCAACATGTACAAATTGTTTAAATTATAACCTATTTTTGTGATCTCCTGTCATATTTTAAGTCTACTTCAAGCCTTCAAAGGCATGAAATGCAACATATTATAAAAAATTTATTTTCTGCATTCGCACTTGGACGTCTTCCCTGCTGATCTTGGTAGTCATTGATGAACATGGTGAAAGGTTTCACCAAGACATGTGACCATGGAAATGCAGAATCAGAGCATCTGGAATCCATCAATGCTGGCCAACTATTGTTGGACACTGACATGAAAGACATCAGATGCTGAGTACAAACAAAAACCAGTGGGAAACCATTTTAGGTCAGTTGAACTAATGCAATTAAAAATGCTAAATTCAATAAAAGTTAATTTAATGTTTCTCCAACTCCTACGTGATACAGCAAATCTGAAAATTTAGGTCAGTTGAACTAATGCAATTAAACATGCTAAATTCAATAAAAGTTAATTTAATGTTTCTCCAACTCCTACGTGATACACCAAATCTGAAATTATCTTTGTGTTCAACTTCAAGTTGCCTATCATAAACCCCAATTTTATTTCAGGAAACAAACCTTTTTAAAAATAAATTGATGTCCAGTGTAATGGACCAAAATAGACTGAAGTCTAGTCAAACCAAGAATGATAGGAGTTAAGGAGAAGAATTGGTCTGAAGTGAGCAGAAAACAGAAGGTTAGGCTTAAGCGAAAATGGCCAATTCTCCAGTCAGGATTGTTATTGTTGATGATTTATACAATCGTGTAATAGTCAAGCTTTGGAGACCAACCTTTCGGCTCAAACTTGTGGGGTCAACTTTTATATGGTTAGTACTTTTGACCATAGTAAATACCTGCATCATTCAAGGCGGCGGGTGTTCCAATAACCAGAACCAGGTGGTAAGTCTGCATTCATAGCATCAGGAGTTCGGATGGGTGGGCAGCCAAGGCGAGGATACACACTTGGGGCATTGGGAGCTTGGATGAGTGGGCGACCAAGGGCAAGGGTTCAATGTCAGGCGTCAGGACCTCATCAGTATGGGTGGGCCAAAAAAATAGGGGAGGGTCAACTTTTACACAGGATATACAGTAAAGATGCGATTTTTGGGCCAAAAAAAAGGAGCCGACTTTTACACAGGATCAATTAATACATGAATATATACAGTAAACAATTTTAATTCAAGAATTAAAGTACAGTATTCTTTCAAAAATCTGTGGATTTTCTTTGGCTTGGCTTCGCAGACGAAGATTTATGGAGGGGTAATGTCCACGTCAGCTGCAGGCTCATTTGTGGCTGACAAGTCCGATGCGGGACAGGCAGACACGGTTGCAGCGATTGCAGGGGAAAATTGGTTGGTTGGGGTTGGGTGTTGGGTTTTTCCTCCTTTGTCTTTTGTCAGTGAGGTGGGCTCTGCGGTCTTCTTCAAAGGAGGTTGCTACCCGTCAAACTGTGAGGCGCCAAGATGCACGGTTTGAGGCGAGATCAGCCCACTGGCGGTGGTCAATGTGGCAGGCACCAAGAGATTTCTTTAAGCAGTCCTTATACCTCTTCTTTGGTGCACCTCTGTCACGGTGGCCAGTGGAGAGCTTGCCACATAACACGATCTTGGGAAGGCAATGGACCTCCATTCTGGAGACGTGACCTGCCCAGCGCAGTTGGATCTTCAGCAGCATGGATTTGATGCTGTCGGCCTCTGCCATCTTGAGTACTTCGATGTTAGGGATGAAGTCGCTCCAATTAATGTTGAGGATGGAGCGGAGACAACGCTGGTGGAAGCGTTCTAGGAGCCATAGGTGATGCCGGTAGAGGACCCATGATTCGGAGCCGAACAGGAGTGTGGGTATGACAACGGCTCTGTATATGCTAATCTTTGTGAGGTTTTTCAGTTGGTTGTTTTTCCAGACTCTTTTGTGTAGTCTTCCAAAGGCGCTATTTGCCTTGGCGAGTCTGTTGTCTATCTCGTTGTCGATCCTTGCATCCGATGAAATGGTGCAGCCGAGATAGGTAAACTGGTTGACCGTTTTGAGTTTTGTGTGCCCGATGGAGATGTGGGGGGGCTGGTAGTCATGGTGGGGAGCTGGCTGATGGAGGACCTCAGTTTTCTTCAGGCTGACTGCCAGGCCAAACATTTTGGCAGTTTCCTGGCAATTTCCACAAAACAGGTCGTCAAGCGCTGAAGAGCTGGCTCTGAATGGGCAACTAAAGCGGCATCGTCTGCAAAGAGTAGTTCACGGACAAGTTGCTCGTGTCTTGGTGTGAGCTTGCAGGCACCTCAGATTGAAGAGACTGCCATCCGTGCGGTACCGGATGTAAACAGGGTCTTCATTGTTGAGGTCTTTCATGGCTTGTTTCAGCATCATGCTGAAGAAGATTGAAAAGAGGGTAGGTGCGAGAACGCAGCCTTGCTTCACACCATTGTTAATGGAAAAGAGTTCAGAGAGCTCATTGCTGTATCTGACCCGACCTTGTTGGTTTTCGTGCAGTTGGATAACCATGTTGAGGAACTTTGGGTGGCGTCCGAGGCGCTCTAGTATTTGCCAAAGCCCTTTCCTGCTCATGGTGTCGAAGGCTTTGGTGAGGTCAACAAAGGTGATGTTTTGTTTTGTTCTCTGCACTTTTCTTGGAGCCGTCTGAGGGCAAAGACCATGTCAGTAGTTCCTCTGTTTGCGCGAAAGCCGCACTGTGATTCTGGGAGAACATTCTCGGCGAGACTAGGTATTATTCTATTTATGCTGTTAATATTTAAGACTAACAAAATACAAAACATTATATGTTCTGCATTAGAAATTAACTTCAATACGGAAATGAATGTTTGATGAAAGAGAAACCATGTTCCTTGAAAGTTTAAACAAAAGACTTGTGTGTGACCCTTCTCTTTCAAAACATTTGAAGACATTGTGCAGGCAATGATATAAAGCAAGAGTAATGAATTAAGTTGAGTCATTGGATTGAAAAAAATGAGGTTATGTTAAACACAAATGCAATCAGGATTTTTACAGTGTTGATATTATGAAATGACAGCAACATTTTGAAAGAGGAAGTCATGGCAGGGCAGAGGCACATAACAGTGGGTGAGATAACAGAAGATTGGACGGTGCTAATGCTGTGCCCTTCATTTAAGGGCTACAACAGGTTACAGAACTAAAGGCAGGTGAGCCTATTACCAAGAGTGGGAATGTTACTAAGAGGTGGGATCTATCTGCATTTGGAAAGTCAAGGCCTGATTAGGGATTGTCAGCACGGCTTTCTGAATGGAAAGATCGGGCCTCATAAATTTGATTCCAATTTTTTGAAGAGGTGATCAAGAGGATTGATGAGGGCAGGGCAGTAAACATGGTCTACGTGAACTTTAGCAAGGCTTTTGGGATGTCTTGTGCGGGAGGCTGGTTCAGAAAGTCAGATTGCAAGGGATCCAGGGTGAGCTAGCCAACTGGATTAAAAAATTGGCTTGGTGAAAGGCAACTGAGGGTGGTAGTGGACAGTTTTTTTCCAGATTGGAGGCCTATGACCTTCAGGAATCAATTCAGAACAAACAACAAAGGTAGTCCCTACGTGGTAATGATATAGATGAGAAAGTAAATAGAATGATTAGCCATTATACCAAAAATTAGTGGTGTGGTGGACAGTGAGGGATGTCTGAGGCTACAATAGGTTTCAGACCAACTGGGAAAATGGGCCAACAAATGGCAGATGGACAATTGCAAAGTACCCATTTTGAGTTGATTAAACTATGCAATGCACATACAATGAATGACAGGGCTCCAGTAAGTGCTTCCTTGAAAGTGGCAACAAAAGTAATCAAGGTGGTGAAGAAGGCAAGAGGCTTGCCTTCATTGGGTGGAGCGCCATACAAGAATTTTGACATCACGTTGCAGACCGAAAGGATGTTGGCGTGCCAGCATTGGAATATGTATGCAGTTCTGGTTGACATATTAAAAGAAGGTTATTAAAAGCTCAAGAAGTTGCAGAAAAGATTCACAGGAATGTTACCTCTGCCTCCTGTTATTAAGCCAATTTTGGATCCAATTTGCCAGTCAGGCTTGGATCCATGTACCTTGTCATCCAGTTACCCATGTACCTTGTCATCCAGTTACCCTTACAAAATTCCAGAGTATATCTAAGCCAATTTTGGATCCAATTTGCCAGTCAGGCTTGGATCCATGTACCTTGTCGTCCAGTTACCCATGTACCTTGTCATCCAGTTACCCTTACTAAATTCCAGAGTATATGAACAGTACAGCCCTGATCAATGTACTTTGTTTTCTCCATGAAAAATTCAATCAAATTGGCCAGTTAGGATCTGCCTCCAACAAGCATGGGTGTTCATCTTTGATTAATCCCTGCCCTTTTAAATTTTCAGATTTTTTCCACTAATTTCTCTACATCAGAGTTTATAGTCACAAGGTGGTAATTTACCTGGCTTATCTCCGGTGACCTTCTTGAATAAGGTGAATGGGTATATACTGTATGTCAAAAGAATTTAAGTGCGTCACCAAAAAATGTAGAGGTGCAAAGATAAAAAAAATGGACAAATTAATGTCATATGAAATTTTAAAATGGCAACATATCTTGAAAAGGTGCATTAAAACTTAAAGAGCAAAGCAGAAGAATTGGATCAGATGAATTTGTAGAAACTGCTGAAACAAAACCCAATTCTGATAATGTGCACAAATCTGAATGCCGTACAACAAAAATCACATATCTGAGAACCTGCAGAAAAGACCCATGCAAGATGATCAAGGATGGGAGATCTTTAACACAAAGAGAGATTTGTGCATGTTCACTTTCATTCATCTACCCAACAATCCAAGACAACAGAGCAAACATGGTTAGCACAGCAGTTAACGCAACACTGTTATAGCGCCAGCAACCTGGGTTCGAATCAGTGTCTGTGTGGGTTTCCTCCCACCCTCCAAAACGTACATGGATTGTAGGTTAATTAGTTGACACAGGCCCGTGGGCCGGAAGGGCATGTTACCATTTTGTATGTTTAAATTTAAAATCCCCTCTTCCGTGGCAGGAGTCATTGGCCCAGGTACTAGCCACAGGTCTGGGCGCAGACATATGATTGCTCACCTAGGACATGAGTTCACGGGACATGGATATATGTCTGGGACATATCAGTCTGCATCCATATCATGGACATCTGATTCAGGAGCATGTCAATTATAGGCAAATGGATGCTGCAGTTGGAGTCACACACATCGAGTCACTGCCACAAGGCTGCCAGTGTCTTATCTCAACCTTTCTCCACATCCCCAGGCTCCTACAAAACTTTCCTCGTTGCTTCTTTCTATTTCCATCCTATACCACTAACTGGTTGCTCTATCATTCTCTGCCTTTCACATTCCTTCCTTCACCACTTCCTTCCCCTCCTTAGGCATCGCTTCCTCTTCACTCCCCTCCTTCTTCCTCTCCCTGTTTTGGTCCTTTTCTCCCTCTCCCACTCCTCCTTCTCTCCCATTCCCTCCCCACTCCTTCTTCCTCTCTCCCGTTCCGTCCCTGCTTCTCTTCGTCACCCACTTTTTCCCCCCCCTCTCTCCCCACCCAATTTTTTTTTACCTCTTCCTTTCTCCACTTTCACTCTCCCACTTCCCCACTCCATCCTCCCCTCCTCTCACCCTTTTCTCTCTCTCCTTTCCTTCCCTCCCTCCAAAGAATTATGTTACACTCGCCACCTTTTGCGGAGATACCTGCACGTATTCAACAAAACACAGTTCCCCTGTTCTCACAGCACTACATTACAACCGTGGGTTTCAGGATGCAGTGACACAGGAGAGGATTTAATATACCTTACATGTTTACATATTCTCAAGTCTTATGCTTTCAGGTTATTAATATTTGCTCTGCCTTGTGTTGTATGCAGCAATTCCCTTTGCGACTACAGTATTAATTTGTCAGTTTCCACCTCTTAATTTTCCAGCTTCTTATCCTTGAAAAGTAATTGTGGAAGCACCATGTAGTTTTGGGTAAATCTTTTTAGAGTGTATTGCATGCAAAAACATCCAAGATTTGATATAATGGAATCAAAAATAATTTATAGTTTGTGCTGATGGGCAGCAATCGAAGCATTGGCACTCGTGCTAAGTAGCCCATGACTGTTGAGAAGGTTACTCATGATCCAGTACCTCTTGCTAGAAAATGATCTCTGGCCGATGATCATATGTGGCTAAATGGTGATATTGCTCAGAGTTGAATATAAATCATAAATGCTTTCTCAAAAATATTTGACACAATGTAATTTACAACTGAATGACTAGTGGAGTTCTGCTCTTTTTGATTTTTATAAATGATCTAGATGAAGAAGTAGAAGGATGGGTCAGTAAGTTTGCAGATGATTGTGAAGGTTGGAGGACTTGTGGATGGTGCTGAAGGTTATCGTCAGTTACAAAAGGATATAGACAGGATGCAGAGTTGGGCGGATGGATTTCAATCTGGATGAGTGTGACATGATATATTTTGATAGGTCAAATCAAAAGGCTGAATACACAATTAGTGGCCGGTTACTTAACAGTGTGCCGGAACAGAGAGACTTTGGGGTCCAAATCCATACATCTCTCAAGGTTGCCGTGAAGGATGATGGGATTGTTAAGAAGGCCTAAGGGATGCTGAGCTTCATTATTAGGGGGACCAAGTTCAAGAGTCCAGAGATTATGTTGTAACTCTCTAAATCTCTGGAGAGCTTCATTATTAGGGGGACCAAGTTCAAGAGTCCAGAGATTATGTTGTAACTCTCTAAATCTCTGGAGAGACCACTCTTAGAAGAGCATTGTGTTCAATACAGGTCATCTTATTAGGAATGATGTGGAAACTATGAAGAGGGTGCAGAGATTTACCAGCATGTTGCCTGGTTTGGAAAATAAGTTTTATGTGGCAAGGTTAGCAGAGCTGGGTCTTTTCTCTTTGGAGCGAAGAAGGATGAGAGGAGACTTGATAGAGGTCTATAAGATTATGAGAGGCATAGATAAGATGGACAACCAGTGCCTTTTCCCCAGAGCAGGAATAACATACACCAGGGGCATCTCTGCAAAGTGAAGGGAAGAAAGTTTAGAGGAGACATCAGGGTTGAGTTTTTTAAAAAAACAGTTGTTGGTGCCTGGAGTGCCTTTGCAGGCATGGAGGTGAGGCTGAAACATTAGGGGCATTTAAGAGTCTCTTGGACAAGCACATGGATGGGATTAAAAAAAAATGGAGGGTTATGAAATGAGAAGGATTTAGTTTTTTTTGGTTGGAATATATAGGTCGGCAAAACATTGAGGGCCGAAGGGCCTGTGCTGTGCTGTAATGTTCCTTCCCTGCCCACTGCCCCCTCTCCATTCCTCCCACTCCCCATTCCTCTTCCCCACCCTCTCCCTCTCCCCCACTCCCCTCCATCCTCCCCTCCTCCCCATCCCCTCTCTCCCCACTACCCTCCCCACTCCCCTCCATCCTCCCCTCCCCCACTCCCCTCCATCCTGCCCTCCTCCCCACCCACTCCCTCTCCCTCACTCCCCTCCATCCTTCCCTCCCCCACTCCCCTCCATCCTGCCCTCCTCCCCACCCACTCCCTCTCCCTCACTCCTCTCCATCCTTCCCTCCCCCACTCCCCTCCCCCACTCCACTCCATCCTTCCCTCCTCCCCACCCCCTCTCCCCCACTCCCCATCCTTCCCTCCTCCCTCTCCCCCACCCCCTCTCCCTCTCCCCCACTCCCCTCCATCCTCCCCTCCCCCACTCCCCCTCCTTCCCTCCTCCCCACCCCTCCCTCCTCCCCACCCCCTCTCCCTCTCCCCCACTCCCCTCCATCCTCCCCCACTCCCCATCCTTCCCTCCTCCCCCCCTCCTCCCCCCTCTCCCTCCTCCCCACCCCCTCTCCCTCTCCCCCACTCCCCCTCCTTCCCTCCTCCCCCCTCTCCCTCCTCCCCACCCCCTCTCCCTCTCCCCCACTCCCCTCCATCCTCCCCTCCCCCACTCCCCTCCATCCTCCCCACCCACTCCCTCTCCCCTCCATCCTCCCCTCCCCCACTCCCCTCCATCCTCCCCACTCCCCTCCTCCACCCCCTACCCCGTCCATTCCTCCCCCTCTCCCTCCTCTCACTCACCACAGCCTCTCCACAGGCCCCTCACCGCCGCCGCCATGTCCCTCCTGGGGCTGAGGACCCGCAGCTCCCACTCCCGGATCAATGTCCAGCCTGATCGCTGCTGCCTTCTTTCGTCGATCGTTCACTTATTTACACCATGACATCAGATGGTCTTTGGAAATCTAACGTTCTCATGAAAATTAAAAGTGAATTCTTTCCCGGCAGTTGTGAAGCCACCTTCAGATCGGGTCCTGCAGGGGCGTCCAAAGCTATTAAAGGCGCAGTGTCTTTGAATAATTATCGGCTGAATGTATTTTCAGTTTGGGTATTTAATCCAGTAAAGGAAAGAGAGTAGATAGAAACACAAAACTGATGCAAAAGGGTGAAAGAAAACTACTTGAAGTGAATAAATACCCCAAATTGCTGGAGAAACTCAGCAGGTGATTGAAGTTCAGATGAAACAGGGCAATTAAACAAAATATTATGTGTCTCTCTGAAGGAAAGAACTCCTTCCCCTCACCAAAACAAAAAGTGGAGAACCATAGATCAGGAGTAAAGGTGCAATTGAAATGATCATTAGCGAGAAGAAAAAAAATGGATCTGAAAGCCTGTGAATCCCCAGGTCCTGACAATTTAAAGAACCAAAGATTTTGAAAGGGGGCAGCTAAGAAAGTTTCCAGCTTTAAAAATTCTATAAATTATAAAATAACTCTGTCGAGTTTAGGGATAACAAATGTAGCCATGCTATTTAAGAAGAGGGAGGGAGAAAGCGGAGCACGGTGACAGGCCATTCAGCCCATGAGTCTGTGCTGCCCATTTTACACCCAATTTACACCCAATTTCTTTTTTTTTTCAAAATTTATTTATAGTATCTCCATACATTCATTTCAAATTGACTTAGTATAATATTACATAATAGATACTAAATAATTTTCAAATTTTCACCCTCCCCCCACCTCCCCTCTTTGGCTTGGCTTCGCGGACAAAGATTTTACCCCTAACCCCTTAGGAAACCACCTTGTGGTGGTTAATTCCCAAAACCCAAATGGGTGTGGTATAAACCACAAGTGGCCTATGACTTTCGGGAGCAGAAGTACCACCCCCTCCCCCCCACCGAAAAATCATCATTTCTTATATCCATAAAACCCCGGTCCATCAATTTAACCAATCTTATTCATAAACTCTTTTTTTTTGAAAATCCAAACTTGATATTAAATTTTGCACCCTTTCCACCCTCCCAACACTGAGTTAAACATTGTTTACAATCAATAAAAATATTTTTTTAATTTTTTTTTTTCAAGTCTTCCTGAATTTCATCCACTGAATTAAAACATCTCTGAACATCCCAGTTCAACACCGAATCTTCCATTCTTCTCAGTCTCAAGTTGAATTTGTAGCTTACTTTCAAAAAAAGTTTTTTCAAATCTTTTAAAATTTTCTTGAACATAATTCCTTCGGTCTTGATCTTCTAAAGCATCAATGTTATTCATAAGTTCTTTCTTCTGTGTTTCCCAATTTAATACCAAATTTTCCACTTTGTCAATCTTCTCAATGTTAAGTTGAAATTATTGTTTATTTTCAAGAAAAACTTATTCAAAATTTTTAACTCTTCTTGGACATTGCTCCTTCGACTTTAATTTTATAAATCATCAATCTTGTTCATAGTTTCTTTCTACTAAATTTCCAAATTTAATAATAAAGTTTCCGTTTTTTCCAATTTTCTCAATATTAAACTGATCTTGTTGTTTAGTTTAAAAATAACCTTTTCAAAACTATTAAAATCTGTTTGCAATGTATGCATACTCACAGATAATAAATTCACTCTTCCAATATTCCATCCAAAAAAAAATCACTGATAAACCTGATTGCAGGTCAGGAGTTCCATATATATGTTTATCTTCAGAAAATATTTCAAATATTTCAAATCAACATTCGTCGCCATCTTTCAAAAAGGAGTCCGAAATCAACTTTAGTAAGTTCTGTTCTTGAGAAAATTCCAGCACCAACTCCAGCTCTGTCTGGCAAATAGGTCAAATTTCTTCCAAAGTCAAAGAATGTAATTTTGTTCTGTATTTATAGATAATAAATTTATCCTTCTGATATTCCATCCAAAAAAAATCACTAATAAACTTTAATGTTATCTGGATTTTTAAAACTCACGGGCAACCAATGCCAATTACTGCAATTTATCTTCATAAAACATTTCAAATCAATATTCATCACCATCTTTCAGAGGGGTGTCCAAGGCCAGCTTATCCGACAGTCCAATTAATAAGCTCCGTTCTTAAGAAAATTCCAGCCTTGACTCCGTGGTTCTGTCTGGGCAAGTAGGCCGAGTTTCTTCCAAAGTCGGAGAGTGTAGTTTTGTTCTGTATTTGAACTCTATTTTCCTTAATCTTTGTTGCCATTTTAAACATCTTTCAGAGGGGTGTCCAAGGCCAGCTTATCCGACAGTCCAATTAATGAGCTCCGTTCTTAAGAAAATTCCAGCCTTGACTCCGTGGTTCTGTCTGGGCAAGTAGGCCGAGTTTCTTCCAAAGTCGGAGAGTGTAGTTTTGTTCTGTATTTGAACTCTATTTTCCTTAATCTTTGTTGCCATTTTAAACTAAAAACAATTGATAAACAAAACAAAGACTTTTAACAGAAAAGAAATATTCTTAAAACGGGTATTTATATAACTGCCTGGGGGAGACCGGGAATGCACGTCCGCTCCCTACGCCATCTTGCCACGCCCCCCATTTACACCCAATTTCGAACGGTGGGAGGAAACCGAGCCCCCAGGGAAAACGCACGCCGACACGGGGAGAACGTACAAACTTCTTACAGACAGCGTGGGATTTGAACCTTGGTCCCGAAATTAAGGCGCTGTTAAGGCGCACCGCTAACCGCTATGCCAACTGTGCTGTCTTTAGCTCAGGATCACTTAGCCTGATGTAATCAGTGGAGGACTGTCGTGTCTATTCTTAAATAGTGCACTTAGAAAATAATATACAGTGCCGTCCATAATGTTTGGAACAAAAACTTTTTTTTTTCCTTAATTTGCCCTTGTGCTCCACAGTTTTAAATTTGTAATCAAACAATTCTCATGTGATTAAAGTGCACATTCCAGATTTTATTCAAAGTTAGTTGCATACATTTTGGTTTGACCATGTGGAAATTACAGCACTTTTTATACCTAGCCCCCTCATTTCAGGGCACCATAATGTTTGGGACGCGACAAGGTTGAAGTACCCCCTTAGTACTTTGTTGCATATCCCTTACACGCAATGACTGTGTGAAGTCTGTGATTCACAGACATCACCAGGTGCTGAGTATCTTCTCTGGTGATGCTCTGCCACGACCCTACTGCCGCCATCTTCAGCCCCTGCTTCTTTTGGGGGCTTACCCCCTTAAGTTTTCTCTTCAGCATACGGAAGGCGTGCTCAATTGGATTTAGATCAGGCGACTGACCTGGCCGTTCAAGAATTTTCCAGTTTTAGGTTTGAAAAACTCCTTTGTTGCTTCAGCAGTATGCTTGGGATTATTGTCTTGCTGTAGGATGAAGCGCGGTCAATTTGTTGGAGGCATTTACTCAAACTTGAGCAGATGAGATGTTTCTATGCACTTCAGAATTCATTTTGCTACTGTCATCGGCAGTTGCATCATCAATGAAGATAAGTGCAACATACATGCCCGGGCCATAACACCCCCATCACCATGTTTCACAGATGAGGTGGTATGCTCTGGATTTAGGGCAGTTCCTTTACGGCTCCACACTTTGCTCTTGCCATCACTCTCATACAGGTTAATCTTGGTCTCATCTGTCCACGAGCTTTTTCCAGAATTCTTCAGGCTCTTTTAAATACTGTCTCTATGGCTAACTAGTTGTTCGCATCTTGCAGTGTCATACCACTCTATATTTCTGTTCATGAAGTCTTCTACAGACAGTAGTCATTGAGTATCGAAGAGTGTTTCTGATCTGTCGGTCATTCGTTTGGGGATTTTTCCTCATTATGGTGAGAATTCTTCTGACATCAGCAGTGGAGATCTTCCTTGAAATACCAGTCCCTTTGCATTACTGAGCTCACCAGTACACTCTTTCTTCTTAACGATGCTCCAAGATTTGGGCGATGTCTCTTACTGTTTTATTCTTGTTTTTCAGCTTCATAACAGCTTCTTTAACTTTCATTGGCACAACTCTGGCCCTCATGTTGAAAAATGTCAACTACAGACTCCAAAGATGATCAAAAGCTTAGAAGCAAGCCCAGCTCTCTCATACCTGCAGCAATGAAGCAATTAAACATCCCTGAGTTCTCACAAGCACCTGTGAAGCCAAATATCCCAAACATTAGGGTGCCCTGAAATGATTGGACTATGTATAAAAAGTGTTGTATTTTCTGCATGGTCAAAGCAAAATGTATAAAAATGACCTTGAATAAAATCTGGAATGTGCACTTTAATTGGATGTGAATTGTTTGATTACAAATTTAAAACTGTGGAGATCGGGGTAATTAAAGGAAAAAAAGTGTCTGTCCCAAACATTATGGGTGGCGCTTGTAGCTATCAGCTGCCATACACAAATGTGCTGTAGAAATTCAGCAGGTCACACAGCAACTATGGGAATGTTTTGGGCCTGAGCTCTTAGTCAAGGTATGAGCGAAAATCTGGCAGGTGCATTTGCTCTGACCGTTACAAGAGCAAGGACCTCCTAGTGGCCAATCATTTTAATTCCACACTCCATTCACACACCGACATGTCTAATCATGGCCTCATGCACTGCCAAATTGAGGCTACCCTCAAACTGCAGGAATAACACCTCATATACCGACTGCGCCCTCTCCAACTAAAGAGCATTAACCGACCTCTGCAGTTTCCATTCCAGTATCTCCATCATCTCTCTCTCCCCATCCCTCAGTCTTCTTTCCTTTCATTCCCTATCCCCTTCCCTCTCCATTCAGAAAGCTATCCCTTCCCTCCACCCCCCCCAAAGACTCACACCAGGCTGCGAACTGCTCGAGACTGGCTGAAGGGGATTCCAGGTATCGGAACTGTGATGAAACAGGGTGCCAAGGTTGCTGAGGGCTTCCTGATCGTGATAGAGATTTGAAATATAGAGCTCGGGTCATTGATGGTTTGGACTAAAGTATGTGTGGCTGCAGAGGCTGTGGGAGAGCTGAAGATAAATTCATGGCTCTGAAGGGACTTTCTTTCTCTGACTGTAAGGGGAACTGGGCAATTTTTGCTGACAGTGAATTTCTCTGCCTTACGGCAGACTAAAGCCAATTTTATGTAAAATTACACCTGTTTTATTACAAGGCCATAAATGAATCAAATCTTGAATCACCTCAGGTTTTTCTCTTCTACCCTTCCACTTATGACCTCTTACCTGTTAGCTTCTTCCTCCATCCTCTCCTCTCCTACCCCCTCCCCCACCTTTTTATTTAGGCACCTGCCTGCCTTTTGCTTGTACCTTGGTGAAAGGCTCAGGCCTTAAACATTGATTAACCTTGACTTCCTCTTGATGCTGTGCGATCTGCTGAGTTTCTCCAGCATTTGTGTGCATTGCACTACACTCACAACATCTGCAGACTTTCCTGTTTAATTCCAAGCAGAGGTAAGATCCAGTTGGATGGTGATGAGTTTATCGTCATACATATTGCACGATGTCCACAAGCACCAAATTTCTTACTTGCTGCTGTCTAACCAGTACTTGTCAAGAAAAATTATGATACAGTAAAACCCTTGGTTATCCAGAATTCAAGCAACCGGAAGCCTCAACCATCAGGCAAAAAGATTGAGGAAATTTAATTAAAAAAAAAACCAAATAAAATTAAAATGGAAGGAAAAAATACATAAGTTTAAAATTGAAAAAGTTAGACATTGTAAGAGAAAGTCTCCAGCAACTGGAAAATACACTTATCCGGAATCTACCAATCCCCAAAGGTGCCAGATACCATGAGTTTTACAGTGGTAAACTCATTTACTTTGAATTAAAATAGGCAGTAAATATATCAGTTGTATCATCTTAAATCTTTAGGTCTGCTGACGAAGACAGGGTCAGAAATGTGGACAAAATTGCCACAATGTCCTTCCCTGAAGGTAGAGTACAGTTTTCAGAGAATCACTGTCCTTTTATTTTTTTTAATTCATATTTGCTTATTTTTTTAATATGGCAAAAAATCCATGTTACATCGTTTTCAGCGTGATACCAAATGAAGTAGTTATCAAGGCAACGCTGATCTCCCTTTGAAGGCATGGATGTCCATGACCGCATAATAATGTATATTGGGTCCAGACAAACCTCCTCGATGAAGGAAAATGCTGCAGATAGATTTGAATATGAGCTGATTAAAATTTACACTACTGGCCGGGACAGCATAAATTAATGTTTTTGATGAAAGCTCTCTAATTGCTTTGTAAAATCATATTTATCTTTTGTGCAGAGAACAAAATCAAGTTTCCTCTTGTGGCAAGGATCCTCATAATTTTCAGGTTACCTGAGTTTACTGACCATGAAACTATCTATCCCTAAAATTCCTTCAAACAAAATGATCTTGTTTATTTTTAATACATTCCAACTTTCAAAGCCTTGCAGCAATTCCATGAAAAGGAAACTGGATCAGTTTAGATGCAGTCATATTTTTTTGTTGCAAGTGAAATAAAGTTTTCACATTGAGTAAATTATTAATATTCTGAATGCTTATTACCTACTACCTCAAGGCCCGGGGGTTCTCCATGGCAACATTAGCTTGGAAATTCTGCTTGTCTTTGGCTGAAATATCAAGTCTACAACTCTGGAGGTGCTGTTTGCAATTGAAACAGAGAGGCATAAATTGTAATGTCTTACTGACTATTAGGTAGCAAAACCAAGGAAATGATTGTGGACTTCGGGAGGAAATCAGGAGAACATGACCCAGTCCTCATCGAGGGCTAAGCAGTGGAGAGGGTCAAGAACTTTAAATTCCTGGAATTAGCATCTCCAAAGATCTGTCCTCAAGCCTTCATGTTGATGCAATCATGAAGAAGGCTTGCCAGTGGCTATACTTTACAAAAAGTTTGAGGAGATTCAGTACGTCACCGAAAATTTGAGATTCAGTACGTCACCAAAAACTTGAACACTGGAACATAGGTGTACTGTGGAGAGTATTCTGGCTGGTTGCATCACTGTCTGGTACAGAGGTGCCAAGACTCAGGACAAAAAAAGTTTCAGAGGGTTGTTATCTCAGCTGCGACATCATGGGCACCAGACTTCACTCCAGCATGGACATCTACATGAGGCAGTTTCTTAAGAAAGCAGCCTCTATCCTCAAAGATCCTCACCACCGAGCCCTCTTCATACTGCCACAAATGGGAAAAAGGTACAGTGCCCTAAGATGGGCACTCCATGGCACAAGGACAGCTTCCCTACTGCCATCAGACACTGCCTTACTTTGACTTTTCATGCACTATTTTTTCGATTTATTGTTGTTAGGTGGTTTATATGAATGTTTGCACTGAAGACGCTGCAGTAAAACAATGAATTTTGTGATTTATTCATGTCAATAAATTCTGATTCTGATGTAAATTTTATGTTAAGTATTGGGACACAAATGAACACAGTACTCCAGGTGCGACCACTTCATGGCCCCCTCCTGTTGCATCAAAACTCCCTACTCCATATCGACTGCCACAAAGGCCAACATTTTGAATGACCCACTGTATCTGCACACTATTTCTTTTGTGTTATACCCAGATCTTTATACCATGACACAGAACACTACAGCGCAGTACAGGACCTTCGGCCCTCAATGTTGTGTCAACCCATACATTCCTTAAAAAAGTATTAAAATCTCCCTACCCTGTAACCCTCTATTTTTCTTCCATCCATGTGCCTGTCTAAGAGTCTCTTAAATGCCCCTAATGTTTCAGTCTCCACCTCCATCCCTAGCAATGCATTCCGGGCACCCAAAACTCTGCATTAAAAATTTACCCCTGATGTCTCTCCTAAACTTCCCTCCTTTCACTTTGTACACATCCTCTAGTGTTTACAATTCCTGCCATGTGAAATATGTGCTAGCTGTCCACCCTATCCATGTCTCTTATAATCCTGTAGACCTCTTTAAGTCTCCTCTCATCCTTCTATGCTCCAAAGAGAAAAGTCCCAGCTCTGCCAACCTTGCTCCATAAAACTTATCTTCCAATCCAGTTGACATCCTGGTAAAACTCCTCTGCACCCTCTCCACAGCTTCCACATCCTTCTTTTAATGAGTCCAGAACTGAACACAATACTGGTCTCACCAGAGATTTATAGAGTTGCAACATGACCTCTCTACTCTTGAACTCAATCCTCCTATTAATGAAGCCCAGCATCCTGTAGGCCTTCTTAACTATCCTATCAACCTGTGCAGCGACCTTGACGGATGCATGGTTTTGGACCCCAAGGTCCCTCTGTTCATCCACACTCTTGTGTTGGTTTCTCTGGAGCAATGGAGGTGTGGGGCAACTTGATGTAATATTATAAAATAATGAGAGGCATTGTTAGGATTGACAGTCAGAATCTTTATTCTA
This sequence comes from Narcine bancroftii, assembly GCF_036971445.1. Taxonomy (NCBI): domain Eukaryota; kingdom Metazoa; phylum Chordata; class Chondrichthyes; order Torpediniformes; family Narcinidae; genus Narcine; species Narcine bancroftii. Next base: position 230,338,493 of record NC_091474.1, on the reverse strand, counting down.
GGGCAAAAATGTCAAATGCATTTAAAATGGGGGTGGGGGTAGTTTAAATGAAATGTGAAGGGTAATATTTTTTCACAGAGTGTGGTAGGTCCAATAGTCGCATTTAAGTAGCATTTGTATCTTATGAAGCTATTTTGAAGAATGATGGGACAGTTTATCACAGTATTCTGGCTATCATTAATGTCTCATTTAACATTGCTTCAAAAAGCCTGGACTTTGGGAAGCAGGCTGAGGTTACCAGAAGGAAGCAGCTTTGAATATATGATTACAGACACAATGATAATTAAAAGATTTATAACAAACATGTACATCAAGCTGCAAGAGAAAGAGAATGAGGAAATAAGCTGTGAACCCAAACAAAAGTGGGAACAAGATTTAAACATAAAGATAAAGAATGAAACATGGGAAAAGCTATACTCTGGAACTATGAGAAATACAATAAACACGAGGTTATGCTTGATACAATATAATTGGTTACACAGGCTATACACCACACCCCAAAAGTTAAATAAATGGGACCCAACAGTATCAGACAGATGTTTTCGCTGTAAGAAGGAAACGGGAACAACAGTACATGCAATTTGGGCATGTGAGAAAGTGGAAAAGTTTTGGGAAGATTTAAATCGGGTATTAAATAAAATCACAAAAAGCAACATACCAAAAAATCCAGAGATCTTTCTTCTAAGTAATATAAGAAGTAAAGAACTAGGCCTCAATTTGGATGGACCACAAAAAAGATTTATTATAATAGCCTTAGCTGTAGCAAAAAAATGTACTATGTCAACCTGGAAATCAGAAGATAGCCTGAGAGTACAGCAATGGCACATAGAAATGAATAAATGTATTCCATTGGAAAAAAATAACATATAATTTAAGAAATAACATCACAGTATTCGAACAAATTTGGGAACCATACATGGAACACAACAGAGAAGTCCTACAGCGGACCTCCACCCCCTAAAATGACAGAATGAGAAGAAGACAAAATGAACTGACCCAGTGTGTAAAAGTAGATGACACAATTTTCTTGTTTATTTTCATTGTGTGATGACATTGTTTAATGAGTTTAATGTATTGTATATGATGAACGTTTAGTGGGTGGGGAGGGGATGGGAAGGAGGGAGGGAAGGGAGGGGGGGGGAAAAAGGGAGAAAATGACACTGTGTATATTCAAGAGGGAAATGTTTATGTGTATTTTGGTCAATATGGTTCATAGTGTGAAAAATAAAAAAAAATTTTAAAAGCCTGGACTCTCTTGTCATTAGCTGCCACATTCAACATTTCATCTTTGGGATGTTTTAAGGTCATAAAACTATGCTATATAAATGCAAGTCGTTCTCAATAATACAGCGTGAGAGGAAGGATATTCAAGTCACATACTTCTCTTAAGTATCTAATTGGTTTGAAGGAACAATGCAATTTGGGGATCATTAAAATTAGCCATGTGAATTGGTTAAAAACTTGAAAAGCAGATAAAACAAGGTTGATGGTGCATGGAGTAATTTCTGGAGAAATAGAATTGAAAGCCTAGAAGTTTTGTTAATGTTGCGTCAAACAATTAACAGTTTTGATGCCACTTTGTTGAAATGATTTCAAAGCTGTGGATTTTCTCAAATAGTCCCAAAATAATGAGGTTCTCAAAAAGATTAGCAATCAGGAACTTTGAGAAAATAGATAATTTGATGGAGGTCTTTAAAAGATATTTCAATATCTGTCACATCATGGGCGGAAGATATAAGAGGAAATGAACATCAATAACACTGATGAAGAATTACTTTACATTTATAAAATATGATCATCAACAATTAATGAATGCTCAGGAGAAATAACTGCACTGACTGGATAGTTTATTCTACCTCAAATGAACATTCAACGTGTGAAATAAAAACAGAAGGCCATTTGTCCTCATGAGCCTGGTTTGACACTCAATGAGATCAAGGCTGATTTTTTACCTCAGTGCCACTTGCATGGACCAACCTCATGTTCCTTGGTTCCCCTAATATCCATAGACCTATTGCTCCCTGACTTTATTAAACAGCTTCCACAATGGGGTAGAGATGAGGAGAGTCTCTGAAGAGTCACTACCCTCTGGCTGATGAAACCTCCTCTTATTTCTGCTCTGAATGGCAACCCCCTATTTTGTGTCTCTGCTCCCTTGTCCCAGACATATTAGCCTGCAAACCATTGGGCCTGCATCCATCCTGTCAAGCCCCGTTAAGAGTATTTTATTTTAAATTTTAGCCATACAGCACAGTAGAAAGGCCTTGTGGCCAATCACATCCAATTAACCTACAAACCCAGTACGCGTTCAAGGCTGGGAGGAAAATGGAGCACCAGAGAAAACCCACACAGTGATGGGGAGAATGTACAAACCACCAGTACTTAAGTACAGCGCTGGATTCAAACCGGGTCACTGATACTGCACTAACCACTACACTAACTATGTCGTCCATTTCATTTTGTACATTCCACCTCTCGAATTTACTAATCCCTAAAATATACAGGCCTAGTGCAGTGCTTAATCTCTTATACAAACCCCAAGAGTCAATCCGATGAAGTTATGCCTGCATCTTCATCATTCCTGAGGTAGAAAGCAAACCTGTGAACAATATTCCAAATCTGATTAAATCCAAGGTTTTAGTAATTCGAGAAATACACCTCTACCCTTAAACCCAAATCTCCCAGCAAGCAAGGTCAAAATACAGTTTGTTTGGTAATTGCTTGTTGAACCTACATGTAAACCTTTGGTGAATCTTGCTCAAGGATACTCAAATCCCTCTGAACGCCAAGACCTTTCAATCTCTCGCCATTTAAATTTCTATTTTTTTTCTCCTCGTCTATCCTCCATTATATTCCATCTGATTTCAGTCAATATTCCCATGAAGCCTTCATGCATTCTCCTTACACCAATCGGGTGTAAATTAAACATGGTATGTTCAGTCCTCTCATTCAAATCATGGATATGAATTGTAGACACCTGCCACCTCAGCATCAACCCAATCACAGCCAATCATACAAAAAAAAGGTCTTTCAGCCCAACTCATCCATGCTAGTCCCACCTGAGTTAGTCCAATTTGCCTGCGTTTGGCAAACCTTTCCTATCCAAGTACCCGCCTAAATATCCTTATGTCACAACTCTACCTGCCTCTACAGGTACTTGTCCATCATCTAGCTGAGTAGTAATGCAGCCAATTATGCTGTTGCATCGCATCCCAGTGAATAATGTTCAGCCATGACCTCCAGTGCAGCCTTTCTAGAGATTGCACATTTTCCCTGTTAACAATTGCTGCACTGCTGTAATGGCAGCAAAGCTGCTGCTCTGGGGCTCCTCGTAGAGTCCTACTGCCAGGTTGCTATGCCGACATCCTGCATAGGTTTTAAATGGCCTGTAGAAGGAGACGACGGTGTTATTTTTTAACAATGGTGAACCCATGGAGGTCCGAGATTGAGGTGACGGTGCCCATGCTTGGCAGCAGACCATGTGGGAGAAGGCTCCGTGGGAGCAGTGCACCAGAGCAGGAGAACACTGCCCTCCTCTGAACTGCGGTGATGCCTGGGAGAGGATCTGACCGGGAAGGTGATCACGGCAGTGGACAGGTCAGGGGCCTTGAGGCTGAAGGACCCACAGCAGGCTGCAAGCTCTTGGGAACCAGATAGTGGGATTGGAATTTGTGAGGGTGCCAATGGCAAGCAGAACTCATCTGTTAACATCTTCCTAATCCGTATCGGTGGTTTGAAACCAGGAGCTTGGGTTCACCGCTGGAACACACAGGAGGCGGTTATGAGAACACAGGAGGTGAATCCACGGATACTCAGTGTTCCTGAAGCAATTCCCTTGTTCTTCTCTTTCCCTCTTTGGTGGGGACACCAGGTCATGGCACCTCTGTGTGCCGTTACAGCAAGCAAAAGTTCAGAAACGTTGTGTATTGATGTACAGGACGATAGAGGAACCTTGAATCAGGTGGGCTCCCTCTGCCTGCTACAGATTTTTAACTCAGAGCCCAAAGATTTTCAAGTTAGTAGTTTGTAAATTGTTACCAATGATTGGGTGGGTGATAATAATCTGGAGGGATAGATGGGGAGAGTGGAATGGGAGAGGATGACTGTGATTGGGTGCTTGATGGTTGCTGCAGATCCAATGGGCCCTGAAGCTTGTTGCCGTGCATTATAACTCAATTAGTCGAAAAGCAGAACTCATGGTGATACCTTTACAGTAATGGCAGTTATTGCTACAAAGCAGAAAGAACCGGGTAAGTTATGTCGAAAACTCAAGAATCTTGCGGACATTTGTTATTTAAGAAATTTAGCATCCGAAAGTACAGTGATTGTTGGAGCCAGTGCAGAGATCAGCAAAGCTGTGAAGATCCCAAATACAGTAAAACTCTTGGTATCCGTTAGATGCCAGATAAGTGTATTTTCCAGTTGCTTGAGACTTACTCTTCAATGACTAACTAATACACCTGCATTAAGAATAAGGAGTTTAAAAGGCAAAAGACAAAAATACTAGACTGTACTTACACTGAACAAACTTCACTTGTATTAATATAAATCTTAAAGCATTTTACTTTATTTTCAGACACGTGCTTTGAAAACATTTAACCGTCGCTGCATTTGCAGATTCCACCCCCTCCACACAAAGAGTAACATTATAGATAATTAACCACCCCGCCCCCCCCAACTTACCAGATAAAACCTCTGACCAGGACGACTCTTACTAAGCAGGAAAAAGGAGACACTTACAGGAGAGAAAGGATAAGAGTGTCACCCCAATGGCGAGTGGCATCAACCAGCCCTTCATCCTATGCAACACCTTCTTATTCAATCGTAACTTTATTTAAACAGCTGCTACGAGCAAAGCACGACCAAGACACTCCGCTGGCGGAATATTTGCTCCCATCGTCACCAAAGGTTTCTGTATTACTTCAGGGAACATTTACTTTTACGATGTTAAATGTGTGTATTTTTTATCTATTAATTTATTCTCATTTATTTTAAGTTTTTAAAATTTATTTTACTTGATTTTTCTTTGCTAGTTGCTTGAGACTGCCAGTTGCTTGAATTCTGGATACTAGGGATTTTACTCATCACAATTGAAATTGGTTAGAGCATCTAACCATTTGCATCTCATAATTCAATGAACTGGGCAACTTGTCAACTTGATGAACGTACAATAATATACATCAGCCATTATCTACAGGCCATACGGAAGAGAGCCACAGACTGCAATCCTTAATAAAGGGGAGCCCAAGGTGCATAGGGGGACAGGGAAACTGAGTGAATTAAACATTTTTTGAGGAAGGAAAGGGCTTTGCTGTATACTTGCCAAGTAATGTGAGATTTTTTTTCAAGGTTGCAGGCATTTGGAGACAGCTTAGAATGACTTAAATAAATGCAGAATATTAGCAATGTTCCTTGCTTCGATATGAATGTATTCGATTGACATGGAACCAGATTTGGCTTTGAATTACCTTCCTCTAAAGAGTTTTTTTCTTTAGTTCAATTGCCTTCAATTCCAGGAATTAAGCATGCAGGCCAAAAAGTTCTTCTCCATATTTCTCACATTGTAGCACACACGCGCTACTGCAAAGTGTGGAAAGAAGACACACACACAAAGAGTTGAAGATGAAGACTGGTTTATTGCATTGGAAACTCTGCTCATATTCTCTCCCCACTCCTGACGACAGGAGTGACGTCACGACAGTGCTGATCTCCAATTGGGCCGTGTTCCCACCATTGCTCATTGTTTCCTGCCGTGCAGGTTGTCATCTGGGATGAAGGTCGTTGGCCCCCACGGGATCTGCATGGTTGCTGCATTTGTCGGCTATTTTGTGTACTGGGTCACGCCCAGGTTAGCGGGCTGCTATACGACTAACCCCCCTTCCCAGAACCTGCAATTGGAGCACTGCTTGCCACTTTGGTGGCCTACCTCTGTGTCACGGGGGCTATGGGGAAACTGGTTGGCTAATGTCCACATGTGCTGGTTTGAGGTGGTCGATGGGGAAAGTCTCTTCCTTACAGCTGATATCCAGCACACATCGACTCGTTGTGCCTGATTACTTTATACAGCCTCTCATATGGTCATTGCAGAGATGTTTAGTGTGCCCCCCCCTGCACAAAAACATATTCATAGGTCTCTAAATCTTTGGGGACATAGGACTTGCCCTGGCCATGTGGCGGAGGCTGCAGAGGTGCTAGAGTGCCCAGTTTTTCTCTAAGCTTAGTCAATGAGGCCTTGGGTCCTCTGAGTCCTTGGTGTCAGCCAAGAACTACCTGGTATCACCAACAGTGCGCCATATATCATCTTGGCTGCTGAGGCATTGAAGTCTTCTTTCAGTGCAGTGCAGATCCCCATGAGGACCCAGGGCAACTCGTCTGCCCAGTTCAGCCCCTTGAGCTGAGCCATTAAGGCCGTCTTTAGGTGCCTATGGAACTGCTCCACCGACCCGTTGACCTGAGGGTGGTAAGCCATGGTATGGTGGAGATGGGTTCCCAGCAACATGGCCAGTACTGCCCAACTGCCCAGAGCTCTGAAGTGAACTGTGTTCCTCTATCAGAGGTCATATGCTCCAGGACTCTGAACCTTGACACCCAGGTGTTAATCAGTGCACTGGCACAGGTCTCAGTGGCTGTGTTGGCCAGTGGGACCATCTCTTGGAGCAGCCAATCATGGGCTGCATGCTCTGTGTTGTTGCAGCTGGCATTGAGAATATTGTCCAAATAGATTAATGCAAATGGAAGATCCTGGCCCACCGCATCCATCAGCCTCTGGAAGGTCTAGGCTGTGTTCTTGTCCAAAGGGCATTCTTAGGAAATCAAAGAGTCCAAAAGGGGTGATGATGGCGGTTTTAGGAATGTCATCATGATGGACTGGGATCTGGTGATAGCCCCTGATGAGGTCATCTTTTGAGTCTTGTAAGTTAGCAGTAAAGTCTTGGATGTGGGGTATGGGGAACCTGTCAGGTGTGGTGGCCTCGGTGAGGCAGCGATTTCCACCACATGGCCTCTTCGGGGGGTGGACCAGGGGCTGTTGGAGCATTTCACTATTCCCAGCTCTTCCATTTTAAAAAAATTCTTCCTTGGAGAGGGCGAGCTTCTCAGGGAGAAGGTGACGTGCCCTGGCGTGGAGCGGGAGGCCCTCGGTGAAGAATGTGGTGCTTTTCCTTGTGCTTCGGCTCAGCGGTGGAAAATTGTGGGACCACAATCGAAGGGAACTCCGCTAGGATCCACGTGAATGTGTTGTCGGATAGTGTAATGGAGTCGAGGTGGGGGGCAGGTAACTTGGTTTCCCCAAGGGGCGGGGTTTGAAAAGTCCTGGCGTGCACCAATCACCGCCCTTTAAGGTCCACCAGCAGGCAGTGGGCTCACAGGAAGCTTGTGAATGTCCGCAATTGTGAATGTCCACGTGAACTGGTGGCCACTGTTTGCTGCCCTCAGTGCTGGGCCTGGTTTGTCATTCTGGGTGTCGTAGGTCGAGGAGGGAAGGACTCTTATTTTGGTGCCGGTACGAGGAAGCACTTTCCTGACTGAGAGTCCCACACGTGGTCATTCGCTATAGCCATTAACGATGGATGGCCATGGCATTTCCCTGAAACGCACAGGGTGAACGGCATCGATAGGCCCTCCACACCCCATTGTTGGTGATAATAGCAATACTGTTGGATTGGGGGGTCCACTTGCCTTTCCGCTTGCTGTGGCCTTGTTGCTGGCTGTGTGTGGGGCATAGCGACCTGCTCCAACGAGGCGACATTTTCTTTCTCCGTTCTTCAAAGCACGTCCGCCTGGGCTGCAACTTTCCTGGAGTTGCTGAAATCCTCGCTGGTGAGCAAGAGTCGGATATCCTCAGGCAGCTGCTCCAGTAAAATCTGCTTGAAGAGTAGGCAACGACGAACATCCCGCTCTTGAGGGCAGATGGGGCTCTGTCCCCCAAACTGTCAATATGCAAGAATCGGGCAGCGCGCTCGCATCGTTAGAGCCTGAGAGTGCAGGTTAATAGCTCCTTGAGGGCAGCGTATAGGCCTTGCTCTAGAGGCTGCCACAGGAAGTCGACGATCCTTGCTGCCGCGTCCTGGTTGAGCAAGTTCACCACGTAGTAGTAACACATCTCATTGACATTGTCCTGTCGAAGGTGGAACTGGGCTATGGTCTGCTCGAACCACACCTATGGCTGCGACGCTCAGAAAGTTGGCAGTTTTAACAGCTATTTGATCCATTATCTTCGGGTCCAACTGCTCGTTGGACCTGTCGCGGTCACCAATGTAGCGTGGAAAGAAGACGCACACACACACACACGAGGAGTTGAAGTCAAAGACTGATTTATTTTACGGCAGCTCTGCTTAGTTCACTCCTCGCTGCTGACGACAGGAGTGACATCACAGCAACGCAGATCTTCAATTGGGCTGCGCTCCCGCCATTGTTTGTTTTTTCCCTCCGTATGGGTGGTCACATAGAACGAAGGTCGTTGGCCCCCCCCATGGGGTCTGCGTGGTCAGCCATGTTTTGGACCGGGTCGCGTCCAGTTAGCGGGCTGCTACAGCATTTGCATTTTGTTTCGAGTGTTTGTGACAGGCAGTAAATATATGTCCCCTACTGCTAGTTTTTATTGACAGGTATTATTTATTATTTTCCATAAAATGTAAGCCGAATTTTGAGCTAACCCTTATAAGAAGTGCTTTTGTTTTGTAATAGTTAATTTTTGTTACTTACAGAAATAATTTTACCCATGTTCCTCAGCATAAAAGAAGTGTCGGCAATTCTATGAAATACTTATCATATGGTTTCATCACATCTCCAGCAAACCCTTTGCTGCCCATGTGTTCGAGCAAGCTGAAACAACATTTAGAGACCGTACATAAAGAGAAGATAAACCATTTGATTATTTCAAAACCCATTGCGATAATTTTGAGAGAAATCCAATGCTCAAACTCATGGTTACAGAAACATCACAGAAATTAGAAAAGGGTCTTTTTGCATCATCCAGGATAAGTGAATTGATTGCTAAAAGTGGAAACTGAAAATGTCACTGAGTGACTTACTTTGCTTTCTGTGTCCATAATAATATCTGATGTTTTGGACTTAAAATGCCAAATAAACTATTCAGGCAATTCCTTTAAGTAGTTCCACTGTTTCTAGAAATGATGAGATGGCAAGGGATATTGAAAAACTATTAGTCAATTCATTACAATCCAAGAAATTACCTTTACAATTAGATGAATCAACTCTGCAAGAAAACGACACTCTTCTCAGGGCTTATGCCAGATTCTGGAATGGAAATGAGCTGATGGAAGTGGTATTGTTTGTCAGAAGGATTATAACTACTTTTGAAGAAGTTAAGAATTATATAAACGAGAAAAGTATTCCATTGGAGAACATAATCTCTTGTGCAATTGGTGGCACTGCCCAATGGTTGGATGATACAGAGGGTTCATCACACGTCTGAAAGATGTTATACCTTCAGTCTTTATTGTTCATTGCATCATTGATAAGGAGCACTTAATGGCTAAAAATTTTGGAGGACGTTTAAATGTTTCACTTTGAATAGTCACTGTGGTGGAACATGGTATTGCGGGCACATTCCGCACTGAGCTGGGCGGGCTGGCTGGCTTGCGGAACTGGTGGCCCCTCCCCCTAAGACCCCTAATAAAGGCCAAGAGTCCTAGTCTCCTCCCCCATACCTGCCCTTGGACTTGATCTTTAGAGCAATAAAGCCTTTGGCCCTTACTTCGTCCCTGTGAGTGGTCATTGATTGTGCTACAGTCATAAAGACTGTCAATTTTATAAAATCACCTGCCCTTCAACACCATCTATTCCAGCAGCTGTGTGAAGAAAATGGGAAGTATTTCCAGATACCGCTGGTGCATATCGAGGTGAAGTGGCTGTCCAAAGGGAATTATCTTTGTCATTTCATTGCACTCTGGGACACAATTGTTTATTTTCTTTCTCATAATGAACATGGAGAAAAACTCATTGGCACAAAGGCGACATATTTTATCTGGCCCATATCTTCGACAAACTCATTCTATTGAACAAGATCTTGCGGGTAAACACAATGACATTATTGATAGTAAAGAAGCCATGGTTTCTTTCATTAAAAAGCTCTAGCTTTATTGGAGCAATTTCAGACATTGGGAAATTTTACCATTACATCTGGTTATTTGAAACACCTAAAGCAAATTCACACAGGTTTGTAGGAAAGATTTAATGACCTGTTAAACCACAGTGTCCCATATCGGATATTAGATCCATTTGAGGAACAACCCACCAAGGTTAACGTAGAGATTCACGAGAGGTTGATTGATCTTTAGAGTGATATCGTTTAAGTTCAATCAACCTAAAAAAGATTTTTGAGTTAAGAGTGATCTCAATGGTGCCATCAGGAAAGAGGTGTAGGTTGACACCAGACTCGCATCACCAGGTTCAGGAACACCTGGTTTCACCCCCCCCCCCCCCCCACCTTCAGACTCATCAATGACAAACTCAATTAGGGATTCATTTAAGGACTCATATGCACATTATTGATTTTCTTTTGTTCTCTCTGGTTTGCACAGTTAGTTTGTTTACATTCATTATCTGTTTACAGTTCTTTTATTTGTTTACATCTTTATGCTGTGAACAGTTTATTTTCTGTACTACCAATTAGTGGTAGTTCTACCACGCCTGCAAGAAAAAGGAATCTCAGGGTTGTATGTGATGTCGTGTATGTTCACCGACAATAAATCAGACAGCTTCTCAGTCTTCAGTCTGAAATGTAATGCATAGTAGACTTTTTTCATCACGGTCATACAATCTAAACAAATATCGAAAGAAATGGTATCGTTCCATGGGATGGATCATTCATTTTCCACAAATGCCTGGAGTTTCAATCGATCACAGTATCAAATCTGTTGAAACTCGTACATGTATCAATATGAGCTGGAAGTGCTCAGTTAACATGAAATGTTAATTTTCAATGACTACTCTTCTTGTAATCATTTGATTGTAATTGTCCATGGTCTCAGCTAGTTGCCTCACTGAAGCAATTGTGAGTACTACAGCTGGTGAGCAGAAGGACTTGGGAGTCCTTGTGCATGAATCGCAAAAGGTTGGTTTGCAAGTGCAGCAGGTTATCAAGAAGGCAAGTGGAATGTTGGCCTTCATTGTTGGAGGGATGGTATTTAAGAGCAGAGAAGTTATGCTGCAGCTATACAAGGTACTGGTGAGGCCGTACCTGGAGTACTGCTTGCAGATCTGGTCTCCTTACTTGATTCCAGAGTTTAAGGCACTAGCTTATGGAAAAAGATTGAGTCATTTCAGACTGTACATGCTGGAATTTAGGAGAATGAGAGGGGATCTTAGTGAAACATATAAAATTATGTAAGGCATAGATAAGACAGAGGTAGGTAAGTTGTTTCCATTGGTAGGGGAGAGCAGGACTAGGGGACATAGCCTCAAAATTCAGGGTAGTAGATTTAGGATGGAGATGTTGAGGATCTACTTTTCCCAGAGGGTGGTCAATCTGTGGAGCTTGAAGCAGTGGAGGCCACTTCAGTAAATGTATTTAAGACAAGGTTGGATAGATTATTACAGAGTAAAGGAATTAAGGGATGTGGGGAAAAGACAGGTCGGTGGAGATAAGTCTATCATCAGATCAGCCACGACCTCATTGAATGGTGTAGTAGTCTCGATGGTCCGGATGGCCTATCCTGTTCCTATTTTTTAATGTTTTTATGCAAGAGTTATTATCTCAAAGTTTGTTCGTGTATTTGAAGCCTTTTAATGTCCAGAAAGAAGTGAAAAACTGACCAACAGTCCTGACTTCAGGAGGTTTGTCACTCATTTAGGTTTGACACATTGAAGAAACATCCTCCAGTGGTGAAGTAGAGAAATAAATGGGAGCACTGATGAAATTCTTGTGCCAAAATGAAACAAGAAAGGTGAAAATGATGATGAGTTTATTGTCATATACATTGTACAATGTACATATGCACCAAAATTCCTATTGTTGCAGCTGAACAGGTTAAAAAAAAAGCTATAAAAACAACAAAACAACTGAATAAAAAAGAGACAATTGATACAAAAACTAAATAACAAATATTCACAGTTATCTTCGTGCAAAAATAGCTTTGAAAATCTGAATGTTTCTTTACGTAATATTGGTGTAATACTCTCATGTTATATAAACGTCATACCATGGTAATAGATTTCTTTGTTTGAGGAAAGTGCATTTCCTCTTTAAAACTGGGTCTAGTTTTCAGAATGCACTGTGCATCAGTTCTGACAATAGAAAAAAAGCTATCCTATTGTATTTTGCTTAGCAGTAAGTTTGGCAACATTAGCACAAATACAAGGACTCAACGTTCTCTGTATACAGTCCTTAATTTGAAATTTTGCATCACATTATTGCTCAAAACAATATGAGTACTGTTATGACATTTCACTGAAGAATAGGCTTTCAATGTGCAAGCTAAGTTAGAGGCATTCAAAGGAAACTTTCTTACATATTAAAACCTCTTTTTTTATTTAGCTTCTCGCAGACTTGTTCAACAATCCAGTTTATGTTCCTCTCTCAAGTGCCTGATGCAGATGAGCCATTGCGCACCAACACCCCAATTTTGCTTGACATCAAACCGCAAATTTAGGATCTGTTGTGTGTGGAGGAAACATGGCCTCCCTGCCTGTCTGGAATGTGGGTGTTGCGGGTGGTCATGAGTCTTCCCTATCTGAAACTTATTTGGAGGTCACATCACCTGTCAATCAAGGTTGGACTCTGGCCATCCATGAGTGCACACCTTGGTGTTGGCTAATTTAAATAACTTAGGGTCATTATTAGCTAGACGCCCAGATCAGTAACATGGATGAACAGCACACTTCTTTCTCTCTGCCTTGTGGTCCAAGCCCCGGTCATCACTCTACGCTAGGTCACTGGAAATGTTGCACTGCACTGAAGCTGAGCTGTAGTGTGGTGATAGATCAATACATGCAGAGATCAGCATCCTCGTTAGTACAGGGAACAGGGTGTGTGTAAGAGTCACTGTTTGTAGTGTGTGTACTCAAGTGTGTGAGCATGTCGAGTTCACTATTGTCAGAGACCAACCTAGCTCTGAGGTGAATGTCTATATTGTTGCTTAAATGTTATACAGGTGTAGTAATCGGGTACCATTTAATGTTCTCCCTTGTTTGTCTCCCACGTGTTAATTAAAGTTACATGCAGTTGTAACTCTTGTGGCCAGACTTGTCTCTCTGTGAACCCACCAAACCTGATTCTCTTTCCAACGTGACAGGATTTTAATACAAATCCTTTTTGGTCCAATTAAAATAACATCGTATTTCAAGGTGCAAAGATTGCAATAGATCAGTAGCAGTCATTTTTAAAACACAGCAAGGATTGATCCATTTTTACACAGGTTAATACTTGCATGAGTTATCATTTCTCATGTAGTGGTGTCCAACCTATCAGGGTTTGCAGTAGAGTAGGAGCAGGGACAATGTTCTATCACTACAACAGTTGCTAACTGTGAAAACCATTAAACATGGGTTACTGCAACAGATAACACAACGTTATTACAGCGCCGGTGATCTTGGTTTGAACCTGTTGTTGTTTGTAAGGGGTTTGTGTCCTGTATGGGTTTCCTCTGGAGGTTTTCCTCCCATATTCTAAACTCAAAACAGGTTTTGTCGGTTAATTGGTAACATCAGTGTAATTGGGTGGGATGGGCTCATGGGCTGCAAGGGCTGTAACTGTGTTGTATCACTCAATTAATTAGATAAAAGGCATGTGCTTTTACATGTGTGTTTGCATGAATATACAGTAGAACCCCTCGATTCTGGCACCTATGGGGACTGGTAGATGATGGATGAGTGAATTTTCTAAGTGATTGAGATTACGTATTTTGTGATTGGTTAACTAACTGTGAGGTGTGCCTATTTTAAACCAATATTTTTTACCAATTTATTTTCCGCATTTTTTTTTGCTGGTTTCTTGAGGCTGCCAGTTACTTGAATTCCTGATAACGGGGGTTTTACTGTATCTGTCTAATTTTCCCCATGAAAAGTGGTCAGATTTAACTCCCTGAGCAATTTCTAAACTCAAAGGACAGGGTTTGAGACAATTGTCTGGGAGACTTGCCCAGAACATTGATTTTATGTAATGATAGAGTGCTACCACCTGGAGGAGTTAGAGATGGAGTGTGTGGCATCTGGGGAATGTTGCATCTTGGGAAAACTGTTGCTTTTTGGGCAGATTCAAGATGGATGCCTCCACATGAGTTCTTGTCTGTGTGTGTTCTGTTGTTAGTGCCATTTTCTTAGTTAATAAATCTAGTTGTTTAAAAAGAACCCAAGTTTCTTTAATGTAATAAAAGAAACATCACATGGTACCAGAAATAGAAGAAACAACCAGGAGTGTGGTGTTGTGCACAGGAGTGAAAGAAACACCATAGTGTGCATAGTGAGTAACAGAGAAAATATGGAGAGTTTAAAAAATTTGATGCTGTAAAATGGACTAGAAATGTTTACCATGAGTGGAGGCTGTTTAAACAAAGATTTATATTGTACCTGCAAGACAATGGAATTGATAACAAATTGGATACACTGAAGATTGCAATCCTACTTACTGTGGCAAGACCTAAAGCTCTAGAGGTTTTCAACACATTTGTTTTTGCCAAGGCAGAAGACCAGAGCAAATTCAACAAGATGTTTGATGAAAACTTTTCACCAAAGGAAAATGAAACCTTCGAAAGGTTTGTGTTTTGCTCATGCACGCAGGTGCAGGGAGAGAGCTTTGATAGACTTAAAATTGAATGCAAGAACATGCAATTTTTGATTGCTGCAAGATTCAATAATTCATGATCAAATTGTGTTCAGAATTAATGGTAAGAAAGTAAAAGAGAGGTTTCTGCGAGAGACAGAGCTTAACTTATCTGGAGCTGTGATGATATGACCTGCCAGTGAATTAGCTCTGCAGCACATGAAAAAGTTAGGTGATAGTGTAAAAGCAGTGAAAAATGAAGGCATCGTCATAACCATAGTGTCTGGACACACGCATAAACAAAAAACAAGAAATAGAAAAAAACAAAAAGATGAAGAGACGTTCAATTGTAAACAATGTGGTGTAGCGGCACTATGGCGGCACTTCCAACTCCCAGAAGGCAATGAACTGGCATATGATGCCAGTGCTTGATGATGTCAGTGCGGGTCAAGCGTGTGATTCAGGCTTTTAAAAGGTTGCACAGGTGATGAAGAGTAAATCCATTTGATTCACTCTAAAAAAAGACTTGTATGGTTATTTCATAATGTTCAGTGATTCCAGTGGCCACAGTGGCAGTAAAGGAAGGAAAAATCTGTAATAAGTGCAAAGGGCAGAATCTTTATGCAAAGCAATGTTTTTCCAGATGGAAACAAGACAGAAGTAAAAGTGTACACATGATAGAAGACACTATAGAAGAAACTGCTCTCAGATCAAAATCTGAATTAAGGATGCCCTAGAGGTGAATGTCAACCACACTACGACATCAGAGCTGAGCTGAGCTCAGACAAAGCAGAATTATCATTGCTCAATGTATTGGGAAGGATCATGGCTGTTGGAGGACATGGCAGCTGCCAATCAAGGTTTGGTTCTTCCCCACCCATTAGTTCACATCTTACTGTTGGATCCATGTTAATTACCTGGACTGGACGCTCCAGCTTGTCTGTACTTGGACCATTGGCTGTTATAACTGGATTAACCCTCCTGGCACTGAGCAATTTGTTCCCTGCTAATGACATGTGCTGCACCCTCCAGCACTATAAAGGTGCCATGTGCTCTCTGCTCTCCTCCTTTTGCCATCTTTGAGGGACCACCCTGCTTCACTCAAGGCCGAGGAACATATAACAGCGCTGGAGAAACTGTTGGTGAGCTGTGCACTAAATAGGGTTGGGAATGTTGATTATTGTCCCTACATAGCAAAGAGCTATGCCTGCACAGAGTCAAGGGGTGGTAGGCATCATATTGACTTTTCCATGGTTGTTTATGAGTCTATGCAGTTTGTTTCCACATTCATTATTAGTTGCCTGCATGTGTTTAATTGCTTATTGACTTTTCCCATGATCACGAATAAACTGTATGCGTGGTTGCACTGCTGCTACTTTTTCCCACAGCTGCTGTAAATTGCATGTGTGTGTGTGTGTGTGTGTGTGTGTGTGTGTGTGTGTGTGTGTGTGTGTGTGTGTGTGTGTGTGTGTGTGTGTGTGTTACCATTTCCCATACTTGCCTTCTGTAAATAAAATCCTTCACTTCAAAAATCTGTGTTTGACAAACCATGACCTGCAAGGCTATGGACCAAGTTCTGAGAGGGAATTTAGGCTGGTAAAAGCATTGATGCAATAGACCTTGCTTTGAGACCTACCAAATCCATTTCCTCACTCACAAGAATCAATCACTGTGACAAGAAATGCTGAAAAGGGTGCATGAGGGGGCACCTTGGAATGGAAAATTGCAAGAGGAGGGTCAGAACTGCTGTTTATTGGCCAGGGATAAATACTGACCTTGACGGGATGGGTTAAAGTTGTGAGACCTGTTAGAGACATCATGCAAGGCAGACTTAACAGCAGAACCATGGCAGACAGTTGGGACTGATCTGTTCCACATGAGTGGAAAGAATTACTTGCTGGTTTTTGATTATCTATCAAACTATCTGGAGATTGAGCTGTTTCCTAGCATGTCTACTGCTTGTGTGATACAATAAATTGAAATCGATCTTTGAAAGACACAGAATTCCTCAAATTACCCTACTGTGACAATGGACCATGTGTTTCTTTTCTTTGGCTTGGCTTCGCGGACGAAGATTTATGGAGGGGGTAAAAAGTCCACGTCAGCTGCAGGCTCGTTTGTGGCTGACCAGTCCGATGCGGGACAGGCAGACACGATTGCAGCGGTTGCAAGGGAAAATTGGTTGGTTGGGGTTGGGTGTTGGGTTTTTCCTCCTTTGCCTTTTGTCAGTGAGGTGGGCTCTGCGGTCTTCTTCAAAGGAGGCTGCTGCCCGCCAAACTGTGAGGCGCCAAGATGCACGGTTTGAGGCGTTATCAGCCCACTGGCGGTGGTCAATGTGGCAGGCACCAAGAGATTTCTTTAGGCAGTCCTTGTACCTTTTCTTTGGTGCACCTCTGTCACGGTGGCCAGTGGGGAGCTCGCCATATAATACGATCTTGGGAAGGCGATGGTCCTCCATTCTGGAGACATGACCCATCCAGCGCAGCTGGATCTTCAGCAGCGTGGACTCGATGCTGTCGACCTCTGCCATCTCGAGTACCTCGACGTTAGGGGTGTGAGCGCTCCAATGGATGTTGAGGATGGAGCAGAGACAACGCTGGTGGAAGCGTTCTAGGAGCCGTAGGTGGTGCCGGTAGAGGACCCATGATTCGGAGCCGAACAGGAGTGTGGGTATGACAACGGCTCTGTATACGCTTATCTTTGTGAGGTTTTTCAGTTGGTTGTTTTTCCAGACTCTTTTGTGTAGTCTTCCAAAGGCGCTATTTGCCTTGGCGAGTCTGTTGTCTATCTCATTGTCGATCCTTGCATCTGATGAAATGGTGCAGCCGAGATAGGTAAACTGGTTGACCGTTTTGAGTTTTGTGTGCCCGATGGAGATGTGGGGGGGCTGGTAGTCATGGTGGGGAGCTGGCTGATGGAGGACCTCAGTTTTCTTCAGGCTGACTTCCAGGCCAAACATTTTGGCAGTTTCCGCAAAGCAGGACGTCAAGCGCTGAAGAGCTGGCTCTGAATGGGCAACTAAAGCGGCATCATCTGCAAAGAGTAGTTCACGGACAAGTTTCTCTTGTGTCTTGGTGTGAGCTTGCAGGCGCCTCAGATTGAAGAGACTGCCATCCGTGCGGTACCGGATGTAAACAGCGTCTTCATTGTTGGGGTCTTTCATGGCTTGGTTCAGCATCATGCTGAAGAAGATTGAAAAGAGGGTTGGTGCGAGAACACAGCCTTGCTTCACGCCATTGTTAATGGCGTGAAGCAAGGCCCCGGACCATGTGTAGAGCGCGTCGAAAGAACCAAAGACTTGATCCAAACCAAGGCTTTTATTAACTAGAAGGCTGGAGCGTATCACAAGTAGGTCGACCAGTCCAGAATGACCTGCTCTGGCTAGAGCAATCCTTTAAGACCGGCCAGTAGGTGTGGCTACACTCTCAGCCAATCACAGTCATCCTACACTACAATCTGTACATAGACACATTGGTGATAGAATCTAGGTGTGGCTACACTTTCAGCCAATCACAGTCATCCTTCACTACCATCTGTACATATGTACATATACACATTGGTGGTAGAATCTGTACTATCACACCATGCTACAGTTGTAGAGAATTCTAGAACTTTGCAGAAGAGTATGATTTCTGACAGGCGACTTCAAGTCCTCTGCATCCAGTCAAACAGCAAAGCAGAGAAATGAGTTCCCCTGGATAAACAGTTGCTCATTAAAGCACTAGAAAGTGGCTCAGATTTGTATCTAGCTCTATTAAGTTACAAAGCTTTGCCACTTGAACATGACATGTCGCCCGCTGAGATTCTGATAGGTCATAGACTACACACCCCTACTCTGCAGACCCAAACAAGAACTGAGGCATCGGAGATGTCAAATGGAAACAAATGTGTCTGCAAGGGAGACAAAAGGCAAACTATGACAAGATACCAAGAGGCTTAGGGCCAATAGCACAACATAACACAGCAAGACTCAGAAATAAATCCAAGATCCTACACTTGGAGGAGGGTCAAATACTCAGGAGGAGTATTTGAAAACACCAGAGATATTGCAGGAACAGACAGATGCAGAGGATTCAGCCTGCATAGCAGCAGAGGAAACCCCACCAGTGCTAGACAATAGTGGACCAGCAGAGCCGACACAAACACCTGTGTTAAGAAGATCCACACGAGTTGTCAAAGCACCTGACAGACTGAATTTCTAAAAGAAAAAGAACTGCATCCTTAAAAGTTTGTGTAGATGATGTTCGTGTTACGTTGTGTTCAACATGCAATTGAAAGAATACTGTAATAATGTGTCATCTCAAGGAAAGGGGATGTAGAGTGCTACCTCCAGGAGGAGTTGGAGATGGAGTGTGTGGCATCTGGGGAATGTTACATTTCGGGAATGTTGCATCTTGGGCAGATTCAAGATGGACGCCTCCGCATGAGGTCTGGTCTGTGTGTGTTCTGTTCTTAGTGCTGTTTGGTTAGTTAATAAATCTAGTTGTTTAAAAAGAACCCAAGTTTCTTTATTGTAATAAAATAAACCTCTCGATTATAAAAACAACAGTTGCTGGAAATCTGAAATAAATAATTTGAAAATGCTAAAATAAAGTCAGCAAATGGTCAGGAAGCGTCAGTGGAAATAGAAACAGAGTTTGGATCTGAGAAGTTTTGTCAGAACAAAAGCAAACTGCAGCAGAAGGTGGAACTCTGAAATATAAACAGAAGTATTAAGTAGTTCGGGACATGTCTGTGGTATAAAGATGAAAAATGGAGGCATTTATGCAGCACTTCACTGGACATCCCCAAGCACATTTGATTTGTTATCGGTGATTTTGAATTGTTATCAGTATTGTAATGTGAAAATTTAGTAATTTGCAAATAGCAAGTTTCCACAAACATCAATGTGGTAACTTGCTTTAGTAATGTTCACAGAGAGATAAACATTGGACAGGGATAACTTCCTGTTCTTCACAGGGCCATAGAAAATGTACAGCATTGGAGGAGATATGGCCTATTGCATCAATTCTATTACCAGCCTAAAGACCCTCTCAGAACTTGGTCCATTTTCTAAGATGTCTGAAATCCAATTGGACAGCATGGTTAACGCAACAGTTAGCACAACGCTATTACAGCACCAATGATCCAGGTTTGAATCCGGTGCTGCCTGGAAGAAGTTTTTACTTTCTCCCCGTGTCTGCATAGGTTTCATTTGGGTCATATGGTTTCTCCCACCCCTTCAAAACAATTGGGTGTAATTGGCTCGTCGGCCAAAAGGGTCTGTTACTTTGCTGTATATCTTCAAAAAAAATGTTAAGGTTAAGAAATTATGCAGACCTTGGAACATTATTACTTTTAAATGGTATATTCTTTTTTCTGGAACTGAGAGATTGGACCTTGATTGCCCTGAGAATATTTCTTTGCCAAACTGTTAATCAGTGAAAGACTAGGTGATTCTTTAAAAAAAAATCGCTCTCGCGCCTAATTTATTAAGGCGAACAAGAATAAAGAGATTTGATATTATTTTTATGTGAGTGGCAATTCTAACAATCCCAAGAAGATAGAAGCTATTTTCTTTGCTTGTCAGGGATCACTCTAGAGTGCTAATTAACCCCTTGATAACACCTACCTTTGCAGCTTTTGGTCGTGCCGGCAGACCTAATTTGTGGGAAACTGTGATCAATGTAGCTATTAACTATTTTGGAATCAACTGTATTTGGAATCACTGCTTTTAAATTTAGATGGAGGATTGAGAACAGAATTAATATTGCATGATCTTATCATAGGCTCAATTTGCACATGGCATGGAACATCTAAAAGGCTATTGGATTTGGATTCCAATTGCTTTTCTCTTAAAATGCTTTGCCTTTGGCAGATTATTGTACGATTTTCACAGCTAAGACCGAAAAGCAATTCTTGAAGAGCCAAACAAATAAGTGAATAAACAAGAACGGGCAGATAGTGCAATGGATAGGCTCATTATCAGTGTTTATTCCAGAATTATATAATACTGAGAACTTTCTGCACTAGCATCCAAAGTTAGAGGAAACACTATTAAATTTTTCATGAGATTGCTCACGGCTGTTCATGTGGTAAATTTTCAGTGAGGACATAATTACCCTTTATGTGATGTTATTGACTCTTTATTTCCTCCTCAGTTCGGGTGGGGGGGTGGAATTAAAGGAATAAAAATCCTGCCTAATACCTTTAAGACTATAAAATCCAGCGTTTGAGAGGCTGTTTCTAGCAGGTAAATAAATTAGTGGTTTGACGCTTGCCAATTTTTACTCTACTTTAGAAGAAATTACTGATGCTTTTTTGTTAGACATATAGCACGGTAAGAGGACCTTTCGACCCTCAGACACGTGCACCTAGATACACCAATTAACCTACAATCCCCATTTGTTTTGAAGGGGAGGAGGAAACTAGAGCTCCCAGAGGAGACCCACGTAGGGAGAATGTAGGAACTCTTTACAGACTCAGTTCACCTGGTGCTGTAACAACATTGTGCAAATCGCTACAGTCGCCATGCCACCCTACTACTATGCTAACCGTGGTGCCGAGAGCATGATCTCGCAATTCCTAATTCCATCCCTAACATTCCTTCCCTAGTTCACGGATCAGAAATTCTGAGGGCATTGCACTTCTTTAAGGAGGCTTTGAATGCACCCCCCAACTCCTTACATCTGTCGGCCTTTGCCAAGTTAGAGGTCACAAAGACCTACAATCATACTGCATGGAAACTGGTCCTTCCGCCCACAGGCTCCACACACTTTTTCACATTAATCCCATTTTATTCTCCCCACATTCCCTACCCCCCCCCCCCCACCCTCACCCCCCCAGAAATTCTGAACTTGAGGGACCAAGTAACTTAGCAACCTGCATGTCTTTGGAAAACGGGAGACCTCAAAGAAAACCTAACACAGTCGCAGGGGGAGTGCACAAACTCCACACAGGCACCAGTGAAACTGGGCCACTGGACGAACTCCACCAGTTGGGCCACAGGGGCCCTCCATTAAATAGAACTCTGAACACTTCCTGATCGTGTCGGAGGTTTGGGTCTGGAGCTCGGGTTTCCAATTGATAGAACAGGGGTCTATGGAGCTGCAGATGCTTGGGAGCACTCTAGGTGAATCCACAGATAATCAGTGACTCTGAAAAGACTCACTTTTGCTTCTCTTTCTTTTACTGTGAGGGGTGCCGGGCAATGCTAATGGCGACACTTTGTCTGATTGAAATGACATTTTGTGTAATTTTCTGGTTTATTACAGAATGATAAAAGACTCTTGAATCTTGAACATAGGAACTGCATCTGATTGAATTCCTACTCAGCCTTATCATGACGTGGGTGGACAGGTATCTAATTATGTCTAGCATGGAAGTTCTGTAAACTCTGACTGTTTAGCCCTTGTAGGAATGAATCGTCAAACACACTGCTGCTCCGCAAACAGATGTCCACAGGCTGCTTCTTTATTACCTTCTGCAGAGGTAGGATACATAGAGGAGGAGGGATTTATTTACCCAGTGGTAATTTGTGGATTCCATTGCTGCGAACGGCTGTGGAGGCCAATTCATTGGGTATACTTAAGATATAGGCAGCTAAGTTCTTTATTAGGAAGTGAATCAAGAGTTACAGGGAGAAGCCAGGAGAGTAAGACCATAAGCCATAGGAGCTTCGTTATTTGCAAGTCTGGCATTTTCTTGAATCACAATTATCTGATTTTCCAAAAGAGTCTGAATCAAATTTTGTAGATGAGTTCTTTAGTTTAATGGCTTCCCGTAAAGATTTTATGAGAAATTGTTATGTTTAAATCAGACTTTGTTAGTTGAAATTAAAATTGCTTGGGAACATGATTTAAATTTGACTATATCGGAGGTGGATTGGGATACAATTTTAAATTTGGTTAACAGCTCTTCATTATGTGCTCATCATTGTTTATTACAATTTAAGGTGGTACACGGAGAACATATATCTAAGGCTAAATTGTCTCATTTTTACTCTGATATGAGTCCCTTTTGTGACAGGTGTAAGAGCGGAGAAGCGTCATTAATGTTCTGGGCTTGTCCTAGTCCAGAAAAATACAGGAGAGAGGTTTTCCATTCTTTGTCAAAAACTTTTAATATAGATTTAATATGAATCCTTTGGTGATGCTCTTTGGTACAATGGGAGGGAATGATTCTTTGTCTCTGGTTCATAGTCATGCTATCTCTTTTGCCTCTCTTTTGGCAAGGTGTGTGATTCTATTTCAATGGAAGGATGCTGCCCCACCTACTCATGGTCAGTGGCTTCATGTCTTGTTTGAATAGGAAAAGATTTGTTATTCGGTTAATAAGTCAGATACAAGATTCTAGATGCTGTTTGGGTCATTTATGACTCACTTTCTTACTTTATAATTTTATTTTAATGTAATTAAATTATCTGACTTGTGTCTTTTCCATGTTCTTTCTCACAATTTCTTTTCTACCTTTGTTTTTCCTTTTAATGTTAATCATATACAGCATCTGGCAACGCTGTCAGGCAGGGGTTTAGAGTTTTCCTTCCCTTTTGTTTTGTCTCTTCTTTTTATTATTTCCTTTCCTGCTTTTTTCCTTTTTTTGTTATTAGTTTTTTAAAATAAAAATATATAGCACTTGGAATATGAGACATGGATATGATCTACAATTTATGTATGTTTTTGATATAATTATTGTTTTACTAATCTTGTATTGTATGTTTTGTATAAGTTCTTTATTAAAATAAATACAGATATTTGAAAAAGAAAAGAAGCAGAATAAGGCCATTCAGCCCATCAAGCCTGTGCTGCCACTTAATCATGAGTTGATCTATTTTTCCATTCAGTCTTACTGCCTGACCTTATCCCCATAACATTTGATGTCCTGGCTAATCAAGAACCATCTTAAATATACCAAATGACCCTGCATCCACAACCATCTGTAGCAACAAATTCCATAGATTTACCACCCATTGGCCGAAGAAATTTCTCCACATCTCTGTTCTCAGCAGACGCCCTTCAATCCTGAAGTTGTCCTAGACTCTGGCACCATGGAAAACAATCTTTCTACATTGACTCTGTCGACATCTTTCAACATTTGAAATGTTTCAATGAGATCCCCCCCCCCCCCCATCATTCTCCTAAATTCCAACAAATACAGGCCAGGAGCTCCTCATATGATATCTTGGTATCATCCTTTTGAACCTCCTCTGAACCCTCTCCAACATCAGCACATCTTTTCTTAAATGAGGACTGCTCAGAACTGCTCATAATACCCCAAATGAGATCTCACCATTTCCTTTTAAAGCCTAAACATCACATCTCTGTTCTTGTAATCTATTTCTCTTGAAAGGAATTCCTGCATTGGGTAGATACAAAGGGCTGAATGGACTAATTGTGCTTCCATCACTTAAGGTCATATGATAGCTAGTAGGTAACTTTCTCTCCATAAAATGTCTAAGACCAAAGCATTTAGGAGCAAGAGATTAAGGGTGATCGGAGGAAGAAAGTTTTGACCCAGAGAGTGATGAGAATCTGGAGCGCACTCATGACGTTTAAGAAGTATTATAATTGAGCACTTGAATCGGCAGTGCATAGAAGGCTATGGACAAAATGTGATGAAAGGAATTAGAATAGATAGGTACTTGCCAACTATTTGGCTTTAGTACAGCATCACTCATAGCTTTACACAGCATTCTTAAAAGTTTAAAGATGGAGAGAGTAACATGATAACAGCATAATGTAACACCCCACATTCTCATGTTGTGTTAGCTGAAAGAGTTTTACACTTAAAGAGGAGAACATAGAACATGGAACATTACAGCACAATACAGGCCCTTCGGAACAAGATGTTGTATCGACCTATATAAATCTACACAACAAATGAATCCTTCCCTACCTCACACCGATAACCCTGTATATTTCTTGCATCCTGTGCCTGCCGAAGAGTCTTTTAAATGTTCCTATTGTACCGGCCTACACCACCACCCTGGCAAGACATTCCAGGCACCCCTCATGTCTCCCCTCAACTTTCCTCTGCTCACCTTGTACAGATGTCCTCTGGTATTTGCCTTGGCTGCCCTGGGAAAATCGTGCTGTCTGTCCACCCTCTCTATGACCCTCACTAGGGTCATTGGTTGAGAGAGAGAGAGAGAGAGAGAGAGAGAGAGAGAGAGAGAAAGAGAGAGAGCCCTTTTGCTTTGTAAAATGAGTGCCTAAGGAGTGTGTGAGGGATGAGTGAGGTGGCAGGGTGTGCATGAATGAATTTGGAAGGAAGTTGGCAAACTCTCACTTGGGAAAACAAGCATTCCTAACTGGTGACAGCAAACAAAATAGGAAATATTTGGTTTATCTATAGAACGTAAGCAAATAATCCAACATTCCAGCGATATAAATAAATGGATAATCATTGTTTCTTTAACTCTTGTTATTAACGAGCCAGATGACCCTGCAACAAAATGAAAACTGTAATAACATCTTATACTCGGTGTTGTGCCTCCTTGTTCTGCTTGATCATCTGCTGGTTATTGGCCCTCTCGATTCTCCTCTCCCACAGGTAAAAATGATCAATTCGATGAACACTTTTCTATCAAAGCTTCTCTTGGCATAAGTTTGAGTCTCCGTGCTGGCGTTATCTGGAAGCCATTTAGTGAACCAAAATCCTTTTTAGCATTAAAGCCTGAGGCAGACATGATAGGAATTGTTTATAATTACCCAGAGGAGTTAGAGTGATGGATGTTGTAATATGGCTCCATTGAATGTGCGTCCCATGTCAACAATATAGAAACTACATCAGCCAGGCTCTTTTTTTCAATCCAAGGTAATAGCAGGAAAATGTAACGATGCTTTGCAGAGAAGCCAAGATTCCTGTCAGAAGTGTTCATGAAGGTATACAGAAAATAAAAAGTAACATTAAAATAGATATATTGCAAGTCTTAACTGTGTGCTGGCCCTTATTTCTCATTGAAATCTCTCACAGAGAACAAACAAAAGCCGCTGAGGGAAATTTCAACGAGATTCAGAATATTTACAGGTGCCCTTTTATTGGCTAATTCTGACTATACGTCGTGATGTGTGGATTTTTTTTTTGAATTTCAAGACCAATGGCTTTAATTTCCATTTGCTCGTTATGGGCAAAGACTCAACCTAGATGTTGTCATGAACATTTGCTGCTTTTTGAATCTGTAACATGACCTAACTGGGTAAAAGTATGACACTGGAATTACCATTTATATAGCCTGAAGATTTATGGTGAATTATTGAATCTACAATCAGCCTTGTTACACTGTTTGTAGTCAATATAAAGTTATGTTGTCCCAGTGGATGGAATCAGATCCTTGTGTGGGAGTGGAGGAGTGAGGTAATGAAAGTGTTTGGAAAGGATTGATCCACACTACATTGTCATGCACGTGTTTTATATTACATTCTGGAAAATAAATAATTATTGCTTTCCTCAACATTGCAGTTAATAAGTAAATCGCTGCATAAATAAAATATTTTGAAAAAAAAGTCGTAAATTGAATATTTGAAAATCTGTGTACAAATGGTGCTAATGTGAGTTCCGTCAGTCCTGCCTGAACTGGCAACACAGCTTTTCTTCTTCCTCGTAGAGTCACACAGCAAGGAAACCAGTCCTTTACCATGTCCTATAATACATTCATCTGCACAAATTGCACCTTTTCTCTTTCATACCACACACAAAAATTCAGGAGAAATTCTGCCTATCTCTTACCACTGTCCAGAACCTAATTCACCTATCACTTACCTAAATGCTAGGGGCAATTGGCAGTGACAAGTTAATGAACCAATGAACACATTGTTTACTTGTATATATATTTTCTTGAGTAGTTTTTTGCACGACCAATAAGTGGTATTTCTGCCTCACCCACGGGATAAAGAATCTCAGAGTTGTGTGATATCGTACATGTACTCTGACAATAAGTGTGAATCTTCTCCCACCCTCCAAAATATCTGGGGTTGTAGTTAATGGGGTGTAATTATGCATCACTGTTCTCAATGGCCTCATTTGGCTGCAAATAAATGTAAAATTTAAAGGAAACTGGAGAAGTCAATGTTAATGCCACCTGGTTAGCGACCTCTTGTTGTGTTCCCAGCATGAGAACCAGTGAGATATTGCCGAATCTAGGCTCCACTTCATGCAGACCCGGTGTAGAGCTCGTCGAAAGAACCAAAGACTTGTTGATCTGTACTATCGCACCCGGTCCATTTTACTTTTCTGCGGTGTTGGCGTCTCCTAGGTCCGTCTGGTTTAGCGCACTGTTGAGCTTTCAAAGAGCATGCAGCATTTTAATTGTGCGCACCATCATCAGACTCGCCGTCTGATTGGTCAGGAACTGCACGATTCATTTATTTGTTTTTAACATTTAGACATACAGGCCATTTTGGCTCACGAGTCCGTGCTGCCCAATTTTACACCCCATTAACCTCCAACCCCGGTACGCTTTGAACGGAGGGAAGAAACCGGAGCCCCCGGAGAATATTCACGTAGACACAGGGAGAACATACATACTCCTTACAGACAGTGCGGGATGTGAACCCTGGTCTTGATTGCTAGCGCTGTAATAGTGTTGCACTAACTGCAACACCAACCATGCCACCCCAACATGTAAATTGAATGCTGAGAGCATTTACATGGAACATAGGATTGTACAACAAAGAAACAGGGTCTTCCACCCACCCAAACATCAGACAAGATGATCCAATAAAAGTAAGTCACAGATGCCTGCAAATGATCTGAAACCCTCGTTCCCCTGCATAGCCATATGTGCATTAAGAAGCCTCTTAAATGCTACTCTTGCACCTGCTTTCATCACTACTCCTGTTCCAGGCACCCACCACCCTTCATGTAAAAAACCTGCCCTGCACATCTCCTTTAAATTTCCCCCTACCTCACCCCTACCTCTAGTATGCAGTGCAATTACCCTGGGACAAAGGTTCCAATGTGGAAGTATAGTTTAGATATCAATGCTTAAGGCTTTTGCTGTTAGAATTAGAAGGCAGCTTACAATTATAAAATGGCT
This sequence comes from Narcine bancroftii, assembly GCF_036971445.1. Taxonomy (NCBI): domain Eukaryota; kingdom Metazoa; phylum Chordata; class Chondrichthyes; order Torpediniformes; family Narcinidae; genus Narcine; species Narcine bancroftii. The sequence goes on along the minus strand of NC_091474.1, from coordinate 230,310,756 downwards.
AATATCATTTAGTTTGTCACAAAATGGCTGAACTCATTTGCAAACTTGTGGACCTTGCTAAGATAGAGATATGAAATGGCTTGCATAAACATAATTAAAATTGAAATAAAGCTGGCATAAACATCATTAAAATTGTATCCAAGGTAATGTTGATTATTTAGCTGACAAAACACATACCATTCTTTGTGTAAGATAAACAACAGAAAACCGAGGTGAGAACATGATTTTTTTAATGATAAAATGAATTAATCCAAAGGTGGGAGTCACTTCTACTCCTTACCTATTTGAAATTGTATAAATATAGAATGAAATCTCTGTATCTTTGGAGTGAGAGCTAAAGGCTTCAGACAGGTATCAGATATTGACCTTTTCTGATCAGCCTTACTCACTTCCAAAACACGAATTGATTATTACTGAAATAAAGATTTGTATGCTTTAAAGTGATACTTTGCTGTGTGTGTGTTCTATTCTGTTGTCTAATTTCATATCAGTGCAGGCTGACTTTCACATTGGTGTAATCTGCAGGATCTCGCAGAATTTATTGACACTGATAGAATAAGTGGCAACAGTAAGACCAGATCTTCAGACGGAGTTGACAGTGCACCTCCGGGACTCTTGAGCCTGGACTCCATAGCCCACTCCCGGGAATACTGTGGTCCCCTGTTCAAGGTTGATCTGGTTCCCTGCTGAGATCCATTTAAAAAAAAGAGAAATAAAGCATACAGATCTTTATTTCAGCAATAATCAATTTGTATACAGGAAGTGAGTAAGGCCATTCAGGAGGGGTCAACGTCTGATATTTGTCTGAAGCCTTTAGCTCTCACTCCAAAGATACAGAGATTTCATTCTATATTTATACAATTTCAAATGGGAAAGGGATAGAAGTGACCCCCACCTTTGAATTACTTCATTTTATGATTAAAAAAACGCTCTCAGCTTTGTTTTCTGCTGTTTATCTTACACAAAGAATGGTATGTGTTTTGTCAGTACATTACAACGAGATAGACAACAGACTCGCCAAGGCAAATAGCGCCTTTGGAAGACTACACAAAAGAGTCTGGAAAAACAACCAACTGAAAAACCTCACAAACATTAGTGTATACAGAGCCGTTGTCATATCCACACTCCTGTTCGGCTCCGAATCATGGGTCCTCTACCGGCATCACCTACGGCTCCTAGAACGCTTCCACCAGCGTTGTCTCCGCTCCATCCTCAACATTCATTGGAGCAACTTCATCTCCAACATCGAAGTACTCGAGATGGCAGAGGCCGACAGCATCGAATCCACGCTGCTGAAGATCCAACTGCGCTGGGTAGGTCACGTCTCCAGAATGGAGGACCATCGCCTTCCCAAGATCGTGTTATATGGCGAGCTCTCCACTGGCCACCGAGACAGAGGTGCACCAAAGAAGAGGTACAAGGACTGCCTAAATAAATCTCTTGGTGCCTGCCACATTGACCACCGCCAGTGGGCTGATATCGCCTCAAACCGTGCATCTTGGCGCCTCACAGTTCGGCGGGCAGCAACCTCCTTTGAAGAAGACCGCAGAGCCCACCTCACTGACAAAAGACAAAGGAGTAAAAACCCAACACCCAACCCCAACCCACCAATTTTCCCTTGCAACCGCTGCAACCATGTCTGCCTGTCCCGCATCGGACTTGTCAGCCACAAACGAGCCTGCAGCTGACGTGGACATTATCCCTCCATAAATCTTTGTCCGCGAAGCCAAGCCAAAGAAGAAGAAGACCTTGAAGGATACAATTTTAATTATGTTTATGTAAGCAATTTCTTATCTCTGTCTTAGCAAGGTCCACAACCTGCTTGTAAAATGAATTCAGCCATTTTGTGACAGACTATATGATTTTAGCAATTATAAGCTGCCTTCTAATTCAAACAGCAAAAGCTTTAACTACTGAGATATAAATTATACTTTCACACCAACTGGTCCATCCTATCGACACCTCTCATAATTTTATAAATCGATCAGGTTTACCCTCACTTCCCGATGCTCCAGATAAAGCAACCCAGGTTTGTCCAATCTCTCATGTGAGCTCATACAAACAGCGTCTGGTAAGTCTCTTCCATACTTTTCCCTCATCCTCCTGGAATGGGGATGAGCAAAATTTCTCAAATTTCTCTATGCTGAAGAAAAATTGGTCTCCCACCTGCTGGGGAATGCCCTGTCCCTCTTCACCCAGCTTCCTGCACCTGCTGGGGAATGCCCTGTTCCTCTCCCCACAGCTTCCCCCACCTGCTGGGGAATGCCCTGTCCCTCTCCGCCCAGCCTCCCCCACCTGCTGGGAAATGCCCTGATCCTCTCCCCACTGATGGTTGAAGCTTACATTCTCTTGCTCCCCCACCTTCCCCGACCACCCATCTATTGCCTGGTGCATGGTAATTAAAACATGCAGTACTGGAATGTCTCAGCAGCTCAAACAACATCTGTGGAATAAAGAAACTGCGATATGCCGAGGGCTGAAATGGTTAATGTGGGGTGGGGGGGGTGGAAATAGATTTAATGTACTTGGGAATAAGTACAGGGGCATGTTAGAGGTAAGCTTTTCACATATTGAGTGGTGGGTACATGGAATGCGCTGCTGGCAATATGGGGGAGGCCGGGACGATAGGATATTTTAAGAGACTATTGGATAGTGAGAAAAATGCAGTAGGAAAATTCTCAACAGTTGTTTGAGCAGGTTATTAGGTCGGCACAACACTGTGGGCTGAAGGGCCTGTACTGTGCTGCAGAATTTGATGTCCTATGATGTTTCAGTTGGGAGACCTGATCAACAGGGTCCGCTGGCGGCTTCCTGCATTTTCCATTCTTATTTAGATTTTTGAGTTGGCCTTTATTTGATCTTTTTCTGACTTCACTGCTATAGAAGGTCAATGCTGACAGAAATTGTTAAACAGAGGATGTGCATGTTCATGGAAAAACTCATGCCTACTGCCTTAGAAGATGAACTGGGGGAATTTAGTACAAATGGAGCCTATCTTAATGAAAAAGTCCCAAATTTAATTTCAGCCTGCCAAGTTTCTTGCCTCATATTGCTAAGTTGCAATTGACAGAACTGCCTGTCGGAATTTGCACAGTTGATGGACACTTAATGTTAGTCATGAAATGTGAGATACAATTGTTTCCTCCGATGACACATCTTTGTCTCAGACTCTACCACAGTATTAACACCTCAGTACTGTGTCTGTCAGAAAAATTATTGGCAACATTGGTTATGTTTCTGTCTTGAAGCCAATACTGCTGTTTAACACTGCATTGTGGCAATGGATGTGTAGCTGATTGAAGATATTTTGCTGGATAACCATAGAACCATAAAACATTACAACACAGAAACAGGTCCCATCGGCCTTTCTAGGCTGTGCTGAACCATTTTTCTGCCTCATCCTTTATAGTGAACTGGGATTCACTGGAGGTGAGCTGTACTGACGACTGGTCCCACCTCCCACCTTCCAGCTCCTCTCCCGGGGGCCCGTATATAACCCTGGTTTCCCGCCTAATCCCAAAGCCACTCTGAAACCTGTGTTGTAAGCTAATAAAAGTGCAAGTTCTCCCTCCAGTCGAGTGTGAGCTTTTATCTATGCTACAATTTTATTAGCTTACTACTCAAGCCCAGTATGCTGTTAATAGACCCCCAGTCCCCCGAAGTGGCTGAGGAGATCGCATATTGGCTTGGATGCTTCCAGGCCTATCTGTACGCGACCAGGGATGTCTTCCATACAGAGGAGCTCTGGAGGTCGGCGCTCATCTCAAGGGTAGGGACGAAGGGATACGCAGTCATCTGAGACTGCCCGACATACAAGGCCGTCATCGATGTGCTAAAGACCCAATAATGAAGGCCCCAAATGAAGTCCTAACGAGGCACCAGCTCACCCTATGCCACCGACAACCCAGAGAGTTGATTGATGACTACCTGCTGGATTTGCAGACGCTGGCTAAAAAATACAGGTATGAAATAGATTTGGGCTGCGTCCAAGAAGATGAACAAATCTGGGACACCCTGGTTGCAGGGGTCTGCTCGAGGTATGTGAGGTGGTGACTGCTCGAGTCGGGAAGGAAGGACCTCTCTAGCCACCTCGAGCTGGCCAAATCACTGGAACAGGCCAGTCTCGAGAACGACGACCTTGAGGCCTGCAAACATGCGCTCTCGGGTGAGCACCTCCAAGGACTGGCGGTCCCTGCTCTAACGGCTGTTGCTTCCTGAGCCCGGGAGTGCTTTTTCTGAACCAAGGGACAGCACCCTCATGCCCACTACCCGGCTAAACACTTGGTGTGCTCTAGCTGTGGGAAGAAGGGACATTGGGCGAAAGTCTGCCACTTGAAGGGAGGTCCGGGGAAGTCCTCAGCCTGTACTGCTCCTGGATCTGATTCCAGCCTCAAGTTGTCTGCGCCAAACTTGCCCGAGATCGCTTCCTGCGCAACTTGCCACCTACGGAAAAGGCACGAAAAGGCACGGCAGCCATCTTGTGGTGGCCTGATTTTTGAATTCAGCACCTTCATCATCGGAGGAGGAAGGAGGGCGGCCATCTTGCCGTGCCATGAAGCTGGCATCACCTTAACTGCACAGGTCGACTCAGGACGGAAGGGGCTACTCGAGGGAAGAACAAGGCATTTCCAACGTCCTCAACCAGAATAAACCTCACCAGCTCAGCAACTCGATGGTGACGGTGAAGGTAAATGGACATTCAACCAAGTGCCTGATTGACACAGGCTCCACGGAAAGTTTCATAGACTCACGGACTGTGCAAAATATAACTTAAAAATGTACCCGTCTAATTATCAAATCTTCCTAGCATCCCAGTCCCATTCGGCATGTGTATAGAAACATTGTATAGTCTGTCATTTGAAGGGGGGGAATTTTGTAAATTTCGCATATATATTTTAGATTAATTGTGTTCTGCAGTATTATTGGGTCTGGACTTACTGTGTCACTTTAAAAGCATGACCTTGGAGTTTTCAAGGAGCCCAAGGTCCCCTGATGCTAAGGTGCTCCACCAGGATCTGCAGACCCATGGACCACCTGAATCTGTAAATAATATAGTAAATATTTCTCTTCTGTGTCTATTTCCAGCTTCTGATCCTTGTTCTCTTCATCCACAGGCCCTTATTCTGAAGGAAGGGGTGAATGTACTGAACTGGGATTCACTTGAGGTGTGTTGTACTGACGACTGGTCCTGCCTTCTGGCTTCTCCCCTGGGGGCCTGCATATAATCTTGGTTTCCCGCCTAAACCCAGAACCCCTCTGAAGCCTGTTCATGAACCCTACCTGTGTGGTAAGCTAATAAAAGCGTTAGTTCTCCCTCCAGTCACCTTTATCTACGCTACATTCATCTGGTCCATAGCCCTCCAGACCTCTCTCATCCATATACGTCCAAATTCTTCTTAAATGTTAAAATAAGATGTTAAAATTCACCACTTGAGCTGGCACCTCGTTCCACACTCCCACCACTTTCTGTGTGAAGTTCCCTCTTATGTTCCTCCTAAACATTTCCCCTTTCACCCTTAACCCATGTCCTCTGGTTTGTATCTCAGCTACCCTCAGCAGAAAAAACCTTTCTACATTTACTGTCAGTCAATTTTGACAATGCACCAATGTCCAAAGGGAATTATTTTCAGGTGATTTTCATCAGTTTCATTTTGTATGTATATTAGATGACCTATAATGTATTCCAATTGTAGCAGGGCATTTCAATTTACCGCCACTTTGCATGAAACATGGAATAAGCGAGGACTTTTGCAGCATACTCATACAGTATATTAACGTATAAATTCACCAAACCTGCTGGGTAATCCTTCATCTCCAGTGGACCAGCATGGATATTCCAGAGGCCAAGACGCTGAAGGTAAAAATGTATTCTTGTGATGAATACCTTCGTGAGACATATTCACCTTTGTTTTGTTCAGTGGCCTGTGCTGCTGGGAAGAAGTACCTTTGATAAAGCTGCAACGACTACTGCATTTTGTTCTGGGCACCTTATTTCAAAAACATACCTGTCTTGGGAAGATATAGAACTAAGAACCACAGAATCATAGAACACCACAGCACAAAAATAGGCCCTTTGGCCCATCTAGTCCATGCCAACCTATTATTTTACTTGCACCCAGACCATAACCCTCCATACGCTTCCCATCCATGTACCTATCCAATCTTCTTATAAAGTTGGAAACTGAGCCCACATCTACCACCTCTACTAACAGCTCGTTCCACACTCTCACCCACCCTCTGTGGTGGGGATGTCTGGGATCAGCCTCAAAATACAAAAATGTCCCTTTAGAGCAGAGATGAAGAGGAATGTCTTCACCCAGGATGTTGTGAATCTATGGAATTTATGACTGTGGAGGTCAAGTCATTGGGTATGTTTAAGATAGAGGTAAATAAATTCTTGATTAGGAAGAGACTCAAGGGTTATGGGGAGAAGGCATGATGAGGTTGAAATCAGCCATGATGGAATGGCAGGGCAGAGTGGATGGACCAAATGGCCTCATTCTGCTCCTATGTATCATAGTCTAATTCAGTAGTTCTCAACCTTATTTATTTTCCCCACTCACATACCACTTTCAGTATCCATAAGTACCATAGGTGCTCTGTAAGGGATTACTTAGTAAGGTATGTGAATGGGAAAAAAGGTCGAGAACCACTGGTCTAATTTTTCCGACAGCAAGGTTTCCATTATATGTCTTTTCCTATTTGATGTTGAGAAGGTGGTTTTACATTGGCTTGCAAGGCCCTTTCGTAATGGAATTAAAGTATTAAACATCTTGCTATGCATAAATCACGCTTAAGCCAAATGGATGAGAAATAGCAGATTTCTCTCCAAACAAAGCATTAATGAACCAAATGGATTCTGATTACAAACCAGTTCACTATTTTTATTTAATCAGGATTTAGAGCAGTTACTTAACTGAAATTCCCAACTGAATTACTCAAATTTAATTGCGATGTCTTCACCTGTCGAGGGCATAAGCTCTGGAATTCTCTTCCATGATCCCTTCATCTCCTCTCATTGCTTCTTTAAGATGCTCCTTGGAACTTGTGACCTCAATGAGGCTTTTGATGATCACGTCTAACACCTCGTTATGTGTCTCCCCCTGTCAATGTTTGCATTGTAACAACATAAGAAATTAGAAGCAGGATTAGGTCCTTTGTTTTCTGGCAGATGTTCTGCTGTTCAATATACGGCTAGCAGAGCAGTTAATGCCACGCTGTTACAGCACCAGTGAACTGGGTTCGAATCCAGTGCTGTATGTAGGGAGTTTGTATGTTCTTCCCATGAGTGCGTCTGTTTCCTGTGGGTGTACCCTTCAAAAACATACGGAGTTGTCGTTAACTCGGTGCATTTGGGCGGCACGGGCTCGTGGACTGGAAGGGCCTGTTACTGTGCTGTATGTCTAAATTTAAAATTAACAATTACACCAGGGCTAATCCATCTATGTAACTCCATATTCTTTGATTCCCTCAATATCTACAGATCTATTCAATGATGTCTTGAATATATTCAGTGATCAAGCTACTACAGCCTTCTTGGGCTGTGAAATCCAAAGACCCTCTGTTCATTGGGTGAAGACATTCCTTTTCATCTCTGCCTTGAAGAGCCAAGCCTTTACGTTGAGACTGTGGTCCCTGGTCCCAAACCTTGCAGCCAGAGGAAACATTAACTACATGTCCACCCTATCAAATCCTGTAGGAATTTTGTTTGTTTTTTAAATAGGATTTGCTCTCGTTCTGGTAAAATCAAGAAGGCATAGACCTAGTCTACATTATATCTTCAGAAGAGAAACCTGCCACCTCAAATCTCCTGAGATTGAGGCTCACTATATTAAAGGTGCCATGCAAATAAAGTTAATTGTTGGTGACAGAAGCAAGAATATAACAGAACAGGGCATTACCCTTTGTATAATGGGTGCATTGTTACTGTGAGGTATCTCCAAAGATAAAAATTTCTACATATTCTGTTTTTACCTCCTCAAGATTGGATTCTTTCATTTTTCTAATGGGCCTGTGGTTTCTGCCTCCCCTCCTTTCTTGAATAATGACATTACATTTGAAGGACAAAGTGAAGGGGTAAGTATTTTACACAGAGAGTTGTGGGTGCCTGGAATGCATTGCCAGGGGTGGTGGTGGCGGCTGGTACAATAGGGGCATGTATGAAACTCTTAAACAGACACACAAATGAAAGAAAAATAGAAGGTTATGAGGTAGGGAGGGTCGTGGGCTAAAGGTCTTGTACTGTGGTGCAAGGGTCAGTGTTGTTTACACTGGTGGTTGCAGCAGATCCACACAGATCTGCAGCTGCACCCTTTAAGTCTCAAGGATACAAATCATCAGGTCCAGGAATCTTTGCAGGCTTTAATCTAGATGTGCTATTCTCAGAAAGCGTCCCAAATGCATTCTAGGAATTTCTCCTCAGGGTACCCTTGCCAATTTAATTATTCAATCTATATAATGATTGAAGTCACCCACACTTATTGCAGGACCTTTCTTAAAAGCTACAAGATTTATTCTCTGATCTGCGGTATAGTTTCTAATAGCCTGCCGAAAGACTACTCCCATCAGTGTACTTATTCTTCAAACTTTTTTTTAAACAAACAGCACATTAACAGGAGCTTTCAGCCCATGACCCCATGTCGCCCGATTACACCCAGTTAACCTATAACCCCAGTATGTTTTGAACAATGGGAGAAAACTGGAGCACCCGAAGGAAACCGATGTAGACATGGGGAGATCGTGCTAACTCCTTACGGACAGCACCAGATTTGAATCAAGGTTGCTGGTTCTGTAACAGTGTTGCGCTATCCACTGTGCTAACTGTGTCACCCCACATTTCTCTTACCTCTGCCCACACTGAATCTACACCTTGAGCTTCTGAGCCAATCTTTCCACCTCACTGCAATAATCTCATCATTTGTTCATCGAGCTGCTTCATCTGCCATCCTTCTAAAATACCAACCATTTAGTTACCAGCCTCCTTTACATTAACCCGGCATGGGTGTCACTGTGAAGGCCAGCATTTATATTTTGCTCTCCAACTGCCCTTACCCTGAAGAAATTGTAGTTATAATTGGGGTGGGGGGGGGGTCACAAAATGTCCTTGTGGAGTTTGCATGTTCTAAGTAACCATGCGCTATTACCCAGGAACCTCTTCTTCCTCCCACTCCCCAAAGGCTTGTGCATTGCTCGGTTATTTGACGATTTGAGTTCACACCCCCTCCCCCCCACCATTTGTGAATCAGTATTTGGTGGAACCAAGGGAAGATGAAGGGAAAGTGTGGAGAACAAGTTTTCAGTGGAAAATAATGATGGAATAAGATAGGAATATGATTACAGGGAAGAGGTGAGGGGAATAAGGTTTGCTCTCAAAGCTGAGATGGACTCAATTGGCCAGATGGCTTCCTCTATGTCATCAGGAAGTATGAAAAATATGCAGTCATAGAAAGCTGACACAGATAGAGGAATTCCAAGCAGTCTATTCAGCTTCCTCAGACATTCTTATCACTGTGTAAGTGCCCAGGACCTCTAGTCCGAGAGTTGATGACACATTCTTCATTCACCATTACCATAGGAAGTGCCATGGCAGTCAGAATTCCCCACTCAGGCCCACTGTGCTGAATCAGTTCTCTAGTATGTTTTACTCAGGAGGCCCTGTGCATGGTAATTGGAAATTGAGTGGATGCTGTAAAGTACCTGCGATTGAAGGCTTATTTCTGAGGTTCATATGAGCCTGTTAATGAAGTGGCCACACTTGCAGGTTAATAGATATCCTGTGTGATTACCTGCTCAATGACCTTGGCTGATGGCAGTAAGTATTACCCTGCAGCCTTCTTGGGCTCCTGTGACAGGAGCTTTATGTAATGAATGACCAATCATTAATTAATGATCAGCCTTCTCCATTGCCATGCTGAAAGCCCAACTCATTTCCTGATGTTTAAAGATTTAAGACTTGAAGCCAGAAAAGGTATGTAATCGCTCATTTGTGTTTCATGTACAGGCCCAAATGCATGTGGTATGTTTAAAAATAAAACACATTTCACTTAAGGAAAACTTGAACTCTACTCAATAAGCTGTAAATACTTGAATGAGTTCAAGTATTTACAAGAAAAAAAGGATTAAGTTAACAATAGTGAACTGTTACTTTTGAATTTGCCTAAATTACAGGAGCATTAAAACTTTACAGATGAGTTGCGAAACTGACAGACAAAATTGTACAAAAGTAACATTAACTCTTTATTAATAAAGTAAAACCCTAGGTATTTGGAATTCAAGCAACCAGCAGCCTCAAGCAACCGGCAAAAAAATTAAAGAAAATAAAAGAATAAAATAATAGTTAAAATATGCTAGAATAAAATTGTAAAAGTAAATGTTCCCTGAAGAAACACGTTAATCTGTGGTGAAGATGGGAGCAAATATTCAGCCAGCGAGCAGGGCCTTGGTCGTGCTTTGCTCGAAGCAGCTGTTTGAATAAAGTTGTGTGAAACAGCAGTGGCGTCGCCCAGGTTGATGTCGCTCACCGTTGGGGTGTCTCCTTATCCCTGCTTAATAAGAAAAGCCCCTTGGTCAGAGGCTTTATTTATAAACTTAGAGGAGCCTAAATATAACATATGTAATCAAAGTCTAAGTTATATTCCCCACCAGTCCACAGAAAAACTTAGACACTAAACACATAAGACTCACAAAACTTTGATTGCAATCGAAGTAAAGATCGTAAACAAAATTCAGTTTGTTTGGTAAACTGAAGCCAAAAGATCTTTTAGAGAGAGAGAGAGAGAGAGAGAGCACAAAATTCGAAGTGGTCTTCTTGTGTTGCTTGCAGAGAGAAGAAAAGAAAATGGCTTAGTCCAGATCTTTCTGGCTGCCTTCGGACTCTTCATTTTCAAAAAAAATGCCCAACATTCCAAACTGCCTCTTAGACAATAACTCTGCTTGGGTTTCCTTTTATTCTACAGCCACACCCAGTTGTGGTTTGTCTTCCAAGTCCAGAAATTTCTAGATCATCTTTTGCACATGCTCAGTCTGTCTCTCACTGTCTCTCACTCAGCTTGGCTCACAAAGGCAAACTGTCACTTTTTAACATAAAACCACACCACACATAGGTCAATACACAACACATAACTCTATAACATAGTCCCAGCACTTAACCTGATCCAATCCTTGGAGCAGGTCCCACCCACCAACTTCACTGGCAGTGCAGGGCGATTCCAAAGTCCCATGTCCAGTTCACCGCTACTACCAGCTTTTCCACTCTCCGACAGTTACCGGCCCATGACCTACCCCCACGCACACCATTCTCTGTAGTCCCTTCAGCCTTGCATTATCCCTTCTGTCTCTTTGCCATTCCTCCCTCTAACAGCTTTCAGGATCAGGCACGAGAGTGAGCTGGCTGGCCCATGCCAAACCAATGTCACAATAGGTCCCAAATATGGTGGAATGTGCAATTTGGACTAGGCCTTACAGATTCCCCAAAGGACTCTGACTAACCACTTGCTCATTCTGCAAAACAAGCATGCCGTATCCCATAAAAGGCCCGAAAGACAAGATGATAAAGAAAACTGACCTACTCTGAAAAACGTTTCTGACGATGTTGATTTTATGTTGCATAAATGTTTACTGTCGGAAAAATAAAAGTTTTTATAGAGTACATTACGAGAACATGATTCTGATTGTCCTACTCTTCAAAGTATTCTCTGGCGTCACTAGGGTGGTGCAGTCTGTACCGGGTGACACCATCAGAGGCGGTGATACCAAAATAACTGTCTCTAACATTTTTGTGCAGGGTTTCAGCAAAAATGTATTATTTTTGATAAAAGTCTATCTGTTGTTAGTTATAACAACAAAAACATTTTTCATAAACCCAGCTTCCATGTTTCAATACACCTTCATGGCTAAAACTCTACGCTCATTTACTTTTTGAACCTCCTAACGCGCTCTGGTCATAGAAACATAGAAGATAGGAGCAGGAGTAGGTCATTTGGCCCTTTGTGCCTGCTCCTCCATTCAATGAGATCATGGCTGATCTTAAAGTTCAGTACCCCGTCCCCGCCTTCTCTCCGTAACCCCTAATTCCCTGATACTGAAGAAATATATCTAATTCCCTCTTAAATATATTCAATGAACCTGCCTCTACTGCTCTCTGTGGCAATGAATTCCACAAATTCACCTCCCTCTGGGTAAAGAAATTCCTCCTCATCTCGGTCCTAAATGGTTTGCTTATTATCCTCGAACCATGGCCCCGGGTTCTGGATTCCCCACCATTGGAAACATCCCTTCCGCATCCATTCTGTCCAGTCCTGCCAGAATTTTATATGTCTTTATGAGATCCCCTCTCAATCTTCTAAACTCCAGCGAGTACAATCCCAAATTGCGCAATCTTTCCTCATAAGTCATTCCTGCCATTCCAGGTATCAGCCTGGTGAATCGCCTTTGCACTCCCTCCATTGCAAGAACATCCTTCTTCAGGTGTGGTCTCACCAAGGCTCTGTACAGCTGCAGTAAGGTATCCTTATTCCTATACTCAAACCCTCTTGATATGAAGGCCAACATACCATTTGCCTTTTTAACCACCTGCTGTACCTGCATGCTCGCCTTCAGTGACTGGTGCACAAGAACCCCTAGGTCTCTCTGCACTTCCCTATCTCCCAATCTATTGCCATTCAAATAGTAATCTGCCCTCCGGTTTGTATTACCAAAGTGGATAACCTCACATTTATTCACATTGTAGTGCATTTGCCATGTATCTGCCCAGTCTCCCAATTTATCCAAATCACACTGGAGCTTCCTGACCCCCTCTTCAGTGCACACAAACCCTCCTAGCTTAGTGTCGTCTGCAAATTTGGAGATATTACATCCAATCCCCTCATCTAGATCATTAATGTAAATTGTGAACAGCTGGGGTCCCAGTACAGATCCCTGTGGCACCCCACTGGTCACCTCCTGCCACTCAGAAAATGAGCCGTTTATCTCAACTCCCTGTCTTCTATCTGCCAGCCAGTTCTCAATCCACATCAATACCTCGCCCCCAATCCCATGAGCCTTGATTTTGCATGCCAGTCATTTATGTGGGACCTTATTGAAGGCCTTTTGGAAATCCAGGTACACTACATCCACTGGCTCTCCCCCATCTATTTTACCTGTCACCATCTCAAAGAATTCCAATAGATTTGTCAAGCACGATTTACCTTTTGTAAATCCATGTTGACTCTGTCCGATCCCTTCTCTGCTAGTCATATGCTCCGCTATTACATCCTTAATAATGGATTCCATCATTTTGCCCACTACTGATGTAAGGCTCACCGGCCTATAATTCCCCGCTTTTTCTCTACCCCCCTTTTTAAATAGTGGGGTAACATTAGCTACCCTCCAATCCATGGGTACTGATCCTGAGTCTATCGAGTTCTGAAAATTAATTCTTAAAGCATCTGCTACTGAATGTCCATTTCCTTGTACCCTAGCATGTAGATTATCAGGCCCTTGGGATTTATCTGCCTTCAATCCCATCAATTTCCCCAAGACCATGTCCTTAGAGATACTGATTTCTTTCATCTCCTCCCTTGCATTAGTCTCTATGTTTCCCAACATCCTTGGGAGGTTATTTGTATCCTCTCTTGTGAAAACAGAACTAACGTAAGAATTTAATTGGTCTGCCATTTCCTTATTCTCCATTATATATTCCCCTGATTCCGACTGCAAGGGACCTACTCTGGATTTCACCAATCTTTTCCTCTTGACATATCCTATTACCCAATGACAACGATACTTCAAACCATGTGGTTTCGTCTGGATGCGCTGCAGCCATGCGCTACAGCCACTCACGGCATTTTTAGAGTCACTGCTTTTGTCAAATTTTCTGGTCTTTTAGCTACAATAATGTGGTAATTAGTATTTGTGAACCTGGATCAATACTGTTTTGAGAAAGAAGTAGTCATTAAGGAAAAGAAGGAGAAAAATTAAAAAAAATAATGTGATAACTAAAGGTGTAATCTTAATTTTGCTCATTATTTGCAGATGATATGAAAATAGGGGGAGTGGTGGATAGTGAGGAAGGTTTTCTTGGATTACAGAAGGATTTGGTTTGTTTGGAAGAAGGGGCTGAAAGATGGCAGATGGAATTCAATGTAGACAAGTGCAAGGTGTTGCATCTTGGTAAAAATAACCAGAGTAGGACATATACAGTTAAGGGGAGGGCTTTGAGGCATGCAGAGGAGCAGAGGAACCTGGGGGTTATGGTACAGAGTTCACTGAAGGTGGATTCTTATGTAGACAGGGTGGTTAAGAAGGCATATGGTATGCTGGCCTTCATAAATCATAGTATAGAGTATAGGAGCTAGGAGGTGATGCTGCAGCTGTTTGAGGCATTGGTGAGGCCAGGTTTGGAGTACTGTGCTCAGTTCTGGTCTCCAAATTATAGAAAGGATATAGATAAGGTGGAGAAGGTGCAGAGAGGGTTTACAAGGATGTTGCCTGGCTTACAGAATCTGGATTACGGGGAGAGATCAAGGAGACTGGGACTTTATTTATTGGAACGTAGACAACTGAGAGGAGACTTGATAGAGGTTTTTTAAATTATGAAAGGAATTGATAGACTAGACAAAAACAGACTCTTTCCCCTGGGGGCAGGGGAGGTTGGAACAAGAAGGCATGAGTTAAGGGTAAGGGGGAAAAACTTTAGGAGAAATATTAGAGGTACTCTTTCATTCAGCGAGTGGTGGGAGAATGGAATGATCTTCCAAAAGAGAAAGTTACAGGAGGGTCCCTTCTGCCATTTAAGAGAAGGTTGGATGTGTACAAGGAGGTGAGAAGGTTGGAGGTGAGTGGGAGGATGGAGCTAGTGGAGATGTTTAAGTGAATCGGCGCGGACTCGAAGTGCTGACATGGCCTGTTTCTACGCTGTAAACGGTTATATGGTTATAGGGTTATTTATTTCACTACTAATGCCGTGACATTCAGTGATCTACGGAAATTATGATTTCTGAGTAATTTAAACACAAAAAACATTACTAAGGATTCTGTCTGGTCTGGTACGGGAGGAAGTCCATGGAAGGGGGGTGGGAGTAACATAGCGAGTTACCGCACTAGGTGACACGAACATATGATGTGTACCTAGGCTGCTTATTTGAAAGTGTGATGGTTCATATTTGCAATGGAAACAGATGTGTCACAAAGTATCTGCATCAAAAACCATTGGATTTCATTTGGGGAGGTTTTTAGATCAACTGCCATAAATTATATTCCACCTACTGATGGTCAGATTAAAGCCATTTAAATCAGGATACCCACCCCCTTACAAGAAACCCAAGCACAATCCCTGTTGTAAGGTAAAAACATCATGAGATGGGACCGGAGAAGGTCCCATCACGTCGGGGTCACCAAATTGTTAGGTCTGCTTTGTTCATGAATGAGTGAGTCAAACACCAGACTGAGTCGAAATCAAGGTTCTTTGTTCTTTATTGCCGGATTGTAACACTTGCAACTAACAGTGTTAGTTGGAGAAGGCGCATTCTGCCGTTATCAGGAAGTGGTGTTTTTTTTATACTTCAGGATACGTACTTAGTAAATTATCATACCATGATATTGTCCAATGAATAAACTGTTGCTATCCTTCTCTGTTAGTCTGCTCACATCATTCTTGTTAGTGCAAAGCTTATCTTGAGTGTACAAGGTCACATCTGCATTCTGTTACTCCTTAGTACTGGGTGACTCCTTCTCCGGTCCCATCTCATGATGTTTTTACCTTACACTGTAAGGCCTTCAGGGAAGTCAAGAGATGGTATGGCAACAGACTGGAGTTTCATGGGAATATCACAGACACTCAGAGACAATGGCAGGGCATGTGTGCTATCACAGAGAACAAAGCAAAGCAGGGCAACATAACATCTTTCCTCCCTAAATCTGCATCTCCCACTTCTGAGGAAAGGCAGCCAACATCACTCCCCAGACAACTCTCTCCTCCCAAGAGTGTGAAAGCATGCATCAACATATTGAGGCCGCTTCTCTTTGCTTTGTATTGTGACACATTATGTTGTATTTTATATTGTGTTTTAAAGGAGAAAAATTGTGGCAGGCTTTTTTTAGTTTGAGTCACATACAAACACTTCAAAACAGATCTCATTTAAAATACTGGAGCTCTGCTCAAGCCAGACAGCCCGGCTCCAAGTGCCTTTGCAAAAGCTTTGGGGAGTGCCCGAGAGATTTCACTAATGGATTGTTGTTTTGGAAAGCAATAGATGACAGGACTCAGAGGATTAGGTTTGGAGCTGCAGGCTGTCTGAGTGCAGTCTGCTGTTTTAAGGGGGTCATGTGGTTTTGCAAACTGAGAGAGTCAAACAGGCTTTTCTCTGAGTGAGAGAGAGAGAGAGAGAGAGAGAGAGAGAGAGAGAGAGAGAGAGAGAGAATTCAGTTCAGCACAGCAGCTGGGACTGGAGCAGGATAAGCTTGTGAAAAACCCCATTTTGAAGACGGGTTGTAAGTGCTTGTGGTCCATAGAAGAGGAGAGGTCTGGCTGTCTAATGTTTCACTTGAAATAAAAGAAAGAAAAAAGAACTCTGTGGTGACCTTAAAGAAAGAGGTTATCATCTGGAGAACCCTGATGGGGCAAGTTTCTTTGGCAAGACATTGAAGTGGCTGATTAAAAAGAATCAGTTGTGGGTGTCCAGTGAACAACAAATCTCTCTCTGAAAACCAACAAGAACCTTCCTAAGTGGTAACCATTTACCTTTCAAGCACCAACGCCCGGTGAACTTTATAAATATTAAATTCTGTGCACAGTATAAGTGTATTCTGTGTATTGCACAGTATATTCTGTGCACAGCCTGCAACCTGTGAACTTGGAGGAATGAGAAGTGAGATTGGACTGTGAATTAAAGAACTTTTCTGAATGCACACACACATTAACATACACAAGCACTTAGAATTAGAAGGGGGTTAAGTTAGGTTAAGTAAGTCAATAGAGTTAAGTTAAAGTTTGATCCTGTTTTCATGTTTAAATGTCCTTAAAAGAACTTTTGTTTAATAACCATTTGTCTTGATGAATATCTATTTCTGCTGGGTTTTGGGGTCGTTTGGGCTCGTAAAAGTATATAAATTGGTTTGGATTATGCAAGAGATGGCTTTGTGTCTAAATTTGCGGATGAAACCAAAATAGGTGGCGCTGAGGATACCAAAGGCTTCAGTGAGACTTGGATAGATTAATAAAATGGGCAAAGAGTTGACAAATGAAATACAACATTTGAAAGTGTGTGGTCATGCACTTTGGTTGAAGAAATAGATGGGCAGATTATTATGTAGAGAACATTAACATTTCGGAAGTGCAAATGGAGTCAGGAGTCCTTGTGCAGGATACCCTAAAGGTTAATCTCCAGGTTGACTCAGTGGTGAAGAAAGTGAATGATCAAACCCCCCTCCCCCTTGAGAAGTGAGTTAAGATACCAGCTGTCACGACAGGTAAATATAGAAGAGACGGATTATGCCACCAAACATTTCCTTCCCACACGATACCATTACACTAGAAAGGCAGTGAAGGGCCATTTCATCTCATCCTACCATTTCATCCCATTGGGTTGAGTGTGAAATCACTATAGATTTCTAGCTTCCCACATTTCCTCCACCATAAACCTGACTGCTTACTGCCATGCTTTTATTGAAATTTACATTTGAGATGTAAACTCTCAAAGTGAGCTTGGTGCATTGTTGACAGATCTGGCACTGCATGACTCCTTTCTATACCTCACAGGAGAAAATCTCTGAACCTCTCTTCTGCCTTTGTTTGGCAAAAGCTGACAGGTTTTGCTTTCGTAGCTATAAATAGTCCAATGCAATACATATAAATAGAACAAAAATATGTTTAGATAGGGACTAAATCATACCCCCAAACCTGTCCCCATTGTTGCTCCAATCATGCTTCTTTTGGGAAACATGCAGACCTCAAAAATCTATGAGTAAGATCACATGGGGAAAAGAAAACAAGTAGAATTTACCGTGGAGGTAAACATAGATCATAGAACAATACAGCATAGTACAGGCCTTTCGGCCCTCGATGTGGTGTCATATATTCCTTCCTAAAAACTACCCCATAAACCTCTATTTTTCTTTCATCCTTGAGTCTGTCTAAGACTCTCTTAAATGACCCCAATATTTCCGTCTCCACCACCATCCCCAGCAAGGCATTCCAGGCACCCACAACTCTCTGGCCACTGCTCCAACCACTAATCACAAAGAGCAGGGGACCCAGAGCAGATCCATACGACACTCCACTAGTCACTGAGCTCCAGGCAGAATACTTTCCTTCCACTACTCTGCTTTCTTCCTACTTTTTATCCACACGGCCAAAGTTCCACCACTGATCACCTTATCTAAGGAAGAATGTTCTTGCAATGGAGGGAGTGCAGAGGCGATTCACCAGGCTGATACCTGGAACGGCAGGAATGACTTATGAGGAAAGATTGCGCAAATTGGGATTGTACTCGCTGGAGTTTAGAAGATTGAGAGGGGATCTCATAGAGACCTATAAAATTCTGGCAGGACTGGACAGAATGGATGCAGATGGGATGTTTCCAAGGATGGGAAAATCCAGAACCCGGGGCCATGGTTCGAGGATAATAGGCAAACCATTTAGGACCGAGACGAGGAGGAATTTCTTGACCCAGAGGGTGGTGAATCTGTGGAATTCATTGCCACAGAGGGCAGTAGAGGCAGGTTCATTAAATATATTTAAGAGGGAATTAGATCTATTTCTTCAGTATAAGGGTATTAAAGGTTACGGAGAGAAGGCGGGGACGGGGTACTGAACTTTAAGATCAGCTATGATCTCGTTGAATGGCGGAGCAGGCTCAAAGGGTCGAATGACCTACTCCTGCTCCTATCTTCTATGTTTCTATGTTTATCCCATACCTCATGACTTTCTGGATCAGTCTTTCGTGGGGGACCTTGTCAAAAGCCTTGCTAAAATCCATGTAGACCACATCTACCACCCTATCCTCATCAATTTCTTTTGTTACCTCCTTAAAAACCTCAATTAGGCTTGTGAGGCACGACCTTCCCTTCATGAAGCCATGCTGTTTGAATAGACTGTACTTATCTAAATGCTCGTAGATCCTATCCTTAAGAATCCTCTCCTTAGGTTTACACACCACTGACGTAAGACTCGCCGGTCTATAGTTCGCAGGATTCTCCCTGTTACCTTTTTTAAGCTACATTTGCCATTCTCCCATCCTCCAGCACCTCTGCTGCGGCCAAAGATGATTCAAAGATCATGGCTACTGCCCCAGCTATCTCTTAACCCACAGCGGCCTGGGATCTATTGCGTCCAATCTTAATGTTTTATTTCTTTTTCTTCTTTATCAATATTTTTATTGCATTTTATATAACAGTACATATATATATATCTATATTATATAGATATATATAAAAAGGAATGATGCGTAAAACGAACACAATTGTAATAGAACAGACAAGAACAATATGTCAGGGAAAAAATGGAAATAAAAACAATATAATTAACTAATCCAACACCATTCCTAAGTTGCATGGCAATCTAGAAAAAAAAAATTGCCTGTGAAAATAAAAATAAACGCATAATCACAAGAATCACCCAAGTACCCATTAGAGGCCATGAACATTATTCAAAATAGAACCCCAATGATTGGGAAAGTTTAAACTCGAGTCACTTCTGGAGTATCACATTTTCTCCAAGGTTAAATATGACACCAAATCATGTAACCATTGATTAGGAGTGGGCGGGACAGCATCTTTCCATCTGTTCAAAGTAACTCGTCTTGCAATAAGAGACGCAAAGTCTAATACGTGACATTAAAGTGAAGAGGATTTCACTGCCTTCTGTTCCACCGTCCCAAACAAGGCCACCAACAGGTCTGATTCTAGGTTAACATTCATAATTATTGATGAAGTACAAAAAAATACACTCTTCCCGATACTTGGCAATGGTCGAACAAGACCAAAACGTAAGAATCAATGATCCGTTCTCATTCTTACATCTGTCACAGAAAGAGCTAATACTAGGATAAATACTAGCTAATTTAATTTTAGACATATACCATAAGATCTATGTTCAACCTTGAATTGTAACAGTGAGCGACAGGCACAAAGAGAAGACGCATTAACTAACTTAAAAAGAGAGTTCCAAGAATCATCAGAAATAGAAATTTGGAGGTCCTGTCCCCATACGTTTTTAATTTTATCCCTCTTAACTGCTCCACCTTCATTCTCATCGTCCTTCTGTTCTTCACATACTCATCGAACTCCTTGGGGGTCTCCTTAATTCTATATGTCAAGGCCTTCTCAAGTCCCCTCCTGGCTACCATACACTTCTCATGAACCCTTCCTGTTTCATGCTTCCTATATCTAATGTATGCTTCCTTCTTCCTCTTGACTAGTTGCCTGACCTGTTTTGACAGCTATGGCTCCTTTTCCCTACCATCTTTTCCGTGTCCCTGTGGGACAAACCTATCTTGAACCCTGCGCAAATGGTCCCTGAACTTCCTTAAAAACTTAAACATCTGTTTTCAATTTACTCTCGCTAGTTCCTGCCTCATCCCTTCATAATTAGGGAGTTGGGGGTCACTCTCACCAAAATGCTCCCCCATCGAGGTCTGCTATCTGACCAGGTGCATTCCCAGGAAAGGCGAGAAAACTTTTGAATGGAACTCAGACAGCTTGGAAGAAAGGCTCAGGCCCGAAACACTGGTAATATATCTTTACCTCCCACGGATGCCATGAGACTGGTTGAATTCCTCCGGTATTTCTGTGTTTTTCTACAATCTCATCATCGGCTGACTTGTGCGTTTCACTCGAGAAATCTTTTGAATTCCTTCTTGATTAATAGATAGTGTCAAAACCCAGAATCTCTGATGAGCGGTAGTTTCACTACATGCTCCATGACCAAGATCTAACCAAATCAGACGGATCACTCCTTATTTGCTAAGATGCCAAGCTGAAACCATTTTGTGCTTTTCAGTAACAAGCCAGTATATGGACACTCTAATGTCTCCTGATTGGGCTCTAGTACGCTTTAGCACAGATGAAGATGCAGACAGTGTTTGGATGGATTCCATATGCTATCCTCCCAGCATCAGTTCTCATAGAGTGCTTCTTTTAAGCAGATGATTTTGCTGAACAACAAACAAAGCTTGAGTACACAATGTAGGAAGATGTAAGCCTGTCGATGACAGGTCAGAGTAACAGATGCATCAACAGCCCACGCCTGTCTTATTTTTGTAGGCTCGGAAAGCACTATGTGAGTTAATTGGATAAGCTTATTTGCAGTCCTTAGTACTGTGAAATGTTGTCTGCCACTTCTTATCAGTTCCCTTCACAACAGTGCAGGGAAGTTGAGATTTTTACGGTTCGTGCTTTCCCTGCCGATACACTCTCTCTCATTGGTGTCTCTGTGATTCCTTGGAAAATAAAGCAGAGCAGGAGAAGGGTGGAGTGTGAAGGGAGAAGGGAAGTGTGCTTGTTCAGCCATGTCAGATCTTCTTCCTCCATTCCAATGGCACGCATTTCTATGGGGGATAATCCTGCATGATAGAGGTGGAGGCTCAATGCTAAATGCAGAAAAGACTTAAGATTTCAATGCACTTTGGACCAAAAGCACACTGATTTAAATTTCCACCTATATAGACCGGGCATTCCAACTTCTTTGTATAATTTCAAAGTTACTTTAAGAAACAGTGTGAATTTTAGTTCTTTTTGTACCATATAACACTACAGCACAGAGACAGGCCCTTTGCCCCAACTAATCTGAACTGAACTCTTGATTCCACCTAGACCTACTGACCTGCCCCTCCCATCTACGTGCTTATCCAAAGGTTGAGATCGAACCTGCATCCATAATTTCTGCTGGCATTTCTTCCCACACTCTCTCACCACTCTGTGTGACGATGTTCCCTTACCTTTCACCCTTAACCCATGACCTCCAGTTCTTATCTCACCCAACCTCAGTGGAAAAAGCCTGTTTGCATTTACCCTATCTGTACGCTTCATAATTTTTTATACCACTATCAAATCTCCCCTCATTCACCAACACTCAAGGGAATAAAGACCTAACCTATTCAACCATTCCCTGTAACAGCTCCTTTCCCTATGCTTTCACTCTTATTGATATCTTTCCTGTAGTTAAGTAACCAAAACTACATACAATACTCCAAATTTGCCCTTACCAATGCCTTATACAATTTCAACATCACATCCCAATTCCTGTGCTCAATTGTTTGATTTATGAAGGTCAATGTGCTTAAAGCTGTCTTTATGATGTACCTGTGTCATGACTTTCAAGAAGAGAGAGAGAGAGAGAGAGAGAGAGAGAGAAAGTGAGGGGGGTGGGGGTGTGTGGTGGGGAAGCCACGTAGGCTAAGGGCTGCTGGTGACTGCAGTCAAAAGACTCACACCAGGCTGCAGACTGCTAGAGACTGGCTCAAGACAGTACCAGGTATGGGAACCGGGATGAAAGAGGGTGACGAGTGCGCTGAAGGCTTCCTGATTGTGTTGGAGATTCAGATCTGGAGCTCAGGTTGCTGATGGTTTAGACTGGAGTCTGAGTGTTTGCGGAGAACCAGAGGCGAATCCACGGACACTAGACGATTCTGTGGGGGGGCTCGCTTTTTCTCCGACTGTAAAAGGTGACCAGAAATTTCAGCTGATGGCAAATCTGTCTGCCTTACAGCAGACTAAAGCAAATTTTGTATAATATTGTACCTGTTTTATAACATAAAAATAAAGTGATCTTGAATCTTGAGGTTGATAATTGAACCACAAATGATACATGGTAAAATGCTTTTACTCAACACAGGGCTTAGACTTGGAATGCACTGCCAGGTTATTTGTGAAGTTGGATTCAATTTTAGCGTTCAAAAGAGAGCAGGTTAAGTATCTGAAAGTCAAGGATTTTCAGTGCTAAGGGGCAAGAGAGGGCAGTGGGATTGCTCTCATGTAGAAATGGTACGGATATGATTGGCCGAGTGGCCCTTTCCTTTGACCATAGAATAGCACAGCACAGGAGCAGCCCTTTTGGCCCACACATCTGCACCAAACATGATGCCCAATGTAAACCAGATTTCTCCTGCTTGCACAAGACACATCTCCCTCTTTTCACTGAATGAGTGGGTTATCATATGAGGAGCATTTGACAGATCTTGACCTGTATGCTTTTGAATTTAGGAGTATGATGGGGATCTCACTGAAATATTTCTAATGTAGAAAGGTTATTGCCCATGGTGGGAGAGGCTTGGACCAGAGGGCACATCTTCAGGATTGAAGGGTGTCTGCTTAGAACAGAAATGCAGAGGAATTTCTTCAGCCAGAGGGTGGTAAATCTATGGAATTTGTTGCCACAGGTGGCTGTGGAGGCCAGGTCATTGGATGTATTTAAGACAGAGATTGATAGGTTCTTGATTAGCCAGGGCATCATTGGTTATGGGGAGAAGAAAATGGATCAATTCATGATTAAAAGGTGGGGCAGATTTGATGGGCTGATGGTCTTATGTTCAATGTGGGGCAGACTTGATTGGGTGATGGCCTTATGTTCATGTTTCAATTTAGAAACCAATTAAATACTGCTAAAAATGTATATTCTTCTGCTACATCCAATAATCATTCAATTATATTTTTTGGTCTTTTCACTGGAAGACTTTTAATGTTTTTTTCTGATTCCCAGATGCATTACTTCTGTATCTCAATGGTCTAACTGTGGAATTAAAGCTAATTAGCTTATTGCTTTCTGCATTAGGATCTATTTGCCAATTTCTTGACTTGGCATCAAAAACTTACAAACTGGAACGTTCCTGTGTAATATCCATAATTGCTGGCTTTATCATAGAAATAGAAGTGTTCCTATAGATTGCTTTGCATCAGTCCTTGGCAACCAGGCCGGTTCAATGAGAATATTTTTTCATCAACCAATACTGCAAACATCCTCTATGATTGTGTCTTTCCAAGATTGTTGAATGCAATATTTTCTTTGTACATTAATTCCACGAGGCCACTGAATAATCCAATGCTTCTCAAGTAAGTTTGCAGATGGTACAAAGATTGGTGGAGTTGTGGTAATGTAGTGGGCTATCAAAGCAAACAGAATGTAGATCAGTTACAGATATGGGTAGAGATACGGAAGATCCGCACAAGTGTGAGGTGTTGGAAGATCGAATGTAAAGGGAGTAAAAGCATTTAATGCCACAGCTCTTAAAAACTGATATAATATCAACATAGGACATAGAATCTGGCTGCTCAGTCTGTTGTGTCTGTTCCACTATTTGAGTTATGATTAACGAATTTTTCTTCTTAACTCTATTCTCTTGCATTCTCCCAATAACCTTTGACACCCTTACTGCAGAGGAATCTGCAGGAGTCCAGGCCCACAGCTCATTGAAAGTGGTCAAACAAGTAGATAGGGCGGTAAAGAAGGCACGTGGTTTTCTTGGCTTCATTAGGCAGGGCATGCAGTGTCAAACTGCACACTTGTGCAGCTATATAAAACTTTTGTAAGGCTATACTTGAAATACAACGTGCAGTTCTGATCGCCCCATTACAGGAAGGATTTGGAGACTTTGGAAAGGGTATCAAAGAGATTTATCAGGATGTTATCTGCTTTAGAGGGCAGGAGTTATGGAGAGAGATTGGACCAATATAGGTAATTTTCTCTGAAGCATGTGGAAGCCTGACAGAGATGTATAAACTGATGAGAAGCATTGATAAGGTGAACAGTCAGAATCTTTTCCACAGGCTGTAAGAGTCACACACTTCTCATGTATGTTACATTCTAAATGTAGTATTATGTGACAATAATGGAACCTTTCCCTTTTACCTTTACTTATAGGACATGTGTTTAAGGTGGGGAGGATATAGTTTAATGGAGATGTGGAGTGCCATATAGTTTGCACAGAGAATGGTGGGTGCCTGGAGTAGTGGTGGAAGCAGATACAAATAGCATTCAAGAGGCTTCTAGATGGATACGTGGAGATAAAAGAATGTAAGAATGTCCATTAGGTGCAAACAGCAGAGTTTTAGTTTGAGTTCATGTTCAAGTCTAACTTTACATATGCAACCCTACGAAACAGAGTTTCTCCCACCCATGGTATACACATACAACACAATACACAGTACATAATAATCACATATATACATAAAGATAGGATTTATATAAAATATTTTTAGGATGATTTACTGGGTTACAGAATACTGTTCATCAGCCTCACGTCCTGCGGGAAGAAGCTATTCCCCAGCAAGGACATCCTGATTTCGATGCTCCTGTACCTCCTTCTTGATGGTAGTGGGTCAAGGATTCTGTGTGCTGGATGGAAAGGGTCCTCTATCATTCTTTGAGCCCTATTTAAGCAATGCTCCTGGTAAATGCTGTCAATAGAAGAAAGGGAGACCCTAGTTATATTCTCGGCTATTTTGATGATCCTCTGTATTGACTCCAAGGCTTTGCGGCTACCATACCACATGATTTGAACATCATGTTCGACACAGAAATGTGGGTTGAAGGGCTTATTCCTGTGTTGTTTTTGATTTGTTGAGCAAGTATTAGGTTTGGTGGGTTCAAAGAGAGACAAGTCTGGACTCGAGGGTTTGTAATCAAATGCAACTTTATTAATACAACAATTAATGAGAGACAATTTATAAAGGAACGTGGGAACATGCGCACAGAATTTATAAATGTTGGAACATACGTGCACAATTTATAAGGGAGCATGGGAATCAATTGTAATGGGAAACAAAATGGGAAGAACATTAGACAAGTAATTAATTTACACAGGTGATGCAGTCATTTGCACCCTAAGCAGGGTTATACACACTGTGTCAGAATATGTTGTATTCTATATTGTATATAAATATAAATTGGGACAGGTTATTTAGTGTAGGCCATATACAAACACTTCAAAACAGATCTCATTTAAAATACTGGAGCTCTGCTCAAGCTAGATGGGCTGGCTCCAAAGGCCTTTGCAAAAGCTTTGGGGAGTGCCCAAGGGACTTCACTAATAGATTATTGTTTTGAAAAGCAACAGATGAAAGCACCCGGAGGATTAGGTTCAGAGCCACAGTCTGTCTGAGTGGAGGTTGTTGTTTTAAGAGGGTCATGTGGTTTTGCAAGCAGAGAGAGAAAAAAAACAGGCTTTTCTGGGAGAGAGGGAGAGGGGGAGAATTCAGTTCAGCCACAGCAGCTGGGACAGGATGATGACAAGCTGGCAAACTTGTGGAAAAAACCCCATTTTGAAGATGGGTTGTGAGCGCTTAGTTCAGCCTGGTCAAAACCTTTGTAGTTCATATAAGTGGAGAGGACTGGCTGCCTAATGTTTCACTTGAAGTAAGAGAAACAAAATGGAACTCTGTGGTGACCTGAAAGAAAGGTTATCATCTGGAAATCCCTGAAGGGGAAAGTTTCTTTGGCAAAACACTGACGTGGCTGATTAAAAGGGATCAGTTTGTGTCCAGGAATAACAAATCTCTCTGAAAACCAACAAGAACTTTCCTGAGTGGTAACCATTTACCTTTCAATCATCAAAGCCTGGTGAAATTCAACGTTAAATTCTGTGCACAGTATAAGTATTGCCTGCAACCAGAGAACTTGGAGGAATGAGAAGTGAGATTGGACTGTGAATTAAAGAACTTTTCTGAACTTACACACACACACATTTACATACACGTGCGCTTAGAATTAGAAAGGGGTTAAATTAGGTTAGTTAAATTAATAATAATAAGTTAAAGTTTGATCCTGTTTTCATGTTTAAAGATAATTAAAAGCAACTTTTGTTTAAGTAACCATTTGTCTTGGTGAATATTGGGGTCCTCTGGGCTCGTAACAACACCCTCCTGGACCCCTGAGGGGAGGTAGATCCGATACCACTGTACCCACATGGATATTTACACGACCTGGGACCCCTGATCAGTTGAGAGCGGTGCCTTCACTGCCAGTATTGATCTATGGCAAATTGAGCTATAGCAATACCACGGCTCAGCCTCAGTGAAGTGTCCACCTGACCTGCGACCCTTCCAAGTGACAACTGCAGCAGTGACCTAGCTTGGAACAGTGCACAGGGCCAGCACAACAAGGCAGAGAGAGAGAATGTCCTCTGTGCTGAGGCTAAATACAAGGATCTAGCCATTAAGGACACAGAGTGATTTGAATCAGTCAATGGCAAGGTGTGCACTGACCAGTGGTCTGAGCCTAATCTTTACTGGCACTCTACCTGCAGTTTGTAATATTGTCTATAACTTAATAACTTTGTGTGGAAATGAAAGTACACCATGTACTGACAGGTGGTGTGACTTCCAAATGAGTTTCAGGCAGGGAGGCCACGTGACCACCAGCAATAGGCAGGGAGCCTCTGCCACACACAACAGTGTTCTTCCATGTTTTATGTGCCAATAATGGTCCTAATTGAGAACTTTGTTTATCCAGCATGTAACTGGATCTATCGGCTGCATTATTCAGGCCTCGATCCTTTCTTTCTTTTGTGTCACCCACCACTACTTGTGCCTAAGAAATGGATCCTGTGGTGCTTCCTTGTGCTGCTCCAATCTTACTGGTGTCAGGGTGGGGTTCCTCCAGGTCCTCTGGTTTGCTCCCACATAACTAGATGTCCAGGTTAGTTAGTTAGTTGGTTGCAGTCAATTGCCCCCATACGTAGGAGAGTGGTAGAATCTGAGGCGAGTTGAAGAGAACTGTTAGCAAAGGGTGGCATGGTTAGTGTAGGGTGGCACAGTTAGTGTAGGGTGGCACAGTTAGTGTAGGGTGGCATGGTTAGTGTAGGGTGGCACAGTTAGCATTGGGTGGTACAGTTAGTGTAGCATGGCATGGTTAATGTAGGGTGACACAGTTAGCATAGGATGGCATGTAAGTGTAGGGTAGCATGTTTAACATTGTGTGGCATGGTTCTTATAGGGTGGTGTGTTTAACATAGGGCAGCATGGTCAGCGTAGCATGGCATGGTTTGTGTAAGGGAAGCATAGTATGCCATGGTTTGCAAAGAGCACCACAGTTAGCACAGGCTGGCAAGGTTAGCATAAGGGCAGCATGGTTAGCGTAGGGTGGAACGACTGGTGTAGGGCAGCACATGTGATGCGGGTTCGAATCCCACACTGTCTGTAAGGAGTTTGTACATTCTCCCCTTGCCTGCCTGGTTTTCCTCTGATTTCCTCCCACTGTTCAAAACGTACAGAGGTTGTAGTTTTAGTTGGGTGTAATTGGACAGCATCGTCTCTTGGGCTGGAAGGGCCTGTTACCATGCTGTAGATCTAAATAATTAAGAAAAAGCCAAGAAAGAATGTGGGAGTTGAAATGTGGGATTAAAATGGGATGAGTGTAACTGGGTGGTTGAGAGTCAGTGGGGATGGAGGGTTAAGGACCTGTCTCTGTGTAATGTGTCACTCTCCCTCTCTGAGAGAATCATTGCTTTTGGGTAGGTACATGGATGGGAGGAGTATGGAGGGCGTGTTTGCTGCTGTAATTGATGGGATGACGCAGAATAACAGTTTGGCCCAGACTAGATGGACTGAAGAGCTCACCTTTGTGCTGTAGTGTTCTATTGTTCAATAGTTCTATTGTTAAACCCCTGGGTTTAACATTGGGCACCCAATCACCCTGGGTGTGAACCTCCAGCTACCTGCTGGAGAAGGAGATTGCAGAGACTGAAACCTGAAGCCATTCTGCTGGAGGAACCCAGTGCGATCAAGCAGCATCAGCCAGAGAATAAGGACCCTTCACCAGGACTGAGACCGCGGAGGAGAGGGAGAATGGCCCAGAGTGTCGCCTGCTCTCCCAACTGCTGAGTTCCTCCGGCAGGTTGTTGAAGGCTCCCGTCATTGGCTATTACCATATGTGCCAGTGTATAGGATGACTTGTATAGGATGACCCTCAGATTTTCCACTTAAAATGTAGGTTTTGTGCTATAACCTGCAAATCTGGCATGTACCAGTAGAGTGATGCTGTCACAATATTTTAATACCATATTACCCTGTTTTAGTTTTATTTGCTCATTTTAAAATAAATCCTTGTTGGCTCCTTTAACAGGCCATTTAAAGCCTGTACAGAGCTGACAGCAGTCGGACTGGGCTGATGCACTCCATCATTGATAACTACCAGGATATGCGCAGGTTTACCCAGCTGAATGGGCAATGCCCCTTAATGCGCGCTCAGGGCCGACTTTAAATATGGCCCCATGCAAAATCTTCAGAGCATTTTCACCTTTTGTGCAAAATGACATAGGAGAACATTGTAAACTTCCGTTCTCTTTGCTGTTGCCATTTGCGTGGAGGTGAGTCAGCTTGTCAGCATGAGGACAATGTGCCCAGGCCCTGATGGGGACACTTCAGTCGGAGCCAGCAAGATGGGCTTAGGATATGGAGGGGGAGTGGGAAGATGGCAGTGACGTTGAAACTTTGTGGTCAAGGATCATATTCTCGACCCAGTGTAGAAGATGACCCCTAATATTCAGGTGAAGTTTTAATGTTTCGAGGATCATCCTATACACCGACATATATGGTATACATTTTCCCACTATTGAACAATCACCCCTGTAGCTCCCCTGGGCCATGGGTAGCCGTTTCCAGATGTCTGCCTACCCTTCAGTTGAGTCCAGTGAGGGTTCCAGCTCAGTGCCTTAGTTATTCTATTGAAGCTTTTTTGCTGTCGGATCACGGCATTGGCATGAGCTTTGTATGCAATCTTTGGGTTTTAAAATTGATTTGAATATTGTCAACCCAATGTCTTTGAGCCAACTATCTTCCTGCATACAGATCACTTGGAGAGACTTCCTCTGAACTATGCATCATTTTCTTTCCGTCTACATGATGCCTTGCCTGAATAAAACACAGCTGCAGCTTATCCATTTTTATTAACCTCATCAGTGATGTATTGATGTATAAGGCAGGTGGCAGATGCCACTTTGCTGGACTCGCAGCTTCATCACTTTGCCTGTAGAAAGCAGAAGGATACGAAAGGAAGATGAATTGAGTTGTGTTTTATAAGTTTTACATCTGGGTTTCTGCTTCCATGTTATTTCCTCCTCCATTAATTTGAGAGTTGGATGATGTCTCTTTCTGGTAACCCTTTCAGGAAATATTTGAAATGTTTACTTTTCAATTTGCTGCCAGCAAGGATTTTAATTGAATTGTTCTTCAGATGTGGCTGAGCTTATGTGACAAGGGGTGGGCGAAAAGTTGAAGCAGGGATTCGCGGAGAGCTACGCCACAGAGACAGGCCCCTTGTCCCATCGAGACCGCACCAATCATCGACCATCCATTTACATGAGCTCACTCCCAGAGCTACCTGAGGCAGGGATGAAGGTACAATGGTGAAAGTGGACAAAGGAATGGCATATGGACCTGAGTGAATATGCTCGCTTGGAGAGCAAGTACTTGCAGGCACTGCCTGGGCTGAGTTCCTACGCCCATGCTGTGAGTCCTTTCTGCAAATTTCTAAATACAGAAGTTGTTGAATCATCCATTCTACCTTGGTCAGTGCTCCTATAAGCATTGCATAAAGGTTTGATTCACATTGATCTGGATGTCAACAGTTATTTACTACACTAAAGATTATACTTTTTAAGGCATTTATTCATTACTCTGTTTTTAGGTCTCAAGCATCATAGGCAAGACCATTGTTTACTTCACCTTCTCAAAGCATTGCATTTCTTCCTGTTCTAGTTATTACAGCCTTTATCTGACGGCCTCAGTAATCCCTCTGTTACTTCAACAACATTCACTGCAATCAAGCCTCTCATTAGTTGGTCAAATGTCTCAAAACATGATGGCTTGCACATGGCACAGTTAGCACAACGCCTTTACAGTGCAAGCAATCGGGACAGGGGTTCGAATCCCACACTGCCTGCAAAGAATTTGTATGGTCTGCCCTTGTCTGCATGGGTTTTCCCCTGGGTGCTTCAGTTTCCTCCCACCGTTCAAAATGTACCAGGGGTGTAGGTTAATTGGGTGTAAATTGGGCGGCATGGACTTGTGGTCTGAAAGGGCCTGTTACTATGTGGGGTGTCCAAATAAAGTTTGTGTTGAGGCTCAACATTGACAAGTCCTAGGGTGCAAGAGGTGCATAAACCTTATGTGGAAGGATAGACCTTGTGCATGCACACAGTACCTTTTCTCTGCTCACTCGGCAACAGCAGGGCGAAAGCAGAATAGTTCAGTAGAAAGTTAAATTCGGAATTGGGTTGCCTGCAGAAGTTAGAGGGTGGTAGTGGATGGATTGTATTCTGCCGGGGGTTGGGGGGGGGGAGGTTGGTGACTTGTGGCAGATCTCTTTTGGGATCCTGCTCATTGCGATTTTTATAAATGACCTGGTTGAAGAAACGGAGGTTGCAGGTAACATGAAGATTGGAGGTGTGGAGAGTGTAGTAAGTTACAGCAGGAAATGGACACAATGCAGATTTGAGTGGAAAAGTGACTTATGGAGTTCAATCAGGAAAAACATAGAGCATTATGGTACACAACAGCTCCTTCAGCCCACAACGATGTGCTGACTCCATAACAATCTAAACCTTTGCTACCTCACGTCTATAAACCTTTAATTTTCCTACACCCATGTGGCTGTCTAAGAGTTTCTGAATGTCCCTGGTGTACCAGCCTCCACCACCATCATCCCCAGCAATGAATTCCTCCCATCCTCCAAAGACCTAGGTAAAGTGGTCACATGGGTTTAAATGGGTGACGTGGACTGGAAGGGTCAGTTTTAAATTAAAAATGCTAATCCCCAGTCAGCCTCTGCTTCCATGAAGGCAGGTGTGAGGCATTCCTTCAGGAGGATGCATAGTTTCCTCCTCAACACCCTGCTTCGACCACTTTCTTATCATACAGTGATAGGACCTCTCAGCGACCAATGTTTAAATGCCTCCGAATTCACTCCAAATTCACTCCCTCCCTACATCTTTTAGGGGTCTAAAGGTTGTCATAGCCGAAGGGTGGCAGTGGGGACAAGCTCCCACTGCTACACAAATGCTCTTTGTGGTGTGTGTCTCAAACAGACTCTGACAACCAAGTCCAACTCCTGGCCTTCACATGGTTCTTATGCCCGGCAGAGGTGTTCTCACTGACAGGAGAAGGGGCAAAGTTGGGCCACTGGCACCTTGAAACCAATTGCTCTGAGCATGGCAAATCCTGCTGGCTCCAAACTGTATTGACTTTCGTCGTTCCTTTGGACCTGTCATTAGCATGGAGGTGGGGGGTCACACTGCATGGGCCAACAGATGGATCTCCGTATCAACTCCGATCTTCAAGAGGACCCATTTTGTTCCCTGCTCTCCTTTGGTTCTTAATATTTTGGAAGCCCTTGTGATTTTCCTTCACCTTGTTTGCCAGAGCAACCTTATGCCTTCCTGATGACCTTAAGTATTTCTCATACTTCTCAAGTCCCTCATTTGTTCTTTGTAGCAAACCTTGTTGCTCCTTGCTTCTCTCAACTTTCTCCCACTCCTACCACTCTCACGTGGGGAATGTGGGCTCAATTTTAAGAAGAATTTGGACAGGTACATGGGTGGGAGAGGCATTGAGGTCTTGACTGGATGCAGGTCACTAGAATTAGGCAAAAAAAAAATGGTTTGGCTCAGATTAGATGGGCAGAAGGAGCCTGTTTCTGTGCGGTAGGGTTCTATGATTCTCAAGGCACCTGAGGTTCTCTATCATCTCCTCAGATCTGAAAGATCCTCGCTCTGAGCAGCTCGTGATATAAACTCACTGAACTGTAGGGGGAGACAGAATTCCAATCATTATTGTCCCCAGGCTGACAGCACTTTATCAGCTCCAGGCGAGCTGGCTGGGGAGCTGCAGCTGTCAGTGAATGAGGTTTGCATAAGATTGCTGAACCTGTCACATCTTTAGGAAGTTGAAACTACACATTTGTGACCTTGGCAAACTGGAAATTTTGATGGATTTGACTTCACACACCTTTCCAGCGATCACGAAGCACCTCTCAGCTCATCAAGATAAGCAGTGCCCACCTTCACATGCCCTTGATTTAATATTATATCCATGGAATATTTGGTAATTGGAGTTAATACTAATATGTATGAGTGTATAAGAGTGGAATTTTATTTTAAAGTTGTATAAGACATTGGTGAGGCCAAATTTGGAGCATTGCGTGCAGTTTTGGGACCTAACTACAGGAAGGATATCAATAAGAATCAGAATTTATTGTCATGAACAAGTCATAAAATTCGGTGTTTTGCGGCAGCGTCACAGGGCAAACGTTCATATTATAACCATCTTATGACATTACTAAAAAAAATAAAAATAATGGTGCACGAAACGTAAGGAGTGTCTTTGGTTCAGTAATTATTCAGGAATCTGATGGCAGCGGGGAAGAAGCTGTCCTTGAGCCATTGAGTGCTCAACTTTAGGCTCCTGTACCTTTTTATTGATGGTAGCAGAATGAAGAGGACATGGCCTAGGTGATGAGGGTATTTGAGGATAAGGCTGCTTTTTTAAGACTCCGCCTCATGTAGATGTCCTCGATGGAGTGAAGTCTGGTGCCTGTGATGTCGCAGGCCGAGTTAACAATTCTCTGGAGTTAATTCTTGTCCTGAGAGTTGAGACCTCCATACCAAGCAATGATGCCACCAGCCAGAATGCTCTCCACGGTGCACATGTAGAAGTTTATGAGAGTCTTCGTTGACATACTGAGCCTCCTCAGACACCTCAAGAAGTATATCCACTGGCGAGCCTTCTTTGTGATTGCATCAACATGGAGGCCACAGGACAGATCCTCAGAGACGTTGACACTCAGAAATTTGAAATTCTTGATCCTCTCCACTACTGAGCCCTTGATGAGGACTGGGTTATGTTCCTCTAACTTCTTCCTGAAGTTCACAATCATCTCGTTAGTTTCGCTGATATTGAGCACAAGGTTGTTGTCCTTACACCATTCAACGAGCTGATCTATCTCCCTCCTGTACGCTTCCTCATTGCTGTTTCGAAAGAGTGCAGAGAAAATTTACATGGATGTACCTGAGACTTGAGGAACTGAGTTATAGGGAAAGGTTAAACAGGTTAAGACTTTATTCTGTGGAACTTAGAAGAATGAGGGGAGTTTTGATGGAGATGTATAAAATTATGAGGGGTTTAGATAGTGTAAATGTAAGCAGCTTTTTTCTATTGAGGTTGAGTGAGACAAGAACTAGAGGACATAGGTTAAAGGCGAAAGCTGAGATGTTTAGGGGAATAGAAGGGGTATAAGGGGGAATTCTTCATGCGATGAGTTGTGAGAGTGTGGAATGAGCGTCAGGTGAAGTGGTGAATTGGGGCTCGATTTTGACATTTAAGAGAAATTTGGATAGATGCATGGATAGGAAGGGTATGGAGGGCTATGGACTGGGTGCATGTCAATTGGACTAGGCAGAATTCTAGTTTGGCACAAACTAGATGGGTTGATGGATATGTTTCTCTGCTGTAGTGTTTCATAGTTCTATTGTCCTGTGGCTGAGTCTACTTTCTGTCCAGAGTCCTGACCCTGTTATGCTCCCATTTGGAATTAATTCCAATGATTTGTGAGCAATCCCACCCACCCCACAATCCCTCGTCAGCTCTACCAGTTTTGTTTGAACATTGGTGCTTGGCCCATTCCGCATTTCAGTAGCAGGTACGTGAGGTAAACCACTGTTTCACTGTGATTGGCTACTATCGACTGGACACACCTCCCGAGACAGATCCTACCCATAACCCCTTGCAGGCTACCCCTTTCCTTTTGCTCTGATCAGTTAAGGAGGTGGAAGGTTGTTTGATCACGTTCCGGTCTTTAGCTGTTGTTTCATCACTCAGCCTTCAGTAAATTATTGATGGTACGTCAGTACGCAAGCAGAGGTTGACAGCCCTAGGATAGATTACCTCTTCTCCTCCACATTGGGCAACAAAGTTACCCCCAAGAAAGTAAATCCGAAGCAAGCCAACATTCGGAGAGGATGTTGGGAGTGGTGCAGGATCGAGGGAGGGGGCATGGAGCTGATAATAATGAGGGGAGAATAAAAAAGGGGATTATTGTAAATCTGTGGTTCTCAACCTTTCCTTTTCACTCACATACCACCTTAAGTAATCCCTTACTATGCCAAAGGTGCTTTATGGTTAGTCAGGGATTACTTAAGGTGGTATGTGAGTGGAAAGAAAAAGGTTGAGAATTACTGGTTGGTCAGCATGGGCTCACTGGGCTGAAGGACCTATCTGCATGCTGCATCTGTCCATGACCTTCCTGGAACTAGTCAAGGCATGCAAGCTCCCCTCTCCATCTATCACAGTATAAATTGGCAAACCAGGTCTTAATGGCACAATTAAAAAAAAATTAGACATACGGCACTGTAACAGGGCTCTTAACCTACACCCCGGTATGTTGTTTTGAAGGGTGGAAAGAAACTGGAGCCCCTGAGAAAACCCACGCAGACACAGGGAGAATGTACAAACTCCTTACCGACAGCGCGGGATTCGAACCCAGGTCCAGTCCTGATCACCGGCGCTGTAAAGGCGTTGCGCTAACCGCTGCTCCAACCATGCCGCCCATAATTTGTATTTGCAAAAGGGCTTGGAGCTTGAGTCTGGATTCTGCTCTAGAATTGCCGGCCTGGTCTCGGTGAGAATGCCAGGGGGCACAAGGACCAACCCTTCTGACGTGCTGTCAGTATGCTTCCATCTCCTCTGTGCCATTTGGAAGGACTGAAAATTGGTTTCCTAGCACAATACTAGATTTATGAGACCCCATTGTCATTGTAATGCCTTTCAAAAAAACCGTACATGTACCAACATGAATTTAGTAGCAATACCATTAAACTACTCTTTGAACCTACTGATATTCATAATGCTACAATTAACTGGGTGCTGATTAATAATGTATTATTTTCACACATAACAATTGAAACAATCTGTTTTAAATACTTGATTGGTTGTTATGGTTAATCCTAATGAAGATAGATGCCCCATTAAGACCGTTGTTGTTCATTCTGCATGTCAAGGAATGATTTCCCGATGGCAGCTACCCAGTGGGAAATTGCTGCTTGTGACCAGTTTCTTGTAGCTTTTGATGAACACCAACTTGCTGTGAATGATGATCAGAGGATTAACCTCCAAGGGTTCGTAATTGTCAGATTTTACACGAGTGGCAAAAATGCCAAAGTGTTTGAAGAATTTAAAGTATGAAATCAATTCAAAATAAATCGTTGGGGCCATACACATCAGCTGCAACATTTGAAATTTTCAGATTTCAGATTTATTGTCCGAGAACATACATGACATCACATTCAATCCTGAGATTCATTTTCTGCGGCCACGTGGCAGAATTACCACTAAGTGGTTGTGCAAAAAATAAATCTGCGTACAACGTGCACGTGTGACAAATGAAGAAATGTAAACACACTGACTGCAATGCAGAGAGGAAAAATAACAATAAAGTGCACAAGTAAGAGTCCTTAAATGAGGCCCTGATTGAGTTTGTCGTTGAGGAGTCTGATGGTGGAAGGAGGAGCAGCTGTTCCTGAACCCGGTGGGGCGAGTCTTGTGGCACCTACGCCTCTTTCCTGATGGCAGCAGCGAGAACAGAGCGTGTGCTGGGCGGGGTGGATCCCTGATGATCACTGCTGCTGTTCTCCGACGGCAGCGTTCCCTGTAGATAGGAGGAAGGATTTTGCCTGGGCTTTGGAATTTGGACATTCAGGAGATGGGCCTCTGGATTCTGTTTGAGTGAGTAAACTTGAAGCATTAGGGTGACAGAATATCAGGGTGACAAGTGTATCACGATGACAGAGTATTATGGTGACAGACAACATTATGGTGACACACAGTGTTATGGTGACAGACTATGTTATGGTAACAGACTGTGTTATGGTGATGGTGTTATGGTAACAGGCTTATTATTGTGAATTACTAGTATATCAAACGACTATTATAGATTTATCAAGCAAAAAGAACATTATGGTGAGACTGCCATGGTGACGGACTATTATATATGCTGAAATTATTTACTGAAAGTGTATTATGGTGAGGTGCTGCTATGGCGACAGGATATTATGTAGAAAGCATTAAGGTCAACAGCCATTACAGTGATCGACTATAAAACTGAAAATGTCGGAGACACTCAGCAGATTGGGCATCATTTGTGGAAACAGTTAAAATTTCAGGCCCACAACCCTTCGCCAGAACTGGGAAAAGACAGAACAAAATTGAAGTTGTAGAGAGGGTGTGGGAGAGATATGTAAGTGCATTGTGTTGCTAATGGTTGGGGCTGTGGATTACAGGGCCAGCAATCTGGATTAGTATCTAGCGCTGTCTGTAAGTAGTCTGTGCATTCTACTTGTGTCTGCATGGGTTTCCTCCTGGAGCTCCGATTTCCTCCCATCCTTCAAAACGTACGGGGGTTGTAGGCTAATTGGGTGTAATTGGGCGACATGGGCTTGTGGGCTGGAAGGGCCTGTTAGCCTGCTATATGTCAAATTTTAAATTTAAATAAAAACACAAGAAAGACTTGGGTGGATTCATTGGATGGATTTAGAGGGAAATGGATCAAACACAGGCAGGTGTGACTAGGGAGGGTGAGGCTTTTTGGTTAGCATGGGCAAGTTGGGCCAAATGGCCTATTTTCACGCTGTATGACCCTATGGCTCTACAAGTTTGACAGCATAGGAACAGTCCCTTTGGCCCATTCGCATCATCTACACGAACCCCTCTCAAAACCTCATCAGCTCCAGTTCCCACCCCAATTTGTCCACCACCCACCACACTAGGAGCAATTGATAATGGGCAATTCACCTGCCAAACTGCAGCCGGAGGAAACCTATGCAAATTCCTCGCAGCCCGGCTCTCTGGAGCTGTGAGTCAGCACCGTTCACCTCCACTCCATTGCATCGTGACTGCAAAGCTAGCAGGAGGGAAGGGGCAGGGGAAAATTGTTTTTGCTGCTGGACAGAGTCAACAAGGTAGGAAGGGCCATGATGGATATTGCCCTGCTAGGTGGCCAGTGATAGCCACAGATATAGTCAATCTCAAAGGAGGTTTAAGTGGCCATCAGCAAAAGTACAAAAGGTTCAATTACTTACTTGTATTTGTAACCTCTCTCAGATGAGCACCAGTGGTCATGAATGAGAGCAATCAAACTTCCCCAAACCATCAGAACATATTCGTTGACAAACAGGTAATTTAGACCTTCACCTGTCACTTCAGATGCTTCATGCAGAGGGGAGGTGGTGGGGAATGGTTGGGGGCAGCAAATCCCTGTGCCCACATGTGTGGAGAGGTGGTCAATACACAGCCACTGATCACAGCATTGTCAGTCCCTGAGTCTCCATTGAGTCAGTGGTTAGAAGTGAAAAAGGCCCTTTAGCCCATCATACCCATGCCAACCACTGTATGACTATATTAATTCCATTTACCTGCATTAAGTCCTGACCTTACTTTGAAGTGACTGTACAAATGCCTGAAAACATAATAGTTCATTCCTCCACCTCCCCCTTGCAGTGCATTCCAGCTATCTGCCACTCTCCATGTGAAAAAGCTGACCATCAAATCTCCTTTAAAATGTTTTCCTCTCAACCTTTTGTTTTTGATCCCCTCACAATGGGAGAATAGATTTTGGCTCTTCACCCTATCCCTGTTCTTATATACTTCCATCACGTCATACTTCAGAATCCTTTGCTCTGGAGAAAACCCCAGTCTGTCCAATCTCTCCTCTGAATTAAAGTCCTCCATTCTAGAGCCATAAAACCATAGCTCAGGAACTGGCCATTCGACTCATGTAGTCTGTGCTGAACTATTATTCTGCCTTTGTCCTATTGACATGAACCCAGACCGTAGCCATCATAGTCCCGACAATATCCCGCTGAATCACCCCTGTATTCTCTCTCCAGCACGTCCATATACTACCTGTGGTGTGGTGACCAGAACTTCACACGATGCTCTTAATGCAGTTTGCAAAATTGCACAGAATTTTCAATTCAAATTTTAAAAAAACATTAACCATACAGCACAGAAGAAGGCTCTTCTGGCCCATGAAACCCATGCCGCACATTCACACTCAATTAACCCACCTATCCCGAACGTTTTGAAGAACCACTGTGGGTGGAGGTGGGGAAGGATTAGGCGGGGGGGGGGTGGGTGGGGGGGGGGACAAGCTGGCAGAGGTGGCTTGCTCGGCCTTTGGCTCTTCAGGTTTTACACTTTTTGCACGGAGGTCCCACTTAATTGGCATGAGAACAACCCGTCTTCTTTAAAGCCAGATCGGGTCATTCACACTTAACCAAGTAAAGCAGGGTCAATGCGACTTTTTACATAGCAACCTGGCATCTTGGAACAAAAGGAGGTGGGTCCAGCAGCATGACAGCGTCGGCGTCCTGTCAGATATATAATGTACTCGCTGGACAGCAACCTCATTGTGACCTCGTTGCTGTTGTTTCAAGTTTAAATCTCCCTCTAGTAAGTTGCACGCATTCAACGTCATCAATGCATCACCATCTTCGACCGTGCTGGACCTGGAAAGGCAGGTAAGTAAGCCTTTTAGACAGGAGTCAATGCGAAACGCTTCAGCTCTGATACTACTTACCTTGGCGGCTAATCCACGAGAAGAAAATGACACCCCCCCATCTTGCGTTTGTTTTGTTTACACATTTAAGTGAAGCGGTTAAAAGGCGGTTAATTCCCATCTTTTAATGGCTGTGTTAAAGAGGCATCTCTCACTCCTCCATCAGATACTGGGAAAAAAAAAATCCAAACTTTACATCTGGGTTTTTGGGTTCTTCGTGTGGAAATGATGCAACACAGTCTGACATTAAAAAAAAAAGACAAACATAAATACAAAAGCTTCTGATCATCAATTTGTCTCCGACTGTGGTCTGGCTGGTTAAATTCAATGGTCACAGCAGGAATAGGGTTAATATCCAGTGATGGAGGAGGGGTGGAAACCCGTCCTCTTTAAACACCTCAACTCTTACATAAAAAGGATGTTGGAAATCCAGAATATAACAGAGAAAGGCACAAACAATCTGCAGACCAGGCAACATCTGTTGAAAGAGAAACAGAGGGTCTTTGAAGCAAAACGTTAACTCTTTATCCCGGTGAGCCCACGATTTTTATCTGTCCATTGATTTTTATGCTGGAATATCTCAAATTTTCACTGATTACTGTGGGCTGGAGCTCAAAACATATTTCATAAGTTACTCCTCAATAATCAAGCAGACTTTAGGATTTATAATAACAGTTTGTTTACTTTCATCCCTGTGGTGGTACACCACCGGCTTACTGCAGGGGGAAACCGCTGAACCTGCAGGAGTGTAAGGGGACAGGACAACACCTAGCTGGCTGTCAATCAGTCAGCCTGAATAGATCAAGCCCCACCCGGTCGGGTGTCAATCACCCTCCGGGATATAAGCCTGCGCCGGCCTCCCGAAGCTCACTCCGAGTTACTGCAGCTACAGCCAGCCTGGCTCTGTGGAAGTCTTTGTGGATTAAAGCCTGTTGTTCAGTCTTTACCTTGTGTGTGTCTGATTCTGGCTAACAGCGCCCCACAATCCCTTACATTTTGCCACTGGTGTCATCTTTCATCAATCTGTT